>NC_138087.1:47207615-47862615 GCF_964212035.1 Myotis nattereri
TTCTGTCATTTTTATTTCTTGACGTCAGGAAGTCAAACCAATCCTGTGCTTTGTGCTGCTCTGGATTATAATGTAAGAGGACAAAATGTGTCTTATAGTTGCCAATCCCTTCCATGGCACGACCTCCTGAGAGTCTGATGTCTGGGTCCCCACGCTCTGACAGATACTTGCCTGAATAAAGAAGTCAGTAGCCATGGAGGGCTAGGTGGTGAGGATTTTTTAGGTGGAGAAGAAGATGATCATGGGGAGTTGGGAGCAATAATGTGTAGGTTTAGAGATTGCTGTAATCTATCTATATATATAAAAGGCTAATATGCAAAGTGTCCCCTCAGGAATTCGACTGGGAGAACAGGAGTTTGATCGCTCGCTATGATGTGCACTGACCACCAGGGGGCAGCGTTGAACATGGCGAGTGACCAGCAGTAGCGGCAGGGCACTGAGGGAGGGAAGGAGGAGGCGGGAAGCAAGGAGGAGTGGAGGTGGGGGAACCTGATCTGCTGCCAGGCTTAGAGACCCTACCCATGCACAAATTTTGTGCACTGGGCCTCCAGGTGGTTTATAAAAATGTCCCTTGTACAGTTTAAAGCTGTATATTTCAAGTCAGAGTAGAATGTGAGTAAAGCACCTTCACTTTGGCAGTGGAGGTTTTTAGAAGGTGAAAGAGAATATTTAGTTATTTATGTAACAAACATTAATTTAGCAATTACTATGTGCCTATCACTGGGACTCCAATAGTGATTGTGGTTCCTGCTCTCAAAGAACTTAGAGTGGTGGTCTAGGAACTCTTAGTAAGCCAGTGGACAAAGAAAAATGGGCACATAAATAAATGATTACAAATTGATGCATGTTAAGGTGCTCTGTAGTCTGATATCTATCTGTCTGAATATAATGAATCCAGCTTGGTCATCAGTAAAATGCCTCCAAAGGGGCATGTTGGGAGTTCTATGGTCCTTCTTTTTGTAAAATTTATTAAAATTTAATACTCACTTTCTCAGAGCCTGGAAGTAGCCAGGGGGTTATGCTTTTTCTTGATTCATTTAAGTTTACTCTGTATTAAAATTTAAAGGTGTTTCCAAATTTAGGCATTTTCACAATGGTATGGATTTTGGTAACATGATTTAAATATAATAAAATAGATAATCAAAGAATGTAATTCTGCTTATGCTGGTGTTTCCCATTGTGTGGTGGTTCTCACACTAGTGGTGGTATGTGGGATGAACAGATATGTTTTATTTTAATATTTATATACTAGTATGTCATATTAGAGGCACCCTGTATTTATAATAGTGATTTGAAATTTCTTTTTGCAGTTCATTTAACTAAAAGACAGTAGATTTGTCTTAAAAATGTTAAGTGAATTATAAATATCACTAGAGGCCTGGTGCATGAAAATTCGTGCACTGAGCGGGGAGTCCCTCAGCCCGGCCTGCCCTCACACAGTCCAAGAGCCCTCAGGGGATGTCCTGCTGATGGCTTAGGCCTGATCCCTGCGGTCTGGCCTCCCTCTGCGGGAGGCGACTGGCCAAAAGGGGAAGGCACCACCCCTATCACACCTCTGCTGCAGCCACTGCCGGCCGCAACGGCTGCCTGAGTCTCGGCCAGGCCCTCGTTGCCTGAGCCTCAGGCGGGCCCTGGCAGTGGCAGCCGCCATCAGCAGCTTGCCTGAGCCTCAGGCAGCCACTGCAGCTTTGTCCGGAAGGATGTCCAGAAGATGTCTGCTCTAATTAGCATATTACCCTTTTATTAGTATAGATGGGAGTTGTGAGTATATGGCAAAAATCTTGACTATGGTGCTTGGATGACTTAATGTGAACAACTACACAACAAAACTACTGGCATTTATAATGCAGTGAATATTGCTGACTGTCCATCTGTAACTGTGCAGGAAAGAGCAGTCTCACCTGCTGCAGGAATATACAGCTGACTTGGTTAAGAAGCTGACTCACCAGGTACTATTTGAATAGAGTCACCAGTTGTGAGCTTCATTGCAAGTTGCTGAGACAAGATAAAAGGTGGTAATGACAAAGAGCACTTTCTTGGATGTATAAATTGAAGGGTAACATTTATATTAACATTTATATTCATTTTGGTCAATTCATTTGTTACTTTTGATTATGATAGCGAAATAAAACTATATGTTAAATACCTTTTATTATAGCTCCTGAAGGGAAAAAAATGTTTTTGTCTAGTTCCTAAATACCTCCTTTCTACTCATTGATATTATTGCTAGAACAACTGTAGTTATAGCAGAACACACTATACATAATGTATTTCGAGAAAACCATAATAGCATTCATTTCTTCCTCTCCAAATACATGTCAGGAAAAATCACCTGAAATTAGATTCCAGGTGTTATCTGGATAAGAATCACCAAGCAACTAATTATAAATGATCACTTTTTATTTCTTTATATATCCTTACTTTGCTCTTCTATTGAAAGGAGCTCCTTAGAGTTTATGAAATTAAAAATCTGCAATTAGATTTATTCAGATGACCAGACAGTATGCCACTCAATAAAATGTAGACAGTATGGTGCTTGCCAGTGCCTTGCTAGCTACACTGGGTACATGAAGGTGAATTGGACATACTAGTAGGATCTACCTTCCAGGAACTTCCTCTTTAAAGGATGAGAGGTGGTAAGTACACATCTACTTCTAATAACAGGAAGTTTAGAGAACATATTATTGCTGCCAGCTGGAGAGATAAAGCGTTCTATATCAGCGGTTGCCAACCCTGATTGCACATTAGCTTCATCAGGGGAGCACTGAAAAAATATCAGTGTCTGGGCCTCACTCCCAAAGACTCTGAGTCACGTGGTCAGGGTGGGGCTCAATCATCACTAGTTTTTAAAAGCTCCCTAAGTGATTTTAATATGCAGCCAAGGATGACAATCATTGTTCTAACTACTTATCAATAAGAACTCAGAAGGGGGCGGGGGCAGGGAGGGAGTGGGTGAGATTTTTAAGTATAAAACATCCTATTTCTGATTAAAAGAAAAATGGCTTGATGGAATGGCTTACATAGATTTTCTGTATTCTCAGTATTGATATGGATCAACTTATTTAAAATATTTAATCAAACAAGTGTTTTCATTGGAAAGATTGTTTCAAATAATATCTATACTAATAAAAGGGTAATATGCTAATTAGACTAAACATCTTCCAGACGTCCTTCCGGTTATCCTTCCGGACAAAGCCACAGTGGTGGGGGTCGAGGCAGAGGTGGTTAGGGGTGATCAGGCCAGCAGGGGAAAGCAATTGGGAGTGAGACCAGGCCGGCAGGGAGGGCCATTAAGGGTGAGATCATGCCTAAGGGGAGGGAAGTTGGGGGTGATCAGGCAGGCAGGGGAGAGCAGTTAGAGGCGAGATCAAGCCAGCAAGGGAGGGCCATTGCGGGTGAGATCAGGCTGGCAGGGGAGGGCAGTTAGGAGTGATCAGGAAGGCAGAGGCAGTTAGGCGTGATTCAGGCAGGCAGGCAGGCAGAGGGGTTAGGGGCAGTCAGGCAGGTAGGCAGAGGGGTTAGGGGCAATCAGGCAGGCAGGCAGAGGCAGTTAGGGGTGATCAGGCAGGCAGGTGAGCGGTTAGGAGCAAGCAGTCCCAGATTGCAGTTGGACATCCCCAAGGGGCCCCTGATTGGAAACGGTGCAGGCTGGGCTGAGGGATCCCCCCCCTCCCATGCACAATTTTCATGCACCCGGCCACTAGTTTTAAATAAATGATCGTAATCAAAGACAGTCCCTGTAGGTACTACATGCAACAGCATTCATTAGTACATTGATAGAATTAAAAGCAAAAACATCTATTTACAACAGGTACAGATTTTGTCTATCTTTCAAGGTGAATTGATTAAAAAACACACACAAAAGTTGTAATATTCCTTCAAAACTAAAAATTGATTGACTTCATTTGAATTTTTCAACTCTATTTTTCCCTTTGTATGGAATTCTCTATCCTTAAGAAAGAGCTTTAGGCCTAATAGTCACAGTGGAAGAGCTTCCATAAATGGCTTTAGAAGAAGAGCTGCCTGGAGCTTGCTCATTGTAGTGGTAGGATGTTTTAAAAAACCTCTTGGAGTTATCAATTGGCTTGCTTGCTTTCTGTTGGCCCAATTACTCCTATGAAGAGAAACTTGGGTGCTGGGAAGAAGCGTTTCCAAATGGAGATACTATGAAAAAGATCTCTTATTTTCTCCTAAGGGCACCTCATTAAGCAGAGAGCTTCCTGAGAATGCAGCCTTCAGCTTTCTGAAGAAACTAATGTAATGCTCTTTTTTAAATTGTCGAATTTATTCCTTGTTATGGATTTCTTCAACTGTGCAAAACCTGGCTCATTTTTAAAAATCTTCTAATTCCAATTCTGTAGTGCAGTGATTTTCAACTTTTTTTGTTAAATCTCATGGCACACATAAACTAATTACTAAAATTTTGTGGCACACCAAAATATATATTTTTTGCAGATCTAACAAAAAATTGGTGTAATTTTGATCCATTCATACAGGACAGTTATTATATTGGCTGTTGTCATTTTTTTATTTCACAATCTAAAGGGAAAAGAGGTCAGTGCCCCAGACTCAATAGTCAGACATTTCATGTTTTAAAAATTCTTTTTATTTTATTTTTAAAAAAATCTTTATTGTTGAGAGTATTACAGAAGTCCCCCTTTCCCCCCCACCCTCCGTAGCCCCCGTCCACCTGGTTCCTGCCCCACCCCAGGCCTTGACCACCCTATTATTTGTGTCCATGGATCATGCATGTCCTATCTAATAAAAGAGAAACATGGTAATTGGCGTATGACTGCTACCCTTCCCATTGGCTAATCAACGAGATATGCAAATTAACTGCCAGCCAAGATAGAGGCTGGCAGCCAGGCAGCTTGAAACTAACATGAGGCTTGCTTGCTTCAGTGATGGAGGAAACAAACGTTCCCTGCCTGCCTTGCCGGCCTCTGAGCCTGCAGTATAAAAAACATTGTAACAAATATAGAAGCTAAACAAAACCCCAGAAACCTGCTTTCAGCGAGCCGGGATCTCAGAGCTGGAATTGATACAGAGTTTCGATTATAGAACCCAAACAAACCAGATACCTGCTTTCAGCAGCAGAGGCCTAAGAGCTGGAGCCTCAGAGCTAAAGCTGGCCCAGAATAAAAAAAAGAAAAAGAAAAAAAGGAGCAGTTGGGAGCTTCAGTCCCAGCCTGAAAACAGCCCTCAGCCCCTCACCCAGACTGGCCAGGCACCCCAGTGGGGACCCCCACCCTGAAGGGTGTGTGACCAGCTGCAAACAGCCATCATCCCCTCACCCAGACTGGCCAGGCACCCCAGTGGGGACCCCCACCCTGAAGGGTGTGTGACCAGCTGCAAACAGCCATCATCCCCTCACCCAGACTGGCCAGGCACCCCAGTGGGGACCCCCACCCTGAAGGGTGTGTGACCAGCTGCAAACAGCCATCATCCCCTCACCCAGGCTGGCCAGGCACCCCAGTGAGGACCCCCACCCTGATCCAGGACACCCTTCAGGGCAAACCAGCCAGCCCCCACATGTGCACCAGGCCTCTATTCTATATAGTAAAAAGGTAATATGCCTCCCAGCACCGGGATCTGCGTGACAGGGGGCAGCGCCCAAAACCCCTGATCGCCCTGGAGCTCTGTGTGTGACAGGAGGTGGGGCCACAACCTCCCTATCAGCCCTGCTCTGTTCATGACAGAGGAAGGCGCCCCAACCCCCTGATCAGCCCTGCTCTGTGCCTGATAGGGGGGAGCTCCCCAACCCCCTGATCGCCCTGTGGCTCTGTGTGTGACAGGGTGCAGCGCCCCAACCCCGCCCATGGGCCCTGCTCTGCGTGTGACAGGGTGCGGTGCCCCAACCCCCCCATGGGCCCTGCTCTGTGTGTGACAGGGTGGAGCTCCCCAACCCCCTGATGGGCCCTGCTCTGTGCATGACAGGAGGGAGCTCCCCAACCCCCTGATTGGCCCTGCTCTGTGCGTGACATGGGGTGGCGCTGCAACCTCCCCATCGACCCTGCCTTGAGTGTGACGGGGGCGGTGCCCCAACCCCCCAATCAGCCCTGCTCTGAACCCAACCAGGGGCTGCACCTAGGGATTAGGCCTGCCCTCTGCCACCCGGGAGCAGGCCTAAGCCAGCAGGTCGTTATCTCCCGAGGGGTCCCAGACTGCGCAAGGGCACAGGCGGGGCTGAGGGGACCCCCCCCCCCCCGCGGAGTGCACAAATTTTTGTGCACCGGGCCTCTAGTCTATATATAAAAAGCCAGCAACCTGAATGCCATAACGACCAGAACGACCAGTCACTATGATGCCCACTGTGGCCACGGCACAAACCTGCCTGATCGGGGCCAGGGTGGCTGGCCAACCCCCTGGTGGCCCTTCCCCCCAGCCAGCCCCACTCCTGACTGGCCCGCCCCCACCCCAATTGGCCCACAGCCCTTCCTCCCAGCCAGCTCCACCACTGATTGCACCCCCCCCCCAACTCTTATCAGGGGAAGGGCCCGTTGGCCAACCACTCATGGCCCCTCCCCCAGGCCACTGGCCCCTGATTGGCCCCTCCCCCCCAATCAGGGGCAGAGCCTGCCAGCCAATCAACCATGGTCCCTCCCCCCAGCCAGTTCGGTTCAGATCGGGCCCTGATTGGGGTGGGCCAGCCAGCCAACCTCCTGCTATCTCCTCCTCCTGACAGGCCTGGCCCCAATCCACCCTGATTGGAGCCAGGCCAGCCAGACCCCACCTGTGCACAAATTCATGCACTGGGCCTCTAGTATGCATATAAGATCTTTATAAATCTCTTCCTGCCCCCCTTCCCCCTTTCCTCTTCCCTCTGAGATTTGTCAGTCTGTTCCATGTTTCCATGCCTCTGGTTCCATTTTATTCATGTGTTTATTTTGTTCATTAGATTCCTTGTTCATTTATTTTGATTTTTAGATTTAATTGTTGATAGATATGTATTTATTGTTTCTTCTTCTTCTTCTTCTTCTTCTTCTTCTTCTTCTTATTATTATTATTATTATTCCACTCCTTCTTCTTGTTCTTCTTCCTCATAAAGAATACCCTTCAACATTTCATGTAGTACTGGTTTGGTGGTGATGAACTCCTTCAACTTTTTCTTATCTGTGAAACTCTTTATCTGACCTTCCATTCTAAATGATAGCTTTGTTGGGTAGAGTGACCTTGATTGTTGGTCCTTGCTATTCATCACTTTGAATATTTCTTGCCACTTCCTTCTGTCTTATAGAGTTTCTGTTGAAAAATCAACTGACAGTTATAAGGGTGCTCTTCTGTAGGTACTGCTTTTCTCTTGCTGCTTTTAAGATTCTCTCTTTGTCTTTAACCCTTGGCATTTTAATTATGATGTGTCTTTGTATGGACCTCTTTAGGTCCCTCTCGTTTTGTCTCTTTGTGCCTCAGTGTGCAGCACTGGTTAAAAATTGCTGCTTTAGTGGATTTGGAAGGGTAATCAAGAGACCACCAAATCCAGGCATGACTGTGCCTAAGTCATGCAATGCAAGCCTACTCTATTTTTTAAATTCTAGGAAATAATCCATGACAGATGAGGAAAGAAATGAATGAATAGATGTGAAAGGCACCAGGACCACTATGTCACCTTTTCCAATAGCACAAGCATTTCATTACTTACCTTATTATTTGTAGAAACAAATAGCTTATTAACAACTCTTCTATGACTTCTACCTTCAGGATAAATAATTGGTGAGGAACTTTCCCTTGTTTCTCAAAAAGGCAGAAAAATCCACTTCTGGGGTTCCTAGGGAGCCTAGATCAAAATATGGGGAAGAGGCATAAAAAATGGTTCTTAGAGGCGTGTGGCCTAGAGAGTATTGCCCACTAAATTCTGCATACTTGCCTTCTATGTCCTAGTCTGTTTGCAGTTAGGAAAGAGTACTTTGCCTAGTTTGTAGCAGGAAAATGTGAATAAATGTATGTCAATTGCAGAGAGGAGTGTAAAGTCCATGAATAATTTCTGCTCTCTTTCTTCCCGTACCATGGCAACTAAGAAGGCTGCACGTTCCTGATGGCCGATCATAAGAAGGTGGCCCTCTGTGTGACAGGGTGACTGAGGCAGAGCCCCTCTACTCCTTCACCAACACGGGTTATAGAGTGTAGCCTGAGATATATAATTAAAGCATTTAGGAGTTTGTGTTGTTGCTACTGTAGCATAGCCTAGTTACCTTGACTAATTCAACCAACAATACTGTAAGACTCATCTTGACTAACCTTGACTCTTCTCTGCATTAAATGACACTAACCGTGCATATCCTTTTTACTTTTTTAGAAATTATGTAAAAAACAACCACCACCACCATTAGTAGTTATCACATCACTCTCTCTGGAGCTAAGTCTCAGTTTGTTGGGGAAGAGACTGCAAGGAGGCTGAGGGGGAGGTCTGTCTGCTTCATGTTCAAGGGAAATATGTTACTAATGCCCTTTCTGGTCTTGAAGGAAATAATTGGACTCATTAAGTTGCTTTCAGTCCTCTTTTTTTTTTTTCAGTCTAAATAACCCTTAGGTTAATTAGACATGGTTTCTAGCCTCAGGAAATTTTTCTGTGTGTGGTTAGTAATGGAGAGAATGATCATGAACTTGGTAATTAAATTTTCTACAAATGCCAAGGAATGGCAATCTGCCTATAAGGTATCTTATAAAAATCAATAGCCCTTGTGAACTAGTATCATACATCAATAATTCTGCAAATATTAGGTCACCATCAAGGTGCTTCTGATTGAGTGACAAAATAGTAGGTATCATTTTATACCTGGCCAAGTGTGCTGATCATTAACAGACAGAAATGTGGTCTCTTCCTAGTCCTGGCTGCACAAGTAACTGGGTTCATTTTAAAAATACTGTTGACTGAGCCTGATCCAAGGCCAATTAAATAAGAATTTCTGAATCATTCTAATATTCAGCCAGGGTTGGGAACCACTGGCAAAATGAACAAGAATAGTAAATTAGCAGCAGAATCTGAATTTTGATCCTATATCTTTTTATTAGCTATGTGACTTTAAACAAATCATATACACTCTCTCTCTAGAGTTTGGTTTTCTTATTCAGAAGATAGAAATAATAATACTCTCCCAGCCTAGATCTGTGCATAGTATTTTTTTAATATATTTTTTATTGATTTCAGAGAGAAAGGGAGAGGGAGAGAGAAATAGAAACATCAATGATGAGAGAGAATCATTGATCGGCTGCCTCCTGCACACCCCTTACTGGGGACAGAGCCCACAAGCCAGGCATATGCACTGACTGGGAATTGAACCATGACTTCCTGGTTCATAGATTGATGCTCAACCACTGAGCCATGAAGATCGGGTTGTGTATAGTTTTGATTCTAAAAAATAACACATATGTAGAATTATTTGATAAATTATGAAGAGTAAAACCATAATATTTTCATCATTGTTATTATTATAGGCTCATGGAAATGACTCAGTCTCACTTCTTATCATTTTATTGAAGTAGTAAGAAATAAGTACGAAGTGACTATGTTAATAAATTATCCCCCTGACTATTAGTGTTCAAGAGGAACCAAAAATCCAAGTGGAATGACTTTGCTGGCAGACAACTTATCTCTTCCACTCTGATGCCCATATTTGTAGAAAGAAGCAGCGTCACAACGTTTTGATGAATTACAATTCTGTGGCTCCATTCCACCTGGTAGAAGTACCAATGACATCAGAATTGTTATCATTGTGAGCTCACTCCTTTTCACCTTTCTCAAGGTTGTTACTGCCTCAAGGATGGTGCACCTAAATCAGAATGGCCTGTTCAACTCCATAGAGGCCAGAGGCAGGATAGGAGTGTAGTATGGGGCTGCCTCCTACTTTCCATCCCATTAGCTTTGAACCTTGACCCTGCTCTGAAGGTTGTGTAAATTTGGGTATCTTATGTGACCCTTTTGAGCTTATTAAATCTTTTTTATGAAGGATGTAATTCATTTTTGTAAGAAAATTGTGTCTTTATTGTTGAAAGTATTTCAGATGTCCCCTCCCCTCCATTGTCCCCTCTACCCCACTCCCACCACCTCCCAGGCTTTCACCGCACTATTGTCTGTGTCCATGGGTTATGCATGAGTTTATGAAATCTTCATTAAGTTCCCGCTACTACCAGGCACTCTGATTAGAGAAGAGTGGTATTAAAAAATGCCCCTTCTGCCCTGACCGGTTCGGCTCAGTGGATAGAGCGTGGGCCTGCGGACTGAAGGGTCCCAGGTTTCATTCCGGTCAAGGGCATGTACCTTGGTTGCGGGCACATCCCCAGTAGGGGGTGTGCAGGAGGCAGCTGATCGATGTTTCTCTCTCATCGATGTTTCTAGCTCTCTATCCCTCTCCCTTCCTCTCTGTAAAAAATCAATAAAATATATTAAAAAAAAAATGCCCCTTCCTCAAAGAGTTTGCAGTCCAGACAGGAAAGAGCAACAAGCAAAAGGTACACTAATTTTTACCTTCAGCTGTATTATATTAAGCTAAATCAGTGCCTGGCAGAGAAGCTGTTCAGTAAACGGTAATAACTACTGTCATTATTTGTTGTCTTGGATGTGCCAAAGGCACAAGCCAGGTGCATGAACCCAAGGCCTCCACCTAAGCAGGTCAGGCAGTGGTGGAATGTTGCTTATCTACGCCTTCCTGCCACTGGCTTATAAGCTCTGCCCGGGATGAAGGAGATGAGGGCGCATCTCTGAGTACAAAAAGACCTTGAAAAGCTTGCCCTTGACCTCAGCTGTCCCTCTGGCCCGAGATCAGACTCATTCTGGAGCAGATCTATGGCTTTGGGTTTTCTCCAGGACTGACAGGGCACGATTCCAGATCACGATTTCAGAACTCATCCTGGCCAGCAGTGAGCTGCCTGGGTTATCCTCAAGAACACCCTGGCCTTTTGAGAATCGCCCAACCGAAATGCCTGGGCGCTGGGCCAGACTCCCTCAGGCCTTTTCTGGTCCTGCTGGGGAGTCAGTTTTGAGCCAGAACCTGTTCCAAGAGGAGATGTGAATAGAGACTCACCCAAACATTAGCCGGCTCTCTCAACCATGGCTTTCTTTTGTGGGCTCATTATATCAAAAGTAATAGAATGATGTTTTTACATCACAGAGAGATTTGTCCATGTAATAAGAAAATTATAATGTTTGAACATGCATTTTAAAAGGAGAACATAAACTTTCCTAGATTAGCGAAAATAATTAATGGCATTTTACCATGTTATCTGAGGGCAGAAGATTCCGCCCAACTAGAGCTTGAATCTGCTTGTCTTCTAAAACCTACAAGTGTGCACTGTTTAAACAAAAACAAAAGGGAAAGTAAAGAAACGCTCTCTAATAATAGAGAATAATTGAGACACAATGTCACATGGAAGACCCTTTTTTGGTTTGTTTTTTCTGTTTTGAAGCCTGACCTCAAGCCTGCCCCCGTTCATTCATTACAAAAGTCAGTGCACTACATCCGTCACTATCAACTCCACATTGATGATCTAGAGATATATTGATTTGAAGGGTTGTCGTCCACCCTAGCTAATTAAGAATGCATCAAGGGTCAATATCCTGTGGCAGATTTAAGCAGTTGAAAGAGAAGGATTTGCCTGTATGGAATCACCTGCCTCAATGTAGCCCCTGTTTACTTGCTTCTCATAGAGATACTTTCCGAAAAACACACCAACTTGAGCTATTTAGGGCTGTGACACACACGGGGTGAGATCATCTCAATAGTCTGCTTCTCTGTCAGATAAGCTGCAAAACTGTTCAAATCAAAATAATGGCATTTGGTTGAAGATGTTTCCCCGTCTCTCCCTGCTCATTTTTCATCTCCCTAGAGCCTCCTCCCCCCAACCCAGCCTCCGCTCCTCTGCGATTCTTCACTTCTCTCACTCGTCTCCCTTCATGACAAGAAGGAGTGCCTCCACCGGGCCAATGCATCAAGCGGTGACACGGGCAGAGTCTCATTCCCTCTGACAGACGTCAATTTAAAAGGCAAGAGAAGATTTCCAGGCAGGGGTGAGGGCTGTGAATGGAATTAGTCATCATTACCCTGAAGGGAGATGGGCTCCCTATAGCTGTTCCCTCATCAGGCTTCTCATGACTGTGCCCTGAGGATCACCCCCATCACTCTAAATAGTCGAGACACAACCAATGTATGGGTTAAAGTGATGAGCAGGAGAGACAGGCCTATCCCCAAGTAAATAGACTGCATTAGAGGCATTACAACAGTTAATATGTCAGGTCCCTGTTGGGAGGCCATAGATCCTGTGTGGTCTATTTCCCCTGCATATTGAAATTGATTGTGCCTTGGGCTATGGCAGGGTTGGTGGGGGAGGGGAGCTGACATTCATCCTTCCAGTCACATGGATCAAAGAAAGCAGACAGTGTTATGTGGAATTATTTGCTCTGAAGGTGCAGGGAATAGAATTTAATAGAGCAATGGGGTATAATGAAAGAAGCCATGAGTCTTAGCCAATGTCTCCCCAGGCCACACCATTCGAGGAATATAAATAAGATCATGCAGTTACCCAAATCATATTTCTCTGGCTCAGTCTGATCTAAAACTGCAGAAACTATATCCTCTTTTTTCTCCTCTCCCCTCCCCTCCCCTGACCAACTGTTTCTAGGAGACCTCAGGGATGCTTTCTATAGTTTTGAACACCTTCCCCTTGGCCACCAAATCTGGGGTTCTCCTCCTCCCCTTCTGGTCACTGTGGAGAAGTCTATCAGGAGTGGCTGTCAGCTACCGAGCCAGTCCCTGAGGTCAAATATTAAGAGCATCATTGCCACTATGATGCCGCTGGCGCTGGCCCTGTTGCCTGCAATGCCACAGAGAGTCTCTAGTTACTGCTCAAATGCCTGGCACCAATGCTCTTAATCCAGTTGGTTCCTTCTTGAACTCAAAGCAAATTCAATGCCACAGTGACATTGATGGAACTGATGTTTTGGTTTCTACTCCCTCGTTACTGCTACTCCCCACATTGAAGCTGTTCTCATGAATCCACAGTGACTGAGTCAGAGGAAAGTCTGAGTAACTCTTCCTGCCCTGGCTCAGGTTCTCCAGAAACAGACTCAGAAGGGGATTTGTGTGCAGGCTGTGCATGGGGAGTACAGGCAGGAATATTGCTTATGGAGGGGAGATAAGGAAGCCAGATTGGATTTCTACCAAGAGGGGCAGAAGTACAGTAAACACCTGTGAGGAAGTGAGGCAGCAGGATTGGGCAAAGGGAGAGAGAAAACTGTCCTGTAGTTACAGCAGAGGCCTCCTCCATGGGCACATCTGGAGCGGGGCCAGCCCTTCAGTGTTGCCCATAATTGAGGCAAGGGGCCAGGATTTGAACCTCTATATCATTCAGATATTGGATGTGAGATATGCCAAAGAGGGGACATAACCTGAATAAGGTGGTCCTATTCAGCCAAGCGCTCATCCCAAAGATTCAGCTGGGTGGTCTGCAGCCAACAATGTGCCACTGGGGGAATAAGTACCTTGGTCTTAAAGGAAGATCTGGCCAGTGCACATTTAATCTCTCTGCCTCTCCCTTCCCCTAGAGACTTTGTTGATCTTGGCCCTACACTGTTTCTTAGACTGAATTATATACTGCGAAGATCCTTAAACTCCTACCAAGCTTTCTCTTTAGTCTCCTTTGAGTCCTTAGTTAAAGGATTGCTAATACTCATCCTGGGAACACTGATTTAAGCAAAATGAGAATATGTTTCATTTAAGTCCTGGAAAGTAAGGTAAGAAGTTTGTATGACACAAAGAACATGAGGCCTGCCCTAGCCAGGTTGACTCAGAGGTTAGAGCATTGGCACACAGACTGAATGGTAGGGGTTTCAATTCCAGTCAAGGGCAAGTACCTTGATTGCAGGCTCAATCCCCAATCCCGGTCAGGGCGCATGCAGGAGGCAACCAATTCATGTATCTCTCTCACATCAATGTTTCTCTCTCTGTGTCTCTCCCCCTCCTTTCCACTCTCTCTAAAAATCACTGGGAAAAAATATCCTCAGGTGAGGATTAACAAAACAAAACAAAAAAGAATGTGAGGTCTGAGTATAAAGCCCTGGGTTCCCCTCGGCCTGTTTTAACTCTTAGTTAGGTGAGATTGAAAATCACTTCCCTTCCTAGGCTCCATCTGTGAAGTGTGGAGTTAGATTAGCTGTCCCTAACTGTTTTCAGTTTAAAAATTTTTTTTCAATAATATGCTCTCATAGACATCAAAGAAGCAAATGGCTTAGAGGATATTAAAACTTGGTTAAAGACACAAAAGTAAGCAAGAAAAAAAATGAAGAAAAAGTAGAACAAACCACAATAACTTCAAATTCCAAAATAATTGCCAGAAGCAACTCCATTGATATAGAGCAGGGGTCAGCAAACTTTTTCTGTAAAAGGACAAATAGCGCATATCTTTTATTTTATAGGCACATATGGCCTCTGTCACAACTTCTCTACTCTGCTGTTGCAGTGTGAATAATCATAGATAATATGTAAATGATTGAGCATGGCTGTGTTCCAAGAAGACTTTGTTTACAAAAACAGAAAGCAGATACCCAGTTGCGGTTTGCCACCCTCTGCTATAGAGTTAAAGAGAAGAAAGAAATCTTAATTAACACTCCTTGTTACTCAAAGTATGGTTCATGGGTGCTCAGCATTGACATCATCTGGAGAGTATTAGAAATGCAGAATCTCAGACAGCACATCAGACCAACTGAATTCTAACAGACTTTTCAGAAGTATCCCCAGGTAAATTTCATTCTATGCACACTGAAATTTGAGTAGTACTCATCTAATCTCATTTCTACAGCCGGACAGCCTGAGGCCCAGAGTGATCAAATATGCATAGGGTCACACAGCTAGTTTTCCATCAATTTGAGTAGAGAAGTCTTCTGATTCTTTTTTCATTCTACAAATATTTATTGAGCATTTACTACATGTCAAGCTGAAATACCTGCTTTCATAGAACCTGAATACTTTTTGGAAGGGAAACAGACAATAAAGAACTTTAAAATAAGTTATATGGCAAATTTGAAAAAAAGAATAAGTCAAGTATAGAGAATATTGAGAGGTGGGCATTACATAATTTTATATGAATTTGTCAAAGAAGATGTCAATGAGAAGGCAACATCTGAGCAATGACTTAAAGGTGTCACAGGTGCCAGCACGTAGACATCTAGGGGAGAGACTTCTAGACACAGGAAACAGCAGGTGCAGGTGCAAAGGCCCTACATTGGGATCATGACTATTATGTTCAAAGAACAGTAAAGCAGTCCAGTGGCTTAGAGTGGAGTAAAGACAGGGAAATTTAGAAATAAAGTCCTAAGGGCAGAAACAGGTGATGGCCAGTGGGAAGACAGAAGACTCAATTGTGTAGGGCGTTATAGATTATTGTAAAATTTTGCCTTTTATGCAAACTCAACAATTTGAGCAGATAGCAACATGATCACTCTGGGTCCTGTGCTAGCAATAGAGAGCAGGTGGAGGAGGGAACAGGGAGACAAACCATTGCAATACTTCAAGGGAGACGTGATGGTGGCCCAAATGCTTATTGTTGTCTCCTTATCAAGTCATAAAGTGATATTTCATAACATTGATTCACTACTACTTATTAATGTTGAGGTTACTTTTATTTTACCTATCATTTTTTAAAATAGATAAAAACCGAACACATTTGAGATGGATGGTTTTCTTAGAAATTTGTCATTTTTTGCTTTATTATCTTTCAGTATGCATTCCTATTAAGGAGAAGTCTGATGCTAATATGATTATTTTTCTTTTGTAGGGAAGCTGTTTTTTCTCTTTGGAATAGTTTAGAAGTGTTATTTTTTTAGTCTTGGCTTGTAGAATGACAATTTGATACATTTTGTGATGGATTTGTACTCATTCTCCAGGTGGACACCTTTATGTCCTTTGCTCTGTAAAATTTTTCTGTTATTTCATTGATTATATATATTTCTTTATCATCTTTGGTTTTTTTCCCTGATGCTCTTATTAAATAGATTTTGGGTCTAATGGATCTATTCTCTGCACCTCTTAATTTCATTATACCATCATATATATATATATATATATATATATATATATATATGCCATATTCTATGAAATACTTTGGTGTGATGGCCTAGCTCACTATTTACTCTTCAGCCTGATTCATTTTGCTGTTCATCTCACCTTTTAAATTCATTTTTATTTTTATATTCTTCAGATTATTTTTCATAAAATACTTTCCTAGTTTTATAGAATTGATAAAACATATCCATATTATAGCATTATGGACTTAGTCTGCTTGCTCCATTAAATATTTTGCCATCTGTTCATTTTCTACATACATAATTGAGGCTCCTTCTTTTGCAGTTTTGGTTTTCCTCAAATATTTGCTGATCCTTAGTTTATCTGCTCATATTTCTCAGAAACGTTTCCTGCTTGCTTGTTTGTGGATGCATGTTTTGACTATAGAAGCTAGTCTATGGAGTGATATGTCAGAACATAATATGCTGGCAGCCTGTGTTTTTGTGTTGAAGTTACTCCCTCCATCTTCTTCTGTGCCTCCAGTTACCTGCAATCTTCTGGCTTTAGTGATCTACTCTCAAGATATTTCCTCTCAAGATATTTGCACAAAGTGATAGATAATGACATGAAGTTTTATTATCACCTCTTGTATCCTTTGACCCAGATTATCATCACTCAAAACTACTCTGATCTCAACACCATTTATTTACTCTGAATTTGTGCATTTTATTACAATTTTATATACACTTCAGTTACTCTTTCATTTCTATTGGCTTTCTGTTCTTCAGAAATGCATCAATGAGCACATGTGTGCATTTCTGTCGGATATATACATTAAGTAGAATTGTTGGGTTGGAGGGTAGATCATGCTCACTTGTGGTAGATATTGTCAAAAGATCCCCAAAGTACACTGCCAGTGTGGCTCGGTCAGTTAGAGCGTTGTCCCGAGCACCAAATGGTCGCAGGTTCAGTCTCAGTCAGGGCACATACCCAGGTTGTGGGCTCAATCAATGCTTCTCTCTCACATCAATGTTTCTCTCTCTCTCTCTCTCTCTCTCTCTCTCTCTCTCTCTCTCTCTCTCTCCCCCCTCCCTCCCTCTCCCTCTCCCTCTCCCTCTCCCTCTCCCTCTTCCCCTTCCCCTCCTTCTCGCTTCCTCTCCCTCCCTCACTTACTCCCTTCCTCTCCAAGTCAATAAAAACATATGCTCGGTGAGGATTTAAAAAATAATAAAGAATTTTTTTTAAAAAGGAAAGAAAGAAAATCCAGCCTCACCCCCAATATATAGTAGGAAAAGGGAGGAGGATTTTATGGTCTCTTCCGATACTTGTGGCTGTTCTGATACTACACTAAAACTGAGCAAGTGGTAGTTTCTTAAAGATTAGTTAACAGTGTGGCATCTGAAACTATATCCATGGTTTTTCATACTCTTACATTAAAACCTATTGATATTTTCACCCTAGCTGGGTTGGCTCAGTGGATAGAGCGTCGGCCTGCAGACTGAAGGGTCCCAAGTTCATTTCTCGTCAAGGGCACTTACCCAGGTTGCAGGCTCAATCCCCAGTAGGGGTATGCAGGATGCAGCTAATCAATGATTCTCCCTCATTATTAATGTTTCTATCTCTCCCTTCCTCTCAGAAATCAATATAAAAAAAAACACCTATTGATTTTTTGGAAAATACTGGTTCACTGAGTTATGGAGATCTTCCAAATATTGGCACATTTCATTATACAATATTTAAAAAATAACAGTCCTGGCCAGGTAGCTCAGTTGGTTACAGCATCATTGGATACACCAAGATTGTGGGCTTGATCCCCAGTCAGGGCACCTACAAGGACTAGCCAATAAGTAAGTGGAACAACAAACTGATGTTTCTGTCTTGCTCTCCCTCTCTCAAATTAATAAAGGTATTTTAGACAGTTAAAAAAAAAAAAAAAAAAAAAAAAAAAAAAAAAAAGAAATGCATCAAAATTTTTGTTCACCTAATGTAATCATTTTTGTTTCCTGATACATTATAAAATATTTTAAATAGACTGCTTGTTTAAAAGGATTTGGGGTCTTGAAATGAAAGTGGTTGCTGAAGCTCAGTCCATTCTGCTTTAATAGCTTTGCAATGCAAAGTATAATGTTGCAGGGGCATAAATTGTAGAGCAAAAACTCCAGAGGAAGTTCACACAGAAACACAGGGTGATGGTTCATGTCTACTTTTGGGGTTGCTATTGTAGTGAGAGTGTGGGTGTAAGAAGATATGCAGGAGATTTCCAGAGATTGATTTGCATTCCAAATTGAGTATTGCATCATTATACCTTGGCTAGCCAAATAAGGAGAGAGCCAATAGTATAATAAAA
The DNA here is from genome assembly GCF_964212035.1 of Myotis nattereri. NCBI lineage: Eukaryota > Metazoa > Chordata > Mammalia > Chiroptera > Vespertilionidae > Myotis > Myotis nattereri. Next base: position 47,225,952 of record NC_138087.1, read on the forward strand.
AATGAGCTAGAATCCAAATCAGAGGAATGCTTCAGAATGAGTCAAGGAAGTCTTAAGACAAAACCTCTTCCCAAAGCACAGCACACAGATAATATTTGTTGATAGGAAAGAGTTTTGAAAATAGTAACCACATTGATAATCAGGATTTGGGTTGATTTCAAGATATTGTTTATTAGAAATGATTGACATTTCATTGCAGCTTTCGTAGGAAGAGATTGCAATTACAACAGAACTAAAGCACTAGGCCAAAACTTTTCTATTATATGTAAATAATAATCATTTTGTTTTTTGAACTCCCTCAATGGATCCACCTCCAGCCTCAGATTTGGAGAACTTCAGAAGCCATTAAAAATATATTCATAAAAAAAGACAAAATTCCAACACATGTGAAATCAGACATTAATGCTACTTTAAAAAGCTCATGACCAAAAGTGCACACTCGCATTATACAATGTGAAGGGAATGCAATGAGGTCAATTCAATTTGAGGAATTTCAAAAGTTTGAATCATTCTTATGCACTTAATTTTGAAACTGATATAAAAAGTGATATAGTGTAAGTGGAAGGACCTAGAAACTTCTTAGTTTACCATCACCAGCATTTTAATTATTTGGAATTTTTAAATAAGCATGGTTTGGGGCTTAAATTACATCTGTTGTGATGACAAAGATGGCTGCAGGTCAGAATCACCCAGGGGGCATCTACACTAATAAAAGAGAAACATGGTAATTGGCGTACGACCGCTACCCTTTTCATTGGCTAATCAGCGAGATATGCAAATTAACTGTCAGCCAAGATGGCAGCTGGCAGCCAGGCAGCTTGAAACTAAGATGAGGCTTGGTTGCCTCAGTGATGGAGCTGCAGGCCTCTGAGCCTGCAGTTTGAAACATTTTAACAAATACCACCGGACTTCAGCCAGCAGATTCGCAACATTGTATGCGAAGGCCAGAAACCTACTTTCAGGAGCGGAGGCCTAAGAGCTGGAGCCAAGCCTCAAGCTAAAGCTGGCCCAGAATAAAAAAAAAAAAAAAAGGAATAAAGGAGCGTTTGGGAGTTCAGTCACCCCCAGCCTGAAAACAGCCCTCAGCTCCTCACCCAGACTTGCCAGGCACCCCAGTGGGGACCCCCACCCTGAAGGGTGTGTGACCAGCTGCAAACAGCCATCATCTCTTCATCCAGGCTGGCCAGGCACCCCAGTGGGGACCCCTACCCTGATCCGGGACACCCTTCAGGGCAAACGAGCTGGCCCCCACCCGTGCACCAGGCCTCTACCCTATATAGTAAAAGGGTAATATGCCTCCCGACACCAGGATCAGCGTGACAGGGTGCAGCGCCCAAACCCCCTGATAGGCCCTGCTCTGTGTGTGACGGGGTAGAGCCATAACCTCCCCATCGGCCCTGCCCTGAGTGTGAGAGTGGCGGCACCCCAACCCCCTGATTGGCCCTGCTCTGTGTGTGATGGGACGGTGCCCAACTCCCCTATCGGACCTATTCTGTGAGTGACAGGGGGGAGCTCCTCAACCCCCTGATGGGCCCTGTTCTGTGCGTGACAGGAGGGAGCTCCCCAACCCCCTGATGGGCCCTGCTCTGTGCATGACAGGGTACAGAGCCCCAACCCCCCTGATGGGCCCTGCTCTGTGAGTGACAGGGGGCAGTGCCCCAACCCCCGGATTGGCCCTGCTCTGTGCGTGACAGGGGGTCGCACCGCAACCTCCCCATCGACCCTGCCTTGAGTGTGACGGGGGTGGTGCCCCACCCCCTCAATCGGCCCTGCTCTGAGCCTGACCAGGGGCTGCACCTAGGGATTGGGCCTGCCCTCTGCCACCCGGGAGCAGGCCTAAGCCAGCAGGTCATTATCTCCCGAGGGGTCCCAGACTGCGAGAAGGCACAGGCTGGGCTGAGGGACCCCCCCCCCTTCCCCCTGAGTGCACAAATTTTTGTGCACCGGGCCTCTAGTCCTATATAATAAAGGGGTAATATGCAAATTAACCTTCCCTCACAAGATGGCTGCCTACGACCAGGCCAGCAGGGCGGTTAGTGAGGGATGACCAAACAACTGAACAGCAGGCTGCGTGGGGCGACCAGACTGGCAGGGCGGGAGGGGGGGGGGCATGAGGGGTGACCAGACTGGCTGGGGGGGACAGTTGGGGGCAACCTGGCCAACAGCAGGGGGCAGTTAGGGGCGACCAGGCCAGTGGGGGGAGGCAGTGAGGGGCGATCAGGTTGGCAGCGGGGGGGGGGGGGGGAGGGGGGCAGTTAGATGCGACCAGGCATGCATGCAGGTGATTAAGAGCCAGCAGTCCAGGATTGTGAGGGGGATGTCCAGCTGCCGGTTTTGTCCCAATCCCTGGAGAGGGTGCAGGTTGGGCTGAGGAGACCCCCCCCCCAAAAAAAATGCAAGAGTTTCGTGCACTGGGCCTCTAGTTTTAAATAATACGAAGTCCTGGGTTTCAGATATTTCATTTCAGTTGGTTTTCAGAGGCCTTGGGAATATAGGGTGTTAAAAATCTCCTTAGATGATACATGGCCTATAGAGATTGATCAGAATCACAGATTTAGAAAATTTTCTGGATTCTTCATGGTCCCTTCATTTATAGAATATGCAGCATATGTATTCTTTTTATTATTAAAGAGGCCTAAAATTTCCCTCAAAATGCATCCAGATCCCCAATTTTAAGAAAATGGGGCACAGACCCTGGCCAAGTAGCTCAGTTGATTAGAGCACTGTCCTTATAGACCAAGGTTACAGGTTTGATCTCTGGTCAGGGCACATAGAAGTATCAACCAATGACTGCATAAATAAGTGGAACAACAAAATCGCTGTTTCTCTCTCTCTCTCTTCCTCTCTCTCTAAAAATCAATCAATAAAATAATTTTAAAAACTGGGCACAAAAATTGCAGCAGAAATCAACCTATCTCCATGGAACCTAAATGGCCCAAGGGTCTCTTTCCTCCCCCCACCCCCGCCCCTTTCAACAAATGTTAGAAATACTGCCAAAGGAAAATAAAACCCTCAAAAAAGACCAGTTTTGAAACTGTCATTGCAAGTTTACAAAAACAGGAAACATCTGAGCTCTAGCAAATCCTTTGATGAAAATTTGCAAAACTAACTCCTCAAAAAGGGAACATAAAACTAAATCATCTTCAACATGATTATTCATTCACTGAGCTCCTTGTCATTCTTTAACTAAGCCCTAGGAATCACCCACAGATTTTCACAATGCCCATGTTGTTATCCTTGGGGTATCCAAATTTGCCTTTGCCTTTAGTCTTGATATTCTTAACAAAAATGAAACATCTCACACTTTTTTTCTTTTTCTTCTTTCCTTCTCTCTCTTTCTCCACCCCCTTGCCCCCATCCCCCAATGAATGGCAATAGGAAAGAAAATGTGCATTTAAATGCTGTGGTCATTTTCACAAAACCTGTAACAGAAAAGACCTTTAAAATAATTGAAAGGCTTCCCATTTTCCTTTGGATGGAATAAAAACTCCAATATGCTGGTTATTCTCTGTTTGCCATTTTTTCCTTCATATCCAGGAGTTTCTCATTTGTGGGTTCAACCAACCTCCATGGAAACAGTATTTTTGCATTCCCAACCACAGATGCCCAGCCACGATGGAATATATACTGTTTTCTATGGGGTTGGTTGAATCAAGGGATGCAAAGTGCTCACGGTGGAGTCCAAAGTTATATGTGGATTTTCAACTGTTCGCAAGTGGAGACCCCTAATTCCAGCGTTGTTCAGGAGTCAGCAGTATGTCTTTCCTGCAGCCTCCCACATTCAACTAGTATTTACTTCTCTGTCTGCAGGTATGAATCGCCTCACCTCCACAGCTTCAGCTCACACAAACCTCCAGTATTTCCTGCCTGACTCCTTGCATGGTAGCAGCTTCTGCCTGACCCTTGTTTGTTCCCTGAGTATGGCCAACACATCTATAAGTACCTCTTTTATTGACATCTCTTTATTAAACCATCTGAGAGAGTTTTGTTTCCTACTAGGACCTTGATGGACAGGATGAGTTTATCAGGTCCTGCATGACCTAACCTCTCTTTTGCCTTCCTTGCCCACATTACACTGTGCCTTCCAGCCATGACAGGGGTGGGGGTGTGGGAGTGTGGGGTGATGTTTCCTTTGCCTGAGCTGTTCTTCCTCACCCTCTTCATCTGGCTAAGTTCCTCCTTACCATCCCTCAAGTTGCCATGTATTTGAAATGATTTGTGGATCAGTACCAAGAAGTTCCCAACAAATAGTTGACATTAAGTAAAGGTTTTGTGGCTGAGGAGCGTGACACCATGCAAATTGCTTCGTCAGCAATTTAGCCCAAGGCAAGAGCTATTGAATGTACAGATGATTTGCTGTCTTGTACATATGTGTGTGTTTTTCATTATTTGGGTTATTAGATTGGACATACTTGCAAAAATTATCTTAACCTAATGGAATATCAAGTAAGTTTGACCTCAAGCCCTTATTAGCACTTAAAGGATATATTGCATTCTTTTGAAATTTATAGGAGCTATATTGGGGGCTAAAGAGGAAATTGCCTATATATATTGTACAAACATTTACATTTTCCTTACTAAGCCCCCAATATATTTCCTACAAAATTTTGAAAGATTCAGAGTTTGTTGCTATGTAATATTGTACAGCATATGCAAGTAAAGTAAGAAGTGAAAGAAATTGAATGGTTAGAGTATTAATTGTTGTTGCAAGTTGACTTTAACCTGCCTAGTTCTGAAGAAAACTTTATGAAATCAGGAACAGAAAACATTTAAATCATTTTATTTTTTATTTAAAAAAATCTTTATGTTGAAAATATTACATATGTCCCCCCCCCCCCCCCCATTGACCGCCTTCTAGCCTGTCCCCAAACATCTAAACTATTGATGATCATTATTTGCCACAGGATGTACACAGCTATACCTTTGTAACTTGGTAACCTTTCCATTTGATCTCAATGAGCATTACCTGTGTTTGTGAGGTTCTTGAATATTTTACTTCTACTGACATCCTGATTGGAGTAAAAGTCCTTCTCCATTTCCCTTGTACAGTGGCTCACTTCTCTCTGAGCTCCTTTACATACATTATGTAATCTTGACCCAGCGAGACACATAAACAGAGACTCAGAATGTTAAATGCCTTATGGAAGGCCACGGAGATTGAAAGGGGAAGAGTCTTAAAATAACCTCGGTTTTGTCAGAAGTTTGGCCTTTCTTCCATGTTTTATGTTGCTGCTGCACATATTATTGATTACCAAAAATTGGACTGTCATCTTTTCCTCTGCTTCTGAAAATAGATTTATTTAAAAAGGAAAATAGAGAGTGGACATTAAAGTTGGGCCATAACAGAGAAAGATAAATCTCTTTGTTTAAAGTGCCAAACATTAATGTCTGACAAATAGTAGGTATCCTGTATATATTAGTTCTCTTGGATGAGAACTCTGTAAAAAGTTTTTCTTTTCTAAAAGCAAACAAATAATTGAGAAGCTTGCGTCTTATTAAAAATCTGCCAGTGGTATATGAGCAAAGAGCAAAAACTGCTACTGACCCACAAAAGGGGTTTAGTTCTACCGCTCTTGCATCCGATGTCTTTCCTGATATAGAACTTAAAGGAGTTTGACTATTAATTTTAAGATCATTTATTTAAAGAGAATCTGGAATATCTTATTTCTTGCCACAGATCATTGGCTTAATGAAGGCCATCAAGTCTGTTATGAACTGAAACACAACAGATGCAGTAATTGTCTCCTTCTGTGGCCTATGGTAATAGGGTCAGAACATGCTATCCAAGTAGGTGAGTCCTTTGCCTATGGCTTGTTTGGTGGCCAAATCCATAAATTGGTTGGATGTTTTTGTGTTTTGAAATACCACCTCCTATTTCAAGAGCAATCATGTGCAATAGCACGATAAGATTAGCAGGCCTTTGCCAGGGCCTTTGGTCTACTTGCTGAGGCAGCCACTGTGGCAAATGGATGAGCAAGGTGGGGGCCCTTTCCCTCGGCGGGGGCTCAGAGGTGGATCTCCAGTTTGGCCCCTCACTTCCATAGTGGGATGAGGAGCTTATATTTAAAATCCGGAACCCCCAGTCATTAGTGGTCCAATGAGAAAAGACTTACTGTAAGTGTAGGATGGTGATGTTTTTCCCTTTCTAAAGCCAATTGAGACATTTAGCTCATTTGGTTTCTTGAAGAAGTGAAAGGAGAGAATGAAGGGTGGGGGAAGAGGGACAATCCTCTTGAATAAAAAAGCCAATCATCAGGTGACATCTCCTGCACTAACATTTAGTAACTGATAATTGCTGTAACTAGGGCCATTGAGCTTTGCAAATATTACCCAGTAAATTTTAATTAGCACCCGGGGGATTGAAGAGTTTCAGAACAAGCTCTTGGGAGCAGCTTCCCAAGCCAGTGGCAATGTGTGCTGAGTAATTTCAGATCAGCTGGCCTGTCAGAGCGGATCAGTGTCAGAGCACCGCTTATCCCGAGGAAAATGCACCTGCTTCTACATGGAAATAAGGTGCATTATCTGCCAATTTGTGCTGCTTATTGCTACTGCTCCCCAGGTTTGACGAGTGGGGAATGTAAGGGCGAAATCGGATGGCTCTGGAAGGAGAGTTTCACTGCCTTCAAGGGCACGTGCTGTCACAGGCCCTGAGTGGCTTCCTCGTCTTTTGGTGGCACTGGCACAGCTTTTGGAGCTGTTTCAAAATGGGAAACACTTTGCTATGAGACCTAATGGTGCTGTTTTGCAATAAATAAACTTATTATTTTCATTTTGTATAAAGAATTTTTAGTTGTATTCTGAAGGATAGGGTGAGAAATTAGGTATGGAGGGACACTGATCCATGGCCAGAAATCCATTAAAGGCTAAAACTAGAACATTGGCTGGAAATGTTTAGAAAAAAGTGTGCAAATATAAAATGTACAACTCAATTTTTTTTATTGCACAGAACACAAAACACCTCCTAATTTAAAAGAGTCAATGCATACTGAAGTGTCGAGCTAATCTTTATGGATAAACTCTCTAGGAGGCACTATGCTATCTAGGACAAGCTGCATGTGCTATTTTTATTTTCCCTACTTTTAGGTAGAGAAAATGAACTTGGAGAAATTAATAGACTTGCTCAGGTACTATGTGGTAGTGCCTGAATATGACCTCAAGTGGTTCAACTTGAGAGCCCATGTTTTCAACAGTTCTGAGACATCCATGTTTACATGCACATGCACACATGTACGCAAGGCAAGCAAATATGCATGCACACTCACACATGCACACTCATTCATAACAGCTTAATTGGATATGTCCATCCTTTTTTCCCACTGATTTTAAACTGTTTCCAGAGCAAGGATTTTAACTTTCAGTTGAGTAACTGTAACAAATATTTTAAGATGCAATTAAAAAAAAGCCTAGGATTAACTACCAGGAAAATGCAAGTAAAGACCAAAATGTGATACTACTGCTTACTTTACTACGATGACTGAAATAAAAAAGTCACACAATAACAAGTGTAGGTGAGGATGTGGGGAAATTGGAAGCCTCCTACAAATTGTTGGTGGGAATGTAAAATTATACAGCCACTTTAGAAAATAGTCTGGCAGTTCTCAAAATGTTAAAAATAGAGTTACCATATGACCCAGAAATCTCACTCCTGGGTACAGACCCAAGAGAAATGAAAACATATGTCTACACAAAAACTTGTACATGAATATTCATAGCAGCATTCTTCATAATACCCCAAATGTGAAAACAACTCAAACATCCACCAACTGATAAAGGAATAAGCAAAATGGGGCATATCTGTACAATCAAATATTACTCTGCCATGGAGAGAAATGAGGCACTGATATAGGCCGCATGGATGAACCTTGACAACATTACACCAGTTGAAAGAAGTCACAAAGGCAACATACTGTCTGATTCTGTCATATGAAATGTCTGGAGTAAGCAAATCTATGGAGACAGCAGATTAGTGATTGCCTAGAGCTGGAGGGATGGGGGAATTGGGAGGTGGTGACTAAGAGGTACAGGGTTTCTTTTGTGGTGCTGAAAATGTTCTAAAAGTGATTATGATGATGGCTGCCTAACTCTAGGGATATACTAAAAGCCATGGACTGTCCAGGTTAAATGAGTGAATTGTGTGGTGGGTGAATTACATCTCAAAAAAATGTTTAAAAAAACACAAAAGTAGGTGCACATTGTGACAATCAACATTTTAGATGGATGACTTTGGTGGGATGAGCTCCCTGATTTGAAAAGCATGAATAGTCATATCTCTAATTCAGAGTTATGGAAGGTAAAGATATGCTTGGAAATGTTTGGAGCTTGGTAGCTTCCTGATAAATGTTGGTGATAGGAGCAGCAGTTATAATTAATATTGAATTCCATTTTGTGGCGAGGAGAAGATGACCAGGTGTAGAGAAAGCAGAAAATGAAGAAAAGTTAGGATTGAGGAGGTTACAGATAAAGAGAAAAAGAAAAAGACAGCCATAGAGAATGAGGAGGAGAAAAGGAAAAGTCACATGGACATTTGGAGAGGACAGAGATGAGGAGTGAGATGGGAGAACTGGGAACAAGGTCAGTGGGCGAGCATCTTTCTGAGGGGTGGGGAACGAGGAAAGCGTGTCGTATGTGGGTATCTAAGACTCCTCACTGATTAGAAAGTGTGAATTAGTTGGTTTACCACCTTCCAACTCTTCTTTATTCTTTAGAACTCTGTTTTTTCATCCTTCTCTCCTTACATCCCCATTTCACTCAACCTGAGATACCAAGTACTTTCTCTATGATGTGATTCTCTTCCTGGGATAGAGGCTAGATTTTTGAGCTGGCAATTTGATAGGCTCTGAGGATGGAATCGCCACATGGTCTGGGAAAAATAAAAACAAATAATCTGAATAGTATGTGGGAGGGCAGATCAAATGAAACTAAGAGGTAGATTCAGTCTAGTTGGGAATTCATTATTTCTTAGCTTTATTCACTATCCCACTCTTATTTTTTTTTCTCTCACTCAGAAGCAGAATATTAATGGCCAACATTCACCTGCCCTGGCGAAGCGAGCTTGGGGATGCAAAAATGGAATAGTGATCTAAAAAATAGACTCGGCAATCAGATCTGTGCAAATTATTTACCTTCTAAAGCAAATTCTTTACTTTCTCTGAACCTATTTTCTCAAGATCGATTGTGGCTATTTTGCAGTGCTATTGTGATTTTAAACTGATAACATAGTCCTTGATTCACCGTTATTTCTTATGCGCTTATTTTGGTTTAACTTCCTTTTTTAAAAAAAAAAAACCAACTGGTTTATCCCTCTGTGCATTAAGGAATTCACACTTAACCAACAGAAATAATATAATCTGTGATTTAAAGTAGGCAAGAATGAAGTGAGTGATACAAATCAAGATTACACCTGAAAGCAAGTTTTTCTGGTTTTAAAAGATAATTCTTAATATAAATAGTAACATAGCTACCTGCATTTGGTAGATATTTTTGTGTATATAAATAATATACTTTATTTCCTAAGAAGTGCTGATACAAAAACAGAAGTACAAAAATATCAAACGGTATTTTCACTCTTACTGGAAGCACCAAGAATCTTCTACTTGGCTGTGCCTATTTATATTAGACTAGAGGCCCAGTGTATGAATTCGTGCATGGGTGGGGTGCGGCCAGCCTGGTCTGGGGCCTGATCAGTGCTGGGCTGGCTGTGGGGAGGGGCCGTAGATGATTGGCTGGTGGACCCCACCCCCAATTGGGGTTGGGGAGCCAATTGGGGGTGGGGCCAGCCAGGGGGAGGGCCTGTGGGTGGTGGGCCAGCTGGCCCGTCCCTGATTGGTGGGGGGGGGGGGGTGGCGATGGAGGTTGGAGCTGGCTGGGGGAAGGGGCTGCAGGCTGATCAGGGTGGTGGGGGCTGATCAGGAGTGGGGTTGTCTGTGGGAAGGGGCTGTGGACGGTGGGCCGGCGGGCCCAGCCCCCAAATGGGGTGGGGAGTGGCTGATCAGGGGCCAGTGGCTGGGGGATGGGGTCATGGATGGTTGGCCGGCTGGCCCCACCCCCAATTGGTGTGGGGAGGCTGATGGCAGTGGGGTCAACCAGGGGGAGGGGCCGTGGGAAGTTGGCCAACCGGCCCTGCCCCTGATCAGAATGGGGGGCTGATCAGGGGCAGAGCTGGCTGGGTGGCCGCAAGCCAATGGGGTGGTGGGGGTTCATCAGGGGAGGGCCGCAGGCAATTGGCCAGCTGGCCCTGCCCCCTATTGGGATGGGTGGGGTGATCAGGGGCGGGGCTGGCTGGGGGGAGGGGCCTCAGGAGGTCAGCCGGTCGGCCCCACCCCCCTGATCTGGCTGGTTCACTGGCCACAGTGGGCATCATAGCATACAGTCATTCTGGCGTTCCAGTCACTGGCTTTTTATATATATAGATATTTATTCAATCTATAGAGTTTTGTTTTTGAGCATCTTAACATGTCTTATAGAATTGATCAAATTTGCTACAGAAAGGTTTGTGTCACATTTTTATTGAATGAAGGCAAATATTCATTGCCACCAATCGACTTAACCATCTATCATACATTGCAATATATAAAGACCAGTTTCCATCTCAAAATTTTATTTGTAATTAGAGAGACAGAAAACCCCCACATGCATGAAATAGCTGAAAAACTGCAAGTATGGCAGTTTTAGCATTTTGGAAAGAAATATTTAGATATGCTAGGGTAGGAAGGAAGCTAGATGATAAGATTTGAAAGATGTTTAAGAAATGTTGACTGGCGTGTGTGTGTGTGTGTGTGTGTGTGTGTGTGTGTAGTTCTAATGAGCATTTTATAATATTTTTTTCATTTGTTTAATAATTATTTTCCTCCTTCCCTTCCCTCGCTCTCCCACTTCCTTCTCCTTCTTCTTGAGAATATGCTATGTATCATTTAAAAATATTTTTGGATTCATGTAAAAATTTGGGTTGAACTATATAGTGCTATTAATATGCCTCACACTGCGTTCGGGTGTGTATCTTTAGCTACATTACCTACGGGTAGGCATTTTTTAAGCCCAAACTACTTTAATAACTGCCTTTAATTTCTACTTTATGCTGGTTATATTTAACATGGTAACTAATCTTTGGATAGCACTAAAAAGTTTGCCTAGAATTCCCACAGATTATCTCATTTGATCTCATAATTATCATGTCAGGTAATTTCTTAGTAGCTCATTTTGCATATAATATACTGAGACTTAGAATAAGCATTTTCCTGAATTTGCTCAATGATAAAATTAGCAATTCTAAGGTCCTAAGTACCCTTTAAGGATTAAAAAAATTACATGCAAGAGAAAAGATTATGAAATAGAATGGGAATGACGCTTTTCTGTTAACTTGGGATTTCAGTAAAGTTCTGAAGCAATGAGGAGATATAAAGGGTGAAAACGTTTTCTAACACACTAAAGAAAAGGACTAAAGATAACCCCACAGGGTTTTTGGAGGGGGAAACCCTAATCAGCTACCGTCATTCCAACAGCCCAGGTAAGAGAAGATCACCCATTCAAGGGTAGATTAGGTGAAGGAAATTTCCCATGGAGGAAACCGACAGCTCTCTCTTCTCTCCTTTAGGGAGATGAGGGGGTATTTCTTCCTTCTTTGCCAAGTGAGTGGGGTTCAATATGATGATGTCTGCAAGAGGGAGCCTGGTGACTCACACTGGCTTAAGGAGTCCTGAGACACTTAGGCTCCCCAGAGCTGCTTCTGGAATGGAAGCCAATAGTTCTTGAGAGAGTGGGAAATGTGTCCCCTGACATCTTGGAAGGGCATAGAGCCCAGTGTCTGCCTCTCACTTGGAAAAGTCTGAAGAATTCAGGCTGGATGAGGTGACTTCAAAACGGAGAGTGGGTGCAGCTGCACTCCCCCAAGTTGGAAGAGCGAGTATATATGTTTCCCCACCTGAGGACACGGTGAGAGGTAGCCAGGATTCAAACATCTGGATAGGACCTTGACTAAGAAGAGTGCATGGACATCTCCAAAAACCAATTTCTGTGCTGTGCAGCAGAGCCATCATTTGGATATTTACTGCGAGAGACAGAAGACATTTGCTGTTCGAGAAAGTACAGAGAGCTCTGGCCAGAAGCAGCAGAGGAGGTGGGAGGCAAAGCCGAGTGAAAAAGCCAGGGGTGGTATTCAAAATATTTTACGATTGGTGGGGTGTGTGGACTGACCAACCAGAAAGGATTCCTGTCTGGGATCCAGTAAAAAGTAGGTTTGGTTTCTCCTTTCTCAGGATTACTCTCCAACCCCAGATCAGACTTGAACTTGGGGATCAGGGAAGGAGCTCTCTACTAGCTATGATATTAAAGTTTAGGTGTAGACTGAGGTAGACTTTGTAGTACAGAAAACAAGCCTTTTTAAATCTATTGGGCTTGTTGGAAATATCTGGAGGAGGGAAAATTCATAGCACCGGTGGGGAAAAAATTAAAGTTATTGCTGATTGTACCCTATCAAGTTCAGGATGCTTACTAAATAATTTACATTTAAAAATGTATTGTTATATAACAACTAGAGGCCTGGTGCACGGATTCATGCACCAGTGGGGCTCAGCCTGGCCTGCGGGGCTCAGGCTGAAACCAGCTCTCCAACATCCCCCGATGGGTCCCAGATTGTGAAAGGGTGGTTCTCGGGTGACACACCCCAGAATTGGGCTCCCTCTTCTCTGGTTCCGGGTGCATCACCCAAGAACCGCAGCTGCCAAGTCACCACAGCTCGGCAGCTCCTGCATTGAGCATCTGCCCCCTGGTGGTCATTGAACATCATAGCTACTGATCAGATGGTTGAACTGTTGGATGATGCTTAGGCTTTTATATATATTGATCATGAACTATAGGGGGAAAATGTGACAGGATTTTGACTAGCATTTTATAACGAGATTTAGAAGGTCCATGTGGGTGAAATTTTTTGGGGGCGGGCAAAGTTGTACACACAGTTTAGCAGGTGAAACACTCATGAAAACACTGAAATGAACACAAGGGTTTCTGGAGGAAGGTCAGACTCTCCCTTTACTAACCGAATGCCATGTTGAACTGTTTAAAGTTACACAACACACATATGTGATTTCTCCTGTAAACAACGGGGAAAGAACAATTTATTGTAGCCCCCAGGAGTAAACAAGATTTTTGGTAACACTCTAAAGAAACTAAAGATAAAAGGAGGAAAAGCTTTATCTTATATTGTTACAAGTTCACTTAGTTTTGGAGGAAGCGCCAAAGGCCAGCAAACAGACGGCAGAATCCAATTATTAAAGAAAGGCCCGGGAGCCCAACCAGAGAATTAGAGACCAGTTAGAGTAACAGTGATCTCCAAGGAACGGCCAGAGGAAAGGTTTTGGAGGATCCAGCAGAATTGGAAACAAGCTTTTTAATCAAACTAAGACAACACATGGGAAAGAATGCCTCATGCGCAGAGAACGCTTTTATTGAGGAGAGCACCTTTTTTTTCTTTTTTAAATTATTGATTCAAAACACTTCACTTCCCTCTAGTTTGCGCTTTTTGCTACTGTGCTGAACTTTGATACATACCTTAATATCTTTTTATAGAAAAAAAGGGTCTTGCCTTAGGGGTAGGTCTCTTGTTTGGGAGAAATTCAGGAAGAAAATTCAATTGTGTAAGAACTAACTGGGATATTAGAACATCTCTCATGGAGCTCATGTTCTAATGCAAATATGCAGTCAAATAAAAACAATTTAGTAAAGTATTGTGTAAAAAATAGCCAGTAAAGCGGGCGTTGAGAGTTCTAAGTGAGGCTGGGAGAGAGGGCAAATAGTAATTCTAAAAAGTGACCATCACTGACTTGGAAGGAAATATATCAGGTTAGGCTGGATTCTGACCGGGATACCTGTGGCAGACTCCTTTGTTATGTGTCTTTCTTTGCTATATCAAAACAACAGAAGATTTTCTGCTTTTAAGACACAAGTTCCTTCCCTCCTACTCCTCTTCCTACTCTTCTCCTAAAATGTCACTTCTACCTGCCACACAGCTAGAAGCTGATAAAGTGGCTGGCGGCATCCGAGCAGGTTAGCGTAGGCAGTTCTTGTTTCTTGAATCAAAATGCATGAGGAGCACATATGCCACCACAAGCGAATTACTGCGCGGCTTGTTTGCTTGTGGAGCCTCACAACTTCATTGGTGTTTTATCAATAAAAGCGTCGGTGTTTTTAACAGCTGGAAGACACGATAGGCACTGGTCCAGAATTAGTCTGGGGTTCTCAACTCTAACTGCGCAGGAGAATCATCCAGGGAGCTTTGCAAAATGCAGATGCTTGGGCCCACCGCCAGAGAAGTTGACTTAATTAGCTTCCGGTGGGGCCAGGGATTAGTATTTTCAGTATTTTCACTGTTCAGTGATGGGGACTGCAGCTCGGGCTGGGGGTACATTCAAAGGTGTGTGTCATGGGATTTAATCTCATGACACTACAACAAAGGCCTTGGGGAGTCTCACTCCGCACAGAAGGCAATTGCATGTCTGAGAGATGCCGTGATTTTCCCAGAGCCACACCACTAGGATGTCGAAGGGTGTATTTCATTTCTGAGATCGTATTTGGAAATTGTGGGTTGGGAAAGCTAATTCAGTTCCACTCAAATAAAATGGCTTACTTGTGAAACGGTTTTCGGCCATCTGCGCCTCTGAAAATAGAGTGGCAAGTTCTATTATGGAACTGCAGAGTTTGACCCCGAATGAACAACGGATAAAAAGGGAAATTAAATAACATACCTGATTTTGGAGTAGGGATCCCAAAATAGGTATCTTACAATTATTTCTATTGTTTGCTTTTATATTTATACATTTCAAAGGAGAGATTCAGCAAACCTTTCTTTTTTAATGTTTGAAAGAGCATTCCCCACCCTCCACCCCATTATTTCTGAGCAAGATAAACCCAGGCAGCACTAGAAATTTCATGCAGTTGGTTTTTCTTCCTGATGATAACATTCAAGTTCTGTAAAATAAAACAAAAAATCACTTTTGTTAAGAGATTTGAATTATTGCTTTGGTTACAAAGAAATTACGTATGTAGAGGGTATTATTATAGTGACTTCAATAACGCCTCTGCTTCCCATATTATGACCATGTCACATCCCTGCACATGTGAATCTTTGCTTACAAATGACATTTATTTCCATTAAAAAGTAATTTTTACATCTGATAAAATTGTAGAAGGTAAAACAAGAGCTGATAGTTGAAAGAAAGTACACCTGACAACCTAGTACCATTGTTTCACTACTCCTCAGATTAACCGTTTTTGCCAGGTTTTTCTTTTGTTTGAGTAGCTCTCCTAGCAATACTTCAAGCCTCTCTGAATATACAACACATATCCTTATCTTTTTACATGAGTAACAGCATTCTAAAAATTCATACTATTCTGTATCTTGCCATTTTCATTAAACAGCATTTCTTGGCGGTCACTCTATCAGCACATATGGAACTACCTAATGATTTTTAGTGATGATACAGTGTTGGATTATTTGGATGTGCCTTAGTCAGTACCTACCGATGGACATTTATGAGTTGCAAGCTTTGTGGTATTATAAATAACTAGAGGCCTGGTGCATGAGATTTGTGCACCCTCTCTCAGTCTGGGACCCCTCACTACTTACTGCCCGCCACCACTGCTGCGCTCACCAGCCATGAGCTTGGTTTGTGGCTGAGTGGCGCTCCCCCTGTAGGAGCACACTGACCACCAGGGGGAAGCTCCTGTGTTGAGCGTCTGCTCCCTGCTGGTCAGTGCACATCATAACAACCAGTTGTCCCTCCATTTGGTCGATTTGCATATTAGCCTTTTGTTATATAGGATACTATCACATATTTTATGAAGTGCTTGAACCAACTTGCACTTTGGACAACAATGTATATATCTGTTCCCCTAAACTTTGTTTAACTCTACATGATCACATTTAAATTTTTTTTATCAAAATGCAATAAGTTAAAAAGTGCTTGCTCATTTTTTAAAAATTTAAAATTGTATACATTGAATTATATTGGTTATGCATTCATATTTTTAAAAAGCAATTTAATTTATTTTATTGTGAACTGCCTGAATCTCCTCTTATATTTGGGAAGAATATAAGAATAAATAACAATGCAAATACCCATGTAAACACAACTTATCTTCACAATGATAATAATAATGATAAATAATATTGATGCCCCAAAATATCCTTGTGAATGGATCTCCCCTCCTTCTCATCACTCAAAGGCAATGACCACCCTGAATGGAGCCCACTATTCTTTTGTTTTCCATAATAGTTTTATAATTTCTGACCGAGTCCCTAAACTCAATTTTGTATGTTTTTGAAGTTTATGATTTGATCTTTTTTCTTTCACTTAAAACCTATATAATAAAGAACTAATATGCTAATTAGACTGAACAGCAGAACAACTGTCCAGAGAACCTTCTGGATGAAACCAGGGCTGTGAGGGGCTGCGAGGGCCAAGCCCCTTGCACGAATTTCATGCATTGGGCCTCTAGTATTTTTATATTTAATCCATGTTCATATCTGAATATTGGTGTCTTTCCAGTGTTCTGAAAAATTCTTGGGGTATTATCTTTTCAAAAGTTACATTATCCATTCTTCAATTCTTCATCATCCTGTCTCCATGTCTTTTCATTTCTTTTTAATACATTTTCATCATTTTATTTCTTTATGTTACATTAAAAACACACAATATATTAATTTTCTAACACACGAAATCTCTCTTCAGCTATTCAATCTTCTTGTTAATTTATCCTTTTAAAGTTTTATATTCATTTTCAAATTTCCAGAATAATACAGTAGTCCCTGTATCTGCAGGGAAAACATTCCAAGACCCGAGTGCACACCTGAAACTGCGAATAGAACCGAACCCTACATATACTCTGTTTTTTCTGTACATATGGAAACTATAAATAGGGCAAAGCTATTAAACTACTAAAAACTATTAAACTATGATAAAGTTTAATTTTTAAATTAGGCACCCTAAGAGATTGACAATGATAGCTAATAATAAAAATTGAACAATTATAGCACTATACTAAAAGTTATGTGAGTTAGCATAGATATGCTAAAGCGATGATTCACATCCCAAGCAGAACAAATAGCACAAGATTTCATCACTCTATTCAGAATGGCATGCAAGTTAAATGTATGCAAGGTTTAATTCTGGAATTTTCCATTTAATATATCCAGACCATGGTTGATAGCAGGTAACTGAAAATAAAATTGTGGTTAAGAAATGACTACCATGTTTCTTTTTCATATCTCCTTAGTCATTTTTTTGCAGTCCTTTTTTCTTGCTTATAGCTAAAGTCATTTTGTATTTTTAAAATATAGAAATTCAATTATTTTATAGTTCTATTTGATAATGATGATATCTGAAATTCTACTAAATTTGATCCTGCTCTCTGCCTTTTATTCTCATTTTCATACTTGATTGCTTGCTATTGCTATTAGAAATGGTATCTTTTATACATTTATTTTTTCTAATTGTTAGTTACTAGTGTATAGAAATATAACTGATGCTTTTTATAAAACATATTTTTATCCAGTGTTTTTGCTAAAGTAATGAGTTAATTCTAATTCTCTAATTATACATTCTTGGGTTTTCTACATATACAGTCACTTGTAAATAATGACAGCCTTCTAATATTTCTTTGTTTATATCTTTAGTTATATCTTTAATTTCTTTTCTTGCATAATATCATCAGCTACAACCTCTAGAGCAACAGTAATAGAAATGGTTATACCGGTCGTCTTTATTTCATTCCTTATTTCAGGTGCTTAGCTTTCAATATTTCAATATAAAATATCATGTTTGCTGTAAGATATTTATAGATACCCTTTAGTGGATTAAGAAAACTTTGTTTTATTACCAGTTTGCTAAGAGATCTTTCTTGCTTTATCATGTAAAAAAGGTTGAATTTTATTATTATTTTTTGCATCCTTAGAAATACAAAATGATTTTCAGTTATCATCCAACCTGAACCCATCTAGATTGTGATATATTTTAATTTTTACATAATATTAGAATCAGTTTGCTGATATTTGGTTTAGGAATTTTGTATCCATGTTTATGAAAAAAATCAGTCTGTAATTTTCCTATGTTTATTTTATAACAAACCATTTTCAGGTTTTGTGTAAAAGTTCTGAAGATCTACAAAAAATTTTTGAGAAGTATTTCCTATGTTTCTATTCTTTGAAAGAGTTTTTATAATATTTGGTGATTTTTTTTCCCCCCCTCAAAATTTGGTAGAATTCACAGGGAAGCCATCTGGGCCTGCAGTTTTCTTTGTAGAAACATTTTTAAAACAGCTTTATTGAAGTATAATTTACATACCATAACATTCACTCATTTTAAGTGTAAACTTCAGTAAATTTACAGAGTTTTACAGCCATCATAAAAACCCAGTTTTAGAATATTTTAATCACTTTAAAAATATCCCTCTTGCCAATTTGTAGTCATTTTTATTCTCACCCTTTAGTTTCAGGCAACCAGTAATCTTTCTTTCTCTATAGAGCTGCCTTTTCTGGTCATTTGTTGTAAATGGAATCATACAATATATGGCCTTCTGTGGTTGGCTTCTTTCTTTTACTTCACATAATATTTTTTCAGGCTCATTTATGTTGTTGCTATGTGATCTGTAATTTTCTGAGTAGTAATCCTTAATGTGGATATACCTTATATGTTTATCTACTCACCAGCTGATGAACATTGGGTATTTCTACATTTTGGCTATTTCTAATAATGCAGTTTTAAACATTTACATGCAAGTCTGTGTACACATATGTTTTCATTTCTAGGAGTTTTATTTCTTGTTTGTATGGTAAAATTATGCTTAATATATTTTAAGAAATCACCAAACTCTTTTTTTCTAAAGTGGTTGCACCATTTGACATTCATACAAAAAATATTCTAGTTTCTCCACATCTTCAACAATCATTATTATATGTCTTTTTTATTATTGCCGTATAGTGGGTTTGAAGTGGTATCTGGTTGCTTTTTATTTGTTTTTACCTCCTGACTCATGGCATTGAGCATCTTTTCATGTGCTTGTTGGCCCTTTGTATATCTTCTTTGGAGCAATATCTATTCAAGCCCATCGTTCATTTTTAAATTGAGCCACTTGCCTTATTGAGATGTCAGTGCTCTTTATATATTCTGGATACAAGTCCTTTATCAGACATATGGTTTGCAAATATTTTCTCTAAATCTTACCCATTCATTTACTTAATGATATCCATTGAAACATGAGTGTTTTTGATGTAGTCCAATTAATTATAATTATTTTAAAATCATGTTTTTGGTGTTGTATGTAAGACATCTTTGCCTAACTCTAAGTGTTTTCCCTTATAAGTCTTATAATATTAGTTCTAAGACGTAGGTTTGTAGTCTATTTTGAGCTAATTGCATCTAGTGTGAAATAAGGGTCTAAATCAGCAATTTTCAATCTTTTTCACCTCATGGCACACATAAACTAATTACTAAAATTCTGTGGCACACCAAAAAATATACTATATTTTTTGTTGATTTGACAAAAAAGAGGTATTATTTTGATTCATTCACACCAAACAGCTATTGTTGTGTTGGTTGTTGTGATTTTTTGTTTGATGATCTAAGGTAAAAGAGGTCAGTGCTCCTAACTAAATAGTCAGGTATTGCATGATCTAAAAATTCTTGTGGCACATCAGTGTGCTTGCCTCGGAGCACTGGTTGAAAATAGTTGATTTAGTCTAATCTTTTTATGTATGGAGATGTTTAATTTAAAATTAAAAAGATTAGCAACACCAAATGTAGGTGAGAATATGAAATAAATGGAACTTCTATACATTATTGGTGAGAATACAAAGTGGGAGAATCAATTAAATATCTAGCAGTTTCCCATAAAATTTAACATTTTACCAAGTAATTTGATTTTTTAAAATCTTCAGCTGAGGGTATTTTTAAATTGATTTTAGAAAGAGAAAGGGAGAAAGTGTGTGTGAGAGAGAGAGAGAGAGAGAGAGAGAGAGAGAGAGAGAGAAAGAGAAATAGATGAAACATCAACCAGTTGTCTCCTGCACATACTCTGCCCTGTGATAGAACCCACAACCTAGCTATATGCCCTGACTGGGATTCAAATGGCCAACCTTTTGGTGTACAGGATGAAACTGCAACCAACTGAGCCATCCATCCAGTGTCCAAGCAATTGCATTTTTACCCAAGACAGATGAGACCTATGTTCACAAATGAGTTATACATGATTGTTCATAGCATTATTATTCATAATAGCCCCAAACTAGGAATGGCTAGGATGTTTGTCAATAGAAGAATGGGTAAATAAACTGTATGTATTCATCTAATGGAATATAGTACTCAACAATAAAAAGGGAAAAATATACAACTACATGGAGAATTTCAAAAACATCATGGTGAATGCAAGAGATCATACAGAGCCAAGAGCCTATTTTATGATTCCATTAATACAAATATTTACAAAAGCCAAAATTTGTAGAAAAAGTGAAAATTTATGATGAGAAAAATTAGAGTAGTGTTTGTCTTGGGGTTAGAGGGGGTGAGTACTTATTTAGAAAAAGGGTGAGAAAACTTCCTGGAATGCTGTAATGTTTTATATTTTGTTGGGTTTTAAAATACCTTATACATTTTATATATGCATTTGTCAAATATACATGCATTTGTCAAAACTCAGTGGATATACACTTAAGGTCTTTGCATTACACTGTGTAAATTTTACCTCAAAAGGGAGAATACTATTGAAAGATTAATTGAACTCTTGTTGAAGCTATGCATGCTGACCTTTGACTTGCATTAAGCTCTAATTTGAATTGTTGGATTGGTAGAGGCATTGTTGGATAGATAAATATTTAGTAGAGTAAGTGTAGTGAAAAAGTTAATGATAGAATCTAGGTGGAAGGTATATGGATAGTCTCTGTAAAATTTTTAACTTTGCTGTACATTTGAAGATTTACATAATAATATATTTGGCATTAAAGTCTTGTATTACACTGTTTCCTCAAACCCGGAACTCCTTTTTCACTGCCACAGAACAAAGGGAGAAATCTTGGACTCACTTGAAGACATGCCCTAGAGAGGACCCTTCCTCTTCCTCAGACATTTATTGATGTTTCCATGATTGCATGATGAGAGGTTATGAACTTTTAGTCCACATTTTATCCAAGGTAATGCATCTCTTTAGGGCAGCTCCTTTATTTAATCACAATATCCGGAAGGTTTCAAAGAGTATCTCAGTTAATTTATTCAAAAACATTTTTTAAGGAACTTAATGTTTTCAAAAAAATTTTGGCTAGTTATTGAGTTATCTTGTAGAACACACAAAAATATCCAGTAATCCAAAGGAGTTGAAGTTATTGTTTTTGTTGACTTTGTTTCTGATGGTTCAAATGATTCTACTCCCCATTTCATCATTCATAAAATGGCTTTTGAGAGCTTGCCATAAGCCGGTTTCAAGGGCTACAGGATCAACTGAATCCACAATGAATTTAAAATCTACAGATGAGATTTCTTATACTCTTCCCTTTAACTTATTGTTAAAATGTTAAATCTTCAAATGAAAGCTATTACCCATAAAACTTTCATGCTGTTAGTTGTTTTCATTTTTTTCACATTCCAATTTGTTCATTTCATTATTTTATTAATTTTTACATAATTTCTGATTTAGAACTTGACTTGATATACATAATATTTACTTATGTATATTACACTGGAGTGATCTCTTGATTTGTAGGGTAAGAGAGACTAGGAAACAGGAAAATCAAGCAATGTGTTGTGCAGACTGTCACTTTCCAGGAATTGACAGCTTCTTTCCCCTTCCCTGTGGGAGATCTAGGAGTACGTGTCTTTCTTACTCTCACTTTTCTACAGTTCCTAGAAAGGCTACAGAAATAAAAGAGTTTGTAATTGTAAGCCTGTGACTATGTAGCAAATGTAAGGTTTGTTTTAAATGTTTTGATAAAATTAACAGTTTTTCAGCCATTGAATCTAAAGAGAATGAATAAAGTAGCCTCCCATTGTAACATAAAAAAACTGTATATCCTCTTTAATAAAATGTTGTGATGATTTGTGTTGTTGATTTTCCAAGAGAAGGAGAGTTGAAGGTGCTGATCAGAATTTTTCAGTTGAGAGGGCACAAAAAAGTCTTGGGGATTGAGCGTCTGTCTTGGAGAGATCTAAACCCTTATGATAAATTCTTAATTACTTAGCTTCTTGTCTGTATTTGCTTTTTTCTCAAAAACAAATGTTATTTATTCCAGAGATGGACAGCTGGGTTTGTGGAATATGTGTGAAGTGTTGCTTGGGTTGGAAATATTTCAGATCAAATAATATTGTCACAATATCTGTTGAACCAGTTGTACTCTGAAATGGAGCAAGAGTTATGAATGGCTTTGTCTTCATAATTTCTGGAGGGAATATAGTCTGAAAGCAGGTTTTTTATTATTAATTTATAGATATAGTAATTAAATATTTTTATTTCAATACGGAACATTCTCAAGGCATTTACATGGTTGGCATTAGGCTAGATGAGTAGCAAAACTCAGCAAAGGATTTTGCCTACCAGCAGGAAAGATTCCAAACAAAAAAAAGAGTACAGGTAATGTGTTATACAAGCAGGCACAGCAGGAATTAGAGATAGTGATGAGGTTAGGAGTAGGATTTCTGAGAATGTCTTACAAGCCCTCTGTTGATTTGGAACCCATGTATTAAAGCAAGTGAGGACTCCTGGGTCCAGTGAATATTGAAACCGATAAAGGTAGAAGGGCAAAGAAAGGAGGAACAACAGAAGCTACTTCATTTGCTAATATTACACATTTTTACTGGAGGCTAGTTGCAATTGGCACTGCATATTCAACAGTAAGATATATCTGCATAGGCTTTGTAGCAGTCAGAATCTCAGCAGAATTTGAAGAGAGCTTACTAAATGAATTATTTACATAATTTGAGCAGTGTTTACGAAAATCAACAAGTGACAACACTGGACTTCAAGGCTGGTAACAGTGGGAAAACTGTTAGTACCTCAAGGGAAGGGGGTGGCTACCCTGAGAGGGCTATTTGATAGGAACAATGGTATGAGTATGCAGTCAAACTTCGATGACCTGGTATAAACAGGATAAAAACTCCATCTCACTCCCTTCCTGTCCTTCTGTCCCTTGAGAATGCTTTCCATTGGCCATACCCAACTGGAAATGAGAAGGCAAAGGTGCCTGCTGATGCCGTCTACATGGGTCAGTCTTTGGGGCAGAGAGAAGAAGGTGGAAGGTTGGATGGGGGATGGGGTGGACGGCATGTGGAAGACAACCCAGCAGAGTTCTTCTCCTCTTCATTTTAGGGCAGTGGCTTTCAACAGGGCAGATTTTGCTCCCTCAGGAGACATTCAGTTTGGTGGCACTTTAAAAATTATCATGGCAGAGGGGACAGGCGTTATTAGTATCTTGTGGGTAGAGGCCAGGGATGCTGGTAAACATCATATGATGTGCAAGACTACACACACACACACACACATACACACACATTCTCACACACATACACACACATTCACACACATACACACACATATATACACATATACACACATACATACACATACATGCACATACACACACATACACACACACACATACACACACACAGAATTGGTTAGCCTGAAATGCCCATTGTGATGGGGTTGAGAAACTGTTTTAGTGTAAGAAAAAAAATATTTGTCAAATGGTCACAAAAGTGAATATACAATTATGAACTTTGCAGTAGCCTATAAAAGAAAACCACACACTGCTATAAGAACACAGGGTCAGAGAAGGCTTCTGTGAAGATAGGATGATTAAACTTTGGTTTGATCAGAGGTAAGTCAATTAAGGAAGAGGAGAGGAAGAATAATCTGGCCAGAGGAAACATCGTGTGCAAATACCTAAGGCAATAAGCAGAATGGACTCTTCCATGTAAAGGAAGATGGGTGAGCTGGACTTCAGAGAGAGTACACAACCCACTTGCTAGGCCAGGTCCCGATCCAGTGGGGAAGTAAGGGCCATTAAGGAGTTGTCTCTTTGAGCACACACCCAGCAGCACAAGCAAATAAGAGCCACGTGGACACTTATCAGAAAAAGTTAAGTCAGGATCCAGCAAAACCTTGCCACTGTTAGAATGGTGGCCCTTTAGGACAAGATGGGAATGAATAGGTAATTAGAATAACCTCTCCCCCATCCCACCCCAGACTTAGCCAAGAGGTGATACAGTGCCATGATTAAGAGTATTCAGTTTCTGGAGCCAAATTCCTGGGTGTAAATTCTGGCTGGCCTGTGTGACCACATGGTAGGTAAACTCTCTGAGCCTCTTTTCCATCTGAAAAATATAGGGAGTAATGGTCTAGTCTTCATAGTGGTATTAGAAAATAAGTTAACAATAGGAAGAGGTTAGCACAGTTCCTGGCACAGAGTAAAGATTTAGTAACAATAACAATGACTATTATGATTACTGCTGTTGTTCTAGAGGAGGAGCCAGCAAATTATTGTTAGTCAAATTTGGTGGCTGCCTGGTTTTGTAAATAAATTTTTATTGGAACATAGCCATGCCCATCTGCTTGCATGGATGATTTCACATCACACTGGCAGTTCAATAGTTGGAACACAGACTGCACAGCCTACAAAACTGAAAATATTTCCTATCTGGCTCTTTTCCGAATAAGTTTGCCAACCCTGGTTTTAGAGGGCTTAGCACTACTTCCTCATGGACCTTACCCATCATGGGTTCCTTTAATAGTTTCCTGATGACATTGTAGTAACTCTCCATAGATATTCTATGTCCTTATTCCACTTTCTAAAAATGAATCTACCCTGTATTCCCAACTAGCTGCCAACATCTTTCCTCTCTTTTCTAATCTACCTCAATGAGAGTTTCTTAGGGAAGCCTCTTATCTTATTAACTCCTTCATTCTTGGTTAAAAAAAAAGACGCACTTCATGACTTCACTGTTGATATTTATAACTGTGATGCTGCAATTTTAGGCTTTGTCAACTAGAGATTGGTCCCAGGTGTCACCCAGCCCCTACCTAGTTGATGGACCAGTTCCCTGGAGGGAATCACCAGAACCATGCCATGTCCCTTTTGACCTGATGCGCATCTGCACACTAAAGGAGGAAAATAGAGAACAATATCTACAGTTATGGAGGACTTACTATGTGCCAGGCATTACTCTAAACACAGCAAATTGATTATCTCATTTAATCCCCACTTATATTAGCCCTCATTTTGTAAATTAGGAGTCTGAGGCTCAGAGATAGAATACTTCGTCCAGGATTTCCCTGCTGATTAGAGGCCTGAGTCCAGCAGGTATAATGGGGCCCTTGCTTTTCATCTCACTCTGAGAGCTCACAGCCACATTCTAGACACAGGTCCCCGGACCAGGATCTCTGCATGATCTCAGGAACAGAATAAAACAGGAAGAGTAGTAAGAGCTTGGTAATACAGATGAATGAGGAGTCTGGCCCCTAGAGGGTTAAATCCTCATGTACCCAGAACTCCAGACACCCAGATTGCAGATTAAAGCGGCAATGCCAAGAAGGCCTGAAAAATGGAGGCAACATTTAGCCTCGGCCAGGGAAATTTTTATATGCTTTCAGGAAAAATCTCCAAGAATAAGTAGCTTGTAGCCCGGAGCTTGCAGAATATAAATAGAGTTATTTCTCTGAATTGGGGTACACACATATACACACCTGTGTGTGTATGCATAGAGGCATACACACATATGCGCAGAAAGCAGTACAGGGTCTGCTATCTCCCTTGAACTGTGATGAAGATGGTGGCATTCACACTTTTTCATTTTTGCTGGAGAACCACACATATTTCTTTGTGCAGAGAAACTCATTTGAACTAGTCAAATAGAGGAAAATGAATCTCCCTGCGTCTGCTTCCCTGTTGTGCCTTTGATGGTAATTTGTACATAGGCTTATCCCACATGCTGCTTAGAAATGCCACCAGCACTTGCTATCAGTTTACCTTGCCAGGACCCAAAAACCCTGGTAACAGATTTCTTTGGACCTGAAAATAAAGGTGATTAATTTTCTGAACATATGCCATATTTGCATCCTGTCACGCTGATACACCTTTAAAAGCTTTTGTTGAGATGCTGGATTTCTAGATCCCAGCCATGTGAGTGTGTGTTTAGTTCAAGTGCAAACTGATCAATGATGCTGAGGTCTGTTTACCAGCAGTTCATGGGGCACAATGGGAAGATGAACTACATAACATGGCCCACCCTTTAAGGCTCCCGTGAACATCGTTGGCCCTAAAGTAGCACCTATAATATGAGCAGAGCACTGTCGGTGCAAATGGGAGTGATGCCGAATAGCAGGATGAGTTTAGGGAAACATTTAGGCAATAGAAATTTGCTTTTTAATGTTCACAGAGGTTTTAATTTTAAACAGCAAACATTTATGGATAACAGGCAACTTGGGACAGGAATCTATATCAAATTTGCCACGTGGAGGTGGGATATCTGTTATTATAGTCATGAATCCATAAACATTTTTCTTCAAATGACAATGAAGGTTTCTATGTCTTCCACTACTGATGTTGTCAGCTATAACTGACTAGCATTACATTGGCTTAAGTAATGTTTTCTTTCGTTGTTGGAATATCCTCATATTACTATTTTACAATTTTGTGTTTTCTATTTAGACATTTTTAAGAAGTTAAATCCTAGCACCTGCAGGGGTTTTGCCTAAGTAGTCCATATCAGAACGAAGCCAGGAACCTCCCAGGGTGGCCCAGGCAATCAAGTTGTCAGAGGGGAGTAGGAAGCTGTAAGACAACTTGTTAAGATGCAAAGGGCAAGTTCAGAGCTATGAGAGAGGCTGCCTCATGACTTAGTATATTGGCTTTATTGATTCTACTAGATCCCCATTGCTGGGCAAACTAGAATCCATAGGGCTCTTAGATAAAAGACTCTGTGTTACTTAATCTTCCCAAATACCAGGGACCTAAAGATTCTTGAGGTGATTGCTGCATTTCAGTCTAGAAGGAAACCAGTAGAAACCAATTCCCCATTGCAAAGTCTTATATTAATCCTCTCAAAAATAAGAACTACGGGTTACTTACATATTATAAATGGAAATAATTATAATTCAGTATTTTAAAATGAAAAACCTTCTAAAAGTATTTATTATTAAAAGAAAGATAAAATTTTGTTCTGATTTTATTGTTATTTAAAATAACATAGTAATTTGTTTCTTTGCAAAATTAATCTTTTATAAAAAGCAATTAAACACTGATGCAGGTGGAAATTCTATAAACCTCACTATCTAAAAACATCTTAGGGTGAAAACAGTCATTTAAAAAACAAAAGAAAAAATAATTAGAACACATATGATTCTATTTAGGTTTAATATTTGTATAATTTAAATCAATGAGGAAAGGAAAGGACAGCCATAGGAAAAAAGGTAAAGGACATGAATAAATAGCTTGATTTAAAAAAGAAAATACAGTCCTGGCCAGTGTGGCTCAGTTGGCTGGAGTGTCCTCCCGCACACCAAAAGGTCTCAGATTTGAGTTCTGGTCAGGGCACATACCCGGGTTGCGGGTTCAGTCCCTGTTCAGGGTGCGTGGGGAAGGCAACTGATCAATGTTTCTCTCTCCTCCCTCTTCTTCCTCCCTCTTCTTTCATTTCTTTAAAAAGCAGTAAAAAACACATCCTCAGATGAAGAAAAAAATTAGAAATACATAAGTAAAGAAAGAAAATACTAATAATATAGGAACATATTTCCTGCATCATTTAATATTAACAGTTAAAACAAATGCCTCCTTTACTTTCATATTAGAAAAAAAAATTGACAACATACATCAGCGATGAAAATGTGGGGAAATTAACAATCTCAAGTGATGTTAATAAGAATGTATGCTGGTACAATCTCTTGGAAGCAAAAGTTAAAAATATCTTTCAAATTTTTTAATTCAGATACTATTTGACCTGGCAATTCCATTTCTAAGGAGCTATACTATGGTTATTCCCAACACTTGTATGGAAGATATGTGTCCATTATTACCAATAATACGAGTCTAGAAATACTCTAAAATGCCTACTAATAGGAAGCCGATTGACTAAATTATTGTATGTTCATATAATGGATTACCTTGCAGCTATTTAAAAATAAGCCACCTCCCTATATACTAATATACTGCTATAGAACTCTTTCTGAGCTATACTAAGAGAGCAAAAAAACTGTAGAAGAGGGTAACATAGTACACAGTAATCTGCATAGGAAATGACAGAGAATATACACAAGAACCCTTTTAAAGTGTGATTTTAAAGAGAGAGAAAGGAAGAGAGAGAAATTTATTTGTTGTTCTATCCATTCATGCTTTGATTGGTTGATTCTTGTATGTGCCCTGACTAGGGATCAAACCTGCAACCATGATATATTGGGACAATGCTCCAACCAACTGGCCAAGGCTACACATAAAAACCTTTAAACAGAATTTCCCGTGGACAAGGGTATGGGCAAGATAATTATTTTTACTCTTTATCTGTTCTGTTATTTTGCACACACGTTTCCTACTTTAATTATCTTACGAAAATCTATTTAAGTATGAGTAAAGTATATCATGCCAGCATGGATATTTGAGTTCTATAGGCCTTTAAGTTAATATCTCTCTAAGACAAGTAGGAAAAAACCCCACTTAGGTTAAATATGTGAAAAGGAAATTACACAAAAAATGAATAGACAGATGAGAATCCAAGATGCATGTCATTTTCAAATTCAGACATAGGATGTTTCACAAATATCTTTGAGCAGTCAATATGTTTAATATATCTTCCTGGCCAGCCCACTTTTCTTGTGATTCATGCCAATTGCATAGATTGGGTTAAAAGAACACAATTATCACTAAAGGACTAATAGAAATACTCCTAAAAATTGGGGGACTCTAAAAGGAAGATGTATGAAATTCTCTCCCATATTGCCAAATTGTTTTTATGTTTGGTTTATACAGGTGTTTAATAATTTTCCCAGCTGCCATCAGTTACAGTATGTTTTCTGTTCTTCACTGTAATAACACATAGCTATTTGTTAGCACTTTAATAACTTACACTTGGCATATGGTAGGTACTTGATTTACTTGACATTTTACTTAAGCTGTTTAAAGGCTGGTGGTTGTTTTTCTGAAGTAGCACTCACTCGTGGGAGTTGTAACATCCCTGTGGCTTCGTGGTTTCTGCTTTCCTCCCCACTGAGGTTTCCACTGAGCTCATAAGAACCAGCGGTTTGTGGAAAGCTCATGACTATATGCAAGAAATATTCATTGCTGGTGGATTTCTAAAGAGTGCTCTTTTGAATGAGATGCACTTCAAGTGCACCCAGATGCACATATGTGGGTTGCGTTCCTCCTACTTGTTTTCCTTTCAGTGTCGACTTATAAATTAACTTCAGTTGGTTTCCAGTCTATAACCTAAAATCATACTGAATCCAAATTCTGCTTTCTTTTCTGTTTTCAGGAAGGACAATAGAAGCCAATGGGTTCGGATTTTATATTCCAAGGCCCTCTAGTCTTGTTGAATAAAAGTTGAGTTGAATATTCTTAGGCCACAGAACTACCTCTCATTCTGTTGCTCATTCTAACTGAAAGTTATACATGAAAGGATAAGCTCCATGAACAGGAAATCATGTATATAATGAATATTTTAAAAACTCTCCTGCCAAAACAGGGTCTTTTGATGTTATAGGTGTGCTCCTGTTCTCTCTTCCTTTTGGAATTCAGAATCAATAAGGGATCATATCTACTTAACTTTCTTTGTCCAGAAACCTAACATATAAAATTTGATATCAATTTCCACAAAAATGAAACCATTGTTCTTGTGAAAGGCAACCAAAAACTAATGTGTGGATTTTAAATAGAGTTCTGGTTTAAACCTAAACTGTGAAAAGGAAAGCAATACACTGAAAGTAAAAAAGACTGAATTGTTAGAACATACTTTGGGAGATATGAGACTGCTTTTCCCCCTTTTTCTTTAAGTGTTTAAGAGTGGGTAAGATTTAGGCATAATTTTGTGATTGCAGTGGGAACGAATGAGAAACAAGGTGGGTTGTGCATTGATCATGGGTCAAATAAATAACATTTCTTCATTTATTTAATGGAGGGAGGGAGGGAGAGAGAGAGAGAGAGAGAGAGAGAGAGAGAGAGAGAGAGAGAGAGGGAAAGAGAGAGAGAGAGAGAAATTGGTTGTTTTACATTGATTCTTGTATGTGCCCTGGACCAGGGATAGAACTCAAAACCTTGGCATATCAGGATGACTCTCTAACCAATTGAGCTACGTGGCCAGGGCCAACAGCATTTCATTTTATAACTAGGTCCTTTGCTGAAATTCTCAGCAAAGAGGCCAAATACTCAATATTCTTTGAATAAATATCTCTCATCACAAAAAGTAGCCAGGTAGACAGCGAGGCACTGTGCTAACAGTATCAGAAAGGCTGCATGGTCAGTGTTCACTGTGGATTTGTTGTGTGAGTGTCTCTAGGGTTCTCGGCTGGTTATTCATGAGTACACAAATTAAAAAGCAAAATAAAGTAAAATATAAAAGTAACATGAATACAAATCAAAATCTACTAGCGGGGAAAATGACTATATGGACCACACTATAAGATTTGCTTATTTAAACAGAAGCAATTTTCAAATAACTTTCTATAGCCTTAGAAAATGCCAGGATTTTATATTTACAGCTTCATAATCCCTTATTTGAAACTAATTTGTCAACTGAATTCAGGTGGGTACTTCTAATATTGAGGGGAATATTATATATATAATTGATTAAGATATTATATATGTGTTCTTATCCCCACATTATCCCCTACCCCCCTGCTCATGCCTTGAGGGGAACATTTTGTAAAGTATATAATTGTCTGACATTTGTACAACTGAAAGTAATACAAAATAATTTTTTTAAAGAACTGAGAGTTTTTAAAAAAATATATTTTATTGATTTTTTTACAGAGAGGAAGAGAGAGGGATAGAGAGTTAGAAACATTGATGAGAGAGAAACATCGATCAGCTGCTTCCTGCACACCTCCTATTAGATATGTGTTTGCAACCAAGGTACATGCCCTTGACTGGAATCAAACTTGGGACCTTTCAGTCCACAGGCCGATGCTCTATCCACTGAGCCAAACTGGTTAGGGCAATACAAAATAATTTTGAATGCAAAGTGCAATTGAAAAATAAAATAAAAAGCAGGCACTAACAAAAAAAGATGTAGCTCTGGCTGGGTGGCTCAGTTGGTTGGAGCATTGTCCAATACACCAAAAGATGGTGGGATTGATTCCCAGCCAGGACACATACCTAGGTTGTGGATTTGATCCCTGGTCAGGGTGAGTATGGGAGGCAACTGATTGATATTTATCTCTCATATTGATGGGTTGTTGTTGTTTTTTCCTCTGCCTTCCTCTCTCTCTCAAAAAAAAAAAATCAATTAAGAAAACAAACAAACATCCATGGGTGAGGTTTAAAAAAAATAGCTGTGAAGAAAAAGAAAAGAATTCTGGAATTCAGATTTTGTTTTCAGGTTTTATAAAAGTAATACAGTGCATACACACATATATTATATAATGACCCTTGATGGGGTCTAGAGCAGCAATCCCTAATCAAACACATTGAGGTTTTCACAATGAAAGGCATAGATATTCACATTAAGTGAGATAAATAGATTCCAAGTAGTATCATATCAGTTCAGGTTAGGATCACCACTGAAGAAATACGCTGCTAATTAAAAAAAAATTGATATTTGGGGTTTCTGTATTTAATAATGGTGGGTAAAAGTAATGGAATTGTACTAAAGTGACACTTCACAGCATGCAAGATTATGTAAAAGCCTTTTCCAATTCACTAACAAAATTAAATATCTAGTCTTCTTTTCCTGTAGAAAAACACAATTGTAATGAGTTACAGTTTAGGAAGAACCCAATGAATCAGGGCCATTGGCACCAAAGATTTAAGCACATCACTCAAGTGGGATTCTCTTTTCTAGAAGCTGGGAAAGCACATGGGGTTGGAAGGCCACATTGTCTGATTCGAACTGGGTTCTGTTTCTGTGAAAATGTTATGCCCATGCTTCTCATTGAAACTGTGAGCTTTATAGTCAGAGAAAGATAAATATCACATGGTGTCACTCATTTGTGGAATATAATGAACAACATAAATTGATGAACAAAAACAGATCCGGAGACAGAGAAGTATGGATCAGACCATCAAACCTCAGAGGGAAGGTAGGAGAGGTGGGGGTAAAGGGGAGAGATCAACCAAAGGACTTGTATGCATACATATAAGTCTAACCAATGGACACAGACACCAGGGGGTGAGGGCATGAGTGGGGGTTGGGAGGGGCAATGGCGGGGATAAGGACACATATGTAAAACCTTAATCAATAAAGAAAAAAAAGAAAGAAATTGTGAGCTTTAATTGATGTCATTGAACTTCACCTTGAAGGTCAAAGTGTGGCCAAGCCACATGGGGTCATGTTGCCCTTAGTGATCATTACTTTGGTTGCTGCCATCTGGCATTTTTAGAAACTATTAGAGGTTTAAATGGTGGCAGTTTTAATGAACAATGTTGGATCCATTGTTTCTGGTGTCCTCGTTGATTAAACCAAATCAGCTACATGACAGAAACTCATTATTAATTGACCAAAACATTTTAAAAAGAGACGCTGGCTGAAGAAACTTAGAACCTAATAAAAGTTACAGGTAGAAATGGTTTGCTGCTAAGGATAGGAGAAAGGAGAAGCCCTCATATGTCCAGACAGTTGTAATTAAACCTGCTTTTCTCTATGGTGGTTTGAATGTGTTGACTGTCGCCTTCTGATAACGAAACAAAAATGTTGGGCCGCAGTGGAAAGCCCTGTTCAGAACACAGGGTACTTTTAAGACCCAGTAGAGGTGGGAAACTTCCCAGGTAAATGTGCTGGGGAAGTCCCCACATGCCCACATGACAGAGACCAGTGAACCTTGGTAATGAAACCCACCCTCTCCCTCACAACCTACGGACCATACATAGATGCGCCTGACATGCAAAGCTATTGACTCTAGACCTTCTTTTAGACTTTGTCCACAAATAACCATCACAAAGGGATGTTCAGCCCTTCGCTTTGTTTCTGTATGAGTGTCCAACTCCTGCCTTTCCCACCCTCCCCACCCACCTTAGTTTGATCTGGTAATGGAGCATATCATATCATCAAACCTATTTCTGCCTCAGCCACAGTTTTATTCCCTTCTTGTCATCAGTGTCTCCACCATCCTTCTAAAATATTTGTATTAATTCCCATGTTAAAGAAAAATAAACTAGACCCCAGATAGATGTCATTGCCATCTGGTTTCACCTTGAAAAGAGGCAGTTGGGAGAACAGTAGGAAGAACTCTTAAATGGAGAGTAAAGTCTCCTGGTACAAAGCCAGGCTTTCCCACTTACCAGTCGTCTGATCTTTGGCAAGTCTCATCACTTCTCCAGACATGAAATTCTTCTCTGCTGACATAGGTTAAACAGCCACCACGTCTTCCTTCAATATGAAAAGCTTATTAGACTTTGATTCTTCTGTTTTTGGCAGACCTGCCGCCCTAGCCTCATTGACCCCTCTCGCTATGAAACAACAAAGCAGGCCTTTCCTCTCCTATCAAGTTACTATCTACTTGCTCTTCCATACTAGTGACTGGCCCTTCCTTCCTCGGCCTCTCCCCCAGACTAATTAAGTGAAGACCATTTGTGCATGTACTCATCATGGAACAATAGACAGGAGATTGTCTGTATTTTTTTCTAAGCCAGAGCTTTTCACTTGTTCAGGCTTACACGGGAAAATTGGTCAAAAGAGTCATTTACCTGGCAAACCCATAACTCAATAAGAAACTGTATTCACTTAAATGTTTTCTTAAAAACATTTCTTCATTTCTTGCTTCCTGGCTCTTAATAGCACAATTTCATTTCTCAGATTTATCCTACAAGAGAAATTACTGGCATATGGTGGATTTACCTTAAAAAAAAAAAGGAGAAGAAAGAAAAAAATTGTAAAATTACGTACTTTTTTCTGGTACTATCATTATAAAACTCTGAAGCAACTGACAGTTTGATATTTGATGTTTGAGATCCGTTTTTCCTTTTGTTTTCTACCTGCCTGACCCTACCCCCTTCATTGGACTTGGCAGGAAAACAGAAAGTCAATTAAAAACAAAAACATTGATATTTTAGCAATATTTACTAATATAAGTTTCATGTCAAACATGAAATTTAAGCAAAATGGATAGATGTTATTTATGTAAATGAAACCCCAGTGGCACTAGCATCTGTGATTTTTTTTATAAAATGTGTCATCGATGTTATGAAATATGTTTTTTAACATACCACAACTAAGCATTTATTATTCTGTTTAAGAAGGAAAGCGATTGCTGTGGTATTTCAGAAGCTATATCTTTTCAAAGCTAATATTATATATGGTCATAGATGCTAAACAGTATTTTAAAATATATAACCTCACCAAAATAAAATATTCAACTAAAGATAAAGTAGATAAATCTTTATATTAGTAAAATTTTCTAGTTTTTTAAATTAAAGTCATCATTGGATTTTTCACAACACAGTGTATAGAAATTTACAAATTTACTGTACAGAGCAGTATAATCTTTACCTTTGAGCAAGGCATTCAATAATATATTGGTGCTCTTCCCCCTATATATTTAAAGTATTTACTTTTATGCCTATAAAATATTTGTTGACAAACAAAAATGTTCCCACTCAAAGAAATTAGGAAAACAGAGATTTCAAGTTCTTTCTGTTATCAAGAAAAAACTAACTGAACATGAGGTAGAGAGAAGCCTTTAGGCAAAATAAAGAAAAATAATCACACTCAACTACATTTTCACTGAAAGAAAGCCAGATGTCATTTTAAATATCTGAATAATTAGTCCGAAATCAGCTGGCACAGCTCTTACCAATTTAGAATCCAGGACAAATGCAAAAATTATAATTTGGCAATTGCTTGAGCATGTTGAGACAGGGAATTTGTGTTTAGAGAAAAGTTACCCACAGGACTTAGTATTTAGAATTTTAAGCTTTAGAGAGTTCATTAATCTCTCCAGTGCTCCATTTTTTCAATGAAATGGGATATTTGCCAGCTGCCTACCTGAGACTTGTAAT
The DNA here is from genome assembly GCF_964212035.1 of Myotis nattereri. Lineage (NCBI taxonomy): Eukaryota > Metazoa > Chordata > Mammalia > Chiroptera > Vespertilionidae > Myotis > Myotis nattereri. Next base: position 47,261,116 of record NC_138087.1, read on the forward strand.
AAGAACATAAGTAAATCTTTCAGAAATATAGAGAAAAAACATAATTGCAAAAAAAATGGTCATTTATTTTTAACTTATTGTTGGTGATTTAAAAAATAATAAAAGTGGTTCATACTTATTTAAGACAATGTAGAAAATAAATGTGATAGATAGATACCAGGGTTTATAAGAATATTTCAAGTCTAAATGGGCCTCAGAGTCTTTTACCCTTTTGATGAGAGGAAATCCAGGTTTTTTAGGACTCTTTTCTTAAATTATTCCCTCTAGGGATCTCTGATGTGACAGGGGTGGGAGATGGAAGAGTAGAAAGAATTGTTTTCTATCGCTCCCATTCCCTCTGCTCTGGGGGCTGGTGACCAACCCTTGTGCTCCCTTCCTGTTCATTGGCTGCCTTCACGCAGCTGCTTATAGGCCCTGTGTCCCTTTGTGGTCCTCTTCCTCCTTCATCCATCAGTACCTTCAGGAGGAGTTTTCTCAGGAGCTTTCAAATTAATGTTGCAGATTTTCCTTCCTAGAGGATGTCCGAGAGCAGTAGTTGGCAAACCGCAGCTTGCGAGCCACGTACGGCTCTTTGGCCCCTTAAGTGTGGCTCTTCCACAAAATACCACGTGCGGGCATACACGTACAGTGCGATTGAAACTTCGTGGCCCATGCGCAGAAGTCAGTTTTTGGCCTGGGCAAGTCTATTTTGAAGAAGTGGTGTTAGAAGTGGGGGGTGGACATATAGAGAGGATGAACGAAAGGAGATAGATGAAACAAGTATACAAGACGAGTGTGGATGGGAGAGTTGGAAGGGGTCGACCTCAGCAAACGTACCTCAATCAGATTGAGGACGTTTTTAGCAAAGGCCAGCTTAGGAGTACCCTCATTAAGTTAATAACAATGTACCTACCTATATAGTTTAAGTTTAAAAAATTTGGCTCTCAAAAGAAATTTCAATCGTTGTACTGTTGATATTTGGCTCTGTTGACTACTGTCCTAGAGCGTCCAGGTGTTACAGGATTGAGGCTTGGGGGATGGTAGCTCCAAGTCTAGCCCAGCCTCATCCTGTGACATCACTCATAGTGTTTTTCTCCCAGGAACTCCATTGTATTTCCTTTCAGTGCAGCTTCTTGGGTGGCAGTCTGGCCCAATCAACAGGAACCTGGTCATGTGGTGGCCCAGGGGGCTGCTCCCCTGCCATAGGACTGAAAAGGCTGTGCAGCCCATGGTTTGAAGTTTCTCCACAGCCTTCTGAGCCTGGAGCCAGCTTGGTGAGGGCCTCTTTCTCTTCCTTTTGTTATTCTCACACACACACACACACACACACACACACACACACACACACACCCCAAACCAAACAAAAACCATGAGACATGAGGTGGCCCTAGTGAATCCGGGGTAATAATAGGGCTGAACTGCTTTCTGTGGGTGAGGCTCAAGTCTTCTCTCACAGTGATCCTAGTCTCAACCATCCATTGTATGACAGGAAAGTTTGGAACAGCCTACGGGTTATGCAGATGCTCTCCCCTCTCCCAGGACATACCCAGCTTTGTCTCCAATACTAATCTCAAATGGTCTCACCCCTAACAAAACATGGACCTGGGATGTCCTTCTAACTCTTTTTGGTCTCTGCTTTCTCTTTTTAGTCTTTCTCCCTCTGTATCTGAACTCTACATGTTAAAGTTCCCCTCAGCTTTTTCTTGGTTTTTGTTTTATTCTCTCTCCTCACTCCCTCTGTAGGTGATCTCATCCTTTCCCAAGGCTTTCAGATACATGCACCTGATGGTGGGTGCATAATAGGTAACTCCAGTCAGCCCTTTCTTCTACCCTCACTGGCTTTGAGGAATGGGGTTGATGGAAGTGATCAGGTGTGTCTAGAAGATTCTTGTTCTATGTTGAAGATACAGATAATGGAATGTCTGTTGCTGTGAGAAAAAGGGAAGAATAAACCATAATGCTGAGATTTTTGACTTGGGCAAATGGTTGAATGGGATTCTCATTTGAAATGGGGAAAACTGTAGGAGGGGCAGGTTTAGCAAGGAGCATGAAGAATTTAGTTTTGAAATGTCCGTTAGTCATGTAAGAAATGTAGAGAAGGAAGATTTTTATTGTAATGAGGAGACAGGAGGGTGGTCTGGAAGCTGTCAGCACAGAATTTATGGAATAGGACAAAGTCAGAAAAATATAAAGAATATAAATGCATCAGGCATATTTGAGCATTTTAAATAGTTTGTATTATTTATAATATTTATGTAAATATGTACATAAATATAATGTAAATCCATGAAACATATATGTCTTATGATCACATTGTGCCATTTCCAAAGGTTGATTTGGAAAATAGATTATTCTTACTTTGTTAGCTATTTTCCCTGCCTATGCCTCAGCAACCCCATTCTTCCACTTTCACCAGGCCTGGGGGTAAGGTTTCCTACCAGCTTAGGAAATGAACCAAGGACTGCTAAGTGCTCATTCTCACCAGGAGAGTATTTTCAGGCAGGGGGAAGTGGTTGAAATTTATAGTATGTAATACTGTACCTTTAGAGAACATCTTTCTCTTAGGAGCTAATTGTATTTTAAAGGCATTCTGCTTGATTCTCCCGAGGACTCAGAAGAAAACCAGTAAGAGTAATGACATACATATACAACTACTATAAACCTTCATGATAGATGCCCATATTGTCCAAGGAAGGAAATGTCTTCCTTGAGTGTCACCTTTCTGCTTAATGCAGAATTCTGCTGAGAGACACTCAGTGGCCACTGCCTGACTGCCTCCCCCAACCCTTAAAAGTTGAGCAGTAATGTGGGGCTGAGTGGATTTCCCCTTCTAAAATATAGAGGAAAAATGGTGCTCATCATTATTCTAAAGTGGGGGAATATCACTCTAGAGATTGATGTTCAACAACTCAGTTCAACAATTTGTTGAATGGCTATTCTGTGCCGGGCCTTTTGTGATAGACATGGTCCTTGGCCAAATGTTTAGACTCTAAGACATGGTTCACAGCCACCTGCTAGCAAAGCAGTGCCAGGCAGGCTGCATGAGAATTGACTGGGAGATGTTTTAACAGAGATTATAGAGTCCCGCCTCTAGGCACCCTGACCCCGTAGGTCTCTGGTGGGTTTCAGGGTTCTGCTTTTTCAATAAAATCCAGTTTGACTAAAAAGAGTGATTTTCCTGAGCTATGAAAGCCGTGAGTCATTATTCTCATTGATTAGTTATACTATAATAGCATTATATTTTAAGTAATCTTGGGAAAGTAAGCTGTAGAAGTAGAATATTGTGGAACTGATGAAAGGCAGTATTGTACAGTGGTGAAGGTTGGAGTTTGGAGTCAGATGGTTTGATTCTCTCCTTTTCCTCTTACTGTGTGACATCAACAAGCTGCATGCAGCTTTAGCATGTGTCAAATAGAGATAATGGTTCCTATTTTCCAGGTTATTTTGCTGATTAAATAAGATATTGCATGCAAAATGTGAAAAATATGTAGTGGTAGTTGTCATTGTTGCTATCATCATTGGTAAAACTAAAAATAAAATCAAACAATCTATATTCATCCCCTTCATTAGAATACTGAGCCTCCCTTTCATAAGTTTTGTAGTGACACATATGAAACACACACACACACACACACTCAAACTCATAGTTGTATGCATAGTGACCATAAGTGAAAGGTGCGACCAATGTAATTAATTTCAAATAGCATTTCCCTTTAGCCTTTTTATAAATTGATTTTAGGAAAGGAGGGAGGGAGGGAGAGAGAGAAAGAGAGGGAGAGAGAGAGCGTGAAACATTAACTTGTTGTTCCACTTATTTATGCATTAATTGATTGATTCTTTAATGTGCCTTAACCAGGGATTGAACCTGCAACCTTGGCATTTCCGGAGGTTGCTCTAACCCAGTGGTCGGCAAACTCATTAGTCAACAGAGCCAAATATCGACAGTACAATGATTGAAATTTCTTTTGAGAGCCAAATTTTTTAAACTTAAACTATATAGGTAGGTACATTGTTATTAACTTAATTAGGGTACTCCTAAGGCTTAGGAAGAGCCACACTCAAGGGGCCAAAGAGCCGCATGTGGCTCGCGAGCCACAGTTTGCCGGACCATGGCTCTAACCAACTGAACTACCCAGCCAGGGATAGCATTTCCCTTTAGTATTAACCTAATTTTTTAAAAAGAACAAGTTAAAATAAAACAATGTTTTTCTTAAGTGGGTTCCTAGGTTATTTTCCTCTAAGCATATATTGGCATCATTAGTTTTGAGTTCTTCTGGTGAGAGCATAGGCTTTCTTGTGTCAGACTCCATCCATATGTTCAGTGTTGGCATGAAATGGTTGTTCAGACCATATATTCTGTGCTAGTACTCTGGATTTTTTCTCAAGGGAGACAGAAATAGTGCTGGGGCACTTCCTGAAAAAATCAATGGGCATCATGTAGAAGCTGCAGGAGAAAAATCCCTTAAGGCCTTTATGATATGTGGCTTGCTGCCTAGCAGTTTTAGCCAGCACCAATTAAGGCAAAACATGCCCTTTAGGAAAGAAAATGAATGCAAGTTCCAACACAAGATGCAGAACACAGCCACCACCATTAAGTCAGGAAGGAGAGTGTTAACAGAGCTGAGATTAGTTACCAGTTAACATTTGTGAGGATGCCTTATAGACCCAGAAAATAAAACAGGCCAGATTCCAGATGTCACAGCTGAGGTTACCAGCCTCTGGAGAGACCAAATAATCCCTCTTAATTCTACTTTCTTCAAAAGGCAGAAGGAAGAGAGAAAGAGTGGAGAAAGCAATCAGGGAGGTGGGGTGGGAGGGAAGATGTGCATGTAAATAATAAGAACAATGTACTTTTCATTTATCAACATGTTTGGAAAGCTAGTTCTACAGATGTTTGATTAAAGGTATGCAACAGGTATTTTCTGGTGTTCCTATTACCATGTCATTGAGACATAATGATTTTCTTTATTTTCTAATGTCTCTGGTATTGTACCCCAAATATTCAGTACTTCATTCATTCATTCATTTACCAAAATTCCTTGAGGCACTTTCTATAAGCCAAACAAAGAGTCATTAAGGCATATTGATGCCCCTTAGAGCTTATAGTCTAATTGGGAGGTGAGACATGGCCACATAATTATCCAATGATGAGATAAGGAGGAGAGTGAAGGTGGGTGCATGGTCTTTGGGAGCATGGAGGTGAAGGTGGGGCCAAAGACTCTAATGGAGGTCTGGGAAGAATTTAGAGGACATCCTATATAATAAAAGCCTAATATGCTAAGTGTCCAGCTGTCCAGTCGTCCGTTCAACCAATCAAACCATAATATGCTAATGATATGCTAAGGCAGTTCAACCACTCCCTATGATGTGCACTGACTACCAGGGTGCAGACAGTTGACCAGTCGACCAGTTGCTTTGACGTGCATTGACCACCAGGGGGCAGATGCTCCTCCCAGTAGTCCCTCAAGTAGACCCTCCCCAGCTGTCTAACCTCCTGTGTCCCTCCCTGGTCCTGATCATGCACCAGTGGAGTCCCTTGGCCTGGCCTGCACCCTCTCCCAATCCGGGACCCTTCAGGGGATGTTGGAAAGCCGATTTTGGCTCCATCCTGCAGGACAGGCCGAGGGACCCCACTGCTGCACTAATTTGTGCACTGGGCCTCTAGTGTATTGTATGTTGCTGTATCTTAAAGGAGGACTGTGATTTTTGCTACAGCAAAATGGTTTGGTACCCAAGCAAGGAGCAGGAGCTGCTGGGCCTAGAGACTGAAGTAACATGAAATTATTTGGGGAAAGTGAAGAATATTTCCAGGCAGATAGTCCACTGGGCACATCAGGTGGATGGGGAGGGGGTAGCCATGGGGATCATGCTAGGAAGAGTGGACTTTATCTCATGAAAATAGAGAAGAATTGAATGTTGTTAGGCAGAACCATGGTAAACTCATGCAGTGTTTTGTAGTTTAGCAGAGTAGAGACAGTTAAGAAGACGATAGAGGCGGTGGTTAAACAGAATTAATTAAAAGGAATGAACAATAACCAGAAACCTGTCATCCTCCAGGCATAAGGCTCGCTTGGGCACTTCCATAAAGTAGTTCCTTATAGAATGAACACATCCACACATGCAGATTATCTGGGTAGCAGCAATACTCACTTCTATATTCCAACTAAGCCAATTCAGGTGCATCAGGGTCATGTAACTTGCCGAAACTACCAAGTTCATAAGTGGCTGATGTAGAACTCAAACCCAAGGGTCTCTGGGGTGAAAGAAAGGCATTCTCTCTCCTCTCTACCACTGCCCAGGAGACCATCACTCTGGGTCAGAGTTTCACGGGGCTTGGGGGACTGATGAGATTGTGTCGGTAATTTAAAAGAAGGCTTGAAACAACCAGGTGAAATACAGTCTAACTGCACCAACGGAACACAGCCGTGCATCTTAATCTTCCTGTCACGGGAGACAAAGAAGGATGGCCGGGATTAACACAGTGGGCAAGCTCAGCAGCCCGCCGTCCGCAGTGCACTCCAAGCGCACACTGAACAGCACTTAGCCCTACCCGAGCCATTGTGACTGACAGGAGAAGCGCTCCGTCTCCTGAACATGCACAACACGGGCGTTTTTCCGAATGAATTATACATTCAAAGCTTCCAACGTTTTTTTTGAAAAACGCGTTGCTTTTCATTCGGGGAGGGGGCTGTGAGGAGGGGGATCAGAAGTGCTGAGGTGACAGGAAGGATGCTGACGTTATTTACCAGACTGAGGTGCTATAATAATAAGTTTTAAGGTAACCGTTGCTAAATAAAGACGAGCCTAGTGAAATATGCAAACTTTTTTTTTTAAAAGAATAGCAATTGATTGGTGAAAACAAGTCAGCAAGGACAAGTGCAAGTCGGTTTGGTACCTAAGGTGTGAGAAGAATGTAAAGAAGGGACGACTTTTCTGAAAATATAGTTTCCTAAAAAGTCAAGTAATTTTTAGGGATTCAGTTGGTGAATACTGAAATCACATGCTAATGTTATTAGGAAATTTACTAGCCACAGGAAGTCTCATGTAGATGGTGTTTTAAAATTGATTTTTTTTTCCCCCACAGAGGACAGAGGAAATTTGGGGATTGTCTTTCAAGGTTATCTTTAGGACTCATATATAACATAGAAAGAAAAAGTTGAATCACAAAAATTAAGGACATAAAAGACAAAGGTCTTAGTATTTCAAATTCTTGTAAATCAATGAGAAAACTATAAATGTGTCAATGAAAATGGGGTAAGCAATTGTCATACAGAGGAACTCAAATGGTTAATATAATGTCACATAAAAACATTCTCAAAAGATATTACAAAAATTCAAACAAAAAGAATAATTTCAGATACTTTTTTAAAATTTATTTTTATTTATTGATGTGAGAGAGAGAGAGAAAGAGAGAAGAGAGAGATTTGTTGTTCCACTTATTTGTGCATTCATTGGTTGCTTCTTGTATGTACCCTGACTGTAGATTAAACCTGCAACCTGGGGGTGTCAGGATGATGCTTTAAACAACTGACCTACCCAGTCAGGCCTCAGATACTCTATTTTTGTTTAGGTAACTTAATTGGCAGTATCAAAATGATAAGGAGTCTTGTCAAGTTTGTTAAGAAAATGGGTATCATCATATATTGTAGTTAGGAGTGAAATTGGTAACTATATTTCAGGAGGCTATTTTGGTATAGTTACATATAAAAATTGAGAAATTTGTACACAATTAATTCAACAATTCATGTCTAGGAATTTATTAAAAGAAGTAAGGGAAATAGTATGCAAATATTAGTATGCAAATATTTGTGATTGACAGAAGAGTTACCCAAAGAAGACCTTTACCTGCAAGACCCACTTCAGTACTTACTACTCTATTGTTTGTAGGAGAGGAGAAATTTTCTTTAAAAACTTCCACCCAACTGGTTTCTCAGATTAATGGACAATCTTCATTCCCTCTGCAAAACCCAGGGATGGATGTGCACTGCATGCTGCGTGCCTGCCACCAATAGGCGTCCCTCTGTTGAGTACAATCACTTCTGCTTCTCCAACTGAGTTATATTTACCAACATCAGCTACCTTTCTCCCCATGTATTTATCCCACGTATAATTACCCCTGTCATTATGAAATTTAATTATATATTATAAAAATCCCAGGCCCCTTGTGAATGTGAAGAGACAGGAGTTTTTGTTTCTCTGAAAGCTGAGTTAAAAACTCAGAACAGACTTCATACATTTGAGCTGCTTAAAACAAAACAAAACTGTTGTTATGGCATTAAGAGGGAGCAAAACCATTGTGAAGTATTGGGAAGAGTTTATAAATTCAATATTAATCATTTCATAACTAGTGGCTTTATGTTTAAGTTTCTATTCCATTTAAAATACTAATAAATGACTAATATTTAAGGAGCATTGTGGAAGGCAGAATAATGCCCCCAAGGATGAACATATCCTAATCCCCAGAATCTGTGAATATGTCAGGCAACATGACAAAAAGAAATTAAGGTTGCTAATCTTAAAACTAGAGGCCCAGTGCATGAAATTCATGCACAGGTAGGGTCCCTAGTGCCTGCTGGCTGCCAGCCAGGCCTCCCTTTTCCGGCTGCTGACTGCTGCTGGGGCCTTCCTTCATTCTGCGCCGCCCCCTGGTGGTCGGCACACTTCATAGCGAGTGATCAAACTCCCGGTTGGTCCAACTCCTGAGGGGACATTTTGCATATTAGGCTTTCATATATATAGAATAGGGAGATTACCTTGGATTATCTGGGTAGGTCCAATGTAACCATAAGGATCCTTAAAAGCAGGGGTCCTCAAACTTTTTAAACAGGGGGCCAGTTCACTGTCCCTCGGACCGTTGGAGGGCCGGACTATAGTTTAAAAAAAAACTATGAACAAATTCCTATGCACACTGCACATATCTTATTTTGAAGTAAAACAACAAAACGGGAACAAATACAATATTTGTATTTGCATGTGGCCCGCGGGCTGTAGTTTGAGGACCCCTGCTTAAAAGTATAAGAGGGAGGATGGAAGAGGAGAAAGTCAAAGAAACATTAAGTGCAGCCGTGGGCAAACTGCGGCCCGTGGGCTGGATCCGGCCCATTTGAAGTGAATAAAACTAAAAAAAAAAGACCGTACCCTTTTATGTAATGATGTTTACTTTGAATTTATGTTAGTTCACACAAACACTCCATCCATGCTTTTGTTCTGGCCCTCCGGTCCAGTTTAAGAACCCATTGTGGCCCTCGAGTCAAAAAGTGTGTCCACCCCTGATTAAGTGAAAGGTGCAAGTTCAGCGTGATACCATGTGAGAAGGTCTCAACCTGCTATTGCTCGCTGTAAAAGTGGAGAAAAGAGTCACAAAACAAGGAATGAGGACAATATCAGTGTGGGCAAACTTTTTGACTCGAGGGCCACAATGGGTTCTTAAACTGGACCGGAGGGCCGGAACAAAAGCATGGATGGAGTGTTTGTGTGAACTAATATAAATTCAAAGTAAACATCATTACATAAAAGGGTACGGTCTTTTTTTTTCAATAGTTTTATTCATTTCAAACGGGCCGGATCCGGCCTGCGGGCCATAGTTTGCACACAGATGCACTAGATGGAAAAAGGCAAGGAAATGAATCCTCTCCTGGAGCCTCCAGAAAGGAACACAGTCCTGCTGACACCTCCGTTTTAGCCCAGAGACTGGTGTTCAACTTTAGACCTAGAGTAAAGTAAGATAATAAATTTGAGTTGTTTTCTGCTACCACGTTGTGGTAGTCTGTTACATCAGTAACAATACACTGCTGTACATGTACATTTTAAATTGTATGACCTTTTCAAATTTGCCTCTTTTAATAATTGACTTCGTAATAAGATCTCAGAAGAGAGAAAAAAAGTAGAATTCAGCATACCCATAATAGTTTCTATTATTGCTTTAAAAAGTGAAGGGGTGGTTGTGCAACTCCTATAAGGGAATCAGTGCAGAGTATGGTGGTTATGGGGTAGAGATCTGGAATCAGACTCCCCACCACAGACGGTGCTGTGCAGCCCTATACATGAAAGCACTTAGAAAGTGCCAGGGGTACCTAATAAGTACTCAGTCAATGTTAGCAATTTATTGTGACATGGCAGTACATCAGAAGAGCAAGACACTCTAGAACATCTAAAGGAAAAGTGCTATTGTATAGATTTACATTAATTTTGAAGACCTGTCCATGCCATTCTCCTATTTGCATATGCCACCTGGTCTAGTATGGTAGGTTTTCATATACAACAGCCCCTAAGTCTTTTTGTTCTTCCTGGTATATATTTTTTAATTTCTATGACAGCTTTTTTCTCTTCTTGCCAAGTCATTCATCCCTTAAGTTTCACTTGAATTTCTTTCCTATGAAATTTTCCCAGAGAACTGTAGTCTATAGTAGTAATTTTGGTGCAAACTGAAACTGCTCTAAACTAAAATTTATTAAATATATATGTATATATTTTATTAGATAGATAGATATAACATATGGCTATAAATTTAACATATATTTAACAAGTTATTTACATATATATATAATATCACATATACATAGCAAGTTCTAGACTCTAAATGTCTTACTTATGGGTGATGCCCTGGGGTACTTGGCCTATTAATGCATAAGTAAAGAAGATGACAATTAGTCTTTTTTTTTCTGCCTTTCTGTATCAGTATCCCCATGCACTGGACAAAAGTTTTGGACCTTCAGTATCCAAGATTGGCTTTGTCCATCAGTGACTAAGAATTAACTAAGTAAATGAACTTTGGGTTTCATTTATCCCATTGCTTAAATCATTTTTGTTGTGTCCTTAGAATGCACTTCCAGATCTTTAATAGAACCTGTAAACCCACTATAATCTAGCACCTGTTTGCCTTTGAAGTGTCCCATCTTGCCCTTCTCACTGTCATTCTTTTTGCTCTCACCTTAAAGGAAATCATTCTGTTACTTGAGAATGCCGCTTTTATTTTATTGCTTTCCCCATTGGGGTCTTATTATTTCCTATTCTCTCTTCTAGACTATTCTTTCTCTCACCCATTTATTTCTCCTTGCTTTCTCAACTGTATCTTCCCTATGAATTTCCCAGGCTATAGAAAAGATTAAATCTCCCTCTCACTCTCCCTCTCACTCTCCCTCTCCCTCTCCCCTTCACTTCCATTCTGTCTCAAAATCAATGGAAAAAATATCCTTAGGTTAGGATTAAAAGAAGGTATTTTATATTTGTAGAATTCTAGTTCTGGAACCCAAATTACTTTGTAGGATCAGAAAAAGCATCTCCCAAAAAGTAATTGTACCGCTGGAACAGGAAAGGACCATTAGGATGAAATATGTAAATGAAATAAGAAACCCAAGCTGGGAAGCATGGGATGGGGATTAAAACCATAGGCTCTGGTCAGATGGACTTAGATCTAAATCGTAGTTCCTTATAACTACCAGTATATGACCTTGACAATTAAGCTCTTCAAACGCCACTTTTCTTACTGGAAAATTTGGGATTATGATAGTCTCCTACTGACAGGCTTTCTGTAAAGATGATGAGTGTAAACTTTAAGTCCCGATGCAAAGGAATCTATAATAATGCCGGCATTTTGGGATATGTTGAATTTCAGTGCCACTGGGATAGCCAGTGTGCTAGAAAGCAGTTTGCATATGTGCTTTTGAATTTCAGGAGCAAGATCTGGGCGAATGACTTTTATTTGGGAGTCCTCACCACACACGTAGAACTTGAGGTTCTAGATGGAATGGGATGGCCTAAGGAGAGTGTGAGGAGTAAATTAGTAGACTTGGACCTCAACATTTAAAGGATGGGAACAAACAGAACCCCCGAAAAGGGTCTGAGAAAATGTCAGGGAAGTTATGGTGTATTATACTTGGAAAAGATAGATGGTCATTTTGGTGGCATCAGGGACTTCGTGACTGGCCTCTGCATTCCGGACCCGCCATGCATGGGAATGAAATTGTGCTTTAGGAAAATGACAGCTGATTACATATCACAGACCTCCAAGGGTTTCTGACAGTCAAGTCCCTGAACAGTATATTTGCGAAAGTCAAGAGCCTCTGAACTCTTGGGGCCCCTGATATGATCAGCGTGTCTGTTGAAACACAAAACCGACTCATCTTGGTAGGACAGCCCTGTTCATGATGACATCATTGGCAATACAACTCTTCAGGCTTTAAAACCATGTTTAGAATATAGACTTTTCCTTAACTACTGGTTCCTGCAGCAGTAAAAATACATACATAGAGTTGTGGATGATTTAATTAAAAGCTAGCACTCCATGAATATTATAGAGATAAGAGACCTGCAGCCAAGGGTGAGGTATCTTATGTGAAAATGCAAACATGACAAGGGGTAAGGTTATCTTCTGGGATTGGCTTTGTAAATAGAGGAGCTGGAATGCCCCATAAAGCAACACTCAGTTTGTAAAGTCGGCTTGTGCCTCTCCTCTGATCCCTTTGCCGAATTTCAGGTCTGGCTGAGAAAAGAGGACAAGAGATTTGAAATGAGACCTTTGCATAACAAACACATAGGATTCATACCTGATGTGCGGAAAATGGCCATCTGCTAACAAGCCTCCATGAGTGGCCTGGCCATTTGTTGCAATCTCATGGGTGGACCTAGATTTAATCTTACATAGAAGAGCAAAGTGTTTCTGTTCTCATAAGGGAATCGCCTGTCGCCACGGGCTACTGGGGATGATGCTGGCGATAATGCAGGGACGGATAATTGCCATTTTGCAGAGCTTTGGGTGGGTGGGGTCGCTCACTTAGCATGGCCATGCTGCCTCAATTTCACCGGGCTGGGATCAAAAGGTGCTTGGCTTGAAGTGAAATGAATGAAATGAGAAACAGAAAGCCAGACTCTAGCCCCTCCTGGGCTCCTAACCCTGCTTTCCTAAGCTGGCAGTGTTTTGAAAGCTGCTCTGTCTGGCCTTTGAAATTGCATTCAAATCCTTCTCAGAAAGTCCTCTGACAGTAACCAATCTCATATGGTGAGGGCAGCTTGAGACTGAAACAGGAACATAGAACTGTGATGGGTCTATTGAATATACTAGAAGGCACCTTAAAGTGGAATAATACAATTGGTTTCAAAAGCTACACTCCCCCCCTCCCCCCCGCCCCAAAAGTCACCAGCAAGAGTAAATTGGATGGGAATGCGTAAAAATTGAGTTCCTTGGGCTCCTTTCCCCGTGACGTGGTACTAGTAAATTTTCCTCAATCTCCTTTTATTTTCTGGCTTGCTCTTCTCTCATTCATATACTAGAGTAGAATATAAACAGCTGGTTCATTTGCAATCCATTATGACATTTATAATACTGCCATCCTCATAAAGACAAGGTTTATTGCTAGGGATATGCTATTTCCAGCGTCTAACAACTTGCTATCTGACAGAGTGTATATCCGGAGTTTTCATTTATAATTCATCACAATTTGGTCCACTTGAAACTGACCCCCCCAAAAAAACACAAAACCCGCAAACATGGGGATTTTTTTCTGTGCTTTTAAGAATAACAATTGAAACATGACCAATTACTCAAAAGGAACCGGCTCCCTTTGTCTCTTTGGGGTAAAACTATTTTTAGCCAGTTCCTAGGTTTCCGTGAGCTGTACATTTTGAGGCTGACACGTCCCTCCTGGTATTTACACTTTTATTCATAAACTTGGAAATTGACAGGGTATTGTAAATAGTCTTTCAGGAAGCCCTATTTTAGGAACTGTGCACCAAAGGGGGAAAGATTAGTTGCCTCCACCTTAATAGGTTTAAACCTCAGTCAGGGAGAAAAAAAGAAAAGAAAAAAAAAAGAGGTGCGTATGTCTTTTTAACTAATACCATGTCATCTTCTTAATCATGCTGATTCTGAATAATTCAGCCGCTATGGAGGCTGCAGAGCCAGAATCTATAGCTCTGTCTCTCTGGGGAGTGGTGGGGGGAGGAGTTTATTATGACTGAGCCTGACAGGAGAGAGCTCTGGCAGGTTAATTGCTACAGCAGGACTAGCTGGGAGTTTGCGGGTGATATATAGCGACTAAAGGGAGTGCAGGGGATTGACTATGCCTGTTACAGCACAAATATCTTCATGCGCCTCAGGTTCCTCAGAAAGATATGAGAAATAAATGTTCGCTGTTCATTTTCTGTCTGCACAATACAAATAGCCTCCGGCTGAACATGGCGACTGCAGCACAGAGAATTAAAAAAAAGAAGCAGCAGCAGCAGCAGCAGAGGAAATTTGCAAATTGACATTATTAGAAACATTCCTGCCTGAAAGTGCTGAAAATCAATTTCAATATAGTTTGCATTTTAATGAATTGCCAAAGAGATAAATCAGCTGTGTTTGAGGAACGCTTGCCTGGCAATGATGTTTTCTTATCACATCTTGTCTGAACTGATAGCATGTAAAATGAAGCCAGTGTTAATTGAAGGCGTGGAAAATGTAACTGCTAGTTAATGAAGTAAATGCATGCTAGTTACGCAGAATTAGAAATTTGCTTTAATGTACTAACTCTAACATGGTCTTCCTGCTCTTACAGCTCCGAATTCCAAAGTGATACTGCTCATTATTATAAATGGCTGAAAGACAAAGCAACATTGTGGCCCGAGCCACAGCTAAAGGCCACTGTGTTTCAGTCCCCCAGTGGTAACAGGATGCAAATACTGTTGTTTTTATTTTATACCGTGAACAACACATTTCAATTCCTGAAACTTGGGAGAAGGCAGAATCTCACACTTGCTTCTATTAAGAAAATAAACAACATAACCCTTCAATCTATCAGCTGTTTGCATTGTTTCAAATTACTTAGTTTGAAAGAGGAAATGGGTTTGTTAGTGTTATCGAAGTTGTAGCTTCTCCATGTCATATCTGTCAGTGCTCACTCAGCACACAGTATGTGCTCACTCAAATAGTATTGAATGAAGGGACAGATGGATGATTGCCCTCCTTTGATTTTCTGTCTCTGAATACAAAAGAATCATTATATTTCCCACTATGCGTATATACATGTTTAACAAACATAAAAGGCATTATGTACCACACTCTGGATTAGCATTTGTAGAATGTACCTGGCCCTGGCTGGTTTTGCTCAGTGGTTAGAGTGTCAGCCTGCAGACCAAAGGGTCGCGGGTTTGATTCCCAGTCAAGGGCAAGTACCTGAGTTGCAGTTTTGATCTCTGGGAGGCAACAAATTGCTCTCTCATACTCTCTCTCTCTCTCTCTCTCTCTCTCTCTCTCTCTCTCTCTCTCTCTGTCTTTTTGTCTCTCCCCTTCTCTTCCACTCTCTCTTAAAAAATTAATAGAAAAAATATCTTCAGGTGAAGATTTAAAAAATGAATGTACCAGAATTTTTTCTCATGTCTTCTGCAAGGTTATGCTCCAGCTCCAACTTTGTATTATTCTTACTAATTGCATTTCACTCTCTTGTAGGTCAAGAGTTTTCTTTCTTTCTTTCTTTCTTTCTTTCTTTCTTTCTTTCTTTCTTTCTTTCTTTCTTTCTTTCCTTCCTTCCTTCCTTCCTTCCTTCCTTCCTTCCTTCCTTTTCTTTCCTTCCTTTTCTTTCTTTCTTTCTTTCTTTTTTTAATTGTATAAAACAAAATAAACAAGACAATCTTTTTCTTGGAAAATAATTTCTTGAAAAGTAATAAATGACATCTCATTTGGAAAACTAAAATTAGGCAGCAGCAAAGGAGGCAATTTGTTCTCTGATGTACCTCTGAGTGTTTCTCATCTGGAGGTCGCTTAGGTGTCCTCTACTTCCTGTCAATGAAATGGAAAGCCTTCCCTTATTAGAAACATTTGGCCGATGCAAGACTTGCTCTCCATAATGCAATCCACACGAGGCTTTCATTCTTCTTAAATGTTTAATCTCATCACTAGTGTGTCAAATAACTAAACATTAAAATTTTAATTGTAAGGATTCATAATTAATTAACTTTATGTAACAAGGAGAAATGTCCTAATGGGTAGAAAATAGCCCCATTAGATATTAATCATGGAAAAATTGGAAAGTCTAATACAGCTTGCCATCTGCCGAATTAATAGGGGGTTATAGGTAAGTTATCGGCTCTTAATCTTTATCATTGAGAATTAACTGAGAAACAATTTTGATGCCTAATCGTTACTGTCAATTTATAACTGCTTTTCTTTGTTGGACCCTTTAAAGTCAATTACCCTCCCCCCCCCCTCGCTCCCCCGCCACCCACACACACACACAGAAGCCAATTTCAAGCCAGAAAATACCTTGGTTTTTACAAGTCTCTCTGTTGTCCCCTCCCCTCACTCGTTCACCTCCCAAGCAAAGAGCTCTCCGTGGAGCAGGGAGAGAGGGAAGAGACCTCCCGCTGCATTGCCTCTGGCCCTTGGCTCACTGACAGGGAAAGCAGCTCATTGCTGAAGCCAAAGAACTGGAGCCATTGAGAAGGTGAAGGTCAAAAACAATGAGACTGTGTATTTTGGAGGATATACTTGTGTGTCCTGCTGGATTGTTCTTGCTTTGCCCACGGTTACACCTCTAACGTGGAAAAATGTGGCCACGGTTCTGTCGTGCTGGCCACCTGTGGTCCTGTTCAGTTCGGTAGCATCTTCTAGGACCGTCTCGGGGAACGCGACTTGAGAGCACAGTCTGTGAGAATATGGAAGTGATGTGGCTGCCGAAGCCCTGGGCCTCAGTCACAAGCTTCCACTCAAATCCCACCTCTTCTGTTCACTCTGTATGTTCCTCAGCAAAGTTTCAAACTGTCTAAGAATACTATGTGTATTGCTTTCATCAGACAGTTATGTTCTGAGCCTCAGTTTCCTTTTCCGTAAAATGAGTACAGGGCCACCTGCTTTATAACTCTTTTAGGGTTGCTGGAAAGTTACATGGTATAGAAATTGTACATTATTACTCTGATATAAGATAGACATCAAGAGCAGCACCAATAGAAATATGAATAGTCATGGTTTCACAAAGAGTAAGGCCGTTGATACATTAAACTGGAAAAATCAAGAAAGACTTTTTTTTTGTAAGGTGAGATATTAAGCTGTAATGTCCACTCTCTGGAGACGTATCTCATGTTGATGTAAAAACTCCCTGTAATTACAGATTCTAAAATTAAATGCCTTACTTTCATTAATTTTTTAAAATATTTGGACACAATTATATATAGCATAGAGCTAAGTCTCTCTTAAGCCATTAAGATCAGGGCTCTATTTATTAACTTGTTAACATCTTCTTGCACCTGATTATCTCATGGAACCATGGAGTGAGTCAAAGATAAACCCCTCACACAACCAGATTCTATAAACATCATATATAAAACATGGAGTTATTTAATAAACATGAGGCGTTAAAGTGATGAATTCTTACAGTAAACCCAAGGGTAAAGAGCCTTTAAAAATTAATCTAATTCTCCCTGAGATGCTTTTCTAGAGAAAGCATGACATGGTGTGCAGCCACGCTGGCTTTGAAAAACCATTGCTAGCAGCTATTTTTTCTGATCATTTAAAATGCCAGTTGCAGGTGTCAGAGGGGTAATTGGCCTGGGCTTGAACTGGAAACCTTATTACATAAAAGGCGTGGAACTTTTTTCCTTTTATTGATTTCATTCAATTTAATATAAGCAATATTTTAAAGTAGGTACCAAAAACTACATACTAACCAAACTTCAAATTTATCAGCATCTTACATCTGTCTAATTAAAGCAATACACGTAATATTTTTAGACAGTTTTATTGAGGTGTAATTGATACACAAAAATGGGCATATTTAATGAATACAACTTAGTAAGTTTAGAGATATGCCTCTGTCCATGAATCCATCACCAGCATCAAGGTAAGAAACAAATCCTTCATCTCCAAAAGTCTCCTTCTGCCGTGTTCTTTGTTTATTTGTTTTTTGTGATAAGAACACTGCACATGAGATCTATCCTCTTCATTTGTAAGTGTATAATACTGAACTGTGGGCGCTATGTTGTACAGAAGATCTCTAGAACTTATTCATTTTGCATAACTGAAACCTTGTGCTTGTTAAACATCTCCCCTCCCTCAACCCTGGTAACCACCATTCTACTCTCTAAGGGTTTCACCATTTTAGATACCTCATATATCATACAGTATTTGTCCTTCTGTGACTGGCTAATATCACTTAGCATAATGTTTTCCAGGGACATTCATGTTGTAGATGGCAGGATTTCCCTTTTTAAGGCTGAATAATATTCCATGTTATGTATATATCACATTTTCTTTATCCATTTATCTGTGATGGACATTTAGGTTGTTTCCATCTCTTGGCAATTGTGAATCATGCTGAGATGAACATGGAAATGCAGGTATCTCTTTGAGATCCTGATTCCAATTCTTTTGGTTCTATGTCCAGAGCGAGATGTTTGGATCATAAGGTAGTTCTATTTTAAATTTGTTGGGAACCTCCATACTATTTTCCATAGCTTCTGTGCCATTTTACATTCCCATCTACAGTGTATAAGGGTTCCAATTTTTCCACATTCTCACTACTACTTGTTATCTTTAGGTTTTTTATAATAGCCATCCTAAGTGCTATGAGGTAATATCTCAATGTGGTTTTGATTTGCATTTCCATGACGATTAGTGATATTGAATACCTATAATACCTAACAATGTGGGTGAATTCCTAGGGTTTTTAGGTTCCCCCAAATGTCTTGAGGTTCTTCTTTTACCATCTCCCCTGAAAGCAACCTTCATTCCTTACTTTCATTCCTTGCCATGAGCCACCTAAGCAAGGTACCAGGCTGTTCTTCCAAGGGGCTTAAAAAACAGATTTTAATGAGAGAGAGAGAGAGAGAGAGAGAGAGAGAGAGAGAGAGAGAGAGAAAGAGAAAGAGAGAGATTTGCTGCTCCACCCACCCATGCATTCATTGGTTGACTCCCACATGTGCCCTGACTGGGATAAAGCCTCTAACCTTCATGCATGGAGACCATGCTTGCTCCAACCAACTGAGCTACTTGGCCAGGGCCCCAAGGGGATTCTTTAGACTCTAAAGTCCATGTTAACTCCTTAGAGCAGGGGTGGGCAACCCCTGGCACGTGTGCCAAACATGGCACGCCAGTCACTTTTGCTGGCACGTGAAACCCTCTCTTATAATCTTCCATTTACAATTTTTTTCTTAATATCGACTTTTTTTATTTTTCAGATAAATTCAGTGTAGGTGCATCTTAGATAAATAAATAATTTTACATAACAAGTTATCTTAAAGACCATAGACATGGATTGACGAGAGAGGGGAAGATGCCTCTGCCTTAACTCTCCCTGCCTTCCTAGATATGACCAGTGTTTTGGTTTCATCCACATAAGCTTGTGAATCTTTGTTCTCAGTGATGAATTTTGTTAAGTCTCGTAATAGGAGTAGCCTGACGGATGAAAGTAGTAGCTTGTGCATATCTCTGAAGGTCACGAAATATAAACTTGATGTAAAATTTCTGTCATCAGTGATGCAGCAGCAAAAGCCCCACTGATAATATCAAGCGGAGTCATAAAGTTTTCTGTCGGACTATCAGTGTACATGTATACATTAAAAAATAAATGTATTTTTCATCATCATATACTGTGTTTTTGTCGCTTGAATGAATTTTATTATTTCTTCAAGGTTCTTCACATACATACACCTTAAGAGATATCAAGTAGGCGTAACATGTTCTCAAAAAATTAGGGTTGGCATACAGAAGAATTTTGAGTCAGAGATTTTGCTGGTTTTGGCACACACTCACAAAAAGGTTGCCCACCCCTGACTTAGGCTGTTTCCAAATCTTAGCTATGGTGAATTGTGCTGATATGAACATAGGGGTGCGTATATCCTTTCTGATAGGTGTTTCTGGCTTCTTGGGATATATTCCTAGAAGTTGGATCACAGGGTCAAATGGGAGTTCCATTTTTAGTTTTTTTAGTAAATTTCATACTGTTCTCCACAGTGGCTGCACCAGT
Organism: Myotis nattereri; assembly: GCF_964212035.1. NCBI lineage: Eukaryota > Metazoa > Chordata > Mammalia > Chiroptera > Vespertilionidae > Myotis > Myotis nattereri. The sequence continues at coordinate 47,281,029 of NC_138087.1, forward strand.
CTGCATTCCCACCAGCAGTGCACAAGTGTTCCTTTTTCTCCACATCCTCTCCAGCACTTGTTGTTTGTTGAATTGTTGATGATAGCCATTCTGACAGGTGTGAGATGGTACCGCATTGTCGTTTTGATTTGCATCTCTCAGATAATTAGTGACTTTGACCATGTTTTCATATGTCTCTTGGCCTTCTTTCTGTCTTCTTTTGAAAAGTGTCTATTTAGGTTCATTGCCCATTTTTTAATTGGATTGTTTATCTTCCTTTTGTTAAGTTGTATGAGTTTGCTGTAAATGTTGGAGAGTAAACCCTTATTGGTAATAACATTGGCAAATATGTTCTCCCATGCAGTGGGCTTTCTTGTTGTTTTGTTGATGGTTTCCTTTGCTGTGCAGAAGCTTTTTATTTTGATGTAGTCCCATTTGTTTATTTTCTCTTTAGTTTCCATTGCCCTAGGAGCAGTATAAGTGAAACAATTGCTTTGGCATATGTCTGAGATTTCACTGCTCGTGGATTCCTCTAGTATTTTTATGGTTTTCCCATCTTATATTTAAGTCCTTTATCCATTTTGAGTTTATTTTTGTGTATGGTGTAAGTTGGTGGTCTAGTTTCATTTTTTTGCATGTATCTGTTCAATTTTCTTAACACCATTTATTGAAGAGACTCTCTTGACTCCATTGTATGTTCATGCCTCCTTTGTCAAATATCAATTGGGCATAGTGGTTTGGGTCAATTTCTGGGTTCTCTATTCTATTCCATTGGTCTATATGTCTGTTCTTATGCCAGTACCAGGCTGTTTTAAGAACAGTGGCTTTGTAATACAGTTTGATATCTGGTATTGAGATCCCACATACTTTGTTCTTTTTTCTCAGGATTGTTGCCGCTATCCGGGGTCTTTTTTCATTCCAGATGAATTTTTGGAGAGTTCGTTCTAGGTCTGTGAAATATGTCATTGGCATTTTAATGGGGAGTGCATTGAATCTATAGATTGCTTTTGGTAGTATGGACATCTTGATGATGTTGATTCTACCAATCCATGTCCTCTCTCACCACTCCTGTTCGACATAGTACTGGAAGTACTAGCCATTGCGATCAGACAAGAAGAAATAAAAGGCATCCAAATTGGAAAAGAAGAAGTAAAACTGTCCTTATTCACAGATGACATGATACTGTACATAGAAAATTTTTAAGTCTAAAAATTATTAGACTTAATAAATGAATTCGGCAATGTAGTAGGATACAAAATTAATGCCAAGAAATCTATGTCATTTCTTTACACCAATAGTGAACTTACAGAAAGAGGGACTAAAAAAGCAATCCTATTTACCATTGCACCAAAAAAATTAAGATACCTAGGAATAAACTTAACTAAGGAGGTAAAAGACTTATATGCGAAAAACTACAGGACACTGAAAAAAGAGATAGAGGAAGACATAAAGAGATGGAAGCACATACCGTGTTTATGGATTGGTAGAATCAACATCATCTAAATGTCCATACTACCCAAAGCACTCTATAGATTCATTTTCATTATTGATGTTCCTCTCTCCCTCTCTCTCTCTCTCCCTCTCCCTCTCCCTCTCCTTCTCACTTCCTCTCTGAAATCAATAAAAATATATTTTAAAAAATTTAAACACTGGGAAGTTTGTCAAACACACTTGACCAAAAAGATTATATATCATTATGAAACTATTTAATTATTCATTTACCCATTGTGGGAAACTGTTTATTGCCTTCACTATCTGATAAGCATAGACAGAGCACTTCCCGAAACCCCCTTCCCGAAACCCCCGAAGGCTGGGTGCCTTTGAAGCCCTAGCAAAGCCCGGAGCTAGGCGCCACCTCTGTTTGTCCAGACAGTGGTAGTTGAAACTACTCCCCCATTTATTATTATGTAAATCCTTGCTGATGGACTAGTCTGCCTGTTAATGGGGGGTCGCTTGCCTAAGGGCGACTCCAGATCAATAAAAGATTGGAGCAGCCTGAGCATGGGAGGAAGTCCCTCTCCTTGAGTTGGACTTGCCCGCCTGGACCTCCGATATTGCAAAATTATCTCGTGTCTTTTCTCTCATTTGTTGTGTGGCTCTTCTTTCAGGTACCGAACCCTACTCCACGCGGGTCGTGGAAGGAAACACACTCGACACCCATAGTTACAATAAAAAGGTCTTTTATTTTTAATTTTTGTATCAATTTTATTTGACTTTTTATTTTGTTTGTTTATTCTAGTATCACTCATAATAAATAAACAAATGTTTACGAACCCCCTACCCAACCAGAGAAAGACATTGCTAGCAAGTCTCCTAGCCCTCTGGGCCCCTCCCCACCCTGTGCCCTGCCTCCCTCCACAGGGGAAACCACTACTTAGAGTTTTTTTGTTTTGTTTTATTTTTTGTTTTTCTTTGAGTTTATTAGGGTGATATTGGTTAATAGGATCATATATAGGTTTCAGGTATGGATTTCTATGTTATAAGATTTGTATATTGCACCATGTGCCCACCCAAAGTCATATCATCTTCCTATTAGGCCCTCTTCATCCCCTAACTGCCCTTCCCCTTCTCTCAGGCAATTACCACACTGCTGTTTGTGTCCACCGGTTTCAGTTTATATCCCACATCTGAGTAAAATCATATGGTTCTTAGCTTTTTCGGCCTGACTTATTTCAAAAAAAGACTTTTAACAGCTTGAAAAAGAATCAAACTCTTACAACTTTCTTAGTCCCTCTTAGTTTGCCTCTTCTTACTCATTCAGAAATGACCAACCTTATTTTAAGATAAACCTTGTTCTTTTAATACCTTCAAAAATGTATTCCCATACCTTAGATCTTCTGTTACTAAAAAACATACAGTTCCTTTCTATCTTAATTAGAAATTTTAACTCTTAGGAGCCTCAATTTCTAATGACAACTAAAAAGTAAGCAGTTAGTGTTCTTTGGATTGATATACTTATGAACACATTTAATAGCTTTTAAAAATATATTTCTTCATTGTACATTTTGTTTAATGTGGCATAAGACTTGTTTACTAATGGAACCAATATCTTTAGTTTATTTATAATAAACAGGGCATACATAAACCTATTTTAGTAATTAATGTTTCCAAATAAGATAAAATAATGAAGCTCCAAGAGGACTTTGATTAACCAAGGCTCCCATAGGCATACATACTCCATATTTTCATCTACCTATCTGAGTTCTAATACTGGGTCTGATTTTTCTTTTAGATCCTCCAATCCAGAGTTGTGTTTCAGTTGTTTAAAATATAAAAGTTAGGAGTTCTTTAGTTAAAGAAAAATGAACTGTCCCAAACCAATAAATCTTATTAGGATTTTTTATGTACAGAAACTTTCTTACATAAATTAATATTAAATAAAAAATGCTAATATTCATGATAAAGTGAGAAACTGTAACATTTGGTTTATTTAGCAATTTTTAAAGGCATGCTATTTTTTAAATATATTTTATTGATTTTTTACAGAGAGGAAGGGAGAGGGATAGAGAGAAACATTGATGGGAGAGAAATATCAATCAGCTGCCTCCTGCACACCTCCTATTGAGGATGTGCCCTTAACCAAGGTATATGCCCTTGACCGGAATCGAATCTGGGACCTTCCAGCCTGCAGGCCGATGCTCTATCCACTGAGCCAAACCAGTTAGGGCAAGGCATGCTATTTTTTCTTATATTTTTATTTCTTGGCATTACTCACAGGTCAAAGTACTGAGATATTACAGGCTAATTCTCTTTTGCAGCAATATAGTACAGAGCATTTTACTGAGAGTGGGTAGGTCCGAGACTTGTGATTTGTTATGCATCCAATTACCTGTTCCACTTAGGAAAAAAAATCAAAAAACCTCTTAATAACTACTTCAGCCCCAGATCTCATAAGACTAAAAATTTCTACAGTTTTCTTATTCTAGATCTTTCACTTAGCTGTATCAATTCACAGTAATGTCGGCAAATGAAATTCTGACAATACTGTCATTAATACTGTAAGTGTGGGAGAAACTGAGGAGTTGTCTACAGAGCCTTTTGTGGCTGTTCAAGTATCTCTCCAATAAGATTGATTTAAGAAAGGACATATGTAAAAGATGAAAAGAGAGGCATGTGACCACAGGGAAATTATACTAATAAAGCTAAAACTCAGCATCAGATGGGACTTATGATAAATTTACAATAATATGAGTTATGATGAAAATGAAGAAAAACACACACAAAGATGGCATTTGATGATTGAAATATTTAAGACCCACACAGATGTAGTCCCTACCATGGACCTTGTGCTTTTAGCAGGTCCCACTCTGATCTGCCTCTTGGAGTGAAGAGATTATGGGATTCAGGGGATGTGCCCAAATGGATCAGGTCCCTTGATGCTGGTAGTTTCGCACTCTGAAGCCTCAAGCCTGCTTTCAGTGCCTGCGGAGACCTCTTCCCTTGGCCTGTACTCATGCGCGTAGAGGGCCAGCACATAGCTGTTTGCAGGGGATGGGTGTAGTTTGCATGTCTGGGCTGAAGTATTCATGAAGAAATACAGGATGGAGTCAGGGCAGGGAAGAGAAGTGAGGTGGGCTAAGGACAGGCTTCTTTGTCATGTAATTGTGGAGTCACAGGGACCTGCACTTAGTTGAATGTTCTGCTATTGATGTGTGAATAGCCTTAATAATTACATCTTTGAATTTGTGTTTCAAAAGTGAAATTTAATATGACAGTGGAGCATACATGTAAGCAAAGGACATACATGTAGTATGCAGGCTTATCACTGTGCCTCGCCACCCTGTTTGCACGCCAGCATTCATAGTGCCCATGAGCACAGAATTCAGTGGATCCATGATGCATGGGAATTCAGTGAGACTCAACGCAAATACAGGTATGCATGTTAGGTCTGTGACTAAGTGGGGGTACTGATAGCCCTGAGAGGCCATCCTTTCCATTTGAACCAGAGCTTACTTTAAACACAGAAAGGAAGCATTAATGTTCTAAGAAACATGATTGACCGAGAAACACTATCAGATTCTTTTCTTATTCATGTTACTTCTCTTTATTAGCCAACAATTTAGACTGAAAGTGTTAACATGGGAGGAAAGAGAAAAATTGGTCAATCAATAGCTCCTTTCCCTTTTAGCCCTTTCTTACTCATCAGTAGTCTGAAGGTAGACATTTTTGGTAGATATATGTAATTGACTAAAGATTAGATATAAAATTTCAACAGTTAGTGGGAGGAGCTATTATGCTTTCTTTTCATTTATCCTAAAACTGACTACATATCAGAATCACCAATAAAAGAAAAAAACAAAATCCAGATGCCTGAGTCCCATCTCGGAAGATTCTCAACGGGTTCTGGATTTCCCCTATGTTTAAAAATGTCCACAGGTGCTTCTAATGTGATACCACAGTGTAAAGCCTCTGCTTTAAAGTATATACAAATTGGTCATATTATCATTTTACTGTTATATTACTAGGCTGTACTTTTGATGGATAAGTCTTATGTCAACTATATTCCCCACTCAAAAGGGGGGAAAAAGGAACTAGTACTCTCTACTGTCACTTGGTGGCAGTATACATATATTGCAAGGACAGTTCTTGTATGAAGCCAATTTAAGAAAATATTTTAGAATAGGAAGACCAACCATGTAGAGAGATCTTCTACTCAAGTTTCCAACTTACGTAATTCTGAAAATTAGGCCAATATAGATGAAATGATTGATCTCCAGTCAAAGAGAGTCAGTGAAAGTCTATGAAATTTAAAAAGTGTCTCTACACTTTTCATTTAGTGCTATTTCTATCAACCTCAAGCTCAAACTTTGGTGTGACAGGTTTGACATTGAATTGTTGCTTGAGTTTACTGCTTAGTAAATTACTAAAAACACTTTGAACCTTGCTTTTCACATAGGTAAAATGGTGATGCTCGGTTAACATAGAGTATAAGATAGCCTAGCACTGTTCTTAACACATACAAGTACTAAAATTGCTTCACTCTTATTCTTTTTAAACAACCTTCATCCACTTAATAAAAATGCCTTTCAGTTCATAAACCACCCCAGGACTGACAATGTTTTGGCGAGAGATATGGGACATTTTTTCTTACTTTGATCTGATATTTGAACTGAACTTAAACATCAACATCTCTTGCTTAGATTGTATCAATAAATTCAGTAGAAGAATTTTAAAAAGAAATATGCAGGAATTAAGCTGCCTGACTCTCAAGAAATATAATTTGATAGTGGTGTATGGAATCATAAACAGTATTTTGAGAGGCAATCCACATTAGAAATGAGTAACCTATACTCTCATTCTCTTATTAAGAATAATTGGAATCATTTCAAATGTGCTTTAGACAGGTGTTTTTTTTCTGACTCATTTATGCTACAAAAAAAAAAAAATCTCCTGAATCTTTGTTTAAAAGGCTTTAAAATAAATTTTTGCAACTTTGGCTTATAGGATTCTCACAGATAAAGTTTAGCTAAACTTGAGCACATGATCTAAATTTACACAATAATGAGGAAATCCGCAAAAAACAATCATTATCATGATTAGACTCCCAAGGCCATCAGACCTTGAAAATATCAGTGCAAGATAGAAAGTAAATATATAAATTAGAACTTGCGCAAGGAATCAGAATATTTTAGAAGGCTGGGCAAAATCTTTTTTAAATGTAAGAAATACATTTCATTCATAAAGTTGAACACGGAATGGTTGTGTAAAACAGCAGATTAGACATGAAGGGAAAGAGTGAAGTAATGCTGCTGTTAGCAACATGGCAGATCAGGTTTTCTGCCTAATTATATAAGTAGATTGATTCTGAAAAAAAATTACACATTTTTTTTAATTGAGATACTGGTCCTACAGTAAGTAGAGGATGTTTAAAAGAGCATCTCTCCAAAGAAAAGTGAGAGGTAGAAAAGACAGGGTAGTCTGCTAAAATATTTATTGCTATGGAGTGAATTAAGCCTTGGGCCAGCAACACCGTGGAGGAGCCGACCCTTACATGTTTACATTAACCCTAAATCTTCAAAAGGATTTAAACATTTATAACTAAAAACATTTATTAAAATTAATGACCAACTGTTTGAACTGACATCAGAAAAGCAAAGCAATAAACCCAGAGAGCATAGAAGGAAATAGATAATAAAAATATAAGTAGAAATTAATGAAAAAAGAAAAAGTATAAAACTCAGGTGATCCGTTTGGTCAGAATGGTATTCTTTTAAAAGACTTGAAGACAGGCTGGCTGATGTGGCTCAGTGGTTGAGTATACCTCTTCCTATGAACCAGGAGGTCACTGTTCAATTCCCAGTCAGGGTCTGAGGACAGAAGGGTCCCAGATTCAATTCTGGTCAAGGGCACATGCCCGGGTTGCAGGCTCAATCCCTAGTAGGGAGCATGCAGCTGATCAATGATTTTGTCTCATCATTGACGTTTCTTTCTCTCTCTCTCTCTCTCTCTCTCTCTCTCTCTCTCTCTCTCTCTCTCTCTCTCCCTCTCTCTCCCTCTCCCTCCCTCCCTCCTTCTCCCTTTCTTTCTGAAATCAATAAGAATATATTTTAAAAATACAAATAAGCACTTTGATTAAGAAAAATGAAGATATAAAAAAATAGTACACTGAAAGAATGGGACCAGTGTTATAGCAAAGATTGTAAACATTTGAATTGCCAGTAAATCTGAACATGAATGTAAAATGGACAATTTTCTAGCAACTAAAGTTTCTCAAAAATGACACAAAGAAAATATATATGTAGAAGAGCTCTTTAACCAGTAAATAAATTAAATCAATAGTTTACAATCTTCTACCAAGAAAATAATAGACATATTATTTAGTAGGTTAATTCTACCAAACTTCTATAAATAGATAATGCCAATCTTAATAAAGAAAAATTCTAGAGAGTATGGGAAAAATGCTCTTTTATTCATCTTATAAAGTGTATGTACTCTTGATCCTGAAAATAAATAAGGATCACGAGGAAAAAGTAATTTACTGGTCAAATTTAGTTGTGAACACAAAACTAAAAATTTTAAACTATTATATTAGCTACCTAAGTTCACCAGAATGAGCAAAAGCATGGCCAACCTGGGTCATCCTGTAGATATAAAAGGTGATTTAATGTCAGGAATATGTAAATTTAATTCACCACATTTATTTCTTCCATTCATTTGTTTTTTAATTTACTTAACACTCTATTGAGCTCTCTTTTCCTAGGCACTGTCCTAAGTGGTTTATATATTTACTCTTTTAATTTTTTAAAATATATTTTATTGATTTTTTAAAGAGAGGAATGGAGAGGGATAGAGAATTAGGAACATCGATGAGAGAGAAACATCCATCAGCTGCCTCCTGTACACCCCCTACTGGGGATGCGGCCGCAACCAAGGTACATGCCCTTGACCAGAATCAAACCAGGGAGCCTTCAGTCCGCAGGCCCACGCTCTATCCACTGAGCCAAACTGGTTAGGGCATATTTACTCTTTTAAACCTCCTACTGTTCCTGGGAGAAGGTCCTACTTTTGCTTTCATTTTTCAATTGAGACTCCAACCTCTAGAATGGTGAAGTAATATTCACAAGATTGTGTGTATGGTCAGTGGTGAAATGAGGAGAAGAACTCTGGAGTCTGTGCTCAGAACCAGTGCCCCAAATTGACACTTAACATTCTAGATGAAAGAAAAAGAACCTACACTTACAATATAGATTGACACTCATATTATAGATTAAAGGAAACGGCCCATGTGCTTCTCTCAAAAGATGTAGAGAGAGAAAGCACATATATTTCTAAAATCATTTCCCAACTTATTTTGCCTCTTTTTCTGACCTTTTTAGTGTGTTTTGCCATGGAGAACATTTTAATTCTTATATAATTAAATGTATCATTTTTTCCTTTGGAACTTAACTATTTCTCATGAATAATTTTTTCAAGTCTCCCTGGTTTCCACTGATACTTTTATATTTTTATTTTTTTATTTTCAAATTGTTTACATATGTAGAATGTATTAATGATTAGCCATGTATTCCCACTTTTGTTGACTAATTTTTGCTACTGTTCCAAAATGTCAATTTTATTATAATTTAAAATCCCTATGCTCTTGAGTCTAATTTTAATTTAAGATGTTTCCTGTTCCACTGATTGGCTTGTCTACTTCTGAACCAAAATGCCACTCTAATTATAAGTATAATATAGTTAACATGGTATAATATATAATAAATAACAATGTAATGTAACAAAATATAATTTACCATATAACAAAGTCAAAAGAGAGAAAAGCTATACAATCATTTGAAACATCCTCAAAACAAATACAATTCACTATTCATTTCTAATAAAAATAGTAAAATAATAATAGATAAATGCTTTTGCAACAAGAAACTGAGGAGGAATGACCAGTGCTTTCAGAGGTGTATGAGGAGGGAGATTGTAAGCATGGCCTTTTACAATGAGGAAGAACTACCCACTGTAAATGTAGCTTGCACTATGTTTTTTAATTTGACCAGTCAAATTATTAACTTTAACTTTAGACAATAAAATATTTGTTGTGAAGAAAGAGACAAAAAATAATTTTTCTTTCTTTGATGGGGGATGGGGGTAGTAGAGAAAATGAAAGTTCAAACACCTATTGAGGAGCCCATAATTTCCTACACATTGTGTACTTTCATTTTAATAACATTTAAAATTCCTAAAAGAATGCTGTGATACGTTATTATGCCCATTTTATATACTGAAATAAGTAAATTTCAGGGAGGTATGGACTTGCCCAAGGTTATCAAGCTAATAAGTGTTAGAAGTGAGAATTAAATCCAGATATATCTATTTGCAAAGCTTCTCTTCTTCTCCATCCATCTTTCATTTTGTTCTTGTTGTTAATCCTCAACAGAGAATATTTTTCCATTGATTTTTAGTGAGAGTGGAAGGGAGAGGTCGAGACAGATAGAAACATCCATGTGATTGGTTGCTTCCCACATGAGTTCGGAGGAGGGTCTAGAGGGAGATCCTGCAACTGAAGTACATGCCCTTGACCAGAATCTAATCTGGAACCCTTTTGTCCACAGGCTGATGCTCTATCCACTGAGCCAACTCAGCTAGGGCTATCTTTCACTTTTAATGGTCAAAGCTTTTCTGCTTATAAATATGACTGAGATTTCCAAACAGCCAGTGTTGCTAAGTGTATAATTAGGAAAACGAAGCTGGCATAAGGAGATGAGAGACTGGAAGTTGCTATTTTCTCACCAATTATCTTTTCCTTTGGGCATGACCTTTTCTTTGAGTCCCCTCCTTTGCATTAGAACCTCCAAGTTAACTTTGACTTCTCCCTCTCCTTTTATCCATTCCCTCTATGCAAGCAGACATTAATTAGATCTTAGACTTGCACTGACAAAATATGGCTTAAATATTGTGACTATTTCCCTTCACTCTCACTGCCACTGTTACTGTCACTGTCACTGCCATAACTAGGGCTTTATCCTTAAGTATCCTGGATGGTCTTCAGTCCTTTCCTTTCTTCTATATAATACCCAAGGCTGCCACCAGAATTGTCTTACAGTGTATGTATGTATGTGTGCATATGTATATACATATTCTATTGTCTCTGATAGCCTTTCTCCCCACAAAAAAAATCCAAACTCATTAACAAAACACATAAATCTTTTAGCTGTTCTCCACAACTGATTAACTTGTCCTTATCCTTTGATGTTCATCAAATATGTTGCCTTTCTTTCTCCTGCTGGGCGCATTAGTATGTTTTCCTTCTGTGCTCTCATTGCACATTCTCGGCAACATTACACTATAATCATTTATTTGTTGTGCCTGCCTCCTCCATTAGACTTGGAGCAATTTTAAGAGCAAGGAGCAGGTGTGGTTTACCTTTATCGTCCATCTGGCAACCGGTCCATTGTCTAGAAAAGAACATATGCTAAATATTTTCAGGTATTTTGAGATTATGATTTCTAAGAACTAAAATGGTTTTTGACTAAAGTCAGTAGTTTACTATTAGCTCATTCATTGAGGGTCAAGTCCACTAATATATGGTATATTTTATTTGATCAATATGCTAGGATGGCAATTGTTATCTTCCTGTCCAGGACAATTTTCAACCTACATTTTATTGATCACACAAAATAGGGAAAAGGAAGTTGATATCTTTTCTTTTTTCCATAATGGAGAAATAACCAGTAACTTCCTTACACAGAATCAATCAGAGATAGATCTCAGGATGCCTGATAGTCATAGATGGCCATGTTTCTGCCTCTCAGGGGCACTTGATGTAAAGATAAACTTTGCTCCCTTTTTAGACGTGGGAGATGTCCATGTTGCAATAAACGGTGAAGTTAGTTTGAGAAACACCACAGTAGTTCCTTCTGCCTAAAATACTCCCCCAAAATATTTGTGGGTAGACTCATTCAGGTCTCAGAGCAAATGCACATTCACATGGAGCCCTTTCTTGATTCCCCCAACAAACTATTTTCTGCCTCTAGTGCCTAAAATAATGCCTGGAACATAGTTTGATTTCAACAAATATTTATCAAATATGTGGATCTGATAGTGTTCCCAGGAATAAATCTTTATGTAAACTACTAAGTGCATGCTGCTGTCCATTTTCTTACAAAGTCATTATATGCCCAGTAATTTAATTAAATTAGTTACTTTGCAGAGTGCTGGGGGAAACCCGGGATATAAGAGGCAGTATGTAAAATCAAATACTTCTGTATTCTATGTATTCCAAAGCACTTTACAGATTAATGACTTAAATACTGTTGGTCAGTGACCACATTGGCAGAGAGCATAGCTACAGTCTGATCTGCTTTGGCTCACTCAAAGAAATGAGAAGGTTTTATAAAGAAGGGAAACACTGCACAGAGCCCTGAGGTCTCCCTGCTCCCTATTCAAATGCCACAAAAACCCAATGTTTACCAGTCTATGACCAATGTCTTGGCTTAGGATATTGATGAGATAATTGCTTCCCAGCTAGGAAGCCTCTCCAATACTAATTATCAGTAATACATTTTGGCTGTCCAAAGCTGGGTATCTACACTAATAAAAGAGAAAGATGCAAATTGACCATACCTTTGTGATGTCCACCAGCCAATCAGGTGTGAGTATGCAAATAAACCTGACAAAGATGGTGGGTTAATTTGCATATGCAGGCACTTAGCAGCCGGGGTAGGGTGAGACGCTTGTGTTGTCACCATGGAAACTACACAGGTGTTCCGTATTGCCCCAGCTGCTCCAGGCCTCTGGGCAGCATGGGAAGGCAGAAAGGCGGCTCCAGGCCAGAGCAAAGGCAGAAAGGCGGCTCTGGCTGGAGTGAAGGCTGTGCCAGCAGCCAAGGGAAGGAAGACCCATTCTTGCATGAATCTTCGTGCATCCAGCCTCTAGTGGAAAAAGAATCGGAATCTCGGTGAGAAGTATGAAATAAAAATTACTGGTGCACTTAAAATGTCACAATCAGTGAAAATATTGATCTTTGTAAATCAGTACTGATGAATTTGCAGGTTGTAGCCATAGTCAGTAGTTAGGCAGTTTTGTGATTTTAGGTGTGTCTTATTAGATTATGAATTTTCAAAGTAAATAACCATGTTTTTTTCATTCTTTCCCCCTAGACCAGGGGTGGGCAAACTTTTTGACTCGAGGGCCACAGTGGGTTCTTAAACTGGACTGGAGGGCCGGAACAAAAGCATGGATGGAGTGTTTGTGTGAACTAATATAAATTCAAAGTAAACATCATTACATAAAAGGGTACGGTCTTTTATTTTTTTAGTTTTATTCATTTCAAACAGGCCGGATCCGGCCCGCGGGCCATAGTTTGCCCACGGCTTCCATAGACTAACCAATGTCTGGCATAGAGTATATACTTAGAAATGGCAGCTGCTGCTACTTTTTACACTGTCTTTGTTCCAGTTCTCTGAGCCTGAGGCAAAGTTTACATGGAGATACAAGCCCAGGGTGACAAGAAAGTGAAGTGAGGCAGGAATGAAGGGAAAGCAACAACAGTTGATACATTGCAAGTTTCATAAGGAAACACAACCAGTACTCTGTCACAAGGAATATCTTCAAGGGAGAACCTTATGGAACCAAAACATGTCGGAACAGTCCCCTGGGAGAAGGAGGGGCCATAAGTTTATCTGAAGGAGTCTTCCTGCTTCCTATCCCTTATTGGTCAGCATAAGATTTATGTTGGCCAGTAGTCTATTTACATTTGAAAAGAATGTGTACTTTGTATTTATTGGATATAGTGCTCTATAAATATCAGAGAAGTTACTGGGTTAATAGTAACAGTCAGTGCTTTTGTTTACTTACAGATGCTTCAGGTTCTCTTTACTACAGATCTTCAGAGATCATTGTTACTACAGCTCCCTCCTTTCCTGTAGCTAACCCCACAATTTCTGTCTACTCTGGCTTTCCTGATTTAAGATCTCTCTGTATTCAGCAATTCCTTCAGAATTTGTTTAGGTCTCCTCTCTCTGTAGAACAATCTGGAAACTAAACCCAGGCAGTAAGGCATGCAATCAAAAGATTCTTTTGGTTCGTTTCCCTTCTCTCTGAGAGGACGGTTTTATGCTATCTATTGTTTCGGTGACTGACAACTGTTTCATAGATTTCCATAGATTTAAAATCAGACAGGTTCTCTAATGATCCTTTCTTCTGGTTTGATTTCTGTTCTTTTTCTATCTTCTTTAGCTGGAGAACTTAGATTCCTGATTTTTAGTCCATCATGTTTTCCAAGTGCATTTGTCTCTAAGTTCAAACTGAAATCAATATAAATTTTGATAACTTCTATCTTTTTCATTTGATTCACAATCTTCCTGTTATTTTTGTTATCTTTACTTTGACTCATTGATTTCTATCTTAAGTTTATACTGTGATGGATTTCAACCATTTAATATTTCTTGAGAATTCATTCCTGAAACTATGTGGTATAAATTTGTTAATGGTCTATATGCACTTGTAAAGAATGTGTATTGTATAGATGTTGTCTACACTGTTTTACATTAACACTAGAGGCCCAATGCACGAAGATTCATGCAAGAATGGGCCTTCCTTCCCTGGCTGCTGGTACTGCCTTCGCTCCGGCCCGGAGCCACCTTTCTGCCTTCCCACGCTGCCCAGAGGCTCAGAGCGGCTGGGGTGGTGCAGAGCGGCTGGGGCAGTGTGGAACGCCCGCGTCGTAGCCATGGTGACGACACAAGCATCCCGTTCCGCCCCCAGCCGCTCGGCGCCTGTGTATGCAAATTAACCTGCCAGCTGTGTTGGGCTAATTTACATACTCACTCCTGATTGGCTGGTGGGTGTTGTGAAGGTACGGTCAATTTGCATCTTTCTCTTTTATTAATGTAGATAATTAGGTTAATTTTCTAAAGTTTTTTTATTCAGGTCTTTGATATACTAACTTATCTTTTGCCTGTTTATCAGCTATTGAGAGAACTGTATTAAATTCTATTAAGATTATTGATACACCTATTTTTGTTTTAGTTTTGTAAATACTTGCTTTACATATGTTGATACTAACTTACTGAGTGCCTATATTCAGTAAACATTTTAATATCTTCCTGGTGTACTTTCAACTTTATTATTATATAGTCAATGTGTAAAATATTATGCTTGTGAATTTTAATGCAGTAATATCAGGAAATTTAAAATTGGTCTTCCCAAAACACAATTAACCAATATTATGTATAATGCTAACATCTTAGTGATTCTTTTTTTAAAAATATATTTTTACTGATTTCAGAGAGGAAGAGGGAGGTAGAGAGAGATAGAAACAGCAATGATGAAAGAGAATCATTGATCAGCTGCCTCCTGCACGCCCCCTACTGTTGATCAAGCCTGCAACCCGTGCATGTGCCCTTGATGGGAATTGAATCCAGGACCCTTCAGTCCATAGGCTGACGCTCTATCCATTGAGCAAAACCAGATAGGGCAGAGATCCTTTTTAATATTTCAAAATCTCTGAAAACATTAGCTAATTTCTCATTACATTTCTTATTTCAAAACTAGGTATTATTAAAAGTCCTCAGTATATATTTGTCAATGAATAACTGTTTATTAATTCTCACTGCTACAAAAAAATCACACTATTGATAACAGAAGTCTCATTTTGGATTCAGTGAAATAAGACTGGGAGTAAAATATTTTTATATGCACGGTGATGATTAAATATGAAAAATAAATAGAATTTTCATATATGTGGTCATTCTAAAATGTAAGTAATATCCTCAGTTTCTCTGGCTATTAGCTTCTCATGTTTCTACTCTAACATGGTGGTTATAAGCACAATGAACCCCAACAGACCCAGGTTCAAGCTACCACTTAACAACTATGTGATGTTGGATAAGTTACTTAACCTATGTAGGCCTTCATTTCCTCCTTTATCAAATAATATGCATAATAATCACCAGCTTCACATACATAATAAGGGTTAAATGAAAGCATAATTTAAATCACTTAGTATAGGACCAGTCATTTAGTAAGTAATCAAAAGGCGTTACCTGACACAATTATATCTTTCCCGGTAGACTTTCCTTTGCAATTTTAAAATATCCTTTAATATCTTTCTTCTTCAGTGTCATATAAGTCCCTCCATGCAGCTATAGTTTCTTTTAGTTTTCTGTTAAAAAGCTATCTTCTAATGACTCATCATGCCTTTGACAACCTTTTCTTCCTTACCTCCTCTCAACCACCACACATACAAGGCCAAGGTAGATTTACTTAGAAGCTAATGCATCTTAAGGTTCAGGGCTCCATACCTTTATGGATACCTTTTTTAAGTCCTAGGAGGAGCCCTAGAGATTACTTCATGGAATCATATATTTTTGCAAAATTTTCAAAAGTGAGATATGTAACTTCAGTCCCCCCCCCCCCAATTTTCCCTGCATTGTATTCCCCTTGTGTTGTTCCCATTTTATTACATTATGTTAAAATGGCCACAGGCTTTGTAGGATCTGGCTAAGGGGAAATTTGAGCTGAGCCTGCTATATAATTTTCAGACACTACTATGTATTATTGACCGTATACTGTCCCATCATGGGGCTGACTTCCAGAAATCACCCCACTGACTACTAACTTAACTAGCAGTGTGACGCAGAGGCACAAGGACAAAGGCAATTTTACAACATGGCCGTGCCCTATAATTCACAGCTCTGAAAGCATATTAGTTAGAAAAGGAAGAAGAAATTGAAAAGTATGAAACCAGAAGATGTTCTGTGCAAAATTATTTTAATCCTTAGATATGTAAAATGTAGGTAAAAGTTTCAGTTCTTATCAATGCTCAGTCAAAAAACCGCATTTTTCTCCTGTTGAAAATATATTCGTTATCTATCTATTTACCTATCTAACTTAGGAGAAAAGTGGTGAAAGAGGGAAGTATTAAGAATTAAGCAGTTAGACAGTTATTCCCCACATCAGACAAATTATCCTTACACTTCTTGTCAATGTTGTTAACAGGGACTGCTATTTTACTAATCCTATGATCCAATGATTTCTTTTTTTTCATGTTTCAGGGCACAGCATGTGTGAGAGTGGATTTGTTAAGCTGAGTGGGTTTATCCTTCTTTTATGTGTTCATTCAATTTTATGTTCATTTACTTATTGTACACATATGGCAATAAAAGCTGCTAAAGCAATCGCTATCCTGCAAAACAACAAGGCGCAGAAGCAGATGTCTTACTTCCGAGATTTTTTTCTCCCCAGTATTATTATGATTAAAGATCTTTTCCCCCCGCCCCATGATCAGGACCAGGGGCTGCTTGCTGGAGGCTTTTTTTAATGACTTGGGAAGAAGCTCAAATATCCGCCCCCCCCCCCCCATTATGACTATCCATCCCACCGGCAAAACACACATGAATGTTATGGATGTGTTTTTTTTCTATCTTTGCAAAGGTATTATTCATCCCATTAAAATTTTTAAAAAAATATATTGTCAAAATCAAAATTACATGGGTAAATAAAATCACCTTAGTGGCCTCACAACATGTTTGCTATAGTTGTATTAACTATATGGAAATGGCAAAACACTGCGACTTATTTCAAACAGAAAATAATGACGTTGGCAAGCCCAACATTGTACATTGAAGGTGGGCCTTGGGAAATGAGTTAGTTCCATTGGGCAGAGATTAGCTTCTATTTCCAGTCTTGTGCTATTTCAAGAATTAAATATTAAGAATAATGTAGGAAATAAGAGGAATAGCTTAAAGAAGGGAAGATAATTTAATGTTTACAGTTGTTTTTTTTTCTTTTTCTTTTTTAAAGAAAATTGCCTTATTTAAATAAGAGAAAAGTTTCCCTCCCTCCCTCCCTCCCTCCCTCCCTCCCTTCCTTCCTTCCTTCCTTCCTTCCTTCCTTCCTTCCTTCCTTCTTTCCTTCCTTCCTTCCTTCCTTCCCCTTCTTCCTCCCTTTCTTCCTTCCTTTTTCTTTAACTTTTTTATTTGGGATATTTGACCTCTAAGCTGAGGTGACTGCAAATACCTTCTCTGAGCATCAACCTTTTGAAAGACATCCCTCCCACCCCTGTACTCAAAAGGCTGTTTGTCTCTTGAAGGCTTTGTCTACATTATTAACCTAGGCAAGCATTTGTCCTTGCACTAAATGCTGACATCTCCTGATAAGAGGGAAGCTGAAAAAGAGAAAAATTGAAGGTCAATATGTTTATTTTGCTCTCAAGTGCATCGATGTACATATGTGTGTTGGAGCAGGGGAGTGGGGCTTTCGGGAGGGCCAGATGGGGAGGGGGTAAATACTTTGTGATGTTGTCTGCTTATGGGCTTATAAAGTTTAGAGTTGCCATTAGGATAAGCATTACCATTAGGGTGAAGAGGAGAGCAGACCTCGATTGCAAAAGCTTCTAGCTAAATGCATAGGGCAATAAGTAAATGATACACATTATTGCATTCACCCCTTCTCCCTCCCTTGTTCAAGCTAATTGGATATTTCAATCCATTTCAGAGAATTAACACAACTGTCAGTCATTTTCCATAGTACAAATCTGCCAGGAGGAAGAAAATGGAATATACTTAGCAACGGAGCTCAAACAATAGCCCATGTGTCTTAGATTTATGTCCAATCACTAGCTGGATTGAAGCCAAGAGGCAGTTCGCAAATTTGCTGCACATTAGCATTACCTGGGGAATTCTGAAAAACCCCAGAAAAAAATCCCTACGCCCAGGCTCCTCCCTAGACCAATTAAATCAAAATCTCTGGAGTAGGACCTACACACCAGTGTTTTTTAAAAGGTCTTTAGGAAATTCAAATTAGCAGCAAAGTTTGAGAACCAGTCCAATTGGGGAACAAATTAGTTTACACACATGAAGTGGGAGAAATTCATATGGCAAGATTATATGTACATAATCTTCTATTCATTCTGTTGTGTTTCAAATAGACTGAGATATAAATGAACAAGAATTACGACCAAGGACAAAACTTACCTCTCCCTTCCTCTCACCTCCTCCCTCCCCCCCCCCCCCAAAAAAAAAGTTGGTGATACTAGAATCTGGATCTGGGAAGGGATTCCTCTGTTACTGCCTTAACATTTCAAGCCCCTAGAACAGTAGTTCTCAAAATATGATCACCTAACAGGCTTTATCAGCATCACCTAATAATGTGTTAGATGCTCAAGTTATTGAGCTGCGCCCCAGACCTAGGGAATCAGCAACTCTGGTGAGACCCAGCAATCTCTGTGTTAATAGTTCCTCCACCTGAGTGTCATGCATTTAAAGTTTGAGAACATCTGCCCTGCTAGATAGCCATGTTGTCCTTAGGATAATGCCCTCCTGGGGGAAGAGGAGTGTCACTCAGAAAAGATTCGGACTAACCAAGACAAGTACACAGCATTTCCCCTGGTAAGTAATGGAGAATGCCCTGTCTCCATTGGTAGGCAGAGGCTGGTATCTGAAGGCAGCGGCAGGAGTATTTAGGATGTCTTACATTTCAACAGAGTGGCCAGCTGTCCTGGTTTGCCAGGGACTCCCCCTGTGTGAGCACTTACAAATCTCACATTCTGGGGAATCCCTAAACCCTGGTTTTGAAAAGCTTAGACAATAACATGAAATTTAGGGGGGAAATGATTCAGGTTTGGGGTAAATCACAAGTTCTGATTAAAATTAAGCCAGTGTGGACAAAATCTAGCCTTCTTTATCCATTTTGGGAAAGGTAAGTCTGTTTAGGTGAAAGGCCTTATTATTAAGAGATCTTTGTCTTAGTAGTATCCCCTTGCACTTAGTCCATTGGCTCTCAGTTTTGGCTGGGTATCATCTGAGGAGCTTTAAAATGACAGATATTTGAACTTGTTCTCAGAGATTCTGATTTTTTTGTCTGGGTTGCATCCTGGGCATGATTCAGGAAACACTGCTTAAGCGTTTAAACTGCTGACATTTCTTTTAACCTGGTCTTCCTAGGAGGAGATTTAGCTATAGCTGAGGTTTATGGTGTGTGTGTGTGTGTGTGTGTGTGTGTGTGTGTGTGTGTGTGTGTTGTCTTAGTATGCCAGTGAATGCACAGCAAAATCTGGATATCTATGACTGGATATCCAAATAATTTGGTTAAGATATGTACCATTTAAGTATTGTGATAATTCTTTCAATGTATACATTGAATTAGTATGGTTTCTTTTGTCATTTTGGAAAGCCATACTTCTAAGCTGCTGCCATTGCTAAGTATCTGGGCATTTCTTTATAGGAATTGTTTTAAAAAATCTTTAGGACTTGAAATCAAAATTACTGCATTATTTATGCCAGGACCATTAAAACCTCCTGCTGTCAAACCTTCACTTAAAAAAAAAAAACTTTATTGTTGAAAGTTTTACATATGTCCCCCTTCATTCCTCATTGACCCCTTCTAGCCCAACCCTGTCCCTTGCCCCAGATTATTCAGCAGTTTAATTAGTCTCTCTGACATGAATTTAACCTATCTATACTCATTTCTACTATCTTAAGCTGGACGCACTTCTTTAAAAAGTTATTTTGAAATATTATGGATTTATAAGAGGTGACAGAAAAATGCACTTTTTATCCAGCTTCCCCCAAAGTTGATATCGTACATAAATATAATATGGTAGTAATGCGGGGAAGTTAACATTAGTACCATCCATAGAGCTTTCACACATTTCATTAGTTACATGTGCATTCATATTCTGTGGGCATATATATAGTTTTACCCAATTTTATTGTATGTGTAAATTCATGGAACCATAACACAATCAAGATGCAGAATTGTATCATCACCATAGAGTTCCTCCCTGCTAACCATTGTAAAGCCATACCACCTTCTCCCTCATCTCTGACCTGTTACAACTTCTCATCTGTTCTCCAACTCCCCAATTTTGTTACTTTAAGAATGATACATAAGCATAATCATGAATTACTTAATCTTTTGAGATTGGCTTTTTGTTTTGTTTTAACTCAACATCATTCCCTTGAAGTTCATCTCCATTTTGAAAAGTTCATCTCAATTTTGCATGCATCAACGATTCATCTCTTGTTATTGCTAAGTAGAAATCTATGGTAAAAGTGTATCACAATTTGTTTAACATTCACCCTTTAAAGGACATTTAGGTAGTTTCCAGGATTAGGCTATTATAAATAAAACTACTATAAGAGCTTATTTATAAGTTTCTGCTTGAACTTAAATTTGTATTTCTTTGGATACTCAAGAGTGCAATTGCTGGGTTGTAAAATGAATCAATTTTAGTTTTAAAAGAGACTGTCAAACTATTTCCAGAGTGGCCAACGTATTTTATATTTCACTAGAAATATGATTCAAAATTTCCACATATCACTGTCTCCTGGTCCTGGCAATCATCATTTTTTACCTTTACCTCTCTAGGCTGTTGTGAAGTGGTTTGGGGCTTTGTGAGCTTTCTTGCGAGTTTCTACTAAATTATGTCCATAAAGTAGGCTGAATTCCCCAGAGAAGGGTGATAGTTCTATTACTGAATTATTACTTAAAAATGTTCTGTTGGTTACTTTTGTTATCTTTTCTTTTTGTATAGCTGTATCCTGAACATAAAGAATCTATTATCCCACATGAAAGATGTGCACCTGGTGGCTAACACTAATTTAAGGGATAAAAATTCCTGACGATTGCTTCTGTCATCCCTTAATACACACTGAGTTTCATTAGTAATACATGACTCTCAGATCTTTTCCTTGGAACAGATCGCATAATCGGACTTTGTGTTGATTTCTCATTTCATTCTTTAGAGACAGGACCAATTAGAATAATTGGCCAGTACAGTAAAAGCACAAAGAACTTTCTTATATTTTTGTGATCCACCCTTTAATAGGGGTTAGAAATGAGATTACAGATATGAACATGAAACTCAGAAGGGCAACGGGGAAAGAATATTGTTTCTTTAAAAATATCCTTTCAGTGTTGGCCCAGAAAAAAGGAAAGAGAAGAAATATGAAGCTGAGGAAAATATAAAAGTAATAATATGATTTTTGTGTTAAGGACATGAGTGTGGAATTAATAAGAATCAGGGACAATCCTTTCCCACCAAGGACTCAGGAGGAAATGAAACCATAAATACTCCCAGCTCCTGGAAAACCTTTTGGAACTGTAACCATAGAAGGGTAATGGCAATGAGTCAAGGCAGAGGTGTTCAGAGCAAGGGAGGGAAGGAGAACAAAAGGAGCGTGGATATTTTTAGAGCTGTCATTTTGAAATTGACCTGCTTCTGCTTCAGTGCTGCTTTGCCACCCTATGGCCCAGTAGAAATCCTCAAAGCAGGAGCAACTGTTTTTTTTAAAATCACAGGAGTAGAACAAGTGACTTTTATCAAGGTCTCCTTAGTTTGCAAGCATGGAGGGGAGTGTGGCACAAGATTGAGGACACAATAAATTGTTCACTAGGTCAATTGTCCTCAAACCTCAACTCAGTGAGAGAAACTGACCATTGGATTATTCCCCTCGATGGAAAGCAAAAATAATGAAAGTGACCAAGTGCGTGAGGCTGGTTTAGAAAGCAGTCTGCATCATTGGTCACTTGCTGATTATGTCTGTTTCAGTTGTGTGGTCTTAGGGCGCAGCATATTATTGGCATAGAGTAGACTTAAGAAAAACATTTGTTGATTGTCCAAATGAGTGGATGTCTGTGATATCCTATCCTCTAGTCTATACCCCACAGTGGAATTTCGGCATTGGATTGTGATTGTGAAAGTAGTTATGAAGTTGGTTGGTATTGTTCCCATCTTATAGGTGAAGATTCTAATCATAGGACTTTATATTGACATCACAAAGGCCTCAGAGGCATTACTTAGCAAAAAAATAAAAAAGTAGATTCTGTATAATTTATAATTTATAAAGTGGCCAGGCCACTGGTAGTTTGGCCCATCTTCTGGTGGCTCCAACGGTGTCCCCATGATCATCCAGGCATAATCAGAAGGCTGTAGGATCTTGGGACTAAAATATTCCTCAGTATTTATTGCTTTGATTTAAAATGGATTATTACAAAAATAGCTTCAGACACAACATGACATTTCATGATTTAGCATAAAATTTGAGAAATACAGAGGTTATTTAAAGCCTGCAATGGTAACATTCCCTCTGCTATTGTCTTTAGGCAGATATTCTACATCAGTAATCCTATTTTTTTTTTTTTTGCATGAAATTCAGGTTAATTTCCTGTTCTGTCTAAAGAAGCAAAGGGGTGATTGGTATGAGAGATGGTATGGTTCCCAAAGGTGAAAAGTATTATTTTGTAATAATTTCCGGCTACCTGAAGGATAGGAGAGACTCAAGACATTATAATCAGTGCATTATGTGTAGCAGGTTATGTTGTGGCTTATTTATTAACTTTTATAGGTTTATTGTTATGTGGTATCCTTTTTTGAGTTTTGATATGTGTTTGTGACTTTGGATTACTTAGGAGTTATATACTGTGGTTTTATAGTCCATTGTCTTAGACTAGAGATAGTTCAGCATAGCTCTTGTCACTATTAAGTACTGTTTCATTGGAAGTCTTTACTTGTGTACTAATATATGATGCAACATCTGCCCAAGACAAAGCGAGCATTAGTTTAGAAACTGCAATGGATAATAGAAGATGATATGATTTACTCTTAATCTATCTATTATCTAATTATAAAACCAACAAATGATCATTGTATAAAATTTGAAAATTTCCCAAGTAAAATAGAGATCGACCAAATTTGGGGCAAATTTTAGAATGTGAAGTTGTCAATGAATATTAATGCTTTCACATTTTCTAGGACTTAAAATAGACTCTGCTTCCTAAAAATCTATTTATAATATTTTATCTTAATGATGTTTTCATCATGTGGAAACGCACACAATTCTGTAAAAAAATAGAAAGACCTACATATTTTTAATTGTTTCAGATAGCCAAATGGGATCAAAAAAGAAGGAAAGTCAACAAGCAGAAAGAACATTGAGTAGCATCTTCTTAATTGTTTACATCAATTCTGATGATAACTACCTCTTTGTGGGTAGAGTTATTAATGGGGACTCTAATTCAAGAAAAACGCATGAGCTTCAAACCTTCTTGAAACCAAGTATTTCTTTCCACAAAAGGCAACCTTGTCCATTGCCACACTTCCTTATTACACGGGGAAAGAATATCATGGAGCTAACACTGAATCTGCCAGAAGGAGGGTGCTTCCCACTGATTCTCACAAATTACTTTACAGTCTTCGCTGCTGTATTACCATAATCTTAAATCAGTATATTTTTAACAGATGCTGCATCTTAGCTAACTTTTAGAGCAGTAAAAATTAGCTCTCAAATGTCTCTGATATAACAGTTGTTTGGCCATGCTTCAGGACAATCACAGTATAATAATGACCCAGAGGTATCATTAAAGAGGAGGAAGGTGTTGATTGTGCTGTTCATTCCAGGGTGAAGTGGGAGTTGGCCCACAGCAGAGTGAGTAAGCAGGGAATCTGAGATCCTTAGTGAAAAACAAGGTTTAAGTGAAGGTGAAGAGGCCTGAGGAAAGATCAACTGTTATAATAATATTTAAAAAGACCTTTAAGAAGTATATCCACAATATGGTTTCTTTTGTAACCTGATGAAAGGAATGGCTTTCCTATTGGAAATATCCACAAAGTTAGGGGAAACAATCTATTTGGAGTTGTAGGAACATTTCAGCGAAATGATCAATTGATTATGGTAATCCTTGACTACAAACACCTTAAAGATTCTCTTCCAAGCTCTGTTGTAGAAAGCACAGCTCAATGATAATTTGACATGCATTCTGACCACCAGAATTTATTATTAATTTAGTTATTCAACAAACATTCATTGATCACTTTCTCCTACCAGGTACTGTTCCAGGCACTGAGGATTCATCCATGAAAAATAACATTAACAAAACAAAAGAGACAAATATCCTGGCTTTCATGGAGAGTATATTCTATTGATTCTGACAATAGATTATTGTTGAAAGGGGCCTCATATAAATTATTTGCTTGCCAATGCAACAAGATGGTGTTTTTACTTTATATGTTTCTCATTCCTGCTCACTTTCACACCTATCACTTCTCCCATAGGGAGGAGAGAACCACAGAAAACAAAAATGTCAAATCTCAACACTTCATTTTCAAAATGTTTCTTTTCCAAATTTCAATGGAGACAATAGTTTAATTAATAGTTGTTGTTGTTGTTTTTAATCAACCTCATTGCATTATCATTTACATATAATAAAATACATATATTTTTAGTAAGCAGTCAGTGAGTTTTAACCAATATATACAGTACATTTATATGGCCATTACCCCCATAAAAATAGAGATCAATTCTAAAGCCCTAGAAAGTCCCCTCCTAGCCTTTTCCAAAAATTGCCCCATCTCCCTTCCCAAGCAACGACTGATCTATTTTCTATAATTATAGATTAATTTTGCCTAGTCTACAATTTTATGTAAATTGAATACAATAGATGGCTTTTTGTATCTGGCTTCATTTGCTCAGTGTATTGTCTTTAAAATTCATTTATATAGGGATGTTTTTAACCAGGACTTCAGCCTGGGGGGCTGACTTTGTCTGAAGGCTTCTATAGGAACATCTGAGCCTTTTGGCTTAATATTTTACAGTAAAACTTACTAAGAAGCACAAGGCCGAAGCAAGGAAAACTGTTGTCCGTATAATGGTGGTACTGTGGTTTTTGTTGTATAATTTCCCCAGCATAAACTGACCTGCTTGTTATGGTGTTGATAATCCAGGAGGATATTCTTCCCACAAAACCCTTGGTGATACTAAATTTCTACAGGCAGCTGTCCTACTACTCTTGTAGTTTTCATTTTGGGGGAGCATTTCTGGAAAATTCAAAGGGTCACAACCTGTAAGAATCAGTTATTCACCTGAGACCTAATTCTTCCGCTAAAGTTGAGTCATCCAACCTTTACATGCCCATAGAGAGAACCCAGAGATTTGCAAAACAATGATCCTCTATTAGTTAAAAATATATAGATTATTTAAGATGAATGTGTATAATCAGTAAAGTTAAAAAAACAAAGAATCCTTTTGAGTTCAGCTTACTGTTTTCATTTATGCTTCTGTGGCGTATGCTAATAATTTAGGGTAACCTCTGGTTGGTTTTAGGTCCACTCTTTATATAAATGTTGAAGTATTTGATATACATCTGTTTTCTTCCTTCTTTGCTCCCTCTTTTCCTTCCTCTCCCTTCTTCCTCCCTTCTTTCCTGACTTATTTTAATCCACCATACTTCATTCTACATTTGTTGAGGTGGCATTTAGTAACGGGAAGATAGAAAGCAGTGTGAAAAGTTAACTGGAAATTTAACTGTTCAGCAGGCATGTTAACCAACTTCCATATTGAAGAAAGATCTGAATTTACCCACAGTTACCCTTTCTCAGTTTCCTTGAATAAAGGCCATACGAAGTTGTCTATACTATCTTGACAGGCATGTAGAATTCATAGCAATTGCCCCAAAGAACTTACCTGCCGAAGATGCATATGAAAGTTTTTCATTGTTCCTATTTTGGCAGCTATACCAACACACACAGTCTATTTTGTTTTACATCATGACCATCGCCTGCTGTTTACCACTGTATGTATACCTTGCTAATGGTGTGGTTTCCATGGCTTGTTAATTTCATGGCAAATAATATTGTAATTTATCACACACTTTATTGTGGGAGAACTGAGACTCTATAAATTCTTGTGTTCCCCCACCCCCTTTAGAATGTATGAAACTGAGACCAGGCAAAAGTAATAAATTTATTTCAAATGTGCTTGATATCCAACATCAATTAGGACTGACAGGGAATATTTCTTCTTCCAGTAACAGTAACTGTTTTTAAAGACTAAACCACTGAATGTATTGTTACTGAGCAGGGGACTCAGTTCACTGGGATCACTTTTTAGAAAAATAAAGGAAAATTTGGAAAGGAAATGCGAGGCTTATCAAATATTGACTAATCAGTTACACCTTGCCTAATTTAATTTTTCAGAATAATTTAGAATTTGTTAACTCTCTTCTCCTTCCTCTCATTACTCTCACGAGAATGTATTATTAGTATCTTAAAACATAATAAATCATCTTTCATTTCTGTAAATCTAACTATAAAAGCAAACTTTACTTATCTAATAGAACTTAATATCTTTTAGAGTAACTGTGCCATAAATTCTCTCAAAATCTAAAACAAGCAAAAACAACATTTTCAGGGAGCCATTGCATTTCACAATTTTAGGAAAAAGACTTTAGAATATATATAATTTTATAGCTAAAGCAGGTGAAGCCTAAAGCAGGAAGGTGACCATCCCGGTCAGGGAAAGGGGTTGAAGATAAGGTTTCAAACTGAGAGACAGTCTGTGGGAACTCAGTCTGAGAAAATCAGACGCTGAAACACAGGCTGGGAAGGCTGGCATCTGGCCCTCAGTGTGGGATTCAGACAGACAGCGGGCCCAGTGGAGCCCAGCAAAGGCCGCCCCATCTTCGGAAAGTGCCAAAGGCCCCTTGGGGGCATAGGCAATAAATGCCAGTCAGCCTGAGCGTGGGCCAGGTTGACTAATTCTGAATTTAGGTTTATCTCAGATACTTTTGGAGAAAGAGTTTGGACAAAGGTGTGTCCAGTGCAGATTCTTTTAATCCTGCCTTGTATTTAGTGGTGGTACTGTGTAAATCCTCTAAGGGACTCCAATATTTTTATTTTACTCCATAATTCCAAGTGTGATGATTAATTATTTAATAAATGAATAAGATCACAGAGAGTATGAATGTATGTTAGAGGATGAAGATGGGAGGAGTGGAACATTCTAGAGTAGAGAAGATAAGAAAACCTACTAGAAATGGAGAGGAATTCAGTAGAAAATTAGTACCTGACACCATGCCGTACTCTATGCATGTTAGAAGTTGGGTTGCAGTCTCAATCCCTAGTGGGGGGAGTGCAGGAGGCAGCCAATCAATGATTCTCTCTCATCACTGATGTTTTTATCTACTCCCTTCCTCTCTGAAATCAATAAAAATATATCTTTAAAAAATAGATGTGCACATTTTAAAGTTTATCTTTTTTCACCTACATGTAGAAAATAATATAGTGTAAAAGAAGTATGGGTTTTACTTTAGGCAATTTAGCATTCTGACATTCTGAGCATTCTCATAATGAAATTAAATCCAGAAAGAGGTTTCACTTCATGATCTTTTGAAATGATCCTGTTCATCCACAGTATTTCTCAGAATCACAAAGGTGGTGCCATGGGCAGGAAACTCCAATATTATTAACGTTTCATAAAGCAAAGAAAATTTTAAGAGTATAATATTCCCAAACTGATAAAGGTCTTGAGAAATAATTTCCAGCAAAGCCTAAATTATTTTCTGCTTGCCAAAGGGCAAAAATATTTAGGTTGAGTCATATATTTGAGAGTATCCTAAAAATTCACCAGATTTGTACTGTCAAATGAGATGGACACTAGCTACATGGGGGCTCTTTATATTTAAATAAATTTTTAAAATTAAAAATTTAGTTTCTGATTTTTTAAAAATATATTTTATTGATTTTTTTACAGAGAGGAAGGGAGAGGGATAGTTAGAAACATCGATGAGAGAGAAACATTGATCAGCTGCCTCCTGTACAACCCCCACTGGGGATGTGCCCGCAACCAAGGCACATGCCCTTGACTGGAATTGAACCCGGGAACCTTCAGTCCACAGGCCGACGCTCTATCCACTGAGCCAAACCAGTCAGGGCTAGTTTCTGACTTTTATTAGCCATATTTCAAAAGTGTTTATTAGCTATTTGTGGGTAATGGTTACTTCATTGGACAGTACAGATATAGAACATATACATTATCACAGAAAGTTATGTTGGGCTAAAGATATAACTAGATAGTGGAAGAAAAGGCAACCTAGGCCCAAGGACATAATTTAACTCCCCCAAGATCATGCAACTATATGTAAAGAAATACAGAAAGACACAAAGGAAATAACAGAAACATTAAAGGAACCCAGTAGCTTCTGGAACTGCCTAAGTAGCATTTAATAATAAACACTTAGCCTGTTAACAAGGTTGAAGCTCCTGATGGTTGGCAACACCTACCTGCCTACATTTGGACATTTAGAATTTTATGCAATGAATTTAGTAGCTGAAAACATTTCAACAAGCGGCTGCCAGCTCCATATTTTTAGCCACTGCTGTGCTTCCAATTATGTTTATCACTTTTGTATACAGGGCACCACTCAGAAAAGTGATGGAAATCAAGGAATCTTGTGGGGGTGATGCCATATTTGAAAAGGTTGATTTTTAAATGCATCATGCAGACTGTGTCCAGTTTTCAAAGGAATTTCTGCCATTATGCAATCAATATGTGAAATCTTTTCTCACCTTGCAAAAGTCAAAGACAGTCTCTGCATTTTCATTATTTCGTTGAAATCCAAATATTATTTTTCCATTCTCTAACTTGTTTTCATCACAGTGTGCTCAACTATTGCAAAGGAAGAAAAGGTTAGATTTATCAATCAAAGTTTGCTATAGGCCCTCAAAATAATTGAACCCTCAGGAGAAACAATCCTCATGTATTCTTTTTCTGTTGTTTCAATATCTTCATAAAAAGTCATTTTAATATGTTTGGTCCTGTAGCAGAGGTACTGTGAAGGGCTTATCTTCCGCATAGGCCCAGAAAACCTGTGAGTCATGTGGATAAAGATGGATAAAGAGAAAGGGTGAAGGAGAATGGAGAGAGACTTGATGCTGAGGTAGGAACAGTGTTTCTAAAACCTCCTTGAGCTGGGGGTGGGGTGCACAAATACCATGATTAAACTAGGGAAAGTTTCGAACAATCAGCCCAGCTGGCAAGGCTCAGTGGTTGAATGTCCAGGAGGTCACGGTTCAATTCCCAGTCAGGGCACATGCCTGGGTTGTGGGCTCAATCCCCAGTGTGGGGTATGTAGGAGGCAGCCAATCAATGATTCTCTCTCATCATTGATGTTTCTATCTCTCCTTCTCCTTTCCTCTACGAAATAAATAAAATTTTTTTAAAAAAGATTGAACAATCAAAAGAGATGAATACCAGAAGTCATATGATCAACTTTCTTTCTAGAAATAAAAATTGCCCTAATAATTCTCTTTCTCCTGCCCCAGAGAATGATTAAGTAGGTGTGTGTGTTTGGGGGTTGTGGGCAGGGATTATTGGTAGAAATGGGAAATGCAGCTTGAGAGCTTGAGATAACTAATCTGGAGCAGAAAGACCAAGATCCTGAAGCCAGTAGATGGAAGGCAGACTATTCATCCCAGTCCCCAAGTATAAGCCAAGTCTCTGGGAATCCCAAGAACAAGTCAAAGAGGGCTCATTTAACCCCTTCAGGTCCCAATGGGAGTGGGGAAAGGCTGGGCAGAGAGGGAAATGGGTTTGAAGATAAATATTCATGATGGGATTTAACTCCTGAAAGGCCACCCAGTAGCTTCTATCTGCTGAAGAATCCTTCCTGCCCAGCTGGTTCCCAGCAGGCGGCTCACAGCTTCAAGGCCTCCTCAACCAGATGGGGAACTTCTGGCAAACACTCTTCCTCTATTCTGTGCTGCAGTAACTCAGGCAGGAAATTTGACCCATTTT
Organism: Myotis nattereri; assembly: GCF_964212035.1. Taxonomy (NCBI): domain Eukaryota; kingdom Metazoa; phylum Chordata; class Mammalia; order Chiroptera; family Vespertilionidae; genus Myotis; species Myotis nattereri. Next base: position 47,311,010 of record NC_138087.1, read on the forward strand.
CAGGTTCTAAAGAGAAATTCCAAGCACTGAAAGGACTTAGGAACATGGTGGCTTTTACTTAAAATTTAGAAATGAGGGCAGACCTGGACTTTGGTCTGTAGCAGCACCACCTTGAATAAACATTCCTTTTTTTTCTCTTCCTCCCTCCCTTCCCATCTCTATTTCTCATCCTATCTTTGCTGGATTACCCACAGGACTTCAGCTTCTTCTTTATTGCATGTTCCTCGTACTGAGACCTTCCTGGGAATTATGAAGAGGTTCACCTTCTATATTAAGCATTTCTTATTTTTTCCCCAGGAATGTAAGTCATTCTTAAGACTTACGCTCTTAAATATATTTTGGGTTTTCTGCATTACCCATAAACAGATGATAGAGTGGTAAAGGCCTGGGGCAGGGAGGGACCCAGGTGAGGAGGAAAGGGGGAAGAAGAGGGGGTGTATATATAATACTCTCAATAATAAAGATTAAAGAAATAATAATAAAATAATAGCCTGGCTGGTGTGGCTCAATGGTTGAGTGCCAACCTTTGAACCCGGAGGTTATAATTCGATTCCCAGGTTTCAGGCTTTATCTCCAGTAGGGGGCATGCAGGAGGCAGCCAATCAATGATTCTCTCTCATCATTGATGTTTCTATCTCCCTCTCCCTTCCTCTCTGAAATCAATATAATAAAATAAAAATGTGAAAAAAATATATGTCTATATTTGGTTTCTCAATTTCTTTACACATTATAAGCTCTTCCTTGGAGACTGCTGCTGGCCTTGATGTCCACAGTGCTCTCAGCTGGCCTCGTTTGGAAGCTACTCTTCTGTACTTGCTTGCTGCTGGCCTCCTGCCGTTCCCAGATCTGCCTTGTACCACTGGGTACAGTACAGTAGTTACCTACCTCCAGGTCATAGGTCATCTTCTAGAAGGTTTATTACTCTACCTTTTACATTTAGATCTATAATTTATCTAGACTGATTTTTATGTATTGAAGTAGATTAATTGTTTACCCATGTGGACATACAATTGGCCCCAGCATGCTTCATAGCAAAGATGACCTTTTCCCCATTGTGCTGAATGCCACCTGTCATAAATCAAATAACTACAAGTATTTAGTGTGTTGATAAACTCTCTCTGTTTTATTTCCCTGATCTGTCTATTATTGAACCCAAACCTCACTGTCTTAAACACAGTAGCCTCATAGTAAGTTTTGTTACCTAGTAATGCAAGTCTTATAATTTTAAAAATGTTCTTTAAGATTGCCCAGTCTACCCTTCCATACGCATTGTGGATTTCTGTCACCAGCAATCAATTACAAATATCCACAATAAAGCCTGGTTAGAATTCTGATTTAGAGTTTACTGATTCTATGAACAATTTGTAGTGGATTTATATATTCAAATTACTTAGCATTTCAATACATAAATAAAATGTCTCATAAGAACAGAATCATGGGAAGGGGCATGGAGAAATGTCCTGTCATAGTAACTATAAATATTGGAAGAATAAAACAGTAAATAAAGAGAGTTTTCTATGAATATATTTGAAATATTTGTCCCTAAATAATTTCTAGAATAATACTCAAAATTTTAATATACTAACAACTCTTGAAAAATAAGAAACTCATAAAATTTATCTCATAATATTTTTTCTGATTTTGTCATATGATTCTCAGATTCACACACAAACAATTATTTTTATCTGGACTTGGCAGATCTTATTTTTCCTATAGGATTAGTGATCCTACATTTTTTCAACTAAATCCAAGGCATGTGGGATGAAACTGGTACAATCTTCAAAACTCAGGGCATATGACATATATCTATAGAAGATAATATTAAATTTCTCTTTAGTTGTAGGGTAAAATTTTTCATACCTGCCAATCTAATTTGACTAATGTATTGTTTTTACAGTGCATTAGTGAAAATTAAATGGTAAATTCAGTCAAACAGTCATTCCATACATCAAAAAGAAAAATCAGTCAACACACTGTCTGCTTGAAATGAATGAAGAAAACAATTCAAGGCAAACAATTGTCCCAGTAGACTCGTATAAATGCACTAGTGGTGTCATGTGCAGAATTAATCTTTCCCTGCCCTTAACTAGAGAACACTCTGCCAGCCAATTCAGTCATTCAAATAATCCTGAATTTTAATATTCCTGTTTCATTTACTCTCAGTTAATGGTGACTGCCCTTCCTTCTCCTTCATCTGTCAATCAATGGAGAATGTCAGAGCGGGAGAACAGTAATATTGGCATATTGTAATGTACTGCCTGAATTCTACAGCTTCAAAATTCTTAGACTAACTCAATGATGATCTTAGAGAGTCTGGTGCAGAAAGAATATGTGAATTGAATTACAGACCATTGGCAGTTCTTTCCAGCACAAAGTCCCTTATTTTTGGCTCTAATATATCATAAAATACTCAAAGAGGAAAACGTTCAGTGGTCAGCAGAAATAAAGGTCCAAAGCAGGCACCCTGAGAAGAAACGTTGTCATCTGCCATTGACTTTAACGTTGACTTGTCTTTTACTTGTAAACCAGGATTTAGTTTGAAAATTCTGTTCTGATAAACACTGGAGAATCTGTTGGGAGAGTTTGCCTGATTATTTTGATTTTTTTAAACTTTAACTTTTAAAGCAAGATTATTTTTGAAATTAGTTAAAGGGTTATTTGAATACTATAAGGCTTGTTGGTATTTTTGAGTTTCCAATTACCTAGAACACATTTGCTTAAAGCAGTGGTTCTCAATCTTCCTAATGCCGCGACCCTTTAATACAGTTCCTCGTGTTGTGGTGACCCCCAACCATAAAATTATTTTCATTGCTATTTCATAACTGTAATTTTGCTACTGTTATGAATCATAATGTAAATATCTGATATGCAGGATGTATTTTCATTGTGATTAATCACAAAAACAATATGTAACTATATATGTGTTTTCATATGGTCTTAGGTGACCCCTGTGAAAGGGGTTGCGACCCACAGGTTGAGAACCGCTGGCTTAAAGTGATTAAATATAGTGTATAGACAGCACATGGAAAGCAAAAAAAATAGTTGGATTTTCTGCTTTGAAAGAACTCTGTTTGTCTGTGTAAGCAGCAGGACACGCTCCTGAAGAAATAATGTGTCAGGAAGGAAAGAAGGTTGATTTCCTTAGTTCAAGTTTCTGAACCCAGAGGACTCTAAGAATCGCTTCATGACGAAGATCTGCATAAAACAGAAGTAACTTTAAGAAGGATAAAATTAAGTCATGGCTAATATGCATTTTCTGATAGGCTCTTATTTTGTGGTGGTAGAAAGAGGATATGGCAGAGAAGTAGCAATAATGTTGTTGACATGTTACAAGCTATTTTGTGGAATGCAGGGATAACATGTGGGATGATAAAAGCACTTTACAAAGAGAGCCAGCTCTCAATCATTCAGCACAGTTCAACCAGTTCGTGGAGTATTCTTGTTCTTTAGCTTTCTTCTTCTTCTTGCCTTTTTGGCCATTTCATGTTTTGCAGCATATCTGAAGGATGGCAAGGTGAAAAGAGTGGGTTAACAGGTAAATCAATCCAACTATCCATTTTGTAGCACCTCTCACAGTATGAGGGCAGATAGCTTTAGAATGATGGAAAGTAAGAGTCTCTTGGATCAGTAATAGGCTCTCAATATTTGGGCAATCTTGTACTCATTTAGGAAGCTAAATAACATTTGAACAGTTATCAAGAATTAGAAGTATATAAATGTCTAATTCAGTGATTATAATTAAGTATTCATTCAGATAATATATTTGGGAAAGAAAAAAAGGTATTCTTCTTGACATAACATTCATGGGCATTGGGGAAAATCTAACAATTTATCTATATAGAGAGAAACAGGTACAGTATAGAGATAGAGACAGAGATGGAGATAGAGGTATAAATATGGATGTAGTTGCAGGAATTCTGGATTTTAGGGATTTGTCAGTCCTGAGCTGGCCTGGAATTAAGGTGCCCAAAGCTACCTGTCCATTGGCCCACACTCTGGTCTGCTGTCCTGGACCATAGGCATTGTGCCTTATGGTCAGAAGAGTAAGCTTTGTGCTCTTGAGAAACATCACCTGACAGAGCTGAGACTCAAGGTCTTAAGAGTGCTCAGGCCACCACAGCAAAGGAAGAAGAGGCCACTATCTCCTCCTCTTGTGCTTTGGGGGATGCTCCCTGGGTACTCACCAGGTGCTTCTGTGTGTCCCAGCCGCCACCAGTGCTGCAGGTGTTTCATGCAAAAGATCCGAAGCCACTTTCAGAAAAGTAAGACTTCCTCCCAGGGCTCAGCTTCCATTGAGAGCTCTGGCCAAGATCTCCGCACTTGGAAGGTGATTTGGTGGAGTTCCTGCTGTATAAGTATAAAATGAAGGAGCTCATTAAAAAGGCAGACATGCTGGAGATAGTTCACAAAAGGTACAGGGAGCACTTCCCTGAGATCTGCAGGAGAGTTTCTGACCTCATGGATCTGGACTTTGGCCTGGAATTATAGGAAGTCAAGGCCATTGCCACACCTTTGTCTGCAGCATTGATGACAGCAGCTATGGGAGTGATCAGTGGCTGGCAATTTCCAGAAAAAAAAAAAGGGGATTCTGGTGCCCCTCCTGGTTCTGTATGATCTTCTTGAATGGCAACCAGCCTCTTCAGGAGAAGATCTGTGAGATTGAGATATATATATATATATATATATATATATATATATATATATATATATATATATGGATTTGTTATGATATATATATATATATGGATTTGTTATGTTTTTCAAGAATTTTTGAGAATATAAATCATAGTGAACAAGAGAAAAAATGCAAAAGTAGGACTGTTTACTGTGTCCCTTGTTAAATGGAGCGCTAAAAACGAGGGGAAAATGAGTCTGGCTATATCCCTGTACAGAAGGGAGCTGGGAATGGAAGATTATAGGGAAGCTTGTTTTATATGTTTTTATGGGTCTAGAGCAGTAAAACACAAACAGAAAATTTATTAATATACTATTTTGCTATATAAAAGTATTCACTAAGTCATTGAACCATGAGGAAATACTCCCACTCCCTCCAACTATTTCAGGATGTCCCAAGGGGCTCACTTATTTTATTCCCTAGTTAATGTAGATGGCAGCTCCCGATGGCATAGCTGCTTTTAGATTCGTTCCAATGCACAGAATTTCTGTTCCCACTATCCTCTGGTACCCTCTGATTCTGCTGGCTGTCCTATGTTTTCTCAATTTTATGGGCCTTGGGAATCATCTTCAAAGTTAGTTCTTTCCTCTTTATTGTGTTCTGTTAAAGATGTCCTAGAGCCAAGTTGCTTGGTTTTGGAATTGAACAGATTTAATGGGATGACTGCTTTGGTTTCATATATAGTCCTTCTATTCTCTGGAACATACTAGACCAAGGATGGTTGGGTAAAGGCCATTTTGTGATATGGTCATTAAGCTTTGTGTCTGGTAAGACACTTCTCTCCAATGATATAGGTTTTGTTGCTTGGCTTAGTCTGCATCTAGGGTATGTCTTTCTTAGAAGCACTATCTATCACCTTGAAAGTCTGCTTCTATCATCTCTTCATAATGTTCAGTTGCCACATATGTTTATATATGTCTTAATCACAATTGTGGAATTGTTTTAATTTATTTTTCTAAGAAATTCACCTGCCTCTATTTTAAAAACATGTGACACTATAAGATATTCAGGAAGAGCAGGGCACTGTACATAGTAAATCTTGCTGCCTATGATGGATAATTTTATGTGTCAACTTCACTGGGCAATGTTGCACCCTGATCTTGGACTTTCCATCTCCAGAACTGTGAGAAAGAAATTTCTATTGTTTGTAGGAAAACCAGTCTGTGGTATTTTGTTATAGCAGCCTGAATGGTTTAAGAGACCAGATATTGCTCTAAGGGTACTTTTGGATGAGATTAACATTAAACATCTTTTGATTAAATTTATTGGGGTAACATTGGTTAATAACATTATATAAATTTCAGGTTTTCAACTTAATAATATTACATTCATATACTCCCCTGTGTGCTCACCAACGGAAGTCTAGTCTCCTCCCAAAACTATGCAATCTGACCCCCTTTATCATCATCTTACTCCCCCACTTCCTTGTAGCAACCACCATTCTGTGTCTGTATTTATGAGCTTGCTTGTTTGTTTGTTTTGTTTGTTCATTTGTTGCTTTTTATTTTATATCCCAGATGTGCGTGAAATCTTATGGTACATATCCCTTTCCGTCTGACTTATTTCACTTAGCATGATACTCTAAAGATCCATTTATAATGTTGCAAGTGGCAATAGTTCATCACTTTACATGGTGGAGTAGTATTCCATTGTATATACTTACCCCAATTTCTTTTTAGAATCATTCATCAAGGGACATGCAGATTGTTTCCATGTTTAGGCTATTGTGATCAATGCTGCAGTGAAAATAAGGATATGTATATCTTTATGAATATGTTTTTCCAAATTTTGGGGGTAGATACCCAAAAGAGGAATTGCTGGGTCAGATGATAGCTCCAGTCTTAATTTTTTGAGAAACCTTTATACTGTTTTCCATAGTGGCTTAAAATTTAAATCTGTAGACTAAGTAAATTAGATTGCCCTGTATAATGTGGGTAGGCCCATCTAATCAGTTGAAGACCTGACTAGAACAGAAAATCTGAGTAAAAGAGATTGCCCCTGCCTGATAGCCTTCAAACGGAGACATTGACTTTTTCCTTGCCTTTGGACTTGAATGAAACACTCGCTTTTTCTGGATCTTAAGCCCGCTGACCTTTAGACTGGAACATCATTGGCTCTCCTGGTGTCGGGCCTTTGGAACCAGACTAGAACTAAACTATCGGCTCTCCTGGGTCTCCAGCTTGCTGATCACCCTGCAGATCTTGGGACTTGCTCACCTCTATAGTTGTGTGACCCAATTCTTTATTCTCTCTCTCCCTCCTCTCTCTCTTCCTTTCTGTGTATAAGTATATATATATTGAGTGGCCAGATATTATGACCACCTGACGTTTGTAGGCAAATTAGCTATAATTTCCCACTGAAGTTGCTAGAGGGCCAGACCATTATAAATAGGGAAGCAGGTTGTTTACCATGACAGTGGGATATGGAAGCCAAAGGCCTGTTCAAACACCTTTGCTGCCTGCAGTTCCCAAGATAAAACATCTTCAATTCGCATAGGAACACAAGGATTGGACAGTTGAGCATTGGAAAAAAGTCATGTGGTCCGATGAATCACATTTCCAGTTGCAGCATGCAGATGGCAGAGTGAAAATTTGGTGGAAACAGCATGAAAGCATGCACCCCACATGCATGAGTACAACCCTTCAAGCTGGTGGGGCAATGTTATGGTTTGGGGCATGTTTTCCTGGCATGATTTGGGCCCTTTAATTCATGTGGAACAACATATGAATAGCACAACATACCTAAGTATCGACGCTGATCAAGTTCATCCTATCATGTTGTTGGCATATCCCAATGGAGATGGCTTCTTCCAGCAGGGCAATGCGCCATGCCATGGTGCTCGTATTGTGCAGGAGTGGTTTCAAGAACATGAGGGAGACTTAACCTTGCTTAGATGGCCCCCACAATTACCAGATCTCAATCCAATTGAGCATTTGTGGGACAAAGTTAAAAGAGCCATCAGGCAGCTGGTTCCACAACCATCAAATCTCACAGAACTGGACAGTGCTATTCATCAGGCATGGTATCAGATTCCTCGCATCACCTTTCAACATCTCGTGGAGTCAATGCCAAGAAGGATCGCTGCAGTATTGAAGGCAAAAGGTGGCCCAAAGAAGTACTGATGAGGTGGTCATAATAATCTGGCCACTCAGTGTATATATAATAAAAGGGAAACATGCAAATTGACTTCCCTTTGTTACACTCACCAGCCAATCAGGAGTGAGTATGCAAATTAACCCAACAAAGATGGCAGGTTAATTTGCATACATAGGCACGGGAGGGGGGTGGTAGAGCAGAGCAGGAGAGCTGGTGGAGAGTGGAGCGGCTTGGGGAAATTGGCTCCCCAAGCCACCAGACGGGGAGCAGATAGGGAGAGCTGGCAGCTTGGAGGACTTGGCAGAGTGGGAGACCATAGGACAGAGACAGAGCAGGAAGGGAAAACCAAGATCACAGGGAGCACCAGGAATTCTGGGAATAGTAGTTTTGGTGGTAGCCCCAGGACCGGAATGGAAGCCCAAAGTGCGGCGAGCACCAGGAATGCTGGAAATCGTAGTTCTGGTGACAGACGGATCTCCTAGACACTAGAGCAAAGTGAGCCTGGAAAAGTTACTGTTGTGGTGAGGGATGGAGGGAAAGCAAAGGTGAAAGACATAAGTAAAATCAGAGTGTCTAGGAAAAATTAAAGGGAAGATATCCTAAAACTTCCAGGAAATCTCCACCAATGAAGCAAAGAAAAAAAAATGCTTCTATTATTCTGTGAGCAACAAACCAAACTGAGTTGGGGTCTCAGACAATTCGCTCATATGATTGCAAAGACAGACAGAAACTCTGGATTGGAGAGGACTCTCCTGAGGGCTCTCAGATTGGAGAGGGTGCAGGTCGAGCTGAGGGACCCCCACAACCCCCAGTGCACAAATGTAGTGCACCAGGCCTCTAAAATATATATATATATCCCATGTTCAAAGGCTATTAAATCTCATTGTTTACCCATATCTTCAAAAAAAAAAATCACTTCTACTGTCGTGGTAAACACCTGCTTCCCTATTTATAATGGTCTGGCCCTCTAGCAACTTCAGCATGAAATTATAGCTAATTTGCCTACGAACATCAGGTGGTCATAATAATCTGGCCACTCAGTGTACATGTACGTGAGGCCCAATGCAAGAAATTCATGCAAGAGTAGGCCTTCCTTCCCCCGGCTGCTGGCACTGGCTTCCCTCTGGCAGCCGGTACTCGGGCTTCCCTCACAGCCCCGGCTTCATCTGGAAGGATGTCCGGTCTAATTAGCATATTATGCTTTTATTATTGTAGATATATACATATATATGAATGATTTACATATGTATATGACTTATATAGGATTTGTATATATATGATTTGTAAATTATATATGCACATATATGTCTTATTGGTTCTGTTTCTCTAACACACTGCCTGATACACTTAATCTTATCCCAATCAAGCTTAGTACACATCACTACAGCACATGGCATGCATAGTTTTTTATATAAGCCTAAATTCTTTATATTTATAGCAGTACACATTTTTCACCATAATTGGAGATCTCAATGATTATTTGAATGAGCTGATTAGTAAAATACCATATCCTGGAAATGATGGCGAATATTTTAAACCAACTCCTAACTGTATAATTATTAACCTTCCCATTTAATCAGTCATAGTTTACATGTTTGACAAATTAAATTACCCTAAGGAAGCCTCCATCGTTGTTTATATCAACTGTACAAAATTACAGAGACAAAAAGATACTTTTGAATTTCCAAAATATTTTATAAGATCTAATTTACTTTGAAGTAGGATTAGCCTTTGTAAATAAAAAAAAAATTAAAAATCAAAGTTCTGAAGGGAAAGGCACCACATCAGAAATCTCCCAAAAACTAACCTTGGCTCTACCGGTGATTAGCTGTTTCACTAGTTCACATCCATGGATTCCATTTCCTTATGCACAAGTGCTGGCAATAACAGATCATCTCTATGCTTATAGTATTATGTCTCCCATAGGCAGCAGTATGAGATAGGCAGAGGTTGTCTTCATGTTTCTCACTCATCTGAACTCGGTTTTACTGACTTACATTTTTATCAACCTATTTCAGATATCCAGAGATCACAGAATAACTTTCTCCTCCCAACCAACTCCACTGGGGGGAAAAATCTGATACTCACTTGTCATAAGTGTAAATAATTTAAAATGGCTTTAAATGTTATTGACCCTCTGAGCTTATATTTGTTTTGCACTTTAAAAAGAATAACATTTTTGGCTAAATAAATGAAATTTAAAAGTGAAATTTCAGATGAAAAAGTATAGTTTGGGTCATTAGTAGTTTTCTTGGCCATTTAAATAACTTTCAGGGTGATTGCCTACTAGGCTTTACTATAATATTGAGAGAGTGTGTACAATGTTATAGGTCAGGACTAGCCAAAAAATAGAGGAGTTGCAATCACTCATACTTCATTAATTTTTAATTACCTATTATGTGCTAGGCAGGCATAGTGCTAGTTGATAGGTGTGCAGTGGTTAATAAAGATGATGCATGGAGTTTTATACTTAAATGTCACCAGGAAGTCTACAGACTTATCAGAGAAATACTGAAGACCCCGGGCCCTAAGTTGCATAATAGTCAGCTATTCTCACTTGATGAGTAGACTTAGAAACACTATTTAAAACTGGATGAAACAGGCACAATTCTTCTCATCTTATTTCTACCCTAAAATATCTCCTCTTATTATCATGTGTCCATCCTGCTTTTTACATTAAGATAGAAAGGAGACTAAAACAATTTCATTGAGATAGAGAAAAATGAAAAATAATATCAATACGTTTTAATAGCCAATACCTGAAATTGTACAAATAGCTATGATATCAAATTTAATCGAAAATAGTATAACAAAAAGTGCTCACTTAACTATCAGCTACCAATATTTATTTGACTCAAATACCCAGAGTCAAGTATTGGATCTTAAAAATGTTCAAATTTATAATCAAATGTAAACACAGACTAGAAAAAATTCTTATAGGGGGCTTCTTTAGCTTCCTAAATTAATTCACCAAAACTGAAAATCTGTCCTTTACAACATTGGAAATGAAAGCTTTACTTTTTAATAGGAAATATGCATCTCTTTGTAATAATAGAACACTTCATTCCTGGCCTATACACACTTTCAGAGGCAGTAGTTTTTGGAGTGCTGAATACTTAGCATAAAGGCATTGAGTCTTGAAAATGCATTTCAGGTATGTGACTATTAAAATTAAATAATGACTTCCTGGAGCGAAAAGGCTGTATGATGAAAATTCTCCAAAGTGATAACTTTTGCCTTATGTTCTGCAATCTTAAGTCTGCAAGTACAAAAAAGATTGAAGAATGAGGAATAAATACAATTTAAGGTGATTATTGATATAGTTCCTGCTACAAGTTGGGTCAACTAACAGGGAACAGTGTCATTTAACCAGTAAACAAGTTCACCAGACCTGTTACATCTTTTCTTAAATTTGATCATTAGGGTACCTTACCCAATTTTGTGATTTGGGATGGGTCACATATTGATGTAAGCTTTCTATGATAAAAGTAAAGCTTTCATTTCCAAAGTTCTTTAAAACAAATTTAACAATGAGTTTTTGGTAAATTAAATTTATGAAGGTTAAAACAGTCCTACATAAGAACTTTCTCTAGTTTAAAGTATTTACCTTTGATTATAAATTCAGAAGGTAGATCATAACCCCATTTATTAGTATGTACTGGGTACTTTCTACTATACCAAGATGTCTCTCACCTAGAAGATCAAAAAAGTAGAGCATGTTCAGTTCAGATTGATATGAACTGACACCTAGGTATTGAGACTTACGTATAACTAGTGTTTGTTCATGAATGTAAGTGATCTCTCAGAAGTGGTGAGCAAATCCCTGGTATTCAGATTGAGTTTAAAGTCAGCTGCTCAGAAGATATGTTCCAGAGGGTTACATGTGTTTGTAGATCAAATGATCTCTGTGTTTCTATGAATTTCTGTGTGAAATGCTCGACTGAAAGAGCCTCAGAAATTGATTTGTGGCTTGTGGAAAAGAAATAAAGGGCAATGTGGCAGACACAGGTAATGGACCAGTAACGATTTCTACTTTCTTAGGTTGTTTGTGAATAGATGGGGCCATGTGGCTACTGCCCCCGAGTGAATGTAAATGGGGATGTTGCAAACCTCTTCAGAAGCAAAGCAGTTAAGAAACATATGTAGTTTCCCTATATGTTGTTTTTACCCCAAATACAAATTAAATGGTCAGGAACCCGAAGACCTAGAAAAGGACAGCAACCTTAAAGGCCTTAAACCAGGAATACCAACTGGACTTCACATGAGTCAGAAATAGCATCTATTGTGTGAAGCTGCTGAATGATGAGGCTTGGTGGCCATACTGAAATATTACTTAACCTTCCTAATACAGAATTTGACTTTTTTTTGTTGATATAGCACTGGCTCAGAGATCTAAGGGCTGCTAAAGAGTAATGCTGAAAATTTGTTTATGGTCTCTCAATTTCCAGTGTTTGCAATTGTGCTTTGCAGAAGCCTATGAGGCAGTTGAGGGGGAAAATTCATACGAATTTTACTAGAGAAACGGAGGCTGAGGAAACATCCCTTAGGTCACACTGATAGTAAGCATCACAGTGAAGACTTCCAGTTCAGGCACCTCAATATAATGTGCAGGCTTTACCAAGGCTATTGTGAGTGATAAAGCCTACAGTTAGTCGCTCCAATATATCCATGATGGCTACAAATAAAATCTTAAGGTCCAGCCGCATTTTTCCTTTAAAGTTTTATTTAGGTGTATGTACAGAAAAGTACATATATCATAAGTGTTTGGCTTGTAAGGTTTTCACAAATTATGCACAAATATGTAACCAGTGCCCAGATAAAGACATTCTCCTTCACATTCCCATTTACTAATGCAACTCCAGAATGTCCAGTTCTATCCTCTTTTAACCTGTAGATAAGTTTAACTGCACTGTATAATATATAAATTTAATAAGTTTGTAAGCTATGTCTTGCTTTTTTGTTTGTTTGTTAATTCTTACCCGAAAATATTTTTTCCACTAATATTTGGAGAGAGTGGAAGGGTAAGAGGGATGAAGGGAAGAAGGGAGGGAGGGAGAGAGGGAGAGAGAGAAAGATTAATGTGAGAGAGACATTAAATGGTTGCCTCCCACATGCATCCCGACCAGTACCAGGGACCTTCTGAACATGCAACCAGATACATGGCCTTGACTGGGAATCAAACTCATTACCCATTGGCGCTCAGGCCAACACCCTGATCATTGAGCCACACCAGCCAGGGCTGTCTTGCTTTTTTAACTAAATATTTTATTTAAGAAATTCATATTGTTATAGAGTTGAACATTGTTCTTTTATGTGTGTATGTTGTTATTGTTTGTATAAATCACAATATATTATTCCCTTATATTGCTCATAGGCATTTGGTATTTTCCGCTTTGGGTCTGTTAGGAATCAGCAGCAACAGTTTGAGTCCCATATTTTGCCAAAAGAGCACACAAATGACAAAACTAAAGGGCACAGAAATAAGACCTAAGAGAAAGTGTCTCATGCTTGTCATCTTCATCTATATCCCAATTCTTCACATTTCTGTAGACCTATTCTTATGGGAAAGGAGGCTATCAAAAGGCATTTGACATCAGTGTGCTGACTGCTTTGTTCACATGTACAGGGAACTACTTCAGTAACTTTATTACTTAGATACTCTATATAAATCTACCTTTTCAATTTCCTAAAACAGAAAGCCTTATTTTAAATTTCTTTACATTTCAAAGATGAAAATATCAATTTAGTATAGATAAAAAATCATTGGATTTTGAGTTCTGGAAAAGTGGATATTAATTTCCACCAAAGGATTTTGTTTAGATAATTTCTTTAAGGCTCAGCTTTGCAATCTATATTACAGAAGTGATATTCCTGCCTCAAAAAATGTTTTACATGCAAATATTATATACATGAAAGCCCTTGGGAATTCTAAAAGCATTATACAAATATTGGTCCTTAGTAGGGATTAACTTGCAAAGTAAATGAATATTAAGGCCAAATATTCTGTCAAATTTTTCCTCATTTACTTTCTCTCTCTCTCTCTCTCTCTCTCTCTCTCTCTCTCTCTCTCTCTCTCTCTCTCTCTCTTTCTCTCTCTCTCTTCCCCCCACCCCTTCTCTCTCCTTTTATGTCTATGTTTATTTACTTAGACAAGAGAGTGAAAGAGACACAGAAGAGAAATCTATCCAGGAAACATTAAGCTTGAAATTCTTGCCAAGAACTACACAGGCTCCCCACAGAGTGAGGTGTTATGGCTATCGACATCGATTTCTCCCCTCTCTCGGGACTCATAAATGGCTATCTGTCCTCCAGTTTCCACCCTGGACATTAAAATACCCGGGTGCATTTTCAGCATGTGATTACACCCTCCCCAAGGAATCTGCAATGTCAAGCACCCACTCCTATTGTCCCTGCTCCAGCAGAAGTGCACTACAATCAAAGGCAAACTTATAGGCCAATGAGTTGAAAATTGGTTGTCTTTAAGTTTCTGATTTTTTAAATACATTTGGTACAAATTGCTTCAAAAATGAGAGCTGCCATCTTGCATTAATATTCACAACGTTGCCTACTTACTTCGAGTTTTTGGATTAATGTAGTGCTGACTTGGCTGGCTCCTGTCTCTGTCAATAAGGAAAGGGTAACAAACTGGATAGATGCAAACCAAAGAATCTGTGGGCTGCATGATAAGTGTGATTTTTCAAGTTAAAAAAAAAATGATGTTCATCTGGGAACAAACTAACTTAAAGATTTTAAAAGCCAATTTCAGCTCAGCTGCTGGGGTTTGTTTGAAATCTGCCACCGACTGAGGTGTGAAACTTACATTTGATACAGTAAATCTTGTTGACTGTTATTTTAAAGGACTGAAATATGCTTTTATAGCAAAATTGTCTCAAATAAAAAATTCATTTTTACAATCTCACTCTGCCATAAACTTTCATGTCAGGTTTTTGCTCCACAATATATGCAAAGGATATGTTACACAGCAATAGGAAGGAGGCATGCATAATAACTTGTTTTACTTTCCATTGTAAGAGAAATAGCAATGGTCTGATACCATTCATATGATCAAAATATTAAATATTACATGGTTGATCAGAAATGACCAATCAGCATATCTTGAGTTATAAGGTTATTACTTATTGCTACAAAATAGTTTTTTTATTTGATATGCTAGAATACCATATATACAAACATTTCTATGAAATATGGTTATGATTTCTTCACTTTAGCATATTTTCTGCAAGAATTAGTAAAACCTCCAGGCCAAAATTTTACAAGAGAAGGGGTCCCTAAAAGATTTCATTCTTACATGAACATTTCAAAATTTGGGCTTTTCAGGAAATGTTTTAAATAAATTGTTTTGCAATTAATTAAATTGTAGTGTTATTATTACAGGTGCTATTATTTCACATCTGAAAGCAGTTAGGCAGATTTCATTTGTGTGAATATAATGTCTACTTATGTGGGTGTGAGACTGTAAGGCTGCAGGTTTGAAATGACATCAAACCACCAACATTAACCATTGACACATTGCGTGTCAATAAATCACTGACATAATGCCTGTCAGTAGATAGCAATGACAGAAAACACATTGACAAGCAATTTTTGTCTTAATGAGAATTTCTTTTTAGAACATAGTGGTTTCTTTATTTACCGACCTTAGACATTAGGCACACTAGAAAGGCATTTAAAAAAATAAAATAATTAGGCTGTGAAAAAAACGACAACAAGGCATTACCTTTTTGAAAAGACACCAATATGATATGTTAATCATTCCCAAAGAAGATTCCTCTGCCCTTAGATTTAAGCTTTTAGAGTTTCAGTATATATATATATATATATTCTTATATAACATAATGCCCCCTCCCCTTACATTGCCACTACAAAATGCTCTTAGGGAAATTCAAATAGAATAAGGAATGTGAAAGTGCTCTAGAAGTTAAAAGTAAAAACAAACCTTGACTCTTGTACCAAGAGTTTGGTATACTTTTTACATTTATGAATCTGTTGACCCTTCGGACAACAGATTCATAAGATTATTTATTTTTTGACCTAAGATTCTAAAAGTAGGTTGTGATGATTTTCACTTGATATGTGGGTGTTGAGGGGAAAATTCACTGTGTTTTGCCTTTACTCACACTCACATGTTTCTGACGCTAGATGTGTGGGATTTTCCCCACACTGACCGATTCTTCAATACCAGCTGCTGTCCTGCAATTGAATTTGGACACTAACCAGAGTTAGTGCAAACCCTGCAGGTTACAGGTGACATCCCACTAGACTGCCTCCCTACTTCAGACATCAATCACAAGTAGGAGTCTTAGGTGACCCACACCTTCTGTCCAACTTGGCAAAATATTGGAGGTTCCCCACAATCCCCTCTTCAGATTTGATAAGAAAACGAGTTTCATTTCAATGCTGCTGACTTCAGCTTGACAGAAATATTCAGACACTTCTTATCTGTATGAACAGAAAGAATCTGAAAACATGATTCCAGCAATTACACTCTTAAAGAAGCAGCCCATATATCACTTTTAACCGATATAACAACTAGAAATACAAGGCCAGAAATCCAATTCAACAAACATTTATTAAACTCTTACTTAGAGTAAGATTTTGTTTCAGAGAGTGTAGATTTATAGATGAATTTTTAAAAAAATGGTTCTGGTTCTTGACCTTACAGCAAGAGCATTAAAGTGGTATAGGATATACTCTATAAGGCCCGTTTCTCTGTTCCATCTTACTTAAACCAGACAGAGACTCTGGTATCTACATCTTCCAGCCAGAGATCAAGCCCATTGTAGGAAAGACCTGAAATAACCTGCAGACATTTTCAGTCAATTCCCAACTACTTCTGTCTAAAATCCTAGAAATCTATCACCGGGTTATATGTACCTATTGCTGTGGTTCCTACAGTTACTCAGAGTGTGGCTGTTGGACTAACACTATGGGCTTTACCTGGGAATTTATTAAAAATATGGTCTCAGTCTCATCTGAGACTTATTGGCTCAGCATCTGCATTTTTAACAAGATATCTAGATTTGATAAGTACTGCTCTATACTGCTTCGAGCAAGAGTAATATAAAATTTGCTGTAGGAAGACTGATAGATGTAAAGAATGATAGCAGGTAGGGATATCTCCTACAATTAAGCTGGAATTGACAATCCAATGAAATACCGTCAGTGGGGAGGGGAATTTGAACATTCATATAAACATATAATTCAACAACACAAACTTTGTTCAAACCTGCTCCGTCCTAACGCTTTGCATTTCTTTTTATTTCTTCTCCTTCTATCAGTCATGACATTGATGTCATTCAAACATGAAGGTGAGATCATTTTTATGCTATCATATTAATGATTTTGAGACAAAATATCCTGCATTTGCCTAAGAAAATGATCCTGGTCGTATCTTTATTTCATTTTTAAAAAAGGAAGGATTTTTTTCTATCACAAGAAATTGGGTGAAGAATTTATAGGATTTGAATGTATGGCATCTGCCCAGAAGGTTGTATATTGTTCAGATTTCAAACGATTTGCCAAAGAGTTAATTGAGTGAATAATAATGACTAAGATGATTAAAATCCAAATATTGATGTATTTTAATTCATAATATCAAACTAGCCTTGAGTGAAACTGTGTGTGTGTGTGTGTGTGTGTGTGATTTTGTGTGTATATTGTATGCAGTGGAGGACGGGAAAGGGGGCAAAGTGACAAGAATCACACAACTTTCCTATACTCCAAGGATTACTGTTGATGCTTCTGATCCCTAGGACTTAGGGATGAATTATGTTCCACTCCATAGCGTTGTTTATTTTTGGGCAATGGCTAGCAGAGGAAACTCTCTCTTTCTGTGTCATTAAACCGGTCCAGTGGCTCCTGTCTTTTGAGGTTTTACTAGTTTACACTGACAGCACATCTGCAGCATTTCTACTTTCTTCCTCTTTGTTCTCATTCTAAGTGGCACATGGTTTGCACAGGTCCCTCCAGCCCACTTCTGGCATATTGCTCAGAGCAACAGCCACAGGGGTGAAGCCCCCCACATCAGTAGACAAAGGGCCTAATTTCAATCCTGTCTCCTGATTCAAGGTCCAGCTTTGAGCCCACCTCTTAATCACGACACAGACCACTTCATCTGCCTCACAAGATTTCTTCCTAATTCTTTTGTTAAGTGCCTTTATTTCATTACCTTGATTGCGCTAGCATTCTTGTTTGTTTGATTATGCTTTAACCTTGCAATTATGATTTTTTTTTAGTGCACCACATGCTTTGGCACTAAGGAAGGGACTGCTGAGTGTCAAGTGCTCTGGAAATATTTAGAGGTCAAGGGCTCTCTAAAATACAGCACCTGTAACATTGATTTGCAAGATAGATGTGATTTTAAAACAAAGTATATTCATAATTTTTCTCTGTAGGAATAAATTCTTTTATGCTATGGTATTGGAATGTTGAAAATGACGGCATAATAGGTACCCAGTTCCCTTTGAGGTTAAGGGGAAATGTGGAATCAGTTAACTACTCATTTACTATGCTTAGAAAAATCCAACAGCAGCTTTAATCAAGACCACATAACCAACTTATTTTTAGAGAATACCAAGCCAAAGGGCCAGCCGGTGTGTTAGCTTTGCCTAGTACAAGCCTCCAGTCCTTGCTGACTGATTGGTTAGTGACATTTACTAGTATTAATTAAATCCAATCCAATTCAATAAATAACTTTGTACCAATTACATTGTGCCAAGTACACCACTTGCAATACAACTTGACTATAATGCAGATTCCATTCTGAAGGATTCATAGTGTAGTAGAAGGAATAAACATATGATTACTAAAGCATAACAGGTTGTGACAGATATAGGAAAGGAAACACTATGACAACCATGGGGAAACTTTCTATACCTGAATTTATGTGCTTACAAATGTATATGCAAAAGTTTAAGGTTCTTATTTTGAGACCTTATAAGATGTTTTTCCTACTTAGGCATCTTTTAATGGGATAAGGTACTAGGTCTGCAATCAGGAGTTCCTATAACCACAATACACTGAGCTTCAATTTCTAATTATGGATGTTCTCTCTTCTTCCTGAGTTGTCATTGTCCAGTAAAACATCATCATTTTTGCATTTTATTCTTAAACATTAAGAAGAAAACTCGTAAACTCTTAGCATTGGCAGGAGTATCCTATAGTGCAATTACTAGTATATTCGTCCCTGGGTGATAGAGGGTAAACCTCTCTAAAGCCCTTTCAATTAATCGAGAAGGCAAAATGTTAATAAGTTGGGAATAAGCAAGGGGAAATTTTTAATCTGAGCATCATCCTGTCTGCTAAACTGGTTCTAATAAGGAATAGCAATATGAAATGTGACTTAATGTGAAAGTAATGTTGGGCGACATGCTTGGCCTGATCAAGTCAGCAATTAAATGTAATCAGAAAAAAAAGAGTTGTTTAAAAATGTTTCCTCTACTTCACTTTGGTTGAATATCATTCTACAGAACACATTCAAAATTAAGAGGCTTGTGTGTATTTAGCTTAATTAAATATTTAATCATATGTCATCCACCTATTATTTCCACTCTACAATTTTCCTTAACACCCAAAAGAGTTAGCTAGATTTTTAACATTTCTGTTGACTTTCTAAAAATTGAATGCCATTGTTCCATGCTTCTATCCATCTTTTGGTTGTCATAAAATGTCTCCCTCCCTCCTCACCTTCAGCTTCATTGGGAAAACCAAGGAGAATTAGAAATCACTCACAGCATTTAGAAGCTCAGCTGACCTGAATGAAAAGCTCAGGACATATCCAAGTTGAAATATGAAATTGCTGTGCCTTGTTGTGATTTTCACATATTTCCACTTCACTCCCTGTAATCATTTCTTATTCTTAATCACAAGGAAAATGCGAACAGATACATTATGTAAGACAGTAGAACAGGCACCAGGCGCCGGGTAGAGGCCATTTAATTAAAAGGTGTAAGATAAATAGACTGTAAAATTCAGCTAGTCCTATATAAAAATAGTCTGCTTAGCAGAATTGAATGATGAGCGCAGCTAACACATGCGAATTGCCAAAAGAGAGAAAAACAGCTTTGAAATCATATTAGCTTTGTTTTTACTTTAATTGTGCTTTAGGTTCAAGATTACAGGCTGGGTAATTTTTAGTTTTTAGATAAAGAAAGAAAAAAAGGGAAGGAGAGATGGAAGTAAGGGGGGGAAATCATGAGTGTATTGTTGCAGATTGCAGTCAAATAATATTAACCTGATTTGCTGTTCTAATTGTAAATGGACAAGAGCATATTTTTCAATAATTTGCCAGATTGTTTCAATAGTGATTAGGAACCAGAAATGTCTGGACTATGGCTTCAAAATAGTTTCAACCAGATTTCTAACAGAGAAGACATGTTGTAGAGAGGAATCTGTGATGCTTGCTAGGGGGCAGTGCAATGCCATCTTTGTCTCCTTGGTTGGTCCTTTTCAATTATTTGTGTTTCTGCAAGAGATGAAGCATTCCATTGTTAATTACAGAATTTTCAGCTTCATAATGGTTTTTATCTAACTACTTTTGACTTTGCCTATTTCCTGTGCCCTTCAAATTCTGTTTTCTGGTGGGATTTGTGTAAATTGAAAACACTAGATTATAAGGGGGGTTTAATTTAGGGAATAACTGAATCCCACCTCCACTATGAAAAGTGAAATTTATTTTCCCCTAAAATAGCCAGGCCTGAGCACACCACAGAGTTTGTTGCTGAGCGTGGAATCTTGGGATTTGTATACTGAGAAGCAGTCCTCAGCTGAAGTAAGCATGATAGAATTCTGAAAACAAGGTACTAACTAACCTCCCTATCATCAGCAGGGCCTGGTTCACCCATGACCACAGTATGACTTTCTGCTAATCTCCTAAATCTCTTCTTATCCACCCTGTGACTCTCAAACTATTCTCTATTTAGTAATGAGAACACTAATTCCAGAAAATTAACCAGTCTGTCACTTACTCTGTAGTTTGTGTAAAATCAGAATTTTCTACGAAGGTCTATGACGTCATTAAGCAGAATCACCCAGTACAATATGCCTAATTTTACTACAGTCCTGTTACATTGTTGACCTTTTAGTTCATGAAAATATCTTTTTTTTTTTCTAACTCAGGGCCAATGCTTAATTTCTTCCACCTTCCTGAATCTTCTTTGCTGTGTTTCCTCCACTAAAACATAAACCCATGGCAAGGACTGTGCTTCTTTTGTTCAACATTATGATCCATTTGACTGCAACAGTTTGTCACGTTGTAGGCATTAATGCATTTCTATTGAATGAAAGATTGAAGAATAAAATAAAATAAAGAAATTCTACAAATCATTCTGAAGACTTGAAAAGTAATTTTTACACTAATGAGAAAATTTAAAGTAGAAACAGCACATATCAAATCTAAGTGCCTCAAAGTAGGTACATACAGGTTGTGACAAAAGTAGGTTTATAGTTGCGAGTACACGCAGCACAGAGTTCTTGTATTATTATTTATTAATTATTGTATTATTTTCCATAGAAACACCTGTAAACCTACTTTGCCACACCCTGAATATTAGATGGAGGACACCATACCTGTTGAATTGTATTTAGTAGAGTCAGGAACAATCTAAATTCAAAAGACTAAGATGAGAGCAAAGGCCTATTCAGAGATATTCTCTCAACTCATGAAAATTAAAATTGATCATATAAATCTATAATCAGCAATCCAGATTAAATATCTATTTTGACAAACAAAGCTTGAAATCCTTCACTATCAAACAGATGGCAAGTTCCATTTGTAGGGCTTCATAGGTCACCTGGCTGCCAAAATGCAGAGGCTGGCTGTACTTCAGATCTAGGGAAAACAGCATGTAACTAAAATACAAAGATAAATAATCTAGGATGTTCCATACTTGAAGAAAGTCATCCTATAACTTTGATCTAGATTTGATATGGTATAAAAAGAAAAACAAACAAATAGAAAGGGCCAATGTAACCAAATATAAAAGAATATTTAAAAGATGATAAAAAATCATTTGACAATGAATTTATATAATATCTGAGGAGACATAAAATGGTCCGATGGGAAAAACATTAATTCTTCTATGTTCACTGAAGCCGCTGAAATGGAAATATATTTTTGATTGAGTATCCTTTTCTGATTAAAAGAGAGTTGGTTTAGAGGCCATGATGTTTAATTAAAAGTGGCACTGGATGGAAGAAAGGCAAAAGAGCCTGCTGAAATCACAGCTCAGTGTTAAACACATGACCTTAAGAAAGGTGCTTTCTCCAGAAAATGAATACCACAACATCTACATTATATGTCTGTAATGAAGATACCATCAGATAACATGTAGAAGTTGCTAAGAGAGGACTTAGCTTATAGAAAATACTTCAAAAATATTTATTTCCTTTACTTAGATAGTTCAGTGCTATAAATGATGTGTTGCAATAGAATTAAACTTTTCAGGTATCAGATATTGGCAAGCTGAATTGGAGAGTATGCTATATGACCTCCCAATAGCAATAGCACTGGACAAAGGAAACAGAATTGGAGGGAGAGTTATAAATCTGGCTACAGAGGAGCAGTAACCAACTGCTACTGCTCATTGTTAAAAGGTCATGATAAATTCAATTTCATTCAGGCAAGTGTTTACATATAAGGGGATCTCATCAAGTAAATTGGGCAGGGTGACCAGGAATTCCAGGCAGTGATCAAGGTCAAGACTCTCAGGAGTATGGCTCCAGGTTACCAGTGCATTCAAGAGAAAACTGGGCCA
This sequence comes from Myotis nattereri, assembly GCF_964212035.1. NCBI lineage: Eukaryota > Metazoa > Chordata > Mammalia > Chiroptera > Vespertilionidae > Myotis > Myotis nattereri. The sequence continues at coordinate 47,333,555 of NC_138087.1, forward strand.
GTGAAACTGGTGAAAATATTTCCTCATTCTTTTTTCATTTTGTTCTCAGATTATATGATCTCTGTCAATCTATCTTCATGTTTGCTGATTTGTTCTTCTCCCGAATTCTATCTATTATTGAGCCCCTCTAGTAAATTTTTTAATTTGGTAATTGTACTTTTTAACTCCAGAATTTTCTTTGGGTTCATTTTTTAATTTCTATTTTTTATTGCTATTCTCTAATAGATGAGACATTATCATTATACCTTCCTCTAATGCTTTAAGCTTCACTCCATTTAGTTATTCAAACATATTTAGCCACTTTGTCTGCTAAATACAATATTTGCTCTCTGAAAGGCACCTTTTGTTGCCTGTTTTTTGTTTTTTGTTTTTTCCTCCTGAATATGGGTTGCACCTTCTTATTTGCTTGTCTCATAATTTGTCATCTTCTTATTTAAAAATAAATATTTGATAATATATTGTAGCAACTCTGATACTATCACCTGCCTTCAGGGTCTGTTGTTGTTTGCTAGTCTACTTTTTAATTTTTTTTTTTTAGTTACTTGCCTGAACTAGTTCAATGAAGACTATTTTTCCCAGAATGTGCAACCTCTGATACTGCTTCTCAGACAGCTCAGCCTTGATGATGTACACAGTTACCCTGACTTCTCCTACCCCAGTGGTCGGCAAACTCATTAGTCAACAGAGCCAAATATCAACAGTACAACGATTAAAATTTCTTTTGAGAGCCAAATTTTTTAAACTTAAACTATATAGGTAGGTACATTGTTATTAACTTAATTAGGGTACTCCTAAGCTGGTCTTTGCTAAAGACCTCAGTCTGATTGAGGTATGTTCGCTGAGGTCGACCCCTTCCAACTCTCCCATCCACACTCGTCTTGTATACTTGTTTCATCTATCTCCTTTCGTTCATCCTCTTTATATACCCAAACCATCTCAATCATACCTTTCTCAGTCCTTGACACTACATCTTCTTTCACTCCACAACGTTCCTAAAATTAACTTAATAAACTTTACTTTTGTCACCTGCGCGCGATTTGCAGACGCGACTAGCACTAACCACTGCACATGAGACTGCTGACTGACTGGCTCACTCAACTGGTGCCTCCCCCACGCTGCGTATCCCTTGGCCCGCCAGCGCCGTGTCTCCATCGCCCAACCGACCGACACCCCCCACTTCTTCTAACGCCACTTCTTCAAAATACTCGCCCAGGCTGAAAACCGACTTCTGCGCATGGGCCACGAAGTTTCAATCACACTGTACGTGCACACCTGCACGTGGTATTTTGTGGAAGAGCCACACTCAACGGGCCAAAGAGCCGCATGTGGCTCTCGAGCTGCGGTTTGCCGACCACTGTCCTACCCCATTGGATAGGTACTCAGGTTATATTTATTGTCTCTTTTCATGAACTCCCTGTTAAACTGCTGGTTTGGTCTGCCTGTGTTGTATCAGACCCAAAAGTTAGCTTCTGTTCATTTCTAGCTCTTTGCTGAATTGTTTTTGACAACACCTCATAAATAAATTACGCTGAAATCTGACCTAATGCTACTGAACAGATGCATTCTGACTCCTGTTTGCTAAATCCTGTATTTCAGGCTAAATCTTAAGGCTTCTTCCAGTTCCAAGAAGGTTCCTTTTAGCTGCTTCTTTCCTCTGCTATTTCTGTTAACCTTCAAGATGGTTTGCCTTTTCTCTTATTGCCATTACAGAGCTACCAACTCCCTCCTAATTGCTCACCACCAAAATCTTCTTTGTGTTTTCCAGTGCCCTTAACCTAAACTTCTCCGTATTATATTCCATACAAAGAGACCCCTGTTAGGGAGAACTGTGGGACCTGTGTTCTTCTAGCCTTCCTTTCCCCTTGGGCAGAACATAATGCTACTATTCCAGAGTTGGGTGTAAGGACAGCACTCTGCTTCTCTTACAGAGACACTCATGTTCTAAGAGCAGAGTTCTAGAAAAAGGTAGCCTCTGGTCTTCTCAGCTTTCTTCCCCTGTCATGAAATCTTTGCTCAACACGTGAACTCGGACAGGAATGATTAGAGCACAGCATTTCCAGTCTAACATGCCAGGTATAGAACTTCTTCCCTATGACAGGATGGTGGGTGGGGGAAAAGAGTCTGCAACTTCTCTGCTGATTTTGAATAGAATAGAGCTTCTGCCACATGGAGCTGGGGGAGGCAGGGCTGGGAAATACTGGTGGCCTGCCCCTCCTGGGGAGACTTCATAACCCTGGCCTTGAAGTTATGGTGGAAGAGAACTGCATCTTCTTAGCTCAGCATGCCTATGTAGAGCTTCCATCACTGTGACCTGGAAAGGGGAGAAAGTAAGTCATGGCTCAAGTGTTGCTGATTCTTTCTGTTCTTACCAAGGTTTAGTAGGTTGTCTTGAAAATGTGTTTCTCCATTTGCTGTATGACTTCAGGACATCTTCCAGAGATTTAAATTTTTTTTTCCATATACTTTTCACCAGTTATTATTTACTAGGGAGAGAATCCACAGAGCTTCTCACATTTCTAATCTAAAAATTCTTTTGACCTGGTGTTAAGTACTTTTAAAAAAAAATCTCTGATTATTTTACCAAGAAAAATTATCACAGAGCATATGTCATAATTTGTAACCACTTCATATTGAGAGGCCATCTCTTCCAAGAGTGCCAGTTGGGAATTGAGACATAAGCCTTTCCTGCTTTCTTATTTCCATCCTTAATTGAGGTTTCAACCACAGTGTTGACAGGTAGTAAATGTGGGCATAGACAGAGACTAGAGACCCAAAACTGACTTTTAATTTCTAGCCCTATTTTTAATTTTCTTCAAGCTCATTGCTACCGTCCAAGAAGTGTTTTAGTGTCTCTCCTGACTCTATGGTTGGAAAACAACTCTTATCTCATCCACCTGCACCCTCCATACTAAACATTTTTATTTTGTTTTATTCCATTTTTAAATGAAAACTACGTAAGTCCAGAAGCTCTGAATCCTAAACTCACAGTTACTTTCTCTTTCAAAAATCACAACTGTTAGAAAGTCACAGGTATTTGTACTTTCAATAAATTGTCTTTTCAGCAAGTTTTCAATAATGCAACAATAATAATGTGGCTGTTTAGTCCTGCCTACCCTTTAGGGGTAGGCATATGGAAAGCTATCACTACTACCCAAACATTGGAGGCAGGGAAGGCAATGGGCCACAGGCAACTTGGACAAAGAAATGTCAATTAACATTTCAAAATATTCTCCTACTCAGACTTTAGAATTCAGCAAATTGCATGGTCTTTTTGTTTGGGGGCGCGAGGACTGTGGAATGGTAGGGTGAAGAAAGGTAGCAGCTAGTAAAATCTCAGTTGGTTCCTTTTTTCTATAAAAACAGAATATAATTTGGAAGAGAAAGAATAAAGGAATGCCCCACTTTATTTACATGTGTTTTCTTTTACAATAGTGATTTGTAAAAACTGCTTTTTCTTAGCTCTTTTCAGAGTTTCCATTCCTACAAAGCTCCCTCAATGCTTTTGGCATGCTATGCTCCTCTTTCGTGCATTCACAGAACATTGTGGTCTTACCCTGGTTGGATAGGCTTCAGCTGAGCACTGCCCTTCTCTGCTTTTTCGCATGACCTCTACTTGATTGCTTCGTGCCACATTTTCCAGTTTGTCTGAAAGTCAGCACCACCAGGGCAAAAAGGCAGCTCTTCACTGTAAAGGAAGCTATGAACTAATTTTAAGTTATTTTGGTTTATTAGGAAACAAAAGGGATTTTTTTTTCTTTTTTAAAAAATATGAAATAAAACGAGAAAGTTACCAAAATTGTTAATCATCTCTTCTCAACATCAGCTCAAAATTGAAGAGGAAAGCTTGAGGATTATTAAATCTGTTATAGTAAGGTACTATTTTTATATCTTTACTTTTTAGTTTCTCCTGAAATTTCTAATTTTATTTTATTTTTTTTAAGCTTAGTCAGTCAGCCCTTTCTCTGGTCAGTGAATCAAGGAAGGGATTTAACAATAGCAACTGGGGTTGTGGTGTTGTCTCTTTTTGACTTCTGATTTTCAAAAATCTGGATCCTTAAAACAGAAAGGGCTCAGGCATAGATAAAATGTTTTGGAACATACTTTATTAAGAACAAAACTATCTTGCTTCCCACTCTGAGAAAAAGGAAAGTGAGAGAGAATAATTCAACATTATTGGGGTCCATAGAGCAGATCCCTGTGCCATAGTCAATGGCTGATTACTGGAGAGGTGGGGTGGAAGGGCAGAAAATCCCCATAGAGGATGCCCAGGTAGGTTCTAAAGAGATTACCGTTTCCAAGAATAAAAATGCTTTGTTTTATCTACCACGTCTACCTCTTCATCGAATTTTCCATACCCTAATATTATGTTGCAGGAGCAACAGAATTATCACACTTACTTTCTAGCCAGTAGGAAAAAATTTTTACCTTTTTCTGTTAAGTTTCTCATACAGCGTTTTCTTATATCTTATATCTTACTTGCCAAAACAGCCACATAACCATACTTAGCTAAGACAGAGGCTAGCAAACACAGTTTCTAGCCAGGTGACAATATGTCTGATCATTAAAAATTAGGGTTCTTCCCCTAGCTGCTTTGGCTCAGTGGATAGAGAGTTGGCCTGCAGACTGAAGGGTCCTGGGTTTGATTCAGGTTAAGGGCAAATGCCTGAGTTGTGGGTTCCCCAGGAGGGGGTGTGCAGGAGACAGTGGAGCAATGATTCTTTCTCATCAGTGGTGTCTCCATCTGTCTCTCCCGCTCCCTTCCTCTCTGAAATCAATAAAAGAAAAATTAGCCTTCGTATTAAGGGTTCATATTAAGGAGATCTTTTTTTGTGGGACTCTCTTCTCTCTAGGACTCATTTACGGGATCTCTAGCCATCTTCTCTCCAGACACTCAACATCATCTTGTCAACTTGAGGACTATCCTGGGCTCTGCCTGGCTTTCCCCTCTTTACATTGCAAGTCAGTGAAGCAGGAATTTGGGGGGGGGGGGGCGGGGGGCGGATATAGGCAGGCTTAGGGATTTTTTAGAATTGGGATCCATGGAAAAAACACAGCCTTGCAGACTGGGAGAAGGTATATTTCCATAATACAAGGAAGCCAAATGCAGTTACATCTCCATAAGACAAGGAAGCAGCAACAGTTGCCTTTACATAAGACAAGGGAACTGGAAGTAGCCAGGAAATGTCTATATTTACAAAATAAAGAGAAGGAAGCCCTTCTTTCAGATGGAAAAGAAGAAAGCCCAAAGAGAATAGGGGGACAATGGGGAAGGAGAGGGGGAGAACCTCATAAGTCCCATGTAAGGTTCAACCTTTGAGCCCAGGAGTTACTATAGTAACCAACTTGAAGGGAATATTGACCAATCAGAGGGGATATCAGGCACCAGGATCTGCAGCCTTTATAAGCCTTAGGGAAAGGAACCCAGTGGGGCCCTTTCCCCCCCACCCCATGTGGGAGTTCATTCTGTGGGACACTTCCCTCTCCCCACATGGGAATCTGTATCTATTCTTCAATAAATTTCCACCTTTGCTATACCATATACCACTTTCTGTCCATGGATTCATTCTTTGATTCCGGCTGACAAAGAATCCGGGTTCTAGTCCAAAAATTCGGTATCATCAGGAAGCTGGGGCAATTGTAAAGGTTCGCCTTGTTTGTTTACCATCTTGAAGGATCATTTTCCTTCATTGACTGATATCTAGTGTATCAAAAACTTTTGTTTCCTACATTTACTGTGTTTGTGTGTGTGTGTGTGTGTTCCAGGTAGGAAGGGTTCATTAGGTCCCTGTATTTTGTCTTTGCTGGCACTGGAAGTTTCATACCCTGTTCACTTTTCCCCCTATTCATCATTAAACTCATATCTCTCATCTACCTGGTGGGTACTTTTCTAATTTACTGAAAAATTAGATCTTTACAATTTACTAGGATGTGACTGAAGTTGACATATACACATCCTGCCAGAGATAAAAGTTCTTTCCATAGTCCTGTGTCTAATTATGCCTCCCTGCCCTCAGAATTTGATCCTGGAGAAGATGGGAAGTGGTTTAAGAAGACAATGCATCTGGAGTGAAGGTGGAGACTCGGGAAAACACTAAGCAATGTTCGCACCAAGACTGTATTGTAAAATGACTCAAGGAAAAGGTGCCTGATGAGCAGGTTAGATTGGAGTACTCCTATGGACTTTTGCCTGATCCAAATTAGCAAAATTTTGTGTAATATTTAGCAATTAATGCATTATGATAGATAAGGAACTAAATTTAAGGGCGTGATGGTCACATAATTCAATCTGGCCTTAGTTATAAATGGCTTTATTTTCTGGCAGAAAATACTTTTAAGGTAATTAATCTCCTATCTCTAAACATCAGTTTTCTTTTCCTATATGCAGGAGGAAATAAACTACTTGATTTTTACACACTAAATTTCTGTGTGAAGATGCTAATGATAAGACAAAATAGTGAGAAGTTTTCTGGTTTAGGTGACTCAAATTAAAGTTTCTACTAACATAAGAGAGCCACGTTTTACATGATCTTTCTTGTCTCCCAATCCTTTCAACCCCTGCTTACAATGGATTTTCCATATAAAACTTCCCACTATAACCTCCAGGGTTTGTACGCTGTAGAGAATGAAAAGAATTACATTTTGGTGAGTATTTGGTGTGTTGTACTTTCTTCCCTCCTACAACTCAAATTTTTTGCTAATACGAAAAAAAAAAGGGGGCGAGGGTGTCACTGTTATGCCCAGATTTCAGGATCCCCAAAAGACCACCAGGGAGCCAGCTGAGTCCGATGCAAAAGCAAAAAGGGTCTTTATTTGAGCTAGCTCAAGCTCTCCGTCCACCACACTCGCCGACGCAGCAGCAGAGGGCAGAGAGAGAGAGCCCTGGGGGAAGAGGGGTTTTATAGGGGGGTTGGAGTAAAGGGAGGAGAGAGGACTGTGGGCCCTGCCGATTGGCCAGGTGCAAGTCGGGGTCTTGTTACACAGGATGCGGTTGTGTCTATGGCGCGCACTTCCCTTGATTATCATTGGTTAGTTTAAAGAAATCCTAGGTGTGGCTAGCAGAGGCTTGGGCTTCCGGGAAGAAGCTCCTTGCTGAGCACATGGCTAATGGCTGCTGCCCAAAAATGAAGGACCCGGGGCAAGATGGAGCGCATATCCCTTGCCCTTTCAGTCACATAATAGAATAGTGCCCACAATTGATATGCAAGAGATCTCAGGATATAAGTTGAGTTGAATATAATAGCTGGTATTTTTGTTGAAAAATTATTCTTTGTAAATTTTTTGTGGGTAGATATGTTTGAGTTTTCAGTCTTTAGGGTGTACAACAGTTTTGTAGATATGACTTCTCTTTCTGCCATATTGTTTCTAATGCGTTTTACCGAAGCACAATGTCTCCATACTACTAAACAACATCTACTTGCAAGTGAAGAGGGAACAAAAGCTCATAAAACTGCAATAAAATATTTATTTGTCTTCAGCAATAGGATTAATTTTATCACTGTAGATTTATGACCCCAGAAACTCATTGCTGGATATTTAATATATCAAAATAGCAGAACAAGGAGCTTGTATTAAGAAATATGTTGTGAAACTTGTGATTTACCAGAGAAAACAGATTTCTTTTTTTTTTTTCCATAGGACTTAATAAAACAGCAGCAAAATTGAATTAACTTGGCATAAAGTTTAATTGCCTGACAAAAAAAAATTGATACTGCTCTTGCATTACTGTTTATGTACAATACATATTGGACTTGTGGATCACCCCCCACCCCCAGACCCCCAGACTGACTGGGGAGGTTAATGATGACAATAGGATTGTAATGTCAGTGTCTGGGAGTCTTCCTGTTGATTGCCTCTTTCTTTCATAAACAAGGAAACATTCACTGCAATGCCCTTTCCAAAATGGAAAACAGGAGGTTGCAATTTACTGCCTCCCCCAGTGCAATTCCTTTGTTGAAGGCCTATCTCTTTAGGAATTCCATGGCTCTTCAGTGCTATAGTACCTTGAGATAGTATGCCTTAGTGACATTCATTGTAGGCATCTGGGACCCTTTTTTATGATGGAAATAGCCTGATAGCAGAAAGTCATAAAAGAACATAGTAAATCTACAACCTTCAAATTCTCTCTGTTTTGAATTGTGGCTATAGCTATAAATTGTTCCATTTCTGCTCACATTTTTTGGTATCTTTTAAGCTCCTATAAGAATTAGGTACACACTAAGGAAAAAGTACAGTCTCTTGAGATTGTAATCTAGAAGCTAGACATCTTCATGTTCAGAAAGGTTAGAGTAATATGGTCTGGCAGAGGCAGAACAACTTCAGTGCCCATAATTCAGCTAGCACAGAATTTGAGAATAGAGCCACTAAATCGATGATGTGGCTATAGAGTTTACAACCACAGCCCATCTCAGTTCTCATCCATAAAGCTTATAACAGCGAACCTTTTGGGGGATTGCTTTGTGAATTTCCAATCAGAAGGACAGTAGTCAGTCCCCAGAGGATGGCTGAGTCTGAATCATTGTTATAGAATGTAATTGAGTAAGTGAAAATACATTTCGTGGAGAGGAAAATGCCAACAATTTCTTTTTAGTTTGATTTGAATGATAAAGAAATACATTTGTTTTCTTTCTTTTATCCTACTATCTCCTGGGGTCTTGATAATTTTTGTTTTTAGAGTATGTCATCAAGAAAATCTTTTGCTTTTCTTTACACATCTGATTTTTTTCTTGTCCCATTGCATGGTCTATGTAGTAGGAACATATGTAAATCAAGGGAGCCTATAGGAGGCCAGCATTTTCAAGCCTTTGGGCAGAGTCATATCCAGTGCTCTTATTTTCACCCCTATCCCTACTTATTGATGATCTAGCCAAAGAAGATGCTAACAATTAGACAAAATAGAAACCTGGCTCGTTGGCGACTAGCCATTAGGCTTCTATCTGTAAATCTTTCTGGGAATGATTCATCAAACAGCAGTGATTAAAATTTTGTCTGGGAAATGTCACTCATAAGTTAAAAAAAAATGATTAAGTCCATAAAACCTGCACAAATTTATGGCAGAAAAATGGGTTATCAATTAACTTCAAGGTAACCTGGTTGCATGAGTGCTAGTGTCTACCACTCATCATCTCAGACAGAAATTTTATACTGTATTATTGACGAAGGGTACAATATTTAAAGAAATATGAAATCCTGTATTCCTCACATAAGAATAACCAACATGAAAATATGCAGTTGATAAAAATCCAAGAGAAGTTGAAAAGAATACAGCACTAATGAAATAAAAATATGTATTTTTACAGCCCTGGTGCTATCAAGAACACAGGAATAAATTAATTAATAATCCTACAGAGATTTCACATTTTTCTCAACACTTATAAAACACTTGTCAAAATTGATTATACACTGAGCTACAATGAAAGCTCCAAAACCTTGAAAAATACAGCCATTGTAGAGGATACATTCTCTGATCATAATATAAAACAAGAAAGAAATAATAATAAAATAAAGTGAACAATACTCAATAACTTGATCCTCCGCTGACTTTTGTAGGATTGTGTTATAACTATCCCTTTTTTTTCTTTATATGTATTTTTTTATATTCTTTCTGAGAATTTCTTAATCTAAAACTGTTTTCTGTGGCCATCCCACTGACATAATTCAGTAATTTTTTATGTGGCTAATAATCTCTATACTGTGATTCTTTCTGTCTACTAGGTATCCAAATAGGTCTAGTTCTGGCAGCACAAGACAAGTTGTTGGATTTCTGAGCTTGTCACACTTTCATTGAATGGCATCTGCCATTGCTAGTACTAAAATGTCCCTTAATTATATATATATTTATTTGTTTTTATCCATAGCCCTACTTCAAAGCCATTTTTTATTTTTTAACACTTAAAAATTAAACTGACAACTTTCCTAAATAATGCTTAGAGCAAGACGAAATATGTAGAAAAATGTCTGGTAAGAAGATTACATGTCAAAATTTATGAGATATTTCTAACATTGCATTCAGAGGAAAATAAATGCCTCCATATACTTTAAAGATTAAAGAAAAAGAGCAAAACTTTTACATTTAAAGTTTTCTTTAAACAATTACATAAAGAATATCTGAAATAAAGCCAGGATTGACAAACTGTAGTCCTGGGGCCAATTTCAGCACACCACCTGTATTGATAATGAAGGTGACCTCCTCCACTTTTCTTAATTTACTGATGTGATTAACTTCTTATATATGTTAAAAATCTCCCATTCTTGCTGCCATCCCCTCCGCAGATCCTCTCCACCCAGTAGAGTTCTAACTCTCTGCACCTGGCTACCCACCCTTCTCACTATCTGAAACTTCACACAGGGTTCCACACTCCATAGTGAGTAACTCATCTTCACAGTGACCCTCTTCATCTTACTGGTGCTCTGCACTAGGATAGAGATTGCCTCCTTACCCTGCTCAGGTTCTGTCACCCTGTTCTTGGAAGCTCTCTTACCATTCTCATTTTTCTTGGGCTCAGACGCCCTGCTTAGGCCACTGGGACTTCCACCCCACACCCTCACTCTACAGAAGATACCATTCTTGATCCCATCAATATCTTTAAACCTAAATTGTTCAGAAAGGGAAGATGAAGAGAAAAATGACACCATATTTATTTTTTTAAATATGTTTTTATTGATTTTTTTTGGGGGAGGGAGATAAACATCAATGTGAGAGAGAAACATTAAACATTAATTGGTTGCCTCCTTTATGCAGTGTGAACAGGGATATAATCCACAACCTGGGCATGTGCCCTGGTTGGGAGTCAAACAGGCAACCTTTTGGTGCATGGGACAACGCTCAACCAATCGAGCCACTCTGGCCAGGGCTGACACCATATTTCTTGAGAAGGCAGTCAAATAAATGAAAATGGAACACATAAAAAACACATTTCAATGGTTTTAAGAATTTAATATGAACAATGTTATAATATATAAAAAAGTGGACATTTTCCTTTGGGTATTAAAGGTGTGAAATCAGCATACATTCAAAATTATGACAAGTACAAATCAAGAGTTTATTGTACATAATATGTTCCAATAATATTGCATAAAATTGTCATTATTATAATTACATGAAGCACTCTTACAAATCAATAAAAAATACAAAAATAAGCATAGGTTATGAATAGATTTCACACACATTAAAAAATACAAACTACCAATATGATGAAAGAAATGTTCAACCTTTCTAGCAATAAAATTAAAATAACAGTAGTAATTGTAAATCCTTTTTCTTTTCAAAATGACATATTGAAATGAGAAACAATTAGAATGGGTGAAAATAAAGATAGTCTAATGCACTGCTTGACAGTGTGTAAATTGGAAAACATTTTTGAAGGAAAATTAGTATCAAATACATTAAAAATACACAGTCTTTAAACTAGTATCTCCGCTGCTAGGAATCAACCTTAGCAAATAATCAGATGTGGACAAAGATTTATGATGGCATTTATTTCAATCTTATTTAATATAGGGATAAAAATAATATATTACATGATATACTAGTATAAACATACATATTTACAGGGTAAGGCAAAGCAAGTTTGCAGTTGTTTGTATGGAAAATAATACAAGAATAAATGTTTCTCATACTCACAACTGTAAACCTATTTTTGCCCACCCTGTATTTAATATAGAAATTCTTTTTTAAAACAAGCCTTGATCTACAAGGAGGAGTTGGTTAATTGAATTATCCTATATAATAAAGAGGTAATGTGCAAATTAAGCCTCATACCCTCACAAGATGGCTGCCTATGACCAAGCCAGCAGGAGAGTTAGTGAGGGACAACCAAATGACTGAACAAGCAGGCTGCGTGGGGAGACCAGGCTGGCAGGGGCAGGGGGAGGGTTGGTAGTTGGGGGCGATTAGGCTGGCAGGGGGGGCAGTTAGGGGAAACTAGACTAGTGGGGGGGGACAGTTGGGGGTGACCAGGCCAGCAGGAGGGGACAGTTAGGGGTGACCAGGTTGACCGGGGGGGACAGTTAGGAGCAACCAGGTTGCCAGAAAGGAGGCAGTTGGGGGTGACCTGGCTGGCAGCAGGGGGCAGTTAGGGGCAACCAGGCTGGCAGGGGGGACTGTTAGGGGCAATCAAGCTGGCACGCAGAGGCAGTAAGGGATGATCAGGCTGGCAGGGAGGACAGTTAGGGGCGACCAGGCAGACAGGCAGGTGAGCAATTAGGAGCCAGTGCTCAAGGATTGTGAGAGGGATGTCTAACTGCTGTTTTAGGCACGAACCCTGGGACATCCCTTGAGGGGTCCTGGATTGGAGAGGGTGCAGGCTGGGCTGAATGGACCACCCCCCAACCCCAGGCGCAAATTTCATGCACTGGGCCTCTAGTGCTCTATAACTAGGCAGAATATCTGTAGTACAATTAATTTTTTGAAACAATAAAATTATTTTATTACATAAAGAGAGAATAATACAAGATAATAAAGTATGATTGAGTGTGTCTATGTGTATATGTGCATTTTGTGCTTGTGTGTGTGTGCAGATAAACCTACATGTTGATAAGGATATATATTTAGGAGAAAATGCACCAACATGTTAACGATGATTTGCTTGTGGTTTATTTCTATTTTCTTCTTTACCGCATTTTCTGTCATGAACATAAATGGGCTTTGTATTAGTTTCTATTGCTGCTGTAACAAATTTCCACAAACTTAAAAAATCACAAATGTATTCTTTTATAGTCCTGGAGGTCACAAGTTCAGGATCAGTTTCATTGGCTAAAACCAAGATGCCATCCTCAGGACTTTGGAGGTTCTGAAGAAAAATCTGTTTTCTTGAATTTTTTAACTTCAAGTGGCCACCTGTATGTCTCTGTTTTTGAAGAGCACTACTCAGTCTCTGCTTCTATCATCTATCACCTTCTTCTCTGACTCTGATTCTCTTGCAAGCCTTTATAGGGACTCTGGTGGTTACTGTTGTGATTGACCTGGATTATCTGGCCCATAGATAACCCATGATAAACTCTCTATCTCAAAGACCCACATCTGCAAAGTCCCTTTTCATAGGTTTCTGGGATTAGGACAGGATGTGGATATTATTCAGGAGCCATTGTTCAGTCTATGTCAATAGTACTTAGTATTATTAAACTATTTGTTATTATAGAGATTAACTTCACTCTGGCAATCCTTGAGGAGAATTTGATTTTCTTAAAAGGTTATGGAAAATACTACATATTACTAGATGATACAGGTGAGGAAGAGGGGGAAATATATTCTGAGGAGATAAACATGTAATCAGGAGTTCAGTACAGAAACAAGAATAATAGGAATTCATGGTGAGGGAGAGAGATTTAGGAATTTTTGCCAGTAGCCTCTGAAATAAGAGGTACCTCCAAGAAGAAAACCATGGGGATTGTGGCTAGCATTTCATTTAGGCATTAAAGCCTACTACACTGATACCTACTAAACATTGAATAACATTTTTATTCAGTAATATCTATCTGTTTCCAGAAATATGACCCCTGAGACAGTTACTGAAAACTTACCAAATGGATAGTATTTGCACATATAAAGATATTCCCTATTCAAAAATATCAGACTGCATTGTTTTCTACTAAAGATTTATATACTGGTATTCAGAGTAATGACATATACAACCACAGAAAACAGGAAACAATCTCACTGTGCATTAGAGAAATTAACAAGCCCTAACTGGTTTGCCTCAGTGTAATTAACAACAATTTATACATCATCATATACAGTAGACTCTTGTAGAGCTCTAAAATCATAAATGCTATTATATAATGCATATGTTATTTGTTACATTAGAAAATGCTTGTTATAATGTTAAAGGAAACAAATTAATTAGTTACCAAATTGTATTCATTATAATCTCAAACATGTTACAAAAATCAAAAGAAGCTAGGGGGAGTAGAAATGACATTAAAATATGTATAGTGGATCCTTTGGGCGTTGGAGTTATAAGTGACTATTGCTTTTTGGAGTTCATAAATTTTCCATTGGACATGCTATGGGTTTTTAAAAAATTATGTATTTATTGATTTTAGAGAGAGAGGAAGGGAGAGGAACAGAGAGATAGAAACATTGATGAGAGAGAACCACTGATAGGCTGCTGCCTGCATGCCCCCTACTGAGGATCAAGCCTGCAACCTGGGCATGTGACCTGACTGGGAACTGAATCAGTGACCTCTTGGTTCATTGCTGGATGCTCAACCACTGAGTAAGTGGACATGCTATGTTTTTAGGGAAAAAAACATTAAATAAGTTTCCCATAAATATTGATTCAGTAATTGGGCAAAGAAAGTTTTACTCTCTGGAAAGGTTTAATTTTCCCATAGGTAAAAAAAAAAAAATCATGTCAGCCTTTTGTTAATGGGCACTGGGCAAGGGGGTGCACCATTAAATTAATTAAGTGGGCACAATGATCATTGTCTGCTAAGTGACCTGTAAAGGCTAGAAATCCAGCAACTCTGGGCTTATCCGTTCTACTATGCAAACTTTCAAACACATTCATCTTCATATCATCAGTGGGTGCTGGGGTCCAACCCCAGCAGGTCCAGGGGTTCCCAAAGGTGTGGATGGAGTCGGCGAAGAAGCAATGACACAGAGACAGCGTTCAGTTGATCAGCAGCCTAGCCAGGATCTCTAGCCAGGATCTCCAGCCAAGTTCTGGTCTGGATCTCCAGCGAAGTTCTGTGTCCATGTTCTCCAGCCAGGTTCTCCAGCCAAGTTCTGGTCTGGATCTCCAGAGAGGTTCTGTCTGGATCTCCAGCGAAGTTCTGGTTAGGATCTCCAGCCAGGTTCTGTGTCCATGTTCTTTTGCTAGGTTCTCCAGGTTCTCCAGCCAGGTTCTGTAGCCATGTTCCCTCGCTAGGTTCTCCAGCCAGGTTCAGTCACCAGGTTCTAGTCAGGTTCTCTTGCCAATTTCTGTAGTCAGGTTCAGTCCAGGATCTTTTGCCATGTTCTCTCCAGCGAAGTTCTTCTGTCTCTAGGTTCTGTGTAGGTTCTGTCTTTTAAGTTCTGTCTTCTAAGTTCTGTGTCTTGCTGTCTTGTTACATCTGTATTTATACCAGTTGATTCAATCCTATCAATCTCTATTACAAAGGTTAGGGCGTTTCTTATCTCCATTCCAGGGAGTAAAGATTATGTAGCTTAAGCATGATTGTTTGTAGTTAAAGTGATTAATTACCCACCTGGCACTTAGTTAAGAGGTTTTATTCCCTCCCTAACTTCAGGGGAAAATCCCTACCTGGGGAAACAACCTTTCTCAGAGAGGAGACCTTGGTTAAAACACATAGTGCCAAGAAGGTGAGCAAACATTTTAAGAACAGTATGCCATATATGCCAGGTCCCTTGAAACAGCAAGCATGGACCGGCTCCCGGCAAGTGGGGAATACAGCCTTGAAAAAAGGGTTAGGTCTAAACAGAGAGAAATATGCAACATATGAAAATAAACAACAACAAAAGTAAAAGGACTATGTGTTAAAAGTTTATTAGTATAAAAAGATATAGTAAAATATATTTCTTTCATCTGTACTATGATAATCCTTGCCATAAACAAAGAGTGCATGCAAAAGAGTCCTACTCTTTTTCTTCTAAGGTTAACATATAATTCTGTATTGCGCTTTCATGAGAATTGGAATAGTAATTCATTATGCATTTACCTGACTTTAATCCTCTTGGGATTTGATCAGGATGACAATACTTAGTGCTTGAGGATTCACAATGAAAATTATGAAACCTCAAGATATATCTGCTTATTCACAATTAAATAAATCAGTCTTTCATCCTTTAATCTACTCTAAAAATGAAATAATTGAGCTAGAACAGGAATTGTTCCATCTGATTCAAAACATTTGGAGGTCAGAGTCTCAGAAGAGAGATTTTTCACATGTTTATTTGCTCTAAATCGTATAATTGGTACATTAAAATGAACAAATTAGAAACAAGCAACCAGAGGGTGCTGGATTAACAAGAGTCTTAAAAGCTTTGCAGCTTCTTCATATAATTATTGAGGAGGCATGTTTAATTAGCATAACACACATTAGCAACAATTAAACATAATCAAGGTCAGGAAATTAACCCTTTTACAATTTAAAATGGGCATTTTCGTTTTATAGTTCTCTCAGGCCAGCAGAAATGTTCATTCATTTCACTGTAGTATTCTGACACTCTTAAAACATTAAAAACCACCCTTTTGCTATCACTATAATGCCCTAATTTACAGGTAGGAAATAGAAACTTTAGTTTCTGGAGATATCTATATAAGATTCTCATAAATGTGAAAGTTCAGTACTCAAAGGAATGAAGATGCACATACAATTTCGAGTGACGATGCTTTGCTAGCCAGACTCTTTCTGAGTCAAGTTAAAAATGGAATGAAGAGACTTAAATAGTTGCTCCATTTCCTAATCCCACATCTTGTACCTCAATTGAAAGGGGTTAAGAGCCCATTAAATTCTCTTCTTGGTCCATAAGCTTCTTTTCAGTACCTTTCCCAGGTTGCGAAGAAAATTTCCTGAAGGTTAGCCATTAAAGATTACTGCACTCCTGAAAATCCTTGACTTATGTCTTGAAACATAGGGTCATTTTAATTATCTATGGATGAAAGACTGGTTTGACTTCAACTGACTTTAGGTGTCTCTTATGATGTATAACATCTTAAGGTTCTGAAATACCAGTTCTCATTACAACATGAGAACCTGCTGTATTTTCTCAGCTTTTCATTTCTATTTCTATTCTATGTAGTTGATTACTACTACTACATGAACTCTAATTTCTTTAGATAAGGGCATGAGGATAAAAAACAACTATAAATCTGAAAAATAGGGGAGTATATATAGTTTCCATAATAAAGGTACCTTCTCTTTAGTTAAAGCTGTCAGAATTACTATCAGTAATTGTTTTACGAACCAGAGGATGAAGAAGGTACTAGAGATATGAAAGAACTATATCATCATCTATGTTTATGAAGTTTTTCATATTGAATGGTGAGACCTGATTTATGCCCTCAAACTCTTTAAATATAGTTTTCAGACAGAAGAGAAATTGCAGCCCTATTGATTATACTTTTCTATTTGTAATATATGTAATAAATTTAATAGGCATGAAACACATATATTTATTACAGAGCTGTCCTATGTTAATTCTGATTAATACCTTATCTTCTCTATAGGAGTTCAAAATAAGAAATCAATGCCAGATGAGTTGTGTAAGGGCGTATGGACAAAAGAAGTCTGATATCTGTTGCCTGGATTTACCAAAGTCCGGGGTCTTTCATTCAGTTTGGGACTTGGAAGCATGAAATTTTTAGGATGCTATATACAACTTCTTTTCTCAGAAGACCCAATTAAACCAGCAAACACAAATAATGTATGAAAACAGAATGTTAGAATATCATTACATTATGGGTGTGAAGATAAATAAAAGATAAAGAAATCACAATACTCTCTTTAAACTGTACATTTTCTCCCTTTAAACTGGGCTAATCTTGATGTCAAAAGTAATCAGGGTTTGTGATTTTTCTGCATTCATATTATGCCTCAATTAAATTTCCCCAAACCAAGGGAGAAGGTAAACATGAAATCAGGAAAGAAGAAATCTGATGTCTAATGAAAGCAGACTAATATAGGCTGTCCCAAAATTCACGCAAGATTTGCAATTCAATTCCTTTGCAAATCTTGCGTGAATTTTGGGACACCCTATATAAACTGTAGCCTATTTATTGTTTTAACAAATATTTTCTTGTGTGTGGACACGAGGTGCCAGGCTCTATGATAGTCCCCAGAGTAACGTAAAGTGAGAGAATTAGATATGTTTCATGAAGACAAAATAAAAGCAAATGTGACCATATGCAAAAGAAATTAAGATAAAGCAAACTAATCTCAATTTGGGCACCTGCTTATGAGTTCAAGGAAATTTTCAATAAGGAGATCAGACCCAGTTGAGATAAGAAAGATGCAAAGTAGCCAGTCATGTGACGGGACTATGCCAGGAAACAGACCTGGAAGATGTTCTATGTGGCTGCAGTATGTATGTGATCAGGAGAGTGGTCTATGATTCAAAGCAAATTTTACTTCCTTTTTATAAATCTATGACCCATCCCACCCCCTATGGACAATCATAGAAATGAGCCTGTCACATAGGTCCCATTTATTTCAAAAACAGTCTCAAGGTACCTCCTTATTGTGCCCAGGAACAATTCTTCTTCCTTTCACCCAGCCAGTTGGCACTGCCACCACACCACAGCCATTGGTTCTTTCTCGGCTTGTGAAATCACTCCACTGGTGTCACCCATCTCTTGCCAGTGACAGCCTTAGTAACAGATCCTGGCCACAGGGAGAGGATGCTCTCTGCCCCACTTGGTTCCACATGGGGATAGAGGCATAATAGTTTCTCTCAGTACAGCTGAGATTGGGAAATTTGAACGTGGCTTTACTGAAGCTTAAGAGTAATGGAAGATATTTCAAACTATCACATGCTCTCCAATTACCCTAGGACTTCTTGCCGGGACAGTTACTGGCCTGGCTCCCAGCTTGTCACCATTTGTCCAGGGACAGACAATTGAACCCTTAATACCAGATCTGCTGTAGGACCTTCAAGCCAAATTCCCTCCTAGTTCCAGACACAAGTAGTGACCCCTAAGGCCTAATTTCCCCAAGTCTTAGTTTTGTATTCTAGAATTAATCTCTTGTTAGGATGATTAATAGTTAGAAACATCCATTCCACAGAGACGTGGACTAGCTCAATAGTGTTACTAAACTCAGAAATCACAGAATGATCTTTTACTTTTAATACAGTCCCCAAAGTTTTTATTTTTCAGTATCATCAATACTTACCTTTTACGCCATGATAGCCCAAAAGGTGTGGCCAAAGAAATGAGAAAACTTGACTCGACTGGATAATTTAACTCTTCCCAGCCAGTGCTTAGATGTGCACTGCCAACTTTTGCCTCTGGTTCTTTACCTTGTCTACATTTTTATAGGTGACTAACTCCCTATGTTTGAGTGATGTCTTCTTTTTTTATATATAGTAATAAAATAACTTCATTGATTAATCATATTACTAGTACATTCAAAATGTATAGAGAGGTGACTTGTTTTTCTCTACTTAGTTAAAAAATGTGTTGGTTTCACAAGTTCTATTAATTATCTCTCCATTTCAAGTCCTTGGGAGATATCTCCTTGTCACCACCATGTACTAACACCATTTTTTCCTTCACAGACCAAAATTAATATCCTACAGAAAATTCCTTGATTAATAATATAAAATCTCTAACCTATAAGTGAAAGAGGTCCAAAATTCTAAATAATTAGGCAACTTACCAGCACTATCACTTTCACACTCTTTTTTAAAAAAATTCTAAAATAAAACATTGAACCACATTGTTTTAATTAACCATACTGATCTGCCATACATACTGATCTACCAATCTAAAAAATCTGTAGGATAATATTTTAGTCTTCAAGTATTCATTTATAATTATCTGGGAAACGTTTGAATGATTGAACAATTACGATGTTCATCAAGTTTTGATAGTAGTTACCTCAGTTTTTATGGTTCAGTGTCATAAGAAGAATCAAAGTATGTTTATTTTTCTCATTACATCCTATGCTGTATTTAGAGAAAAACCATGAAATCTCTGAAACCCAGGGGCAAGGAATCTACATAGTAAACAGTAAGAACAATGCATTTCTTCTATAACTTTTGGTGGTGGTTCCTAAGGGCAAAGGGCAATGGCCACAGCAGTTGTCAGTCATGATTTGGAACATCAATTTCAGAATTATGGATGAACACTTTTGAAAGGGACCTTAGAAATTTGGATGGATGGTTGGCCTAAGAAGACCTTTTATTTCTGAGTAGTGAGGTTGACTCTCCAATGATTTATGCCTTTTTTCTGACAGTTGCCTGAGATAACGCCTTACTTCACTTGGCAAAACATTTGCTGGTCTTTCCTCTAAACAGAGGTCAAGTTCTAACTCCTACAAACATTTCCAATTATTTCAATTTATTCCAAAACTCCTTGACCCTACCAATCTCTCTTATTTGGGACATCGCAGAATAATTGCAATTTAAACTTTGAATTGTAACTCTCTGAAAACTTGACTCATGTATTATCTTGCTGGACTTTCAGATCCTGGAGAGTCCAAAGTATTGAGCAACTAACTGAATGCCATGGGGTTCTGGATATTTAGAGCGACACTATCTCTTATCAGTTGTGTGATGTAAGCAAGTTGTGAAATTTCTCTAAGTTTAGCTTCCCTATCTGTAAAATCAGGACTTTAGCACTAACATGCATAATATTATTATAAGAATTAGGGAGGTGTGTGTGCATTTAAAAACTGTGGTAAGCATTTAAAAACAGAAACACCAACTTGACCTTCGTAGTATACTAGAATAATCTAATTAACACCTCTTTGGAATGGTGAGCTTCACAGATAACAAAGAATCAATTCTCAACTGGTCAATTCTTATTTCCTCCATAATTTTGCTTTGAAATTGATATCAGACTAAAGGGATCTGTTTGCACACATCAGAGCCCAAGAAGACACAAACAAGAGTTTGCAGCAAAAAAGGTAAGGGTTAATTTTTAGAAAAGTGGCCCATACCTGGAGTCACAGGTAAGTTAAGGCTCAGAGACCTGGCTTCCCAATAGCTCCCAGGGGATGGGTTATTCAGGGGGAAAATAATCAATCATAGTGACTAAGGGAGTTAGGGTCATGGTCAGGGTCATGGTCTCTACTGATTGGTTGGCACTAGGGGGTAGTTGATCAGTGCATCTGGTCCTGACGTCAGACATGGCATCACTTTGTCTGTTTTTGGGATGATTTGGTCTGTTGGTGGGGTTGTTCTTGAGCTGAAACACAACTGAGATCTAGATGTTATCTCTAGTTTGATTGAAACTCTGGCTTTATGGTCCATAGGCCTGAGGTTTTGTTCCTAAGATTATTTGATGCTGACCAGAATCTCATTGTCCTGAAGGTTAAAGAAATGATGTTTCTGTGCCATTACTAATTAAGAAGAAGCAGAGTTCAGAAAAAATCAGGGATAAATCACAAGAAAACTGGCTCTCAGAACCTGTCCACATTTGATCAGGTTCGTTGTGTATCCCAGAGAATATGGATTAAAAGTCCTGCAACTCTTATCTACTTGTGATGTTGGTACATTATTTCCAGCTAGCATTAACCAGAGGTCCTATTTTAAATGTTTTCCTTTCTTTTTATTTTTCTTCTCTTTATGCTCTCTTTTTAATGAATTGTCAGCCTTGTTTGTTTTCTGTGGGTTTTTTCTCTCCTCTAGAATGTAGTAAATAAAGTATAGATTAAATATCAGAATTAATTCCTTTAAATCCCTGCCCTGTCTCTGGCCAGCAGTTATTCAATCTTTCTGTAGATAAATGTACTCATTTGAAAAAAGAGAATATTCATATCTACCTCATTGAGCTGTTTGGCGGATTTAAAATGGGATAATATATGTGAAGTACTGGCATATTATAATGAAAAATAATTACTGTCTTCATCTATAGGTTTAGCAATGCTCAAAATATGAATGTTCTATACTCAGTTAGTGATAACAGGCCAATCTTGTGATATTTTCTTTGTGCTCCCCACTCTTCTTTAAACTTTTCTTCCTTTACTGCTTTCTCTACCTAACTTTTATTGTTTTGTGTTTCTTCTTTCCCCAAGAGTTATCTGCTTTGAAGATCTCACCTATGAAGGTTTTCCTGACCCTCATAGGCAAGATTTCATCTAAATGCCCCCTTTTTATTCTCCCACATGATTTTCTGAATACTTTTGTCTGATACACGTCTCATTTTAATGAAAATTTCTATTTATACTTGTCTTTGAAACACATATTGCAAACTACCTGAAGGTAATGACATGGCCATTGTTGGCACATCTCAAAAGTACGTCATGTTAATTTTTGAGTGTCATCTGGCCTGCCCTCCCCCCTTCTCTGTTGCTTCCTTTAATCCAGTTTTCTCCCTTCTTTTCTTCTCCAACTTGTCTCATTTTTTCACTTTTCCTTTTGCTTCTCTGTACTTGCTTTTTTCCCCCCGTTGGATCTGCCATTCATCATCTTAGTTCTCTTTCTATTTCCATTTTTATGGCCAAGCAAAACCTCTTTTGGCACTTTGTGGTTTTCACTGTTCTTGATCTCCTTAGTCTTACAAAATATTTTTAGTTGACTCCCTCACCAACTAGCATACCCATTACTTCATGGTTATTTCATAGCATATAAAAGGTAGTTGGGAATTTTAAAAATAGGTAATTTCAGTTAGCTTTCTTTCACCTCAAACATAAGACTTTCTTCCTCAATCTGACTATGCTTATATCCAGAAGTAGTTGAACTCATTGATCTTCCTCACTTCCACATCCAAGCAAATGAACTTGTGAAATCTTTGCCCTAGTTAAATATATGAATTTTTTTTTAAATGTAAAAGATATAATTCTGCCCAAGGTCACCAAAGAAGAATAAAGATGCCATAGATAGATATTTAGTCCAATTTTATAATAACCATGAGCTGACTTGAACCTGACATTTTTGGGAGCCCATGGAACAAACTGACATGTTGATCCTGTGTAAACTTAACTTCATCATTCTCCAATGTAGCTGCTAAACTGCACCTAATTAACTTAAATATACTGAATTTCTCTTTATATATGAATTTGGGGTTTCTAAGTTTTCTTTTCCCTTTGAAAAACTCCCGACTACCACCTCTCTTAGTCACTGTAATAGGAACGGATGAATAAGAAACACATTATCTCAATGTACTTCATCAGAGATAATGTCCTGATATTCTAGAAACTCTCAGCTTAATCTAAAAGATAACTGCCATTATCTGCTGGTGGTTTTGATCCAGCATCTAGAAGGGTTCAGGAATCTGGAGAAGCACTGTGTGTAAATTAATCAAGAGTCCAGAGAGGAAACATAATTTTGGAAGGCATTTGGGAAGCCAGAGGAGCTTGGCTAAAGAAACCAAGTTCTCTTTGTCTCATGATCCTCTTGCTTTTATTAACCCAATTTGTCCTAAGGCAAGGTAGATATACATATCAAAAGCTAGGGTTTAGTCTACAGAGTCCATTGTCAGATTGGTGGAAAAAACTGCCTATGGCTGTTCAGGTGTTTGGCCAGTAGGAGGCAATAACATGTAGATTAAGATGCCCTCACCTGTCTAGCAGCAAGCAATCATTTTATGCATCCTTTTCAGGTTTTGGGAAATGCCCTCAGCCATTTCCAGATGATTCAGCCCTGCTGACATGCTGGACTTGGCTTCCGGCATCTATCTTATTTTCTAGTCTTTTATAAAATCTATTTAATCTATAAAGGTTTCAGTTTCCTCATCTGGGATCTGATGTGATAGATCTGCTAATATCTAGGGGCCACTCCAATTTTTTTTAAAAAATATTTTTATTGATTTCAGAGAGGAAGAGAGAGGGGGAGAGAGATAGAAACATTAATGATGAGAGAGAATCACTGGTCGGCTGCCTCCTGCACGCCCCCCACTGAGGATCAAGCCTACAACCAGGGCATGTGCCCTTGACTGGAATCGAACCCAAGACCCTTCAGTCCACAGGCCAATGCTCTATCCACTGAGGCAAACCAGCTAGGTCAGGGGCCCCTCCAACTTTAATATTCCTTGGGTGTGAGTGCTGAGCCAAACACAATGTTTTCTTTCATAATTAATCTGATTCATGAAAGTTACCAGCAAAATTTATTGAAGATCAAAGATGCATATTCATATATATCACAGCACTTTGACTGTTGTGGTACTCAAAGTAACACAATGTAGTCACACTCAAAGAATTAAGGGCACTGTGGGGCATGGTTTTAGGATGTTCTTTGTTTCCTGAAATCAATGGATTTCTTTCCCTTCCTTTTTAGTCGGATAAGCCTTTCTTTATCTCTTGTATCTTAAAAGATGTAGGGTTTTGACAGGTGGAGGTTAGGAGAGGTGTTCCAGGTAGCCGGAACAACCTGAGCAGAAACAGAAGGAGAAAGAATGGATTTTGAAAATGGCATGTGATTTTACGTAGTGAGAGCAGCATTTCACAATCTCGGCCCTGCAGAACATTGGTTGTTGCACTGTACACTGGGAAGTTTTGGAGAAACGAACTGATTTAATTGTGTTTAATTCAGTCTTATTCAACTTTACTTGACAGCTGAACCCTTTCATCAGAGCAAACTTTAAATAGGCTGATGGAACAGTATTTTTGTGGAATGTCAATTTGAGAATATCAATGCTGAGAGGGGGCTTGAGATATTTTTTATGTTGGGACAGGCATCTGATTATTTTTTCCTATCACTCTTCACTATTTTATGGGCTAACATTTGTCACTTTGCAGGACTCAGTTTTTCACCTTCTACTTTTACTTGATTCATTGTGCCCCTTAAGAAGCTCAACAATTCTGGTGGCTTCATCGCTCATGTGGTTGCTGAGAACACCCAAGTATGTTTCATGGCTCCTGGGACTTACCACTTATTTCCTTTGGATTCCTTTTCTGTAACTTCAAACTTCTTATGAATATGAGCTAATTGTGTTCTCAACCTCTACTGTCAAAACCAGCTACCTCTCTTATCTTCAATTTCAAGATACAATATTGAATAAGTTTAAATGTATAAAAACATAGCTCAGGGATTGACACATAACATATGCTCAATAAAATTGTATATTATTTCTTTCTTTGTTCAAATTTATTATTTCATTTTTTTGTTCAAAAACACAGCCAAAGTTTTTAAGTTGAAAATTGAGTCATCTAATTTATCCAGTTCATCTAACCATCAAAATTCCTCTTTCATGTACCCATATTGCCCCTTATTTTCAAAAGTCACATTCGAGTACACAGTAAGCACATTATAAATTATTACTGCATTAATACCTTGGCTATTTCTTGACTAAAATTTTCTTTATACAACTGACAGCTTAATTATCTTAATAGATTTTTTAAAAGATATACATATAGTCAATAAACACCAGGTGCACTGATCAGACATGATTTTTTATCTCTTTATACATTTATGTATTCATTACCAGATCAAGATATAAAACATTCTAGCACCCTAAAATATTTCTGTTACCTTCTCTCACTCTGTACTCCTTAGCGGCAATCCCTATACTGACCTCTATCACCATATATCATATACATGGAAGCACAGATTGTATATTCTTTTGTGTCTGGCCATATGGCACACATCAAGTATATCAGTAGTTTGTTCTTTTATCATGACCCCTGATATTTTAAAACTAGACATTCATATAGTGCCAGAGTAGCAGTGATTTCTTCATAGTATAACATTGATCTACAAATTCAGGGGCTTTCCACAGTTTCTCAGCTGTCTTTCTACCCATTTTTCTTCAATCTAATTATATTTTATTTAATTAACTGCTGCCAGCCAGACTCCCTCTATTTCCTGATGTGTACCACTCACTCTGTTCTGCTCCCTATTCCATATGCCCTCTGAGTTCTTTCCTGACACTGCCTATTCCCTGCCTTGAAGGCGCCCTGTTCTCCTTCCTACATCTCTGTTCAAGACTCTACTCAAATCCTACTTCTTCTAAGATGTCTTCTCTGAAGAAGCCAGTGCTTGTTGGAATACTTCTTTAATAAAATTCTATACTAAATCTAATCTGTGCTCCTTGACCTGGTAATTAATTATCCATGTTTCCATCACTGAGTGTTCATTTTCCTTATGTTATTATTGTTTACACAAGCAGATTATAATGATATGAACCAGAAATGATGGCATTTTTTTTTTCATTTCAATGCAAAGATCTACCATACTAAATTAAATTACACTGCTTTTCCCTTACCTCCTCATCACTTATTTAACATAAAGCACAAAGGAAACTTATTGATTAACAGGTTTTCTGTCCTTGATTCTCTTCCCTGGGTCTAAGCTGCACTTCTCTGGTGCTAATTGACTGCTTTTACTTACTTACTTACTTACTTACTTACTTACTTATTTATTTATTTATTTTTTATTTATTTTTTACAGAGAGGAAGTGAGAGGGATAGAGAGTTAGAAACATCAATTCAGCTGCCTCCTGCACACTCCCTACTGGGGATGTGCCTGCAACCAAGGTACATGCCCTTGACCGGAATCAAACTTGGGACCCTTTAGTCCGCAGGCCTACGCTCTATCCACTGAGCCAAACTGGTCAGGGCTTGACTGCTTTCTTATTATCACACTAGAGGCCCAGCACACATGAAATTGTGTGTGAGTAGCTCGCTTCCTCTTGCCTCAGTTGGCCGCCCCACACATCACCACCTGTAGCTCTCCGCCACTAGTAGCATGCCCCACTGCGAGAGCTGCTGCTTGTTTGGTTGTGACACTGTAACAGCGTCATGACCACAGGCCTTTGATGACATAGATAACTCAGGAATTAGCTAAATCTTTATACATTTAGAAACATAGACAATATCATAAGAAAGCCAAATGGATATCCCAGGGAAGAGGTGTTGTGTGAGTCATGGGTCAATGGGGCTTATACTTAATGATTTGGCCTTTCATATTACATTGTAATTAAGAAGGAAATATGCAAAACAATTACTAATATTTAACAGTGTTGATAAAAAGAGAAAGGGAGAAGGTATTTTAAGGCTTTTGGAACTTATGAACAAATATGATTAGATAGGGGAAGAGAAAAACCAAGGGCCACTATCCCACTAATGAGCTCAAGAAAGAGAAAAGAGCTGGTCTGTTATGCAAAGTCTTACATACAGAATTGTAGAAAACCTTCACAGTCTGAGCAGTGCTGGCAAGAGGTAAATTAAAGGACCTGGGAAATGCTGCAACTCTCACAATGGAAAACTGGGGATGGAGAATGTCATCTAGCTGTTTCTTACATACAGATGTTCATTAGAGTTAAGTCAGGGTTTTGCCATAGTGTGTTTCTTGTTTGGGAAATTGGCTCAAATAACTTAAAAAAAAAAAGCTAACTTAGGCTGCCAGAGCAAACAAAGAGAGAAAAAAATCAAAAGAACAAGATATATCATTCATTGGTGATTTCTCCCAGATATACTTAGCCACACTGATAGGAGGTTACCTACCTCCTATTGGTGGTGCAGGAACTAAATTGAACAATCAAGTTAAAAGGTCCCTATAGAAAGTAAGCTAATACAGAAAATAAAAAATAACTTTGGAAATAAAAGACACATTCTGTTCCCAGGGAAAATTGAGATAATAATTCAATAATAAAATAGGATCAGGTGAAGGCTGAGCAATATTAGAAAATCTGGATAAAGTAAGAAAACATCTGTTTGAAGGCACCAGAATGTTAGAAAGAAGCAAAGGCATGTGGGCCAAGTTTCAAGAGAAAGGAAACGCAGACTCAGGCTGGCTATTTGGCACACTTCTTCTCTTTGGGGCATTTGCTGTTTCAAAACTTGCAGCCGAGGGGCTTAGAAGCCAAGGAGTTGAAAAGACTGTAAGCACAGAAGCCAAGTGGCAAGAGCTCAAGCAAAAAGCAACAACTAGGAAGCTGAGAAGCTAAGCAGATCCCTAGAGAGTCTCACATGCTGGGGGAACCATTAAGTTTATAGCCTAACAAGGAAAAGGGTACTTGGAAACAGGGTGAATCCAGACTTTCAAATGGTAATCCCAAAGAGCCACACCCCTAGAAGAAAGATAGGCCAGAAACAGATCAACCTTCACAAAGTCTGAAGGCCAGCTTTGAATTCGCTCAAACTGAGAATGGAATTGGCTATCTGTCCCTATAAAAACTGCCTGCCATACACAAAAGTAAGTCTTCTCAAGAGAAAGATAACAACATCCACAATGTAAACGTAGCTCGATGGTTTCCTAAGGAACATTAAGTCTCACTGCTCATTTTAATTTGATTCAAAATATGTTTATATTTCTCTTGAGACTTTTTTCTTTGACCCATACATTATTTACAGTGTGTAGCTTAACCTCCAAGTGTTCGGGGGATTTTCTGGCTTTATGTCATTGATTTCGGTTTAGTTCCATTGTGCTCTGAGAATAGACATTCTATGAATTCTGTTTTTTTCCCTCTGTTTAGGTGTGTTTTCCAGTCCCAAGTGTGGTCTAGTTTTGTGTATATTCCATGTGAGCTCGAGACAAAGTCTACTTTTTTGCTGTTGGATGAAGTAGCCTTCGGATGTTTATTACATCTATTTAATTGATGGTTTCATTGAATTCAGTCCTGACTGATTTTCTGCCTGTTGGATCTACCCGCTTATGATAGAGGGGTATAGAAATCTCAACTATGATAGTAGATTCCTCTCTTTCTCCTTGAAGTTCTATCAGTTACTGTCTCATATTTTCATGCTTTGCTAATAAAGCATGCACATTAAGAATTGTGATGCCTTCCTGGAGAATTGACTCCTTTATTATTATGTAATGCTCCTCTTCGTACCTGATCATTTTTCTTGCTCTGAAGTCTGCACAGTCTGAAATTAAGATAGCTACTTGGTCTTTTTGTTTAAATTAGTGTTAGCACTGTATATCTTTCACCATTTCTTTACTTTAATCTATATGTGTTTTTATAGTTAAAGTAAATTTCCTATAGTTGGGTTTTGTTTTTGATCCTCTTTGATAATCTCTGCCTTTTAATTTCTATATTTTGACCCTTGACATTTAAAGTGTACTAATAAAGTTGGATTAATAACTACCATATTTCTTAGTGTCTTATGTTTGTTGCCATTGTTCTTTGTTACTATTTTCACATTCTACTCTTTTTCTTCCATTTGTGGTTTTACTCAAGCATTTTATAGGAGTCCATCTCTTCTCCCTTGAAAATCTAGACATGATATACTAGGTGAAAGTAACTGCAGTAACTAGGCCTTTGGTGTGTACTGTTATGGTGCAGGAGAAGTGGAAGCATTCTATAGTCCTATGTATGATTAGGTCTCAGTGAGCTTCACAATTGCCTCTCAGTCCCCCTCTCCCCACCTTAGGTGGGACATAATGGCTGGAAGATACTGAAGTTGGGTATTTGCCATCTCCTAACTAAATCAGTTAGCTCTGACAAAACCCCAATAGGTTAGCCCTAAACAGTTTGTCTTGAGGGCAGGCCTTGTCAGGAATAAGAGAATGTTCTTTCAGAGGATAGACACAGAGGGTATATGCCCTACCTCATTCATATATATGGCTATCATTACCCTAATATTATACTTAATGGTGAGAAACTAGAATATTTCTTGCTAAGATAAAAAACAAGGCAAGAATAACCTCTCCTAACACTTCCTTTCACTACTGTACTGGAAATTCTAGCTAATGGAATGAGAAACAAAAAGGAAATAAAAGTGTACAGATTAGAAAGAAAGAATAAAACTGTCTTTATTTGCAGATAACATGATTGTCTATATAGAAAACTTGAAAGAATCAATGACAATGAAAAATCCTCCTGGAACCAATAAACAGTTATAGGAAGATTGCTACGCACCTATTAGAATGGCCAGAATTCAGAACACTGACAGCCCCGATGTTGATGAGAATGTGGAGCAACACAAACTCTCAGTCATTTCTGATATGAATGCAAAATGGTACAATCACTTCGGAATATAGTTGGTGGCTTTTTATAACACTCACATACTCCTTCCCATACAGTCTAGCAATGTGCTTCTTGGTATTTACTCAAAAGAGTTGAAAATTTTTATCCACATGAAAATCTGCACAAGAATTTTTATGGCAGCTTTAATTGCTAACACTTTTTAGTAACTAATATATCTTTCAGTAGGTGAATAGACAAATAACTGATATATCTGACACTGGAATGTTTTTCAGTGTTAAAATCAAATGAGCTGTCAAGCCTTAAAAAAAAATGGAATAAACTTAAATGTATATTGCAAAGTGAAAGTAGCCAATATGAAAAGACTACCTACTACATAGTTTCAACTATATGACATTCTGGAATAGGCAAAAGTATGGAGACTATAAAATGGTAGCCAAAGATTAGGAGCAAGGGAGGGATGAATAGGCAGAGCACAGGAGAATTTTAGGGCAGTTAAACTACTCTATATGATACTATACCAGCAGATGCATGTAATTATATAATTTGTCAAAATCCATTCAATGTACTACTCCAAGAGTGTACTCTAAGAAGAACTATTGGCTATGAGTGATAATAACTTGTCAATGTAGGTTCATAAATTGTAATAGATATACAACTCTAGTGTGAGAAGTTGACAGTAGGGAGGCTGTACGTGTGTGGGAGCAGGATATGTGGGAAATCTCTGTACTTTCTGCTAAATTTTGCTGTGAACCTAAAATTGCTCTAAAACAGTGGTCGGCAAACAAATGTGCTATTTTGTGGAAGAGCCACACTCAAGGAGCCAAAGAGCCACATGTGGCTTGCGAGCCGCAGTTTGCCGACCACAGCTCTAAAATGAAGTATTTTTAAAGGGGAAAAGAAAAATACTTATCAAGAGTACTTTGCATTAGTGCTTGCCCTCCTCTTGTCATTTAGTTTACAAGAAGGACCAAGAAACTTTTTATACATTGGCAAAATCTCATACTTCTTACTTAGTTTGTGTCAGCTGCCAAGATTTTATCCTGTGTGTGTTTGAAGTCACAAAATATATCTGAGAGTTTCTTTCATGTGAAGCCATTTATTGATGTCACTGACTCTGGAATATCTTCATTCTTTTGTTCCAATCACTTTCCTCAGCTATGTTGATATTGACTCTACTAAGTTCCCTTGACTGTATATTTAGTGTCTGTTGTCTGCAAATTTAATATTCTCACAGTGAGCTGTTTTTCCTATAACTTCATTTGCACTCTGTTAGTTTCACTTCGAGCCTAATCACACTTTTCTATTTGCTGTACTTTCATCTTTGTTGCCTCTTGTTCTCTCTTGCGATTACCCAGTTTTGTGACATGTCATGAATATTTGTTGCCAGAGGAAATAGGACCTTGTGGAGTCATGAGAAAAAAAATTCCAGGGGCATATATGTGGGAAAAGTTTAAATGTAGTGGCAAGATTTATTGGGGTGAAAAGAAATAATATGGCCTCAGGGATGTAGAGGGCGCCAGCCTCTTGTAGCAGGTGTCCTGCGGTCCTTGCTTACCTCCATATATTTTCTTGGTTTGGGGAACCATGTAAGCTGTCTTTCAAATTCTCCAACCACTTTCCTGAATCTTTCCGGGGCTGTGCTGGGCACTCCTGGATCTTTCCTGGATCTTCTGGGTTTTTGTGCCCTTAGCCTATCCCATCCATTTTCAAAATTTTCCCAGGCTAGACTCCTACCTCTAATAGTCACCATTTTTGTTTCTAACTGCACATGCCCCAAAGTTCTGCTCCTTCATCTAGCTTCTACTGCATATGTGCTTAGTAGAAAGACTCCCCCTACACACCATCATCTTGGCCTATACTGCACATGCAACCAGCAAAGAAATCTCCCTCTCACAGTTCATCTCTCCCCCTGGTAATCCAGGTGAATGGGCCCGTTGTTCCCCAAGGAGATTTTGGAAAGCTGGTTTTTCCTGCCATTTGCCTGAGGATGCAGTTGTTTCCTAGGGTGCCTGTGAAGCTGTAGTTCCCAGACTTGAAAAGGCTTGGCTAGTTTAGTTTCTTTCTCTTTTGTTAATGCCTAGCTAGCTACCTACATACACTAACATGGTCACCAGGCAACAAAGAGGCAGACAATGACATGTTTTGCTCTCTGTGCATGAACTGAATAATATGCACAGTGACCAAGGACCAACAGACTTTGAAAGTGGTCTGATTGTCCACTGACTATCATGCAAGTCTGTTATTTGTGTGGTAATTTGTAGACTGAACTAATTGTGAAGTTTGGACAATTTCTCACAGTTAATACAGAATGGTGTTAACGTAAAAAAAACCATTGAAACCTGTAAAGAATTTTTGTGAGTTTATTTGAGCCAAACTGTCGACATATGCTGGGAAGCAGAACCTCAACGAATTGAGATAGTGCTCTGAAGAATGGCGGGGTTACAATTGTATTTATACATTGCAATCAAAGGAGGGACATAGGTGAGTTACATGAAATTCATTGGTGATAGACTAAGGAGGAGGGACAAAGCAAAGCAGGGGGAAACCTCCGGGATTGGACAAAAAGTAAAATGATGGACAGGAACAGTTAACATGATAAATGAAGGAATCTGTGGTATCTGTCCTGGGCCCAGCACACCTGGCTGTGCCCCAGGGGCTCCATAAAAAGGGAAGTCACAAGTTACCCAGACATCCCAAGGACATGTTATCATAGATGCAAAAAGACAGATAGGCTCAGTTACGGTAAAGGTTGACCTTGTCAGTGAAGATACTGGCCTAGGACAAAACTGCCCACCATCACTGCTTTTAGTTAAAGTTTAATTTCAGACCATCCTTGTGGTTACTTTAGGTCTCTGAGTTTGCAAGACTGCCATGCAGGCCTCTCCTGAGCTTGTCAGGTCAGCATGTGGCCCCTTTCGTCCACCATGGTAACTGAAATTTGACTTGTGTTGTCAGGGAGGGGAGACTGCAATTATTTACTAAATCATAGGAACTGAAATTCATGCACAGGAGAACTGTACAGAGTGGGGATGGCCTACATTTGGTAATTTTCCAATGTAAGTAAAAAATACCTAGAAGAATGTAAAATGCAATGATAAATCATATTCTTGTTATGAAGAAGTCTTTCCCTAAGCAGAATATGAAACCGAGATATCATACAGAACAAGACAGTGGATTTGACAAGTCTTTTGCCATTCCTTACATGGCAAAAGGAAATCTAAACAGAATTAAAAGATAAACAACAAACTAAGAAATACAGTATAAACATCTGACCATTCAGCCAACAATTTCTTCCCCACAACAGTATGAGGAAGGAAATAGTGAGACAAATGTCATGAATCGATAAATGAGAGGCTAAGCTAAATTTCTCCTATAGTGCGGACTTCTTTTTATGAAATGCAAAGCACCTTCCAACAGAAAAGGTGGAGAATTACCAGTCTCATCCAGATCCTTTGCAGCGCACTTAGAGAAACCTTTGGTAACAGTGAGAAAGATGGGTATCATCTGGCCTGTAAGAAAAGGAGAACAATTAACAGAAGGTCTGTTTCTCCAGGGCAGAATTCCAATATTGACTCTGCACCACTGAGCTTTGCGAAACATTGAAACACACAGTCACTAGCAAATCACTCTTAAACAATCTAGAGGGAAAGAAATAGAAAGGGTAATGAACTTGCCAATTACCTTTGTAGTCCCAGCTACTGAAAATAACCATAATGGGAAATATCTGATGTCACGTATGTGAACCTTAAAGGACTTAGAGAGTCAAATGAAGCAGAAGAGGGAGGATGCCTCTGATAACCCACTAAGTTGACTTATTTAGAGTCTTCACTGGGAAATGTTGATCAGGAAATGAGAGGATACAGGCAGGAGCAGCTCCTGAAATTGTGCCTAAATACCTCACATATTCCTTAAGACAACTGTTTCAGAGACATGCTGACAAATGGAGTATACTAAGCACAGAGATCATGCCCTTGTCAGCCAGCATACGGAGAGCATTACTGATCCTCAGCAAATCATTACTGATCCTCAGCAAAATGTACTGTGACTGGGTCTAAAACCTGACTGGAATGTTCCATCGACGTGTGATATTGGAGATGGGTTTGCAGCTGCACTTGCCAAATCACCTTTGCAAAGCACAGTAGGTCACAGCCTGAGGAGCAGAGGATGCTCTGCTCTTGCTCAAGCAGAAAGGATTGTAAAAGAGCCAAGTTCTCTCACACAAAGGGAGGGAGTAGTAGCTTATAGATTAGTGATGAGTACAAGTATCTTTGATCCCTCAGTTAATTTTCATCTTGAAACCTGGGTAGAAAGTCTCAGGTGCTGGGCAATGAGTTGTAATCTCTCTGAACAGGTGCTTAATCAGGAGCAGATAGGATGGATTCAGGCCCGAGCACCTGGCATCTGCCACCAGCTCTTTTTCTGCCCTCTGGGATGGCTTCAGATAAGTCCCCAACATCTTTGAGTTGATAACTTCTTTTTGTTGTTGTTTGGCAATATATACTAGAGGCCAGTGCACAAAATCCGTGCACGGGTAGGGTCCCTAGCAGCTGCCAGCTGCCGGTCAGGGCCTCCCTTCATTCCGTGCCACCCCCTGGTGGTCAGCACACATCATAGCGAATGATCAAACTCCTGGTCAGTTGAACTCCCGAGGGGACACTTTGCAGATTAGGCTTTTATATATGTAAATATATATAAAGTGGTGATAACGCTGCTTGGTGGCATAGTTGATTAAAAATCCTCTGTTACCAATCACAAAACAAACAGTAAATGTTTTCTCTCAGTAAGTCTGCATAACAGTGTTCTGGACTTTTCAAATCTGAGCAAGGTTCATAAATGCACTAGGTGAAGAAACTGAACGAGGAGACAGTACATAGCCTTTATCCAATAAGGTCATGATCCTTAAGTGTGACACTTAACCAAGGATGTGCAGCGGTTAAGAACACAGGTTCAGAGTGTGTCCTAAAAGTCAGACTGCCAGAATTTAAACCTCTACTCTGAAACATTGTAAGACCTGGGACAAATTTCTTTTCTAAACTTCACTTCCTGCATCTGAGAAAGATACAGAATCTATCTTGTGGAAGGCTGAATAATACCTTAGCCCCAAAATGTCCAAGTCCTCATCTCCAGAACCTGGGAATGTCACTTTAAATGGCAAAAGGGATTTTGCAGATGGGATTAAGTTAAGCAAGAAAAAAATGCAGCCACGAGTCTGAAATTCTCACATTTTCCACAAGCCACCTTCTAATTTGGAGAAATATAGGTAGAGAAAATCCCCTCCTTATTTCTAACTGAGATGTAGCCCAATATAGGATTTTTAGTCTTGTGAGTTGTATGGGGTTTCTGGTGTGCTCTCCCTTAAGATCTAGACCAGTACTTGGCACAGCATGGAACGTGGATGATCTGTATCATAATTATCTAGGGTTCTGGTTCCAGATTCCCAGATTCCAGATTCCCAGGTCTACCATAAAGCTAGGAAGTTAGGATGATGGGGCCAGACTTAGGCATTTTTTATACCTGGCACTTAGTAAGCATTTCTGGCCTAGTCTAAAAGCAGCTTGGGTAGCCTCTTTGGCCCACTTTCTTCTAAGACCATATTCTTAATTTGGTCTTACAGCTTCCAAACTGAATAGAGAAGGGCAAGCATCCCACAAGAGGAAGGATCACAGCCAAGTAAACAATGTTACATTTGGAGAAAACACACACACACACACACACACACACACACACACACACCCCAAAAACTTTATTCTAGGCAAATAGTGCAAGGAAAAAAAGGAAGAAAGCAATTCAAATTTTAGGAAAAGCAATTAAATCTATGTGACAAAATAATAGCTGAAGTAAAAAGCAAAAAAAATATAGCATGATTCTAACCAATTGATGTGAAAGACAGAAAGAAGTAGAGGCACTAAACCTACAAAGCAGAAAATGCAATCCTCACACTATTTCCCCCCGGCCGAGCAATACTTAAAAGGTCAATGCAATTTATTGGTTTTCAACCCTAGTGCCAACCTGTATCTAAAACATGGGAGGCTTTGATTTCAAACTTAGTACAGGTTTAAAATGAAGGTACTTCCCTGTAATGGCATGACAAAATATAAATGTTAACAGCGCAAACAAAAGCAAGCACATATTGACAGAAGTTGAATTGTACAAGGGGAACGGAAAGGCAGAGGAACTCTGGGGACACAAACAGTCTTGGGCATAGACTGAATCATGAGACTGGGGTTCAACTTGATAAAACAAGAAAGAAATAATAACAGCTAATACTTCTTGAGAGCTGTTGTGTGTTGGCCACTAACAGCTGCAAATGCATTATTATTATTATTTGCATTATCATGAGCAACCCCATAAGGCAGGCATTATCCTTTTCCCTGGTTTATAGATGAGGAAACAGAGGCACAGAAAGGTCACGGAGCTCATAAACTAAAGAACACGGATCCAGCCAGCTGGTCCATCTGCAAACCGGCACTTTTAGTCACTAAGCTCCCACTTCCCTTTCAATGAAGCCAGCAGAAATAATCAAGTGAATGTGACATATTGGAAAGGAAGAGGGAGGAAAAGAAATGGGAGTGAGTTTATCTTCCTCCCCATGGTACATGTTGTCTAAAGTGGATGTGTCATGACACAGCAGGGTAAGCATAACGTTTTGAATTATGGACATAACACAGTAGTAGTGAACATGTTCTCTTGAGAAGGGATTGGGGTGAGAAGAGTTGAATTTCAGTATTATTTGAGTTGCTATCATGTGCATGTATTATTTTCATAAAATTAAAAGACTTTCTATTTATTCAGAGATATCTTCAAGTGGGTAAGTGCATCAGAACATGAAATACAAAAATCATCTTTATGTATCTGATGCATGTGTTAAATATTTGCCTTATCAAGATCATTATTTTAGCTTGAAGGCCTTTTTTTTTTTAAAAAAAAGAAAGTCAAGTATGAGTTTTAAGGATGTGTCCCTGACAGATGGGTATAAAACCCCTTGAACCCCAGGTGGCGTGCTCAGACCATCTGAGTTGCCCACTGTGTATTTTTTTTTAATGTGCTTGTTGTGCTTCCTTAATAAATTCTCTTTCTTTCCTAAAAAAAAGAAAATAAAAGAAAGAATGTGTCCCTGGTCATATTGTCAGGCATGGCAGAGGCAGAGTACAGGACTATGAGAAGCAAACCCTGCTTCTGAGGAGCAGTTCTGACTACAAAGGGCAGGCGATTCTGGATTCTCAGGAGGCCGGGGCTTTGATCCTCTGACACTGTCATAAACAACTTCGAGTAAAGGAGTCAGCAGCAGGGTGCCTGGAGCAGCCCACAGCCTCTCTAGGATGGTGTGCTTTGTTTTTACAGGGCTAATCTCATAAATGTTGCTCTAGGCTCAGTGCTGTGCACTCTTAGGCTCAGTTATCATAGTTTTCCATGTATTTACTTCATAGAAGCAAGCACTTTTATGCTCCCATTAAAATGGGGATCACCTATGTGAATTGCCTAGTGAAAGTAACCAAAGAACTGTGCTTAGAGAACTCAGTAATCATACATACATGTATATGCTCTATCTCCATCCATCATTGAGGTATCAATGTACTAATATCTATCTATCTATCTACCTACCTACCTACCTACCTACCTACCTGTTTTAGTATGCTCAGACTACTGTAAGACCATAGACTGGGGGGCTTAAACAATAGACATTTATTTCTCACAATTCCAGAGGCTTAGGAAGATTCATCTCCTAGTGAGGTTCCTCCGCTGACTTATAGATAGCTACCTTCTTGCTATGACCTCACATGACAGAGGGAGAAAGTTCTTGTGTCTCTTCTTCTTTTAACAGCACTAACTCCATCTTGGCAGCTACACCCTCAAGATCTCTTCTTAAAATAATTACTTCCCAAAGGCTCAATCTCCAAATACCATAATTTTGGGGGTTTAGGGTTTCAACATCTGAATCTTTTATGGGGGGGGGAGGGGAGAGTGACACAAAAATTCAAACTATAATTCTATCTATCTACTTATATACTTATGTACCTACCTCCTATTTATTATCTGTCTATCTATCCATCTATTCTTATGTATAGAACAATACCAAAATGGCTTAAAAATAACTTTCCTACACTTTTTTATTTTAACCTTTAAAAATCTTGCCATGTAAATAGGCCACAGAAAAAACACTAAGATACATGGAGGTTGAGTCATCTGTGATTACGCAGCCAATAAATGATGGTGCAGAGAATTCCACCCACATTTTCTCTGTCCTCTTCTCCCTCCTACTTGACTCTATTCCAGCCACATTTGTTTATTAACTGCTCCTCGAGGACACCAGGCACCCTTCCTCTGAGTCTTTGGCGTGATTATTCCCATTATATATTCCTAAGATATATAACTCAATCACCTCCCTCCCAGCGGTTCTCAACCTGTGGGTCGCGACCCTTGAAAATACATCCTGCATATCAGATATTTACATTATGATTCATAACAGTAGCAAAATTACAGTTATGAAATAGCAACAAAAATAGTTTTATGGTTGGGGGTCACCACAACATGTGGAACTGTATTAAAGGGTCGCGGCATTAGGAAGGTTGAGAACCACTGCGAGTGTTCTGATCCCTCCTTCACAGTGAGGCTTATCCTGTCCACTGTTTAAACTGAAACCCTGCTCTCTCCACAATCTCATCCTCCATATACTCTAGGGTCAGCCAGAACTGGGTGCAATTTTAACTTGTATGAATTAATATTTTAGAAGTTTAGGTAGGAGCCAGGCAAGATATTAAAGAGGATTTTTTCTGATATATTTAAGCAGCGTGATAAATTCTAAGTCAACTTAAATGTTGAATAATCACAGAGCAGTCATGAGCTCTTTCTTACTGTTTTCCTCCAGACTCAAAGACCTAGGTGCCAAATTCATCCTTACTGGGTGAAGGGAAAGTGTGTGAGAATGATTGGTCTAAGTCTAAGTTAAATAAAAAGACACACAAAAATTTTAAAAACTAAAACTATGTGTGGTTTCCTATCACACACCAGAGATTATCTAGCCTCCACTGATGTCAGAGTGGTGGGAGAGAAGAGAGAAGTATAGAGCGAAGAGGCAAGAGTGAGCCACCCCATCTCTCCCTCCTCTGGACCTTAACTTCCTCCTGGATTACCATCTCTTACACTCAAAACAAGATTTCAGGAGTCAGCAGGTGCTTGGATACACACCCTTAAATCCGATCACCTGTCCATATCACAGATGTTGTAGTGATGGGAAGGGATAATACCATTCCCATGATTGGACGTGCTAGTGTTCACACTGCCTGATTAAATGAGTGGGGGCTGGGGTGAACAGGCTGACCTTGTAGCATTCACCATCCATGGGAGCTGTAGATCCCATAAGCACAAATGGAGATACAGTGTTAGACATCCAGGTGGCACCTCCAACACCAGCAATAGTGGGCGTGTCAATGGGGAGAATACCTGGGTTGCCACCGAAGTCCAGCTGGATGTTGACAGTGGTGTCAAATGCGGAACCTGGCAATCGCAAACCTGCACTACCTGAGTGCATCATGCTGCCTCTGGCTGACTGGGCTGCAGGAGAAGTTAAACCTACAGCTTGTGCTGGGGCTACTATCACTTTTTCCAACAGTAAAGAGTGTTTAGGCTGCTGTCCGATCACTGGCCCCAGATGTAGGCTGAGAGGTAGTTTCTATCTATGTCCAAGGGAGGGTTGGAAATTTGGGTCCCTTTGCTGACTAATTTTTTAGGTAAATGGGTGGATTCATCCACTGAGAGAATGCTCGCACTGGGTAGTGTGTTCTCAGAATTAGGAAGTGGCATGGACAATGGAGAGTAGTTCTCCCTGGTCACAGGGGGTGGCGGGGGATGGAAAATGGCAGCCTGAGAAGTAGGAGGAGTGGCCATAGCCTCAGTGTCAATGGAAGGGTTGAAGTTGCAGTGATGCTGTCTACTGGAGCATAGGTGACTGCAGAGCCCATAAGGCAGCGGTTCTCAACCTGTGGGTCGCGACCCCTTTGGGGGTCGAATGACCTTTTCACAGGGGTCGCCTAAGACCATTAGAAAACACATATATAATTACATATTGTTTTGTGATTAATCACTATGCTTTAATTATGTTCAATTTGTAACAATGAAATTGGGGGTCAGCACAAATGAGGGACTGTATTAAAGGGTCACGGCATTAGGAAGGTTGAGAGCCACTGTCATAAGGGGTAGCAAGAGGAGCACTGAGAGAGGGGTTCTCTTCTGCTGACCATCGGTGGGCTGAGGTCTGGTTTGGGGGCCAATGGGATGGTTGTATTTTAGAAAAATTGTAATTTTTCATGAAATAAATTCACCAGTGTGTTATTCCATATCGATTAGAAGCCAGTTTCTCTGGCCTTCCTTGATTATGTCTAGTAAAGCATCTCATTCATGTCTAGAAAGCAAATACTTCATTCATTGCAAGTTAACAGTGGAGCAATGTATTGGATTAAAGTAAGATCAACACAATTTGAGGATTGTGAGCATGCCAGCTAGATCCACTCTTCAGCACACATTATTGGCACCTAAATGTAATTCTAGATATTCTTATGCCCAAGAGAGGAGACATACCCTTTGGGGTCCAGGATAAGGGAAACATGTATTATTATCCAGAAGCTGGAAGCACCAGCATGACAAAAAAAATCTGAAAAATTCTGACCTGCACATACCTTTATCTAATTTGAATCTTGTTGAGTTTTTGGGGTTTTTTTTTGCTCACTTCTTTGGAGTGTCTTCTCTTTTATGGTACTGCTATTGTATATCATCAATGTGACATGCAGGAGTTTCAGGACTAAAAATCATGTAGATCAGTAAAAATATTTGAATTTTTTTGGTTAAAAATATATTTAGAATAGCACTGGAGATAATTCATCTATTACAAAATTAGTTTTAGTCCTTTGCTCATGAGATTCCTTTGATAGTATATCAGAGAAAATTTGGACTTTCATCCCCTAAAAACTGTGAGGTTGGTAAGACACAAAAGGTTTTGCTGAAATACAAATTCTGTTTGAGAAAAGGAGAAATGGTATAAGCCCTTTCTAACCTCTCCAGAGCAGAAATGATTTACAGTTATGACATTTAACCATAATTCTTTG
This sequence comes from Myotis nattereri, assembly GCF_964212035.1. Lineage (NCBI taxonomy): Eukaryota > Metazoa > Chordata > Mammalia > Chiroptera > Vespertilionidae > Myotis > Myotis nattereri. Next base: position 47,374,125 of record NC_138087.1, read on the forward strand.
ATGTCATTAGAGGGAAGTTCAGTAAAGAACAATCTCTTGATTTTCTTTGTTTGAACAAAAATAGCAAGTTGGCACAAATTTGGAACAAAGATTTCTTATAGGAACTCTGAAAAAGATGATCAAATGTAAGACTTATTTGAAAACAATAAATTACAGTCATGTTATTCCCCTCTTTTTTTCCCAAAGAGAAAAAAATTCATTAAACATATGATTCATCTTAGGGCCTCAGAACAATTAAGGAAATCTGAACAAGGGTGTTCCAGAAAAGTCCACTTCTTGATTTTCCTGTCAAATGGGAATAGATGAACAATATATTTATTTTTTTACCTTATTTGTTCTTATAACGCAAAATAATATTAGTAGCCAGTGGCTATTCTGAGATAATTTGGCTTGGCAGAAGCAAGCATGTTGAGACAGAATTTGTCAAGGCAGAAGTATTTTAAAACAATTAATTTAATAGTTAATAAAAATTCTATATAATAAAAGCCTAATATGCTAAGTGTCCGGTCATCCATTCAACCAATCAAAGCATAATATGCTAATGATATGCTAAGGATGCTCATCTGCTTGTTATGATGTGCACTGACCACCAGGGGGCAGACGCTCCAACCAGTAGATTAGCTTGCTGCTGGGGTCTGGCTGATAGGGACTGAGTGAGCTGGGCTGGACACACCCTGAGCCCTCCAGTGGTCCCTCCCCAGCTGGCCAACCTCCTGCATCCCTCCCCGTCTGATCATGCACTGGTGGGGTCCCTCAGCCTGGCCTGCACCCTCTCACAATCCGGGACCCATCAGGGGATATTGGAGAATTGGCTTCAGCCTGATCCCACAGGCCAGGCCAAGGGAATCCACTGGTGCACAAATTCCTATTTTAATAATAACAGCAGTTTGTAGTTACCTGATTAGATTGCTTCTAATTTAACAATTTGAAAAGCACCAATCTCCAGTCATATTAAATGAGCCTCGCAGTGGACATCATTGTATGGTATTTCTAGTAGTGACAATAAACCATGGCTGACAACCTGTGGTAGAACACTCACTCCAATTGTCTTGTCTTGCTCACCAACATCAATCCATTGTATTTTATACAGAGTTAATGAGGGCTGTTAATGAGTGACCCCTGGAGCTCATAAAATAATATTTTTTCCTAATAAAATTTTGTCTCCTTGTTTGAAACCCCCTTTTCCTCTCTCTCTCTCTCAATATATATCTATATATCTGTATATCTATATCTTTCTAGCAATGTATCAAAACCTCTATGTGATTGATCTCTTCCACAATTTCTTGGCTTTTGTTGGTTTATTAATTTTATATTTCTATACTTTTATTTAAATATTGTTTTAGAAGAAACGTAAAGTAAATATTTCCCTAGTCTATCATCTTGAACTGAAAATACCTGTTGCTTTTAGCATCCGACATTACCATAAAAAAAAACCCAACCTTGGCATTAACAGATATAACACTCAAGATTTCAACTCTTGAGCAGTCACCAAGGATTTAGGGTACGACAATTTCTAATAAGAAAATAATACCTATCTCATACAGTTGACTTGAGGATTAAATTACATAATGAATATGAAAATGCTTTGTAAAATTTAAAATTTATAAAATATTATTTTATTTATTGTTTCAATTTTATCTGACAGTTATTTATGACATTGCTTATATGAAAAAAAAAATGCTTTCTGGCTTACTGTTCTGAAAACCAGACTATGTTTTTAAATAGCTCAATGGAAATGGCATTGCTTGTGAAGGTTAGGCTCCAAATTAGATGTTTCTAAACACCTTCCCCTCTCCATTCCTTTGCTTCTGAATCACTTAGCCAAAACATAGGCTGCTGACTATGAAGCTTTAAAGCATATTATCAATGTTTTAAAGGGAGCTATTCTCATAAGATTTCCAACTAATAGCAGGAGATTTTAAAATTCTTAAAAGATCATCTAATCTTTGAGATTTACAGCTCTACTTTCATGTCAAGCAACTGGTATTAATGCCAGATAATCATCTGAACTTCTGGGTGCTTCTCTGAACTAAAGTTCTGAACCTCTTGAGGTTTTCTCCTTATTATCTGAAATTTTTGCCAGATAAGCCTTTTCCTAAGGAGTACAGTCAGGCTTTTATATTCTCACATAAGAAAGAAGCTCAGTGAGTCCGGGTGGGGCTATTGAGCTCCTGGTGAAATATGATCATTATGAGACAAATTTCCTCAAAACAGAAAAGCAGTTATTTCAGGTTTTCAATACCAAATTTATCTATACTTTGTACTTTCGCAAGCTGGATTGTTGCACTTGCTACACTTTAGAGTTATTGTATTTTTTTTTTCATGTGTCTGTTTTCTCCCAGATAATATTCCTTGAGGCCTGGGATATCTTTTTTCATCTCTTGATGATTCCATGGCATTTTATTTGTCATGCAGTGGTTAGCTATGCAAATGAGATTTGAAGAAATTTATAATAGTTATGTACATATTTCCATTATCACTTTAAAGATATAACAGAAAAAGAACACTGTTGGTGCTGAAAGTTCGCCTCTAATAAATGTTGATTCCACTTTTAGTGATGATATTTTTTTTACTATTTTATACATTCCTACTTTATATTTCATCTTTATTTTTGTCTGTCTTTATGACTAGTTCAAGAAAAGTAGGTAGGTATGAGGGTAGAGCTGGACCACAGGCCAGACTTGGCTGGAACAGTAAAGAAATTATGTGGATTTTTGGTGAGAGCATCCTGAAGCATACAGATCTACATCTTCCCTTTGAAGCATGTGTAGGGATCTGTTTCCAAAGAGTTTTATTAGCAGCTAATCAAGATGTTTTAGCACAGGGCTCCTGATTAGCTATTAGTGGGCTAAGAGTAAATCAGTGTTAAAGTAGTTTCTGATTTGTTTTACATTGTAAATGTGTAGTTTGTTGTTGTTGTTTTTCAAAGTTTCCTGGACATAACCTTTTGAGGGCCACCATTCAACCCACTGCATCAGCCTATGATACTTTGTGTTTGGCTGATAGCTGCAGTTATAGCACAGGAGAATAGCTGTTTCTGTAGATGCACTTAAGGTCTGGCTTAAAGAAAAGGGGCTCTGGGGGTTGCACGTGGCTGAGCAAATGACTGGAGCTGAATGAAGAAGTCACCAGAAAGACCTTTAGTTTACAGAGATCTTTACCTGGCACTTGACTGTAGAGTATGTAGGAATAGGGCAGGAAAGTGTCAGGCAGTGCCCACCCTAACTTACTTTTCAGTTACACTTTTAAACTATTGGCTCTTTCAGAGTGTTCTGTTTTATTTCCACACACTAGGAATTTTCCAGTTTTCCTTCTGCTATTGATTTCTACTTTCATTCCATTGTGGTCAGCAAAAGAAACGTGGTACAATTTCAATCTTCTTCAATTTGTTAGAACTTGTTCTGTCACCTAACATGTGATCTGTTCTGGAGAATGTGTTCCATGTGCACTTGAGAAGAATGTGTGTTCTGCTGCTTTGGGTGGAATGTTCTTTTAGGTCTATTTAGTCTATGTGTTGTTTAAGTGGTCTGTTTCATTATTGATCTTCTGTTCATATGAATATATTATTGGAAGTGGGGTATTAAAAACTCCTATAATTGTGTTGCTGTCTATTTCTCTCTCAATTCTGTCAATGCATACCTCATATATATGGGTACTCTGATATTGAGTGCATGTATATTTATTATTGCTAGATCTTCTTGATGAATTGATTCTTTAACCATTATTTTTTTGTGACAGTTTTTTACCCAAGTATATTTTGTGTGGTATAAGTATACCACCACCACCCCTCCTGCCTATTCTTTCTTTGGAATATGATTTTTCAATGATTTTACTTTCAGCCTAGTGTCTTTAGATCTAGGTGACATTTTGACCTTCATCTTTAGGCTTTCCTCTTAAGTCTCAACTCATTTGAAGTCTGAGTAGTGTGCTTTTTACTGTTTACCACTTTGGAGAATTCAACAAACTGTTCTACTTAAGCTGAGCCTCTTTTCTCTCCCACATCTGAAATTGAATAGTTATTTATTACCTACACCTCATTCTTTTGGCACTTGGCATGCAAGGTTTAAAGGGTGAACTTTCTTAAAGGAGACCAACATGCTTGTCAAATTCAAGAACTCTGGTTTACTGTGTAGAAATCATATCAGTTTGTTTGTTGTTAGCACTCCAGGGAAATTTTCTAAAGTAGACTTTGAGCCTGATATTTAAATTTATTAGACCCTGAATTAAGGATTTTAATAGAAGAAAATAGGCTGGTCTGTCTTAGAGCAAATTTTATCAAAGTGTGACCATCAGACTCATTCTCATTGAGTCACTGATAGTGCCCTCTCCCCAACTAAATTGTGCACCTCTGAGAGCCAAGAACTGGCTTACAGTTCTTGCCACCCACGAATCTAACCATGTCTAGTATAGAATGCCTTCTATGCACCTGTGTCAATTTATTTTAAACAACAGCAGTACATTTATGTTTCCATTTCTCTCTAGGAAATGAAGCTACATGCCACAATATTGAAACATCAAGCCTTTAAATGTTTGTGAACCTATAGATCTAAGAATAGTTTGCATAACTGTCTTTTCTTCTGCACTATTCTAAGATGAGCCTATCAAAATATGGCCATTAAAAATTTTAAGTGCAAAGAAATAATAAGCAAAGAAAAAGAAATTGCTTCTCAAAAGATCTTCTTCTACCAGAGTAAAGACTAAAGGTCAAAAAGTCAAATTAACATGGGATTTTTTACTATTATAAGTAATAAGAACACTGACAAGAACAATCACAGTGCTGATTGCTATCATCATCTTTTCACTTTCCATTACAGTTGTTTATATTATTTTCACGGGATTTTAGTGAAGTTATCAAGGGTTTTATAATAGCCAAATTAAAAAACACACGAAGTTTCTTGAAATGTCAATATAAAGAAAAATGAGTCAGAACATGAAAAATGTTTTAGACAAGTTGACAACATATATTCTTTGTTCATTTCTCTTTTTGAGAGAAGTTTCATCTTATTCACACCCACATGTTCAATACACTGAATAAAATACAACCAGTCAACCAGTGGGGATAAAAAAGAAAAGACAAGATGGTTCCAGAAAACTCTTCTATATTATTCTTATGATATCTCAGATCATTTAATGTAGAAGAGTTTTGAAATAAAAGCATTTTTAAATATTCTCTAAATGTTGTTTTATAATAATTTGCTTATTTATCTCACTGTGAACTTTTAAAAACATTTGTAGAAATATGTTTTTTATTTTAACACTAGAGGACCGGTGCACAAATTCAAGCACCACTGGGGTCCCTCAGCCTGGCCTGCGGGATTGGGCCAAACGTGGCACTCTGACATCTCCTGAGGGATCCTGGATTGCGAGAGGGTGCAGGCCAGGCCGAGGGACCCCCTGCCCCAGTGGATGATCAGGGCTGCGGAGGGACGTAGGAGATTGGTCAGCGGGGCAGGACCGCGGGAGGGCTCCAGGGCATGTCCAGCCCATGTTGCTCAGTCCCGATCAGCCGGACCCCAGCAGCAAGCTAACCTACCAGTTGGAGCATCTGCCCCTTGGTGGTCAGTGCACATCATAGTGAGTAGTTGAGCAGCCTTAGCATATCATTAGCATATTTCGCCTTGATTGGTTGAATCGCCGACCGGTTGACCAGACACATAACATATTAGGCTTTTATTATATAGGATTTGGCATTTAAGTATTTGCATTTTTCCTTTACCTCCTATAATAACCCTTTAGGAAAGACTATACATATCCCTTACATACTGCCCACACTCTATAACCCATGCACATACAAAACAAACTTTGGGGACAGATTAACATGAATTTGATTGCGTTTAGAAGGATGTGGAACTCATAATGTTTTACATCTCAACATTTTAAAAGTGCCTTTTGGAAGTAACCTTAGTTTGAGTCTAAGTTCCATTGATTTATAAAATACATTTCAGATATTCCTAGGTATGTGTAGTAAAATGGTGAAGCTATGTTACCGGAAGTCTATTTACATTAACAACTGAAAAAAAATCAGGGAAAAATATATTAGAATCAAGAGTCAGATATAGTAGATTAATCAAACAGAAGGTAGATCCCAGAATTAGATCTACACATACAGAGACAAGTGATTTTCAACAAAGGTGCTAAACCAATTCAGTGGAGAAAGGCTAGGTTTCTTTTTGACAAATTGTGCTGGAAACTTGTAGTGCATGGGTATCATGCATAGATAGCCATATATAAAAGACTGAACTTTAACCCTTACATCATGTAAAGAATGAACTGAAAAATACATCATAAATCTATAAAAATTCTGTATGAAAACATGGGAAAATTATATAATGTTGTTAACCAATGTCATTCTAATAAATTTAATAATTGAAAAAAAAGAATACATGGGACAAAACCTTTGTGATCTTGTGTTAGGCAAAAATTTCCTAGAAATGACACCATAAACAAGATTCATAAAAGAAAAAATGATAAACTAGGCTGGTTTCATCAAATCTTCTGCTCTTTGAAAGTCATTATTAAGATAATAAAAGGAAAGCCACAGTTCAGAAGAAAATATCTGCAAATTGTATATCTGAAAAAGATTTGTGCCTAAAACACATGAAGAATCTCAAAACTTAGTGACTAGAAAATTTCTTAAAAATTAAAAACGAGAAAATAGCTACAAAGAGATTTTACCAAGGAGGCAGATAGATGGCAAATGAACACATGAAGTTGCTCAAAATAATCAGTTATTAGCTAAATGAAAATTAAAACCTCAGGAGATACCACCATACACCTACTGAATGGCTAAAATTATAAAGTCTGACCACACCAAGTGTTGGAGACTGTGGAGAATGGGCAACCATAGCAGGAGCAGGAGAAGAAAATTGGAAGATGTCTATGGAATTTGAGAGATTTCATTGCTATCATTTTGGTAAATATGACTTATACACAGAAATCATCATTATTCAGATAAGTGCAGCTCTAATGATTGTAGGATACAGATGCTTAAATGAACCCTCAATTATCCACATCAAATTTCTTGGATTTAAGAAACTTCTCTGGATTGATTAAAGACAAATTGTAAACCACTAGCAGAAGGCCATCGGATATAAGCTCTCACATCTTCAGGGAGAGTCTCTTAATTCTGTATGTTTAATTGATATTTCTAGTGATTCCAAACAGAGAGATATACCTAATAGTGCTCTCATTCTCAAATAATTAGATTAGGAAACCATACTGGTAATCCTAAACCTCGAATTTGAAATGCTTCCAGATTTAAGCCTTTTGAAGTGCTATGTTTTCTCAACTGCTTAAGAAATATTATCGATGTTCTATGAATCACAACTCTCCTACAGGGGATGAATATGCCAAAACAGATAAGAATATCTATTTTCAAAGGGCTTTCTACTTCAAGTTTAATAGTCTCCCAAAGTTTATATAACAAAGTCCCAAGCTGTTGCGAAGGTTTGACAAGCATGTTTCTCAGCAGTTCTGGGATTTATGTTAGGTGGCTTTTAGTGCAGATAAAACAAAGAAAATTTACTGAATGCTTAAATAACTATTGGTGCAGGTTCTTATTCATATTCTTAGTGGTGGTAAATACTCTTTCTTGCTGTTCTGCCTTAGCATTCTTCATTTTTCTTCTTCTTCCTGACTTCTTGGCTATTTTAAAAACATATCAAGTTTGTTTTTAATCATTTGAATTTAGACTATCACTTTCTCCTTTATTGATGCCTCTAAACCACTTGGTTTACTTTGGGATATTTAAGGTCGGTTCATTTGGTAATATCAGACTGCATCTAAGGAAGGGCATGTCATTCAACAAAAGATAACTGTGTGTGCAGTAGTTTAGGCTGCTTAGACACTTGCATCCAACCCTTTTATATAGTTTTTTTAGTGACTCTTCTAGGATTTGCTAACATGATTGAACTTTACTGAGTAGGATCCTGGCTGCCTAAATCATTCATCTGATAATCCCAATGTTCAAGGCAGAGAGAAGGTTCTCACAAGTTTAGCACCACGTTGCCCTCTAAGGACTCCAAGCAGGTCAGGGCCCCCGACTTCTACTGCATGAAGCCAGTGTTGAGCAGGCCCCTGGAGAGTCACATAGATTCCCAGTGAGAGTGATCCGGTGACAGGCAGAGTTACTGCTGGAAAGCACCCATTTCCAGGGTAAAGCCCACCTTAATATTCAGTTAACAGACATCAATTATCCCAGCCCTCCATACTACATTGTCACTCCTCATGCGCTTATTGCTAAGTGGTTTGTCTGTGGATGGGCCCCAAATTCTCCAGAGCACTGCTTCCATAAAATAGTCATATGCTGCAACATTCCTATCTCATAGGAAGTAGTAATTTAGTTGGGAACAGCGAAAGAAATAGTTCACATATACTCTGCCGTTATGGAACTGCAGAACGCTTCTTTAGGAAATATATGTTTGTAAACAGTTGCAAGACATATCAGCCATTTACTTCCCCCAGTTTTACTGATTTTCAGGCAAATGTCAAGTTGTATTATATCTTACAGATTCCATTTTTAAAATTACCTATACTTATCCTCTCTCCCATCCAGACTGACACATTTACTGAGCCCCAAAATTCTAGTTTGGTCTCTAATAATCTTCATGCAACAATAGCTACTTCCAAATTTCTTTTACCAGGAGAGTTCTGGGAAGATGTTCTTGATTTCTTTCTTGGTTATTAGTATTGCTACTTTAAAATATGCTTCATCAATTCGTAGGGAGGAAGCTGAGAGTACCTGATTTTCTGGCTTCTTAGCTGGGTGAATCACTATCTCTGGAATTCAGTTTGCTCATCTATAAAATGGGAATAAGAATACCTCGCCTGCCTACCATATAGGGTTGTTTTGAAGGTCAAGTGAAACAATACACTTCCAAATATTTTGAAGACGGTTGGTTATGTGCTCTAGAAACACACAGTATGGCTACTAGTAGTTTGTTACTGATACTTTTACTCTTATTTCTGCCACACTGCTAATAATATCGCTGGGCAAAGTGCTGTCCGGAAAACACGTTCATCATTTTCACTGACTCTGATCTGCTTAGCACAAGATATTACATTTTATATGTCTTTCTTTTTGTCTAGGAGCATTTCCACTTGATTTTTTTTTCTTTTTTAGTACCTATAAATAACTATGTAATAAAGCCTGATTAGAGAACAAAGGGGGGAAAGAGTGTTTAAATTGAAGGAGCAGAGAAAAACAAAATTTAAAAAATGTGTGAATTGCACAATCCTGTTGGAGGCATTAAACATTTTTATTGTCTGTGTATTTATATCAGACAGTGGTCCTGTATGATATTAAGTCATTTGATATATGTATTGTGATTTCAACACTCGGAAGGATTGACTCAGCCTCTGCTCCTCAGAGGAAGACAGAGTGCACACTGGGCAGAACCCTTTGTGAGCTCTGTCTGTGAAAATCATAACATTGCTCAGACCCCATGTACACTCCAAATCTCCGTAGCGTGTTTTGTTAGAAGCAAATAGTTTCCTGGCAATTCTGTGCCTGAAATTTCTGAGCAGCTTGACACCCCAGTTTATCCCTGGAGGGTGTTATTAGTCACTCCATTATAAAAAAAAAATGCAGAGATAATAAGTGTGTCTGTAGAGTATGCATGCTGGGTAATAACCAAGGGGACAAAATATTTTTACAGGCTGGTCATGGGGAAGCCTTGCTTCACGCAGTTCCACATCGGCTGCACCTGTGGGCTCTCTTGCTGTCCTGCCACCACAGCATCATGCATGTGGCCTAACGGGAAATTCTGCTTCCACATTTAGCATTTGTTTTCTTAGCTACAGATGATAAGAGAACTAAACCTCAGCGGGTGGGATTTAAAGACACAAAGCTTACCATCCAATAAATCTGCAGCACCTGAGCTTAAGCAGGAACGGTTAGCAGAGAAGCAGGCACCTGGGAAATGCAAGGAGCTCAGGGTTAAACTAGTGTCAGGGGGGCTTGAGTTAACTCAGACTCCAGCTAGGCCTGTTGGAGGCCATTGCTCGGCCATGACAAAGAGTGAAGACCTTTAAGAATCAATTAGTGGTTTGTCCTCGCCTGGTATCTGTGACTAACACAGTGTATGTAGCTCCAGGACCATTCCTTTTACACTGTTGGGCAATGACAGGATCTGAGGATCTGTTGTTTTGCTTGCAGAATTAAAAAAAATTTCAGCCTCGCCGGTATGGCTCAGTGGTTGAACATCGACCTATGAACCAGAAGGTCACAGTTAGATTCCCAGTGGAGGCACATGCCCAGGTTGTGGGCTTGATCCCCAGGGGGATGGGGCCGTGCAGGAGGCAGCCAATCAATGATTCTCTCTCATCATTGATGTTTCTATCCCTCTCTCCCTTCCTCTCTGAAATCAATAAAAATATATTTGAAATTTTTTTCATAAAAAATAATAGGCTTTACAGAAAATGAAGGAATTATAGTTTACTCTGTATTATGACTTCCCTGAGAATCAAGAAATAAGAATGTCTGTAAACAGCTTCTCCCACCTCCATCCTCATCCCAAAACCTCCCCATCCGTCCAGAGCTGCGTTGGCACTCTCACAGGGTAGCTTTTTCATGACCGAATCCCAGACACCCATTCTATTATTAAAGAACGCCCTGTTATATTTATTACCGAGGTGGTTGATATTGCTGCCAATTGTCGAATTTCGGTTTCCTGTGGTTGATTTTCATGCATGAGGAGCACACAGCTGCTGGGCGGGTGCCAGCATTCCATCAATCTCTCCAGGCCGCCTCGACCTCAGGATATGTAAGAGTAGCGGGTAAATTGGAAGATCAATGACTTGTCCCTCCTGCCGCACCAGCTGCTATTGAGAAATTAATATGAGGATCACTATAAATAAAAGATAAAAGATGATATGGCTTACAGTGTAAAATATTAAGGCTGGACACAATGTGCCTGAGGAATCTAAACCCAAAGCTAAGCAATTTAACCCTGTAAGGGCCTTCCGCCGCCCTTGTGGAAATCCAGTTTGGGGGAGAGGTCATGCTGTAATGTGATAGGGCTCTCTTGTGAGATAGAGAGTCAGGAGCACTAACAAAATAGTGCTCCTTCTCTCGTCCGTGTGATAGAGTTTTAGGAGTGGATGAGATTGCAGATATTGCTTATCCAGGACAACTCATTTTGCATGAGGAAACTGAGGATCAGAGAGCTAAGTGCTTTGCTCAGATATTCGCAGTAGCTGGCGACAGAGCTGCTCAGGGACCCCAGTTCCAATGTTCAATCCTTTTCTATCAAGCCACTTCCTGTCACAAAGATGCTTAACAAAACTCTCATTTTTGTGCTCTCTGGGGCTTTCCTTAGAAGAGTGCTAATTGAGAATCATGCCAAAGTGGTAAAAGATGATGGTATTGCTTCATATGCACTCAAGGCCAAAGATCTCCGTGCAGCATGGTAATAACATTTGACAGGTATCATTTACAGAGCACGTCTGGTTCTGAGGCATCACAGGGCATTATCCATGTTCTCCTGGGGATGAGGAAATGGAATAGGTGATCGGACTAAAAAAATATGCGGATCCCAAGAAGGAGTTTGGAAAAGAAAAGGCAAAAAATGCTGGTTGTATTAGGGGAAGCACCATTTGTAGAGAAAATAGGCCTTAGGAGAGCAACTTGACCTTGAAATGGGAGCAGAAGTTGAAGAGCCATGAGTTAATTTTGTTTGAATCTAAAAGCCTAAATTCAGCTGCTTGCTCTGGTGCATGTTGGGTGTGTGTTAATCTGAATGGCTCAGACCCAAAGTGGCTCTGGCTCCCTCAAGTTCCGCTGTGCCCACTGGTAGCTCCTGACATGAGAAAAGGGGCTGCTGTGTTTTCCAGACAGCTGAGCTCTGTGTACACCTTGATTTGCAATTCCTTTTGGCTGCTTCTCAGGACAGCTAAATGGGATTTAGATTCCTTAAAATGCAATTATGAATCTATTGGCCTTGACTCTAGGTTCTACTCATGAATTCATTTGTACTTGGCAAAGAGGATTTAATTTCTCATCTCCTAAGACATATAAGCATCTCTTAGGCCTCTCCTCACTCTCACCTGTTAATCATCAGAAGTCAGCTTCATGAAACGTTCAATTCGGTCTCCATCTCTTCTGAAGACAGATGCACTTAAAAAAAAAATTGGGATGCTGATTTTATTTAAAGTTAGTCACCTACTGGGTTACAAAAGGTGATTTTCTTTTCAGCAGGTTAAAAAGAAAGAAAAGAAAAAAAAAATCTCAAATTCTTGTTTTTCCTTTTTTTTAAAAAAGCTTCCCATCAGTGCTGTTTCTTCAGGGTCAAAAAGTATGCATTACAAAAAGAGAAAGAGAAAAGATTAGAGATCAATGCCAGCTCTCCCTGAAATACCTGCCTCAGTTGAGAAATGAATATGAAGATCACTATAAATAAAAGATAAAAGATGATATGGCTTTTGGAGTAAAAAATGAGGCCAGTCACAATGTGATATATCAAGTTTAACCAAATTAAGTCCCTGGGATAAACAGGGCTTGGTTTCTGTTGCATTTGAAAAATAAACTAGTATTAAAAAAAATAAGCTTGTATATGAAAAGAGTCATCCAGGGGCTGGAAAAGGAGAATTCCATTTCTTTCCTTTTAGCTAGTCTCTCTTCAACACCTGCACGAGATTTGGGAAATGCTTCCCCCTGGGCAACAGAACGCAGAGCAATCACTCAGCATTCAGTGAGGGTGCACCAACTCATCTTATTGGTTGAGGTGGTAGCTGGAAGCTATGGTTAGGGGATGGGGTTATTTTTTTGCATTTTAATCCACAAGCTTGCTCAGGAAATATGCTTTCCATTAGGATGTACACACATCATTTTTCTATATCATTCATTAGATTAATGTTAGTATTAGACCTCCACAGAGCACTTGGGCATCTTTCCAGAAATACATTATGCAACACATGGGTTTCCTATTCATAAGTGCAAGTTTCCAAACCTGAGCTTCAGAGACTTTAGAAGCAGGCTGGCTGCAATGAATTTTTCACTCCCTCCCCTAATTCTTCTCTCTATCTTGTGTCTCTTTTTCAGGAAATTCAATATAATCTTGGTCCAGTTGAAGTAATTATTTTGATATGTTGTGATAGATGTGGCCAGAGTTTTTTTTTCTCTAAGTCTGTTGGGTGTAGACTCCTTTTCCTGTATGTTTTGACCTTCTCTCTAACCCTGAAAGAATGTAGATGGGTTGGGTGACTCACATTCACTTTTGGAGCAGTGAACTGAATTATTTAGCATAAGCAATGGGGAAAAGTGTAGGAGTACACTGGAGAAATAATTTAAAATTATATCTTTAGCTGGAGGAAAATTGGCCTACCTACACAAGAGTAAATATGGCATATGCAGTGATTCAAATACTCTAAGATGTCTGTTTTAGCAATAAAGACCAGATCTGGACACAGTCCCTGGCATAGTCAGACATACACCTGCACGCTCGCTATATCAAAAGAACCACAGAAGTGTGTTGAAAACTGCTTAAGTGAGAGACATAAACACAACTACAGATGAATGGACAGAAATCCAAGGCTTTAAATGCTGGACTGCTGGCAAAGCAGTCGGCAGGGTAAGCTCCAGCCAATTTTCAATTGTGAAACACTAGGTTCACATTGCAGACATGCTAGAATGTTCTCTTCCCTGCCCAATATTTTAGGGAGGATATTAAACACCCCTGTTAAATGTCTGAAAATGATTGCCAGAGTGGAGCTTTTGAAAACGTTGGCTGAGATCTCTAATAGGCTCGTGGCTTTGTCAAGTGTCTCAGAAAGAATTTACAACATAATGTCAAGTCAACTGCAGTTTTTGGATGATACACATGTCTATCTCATTGCAAGAAAATATCCATGTATAGTTGAGGTTCAGGACCAGCTGGTGTAAATTTGGATGGTTACCTCCTTACCTAACCTTTTAGCTTATTTTTGTTCCTTGATTGTAGTTAAGGTTAATCTTGCCTCCAGGACTTTGCATTTGCTATTCCCATTTTTTCTGGAATATTATTTACAGAAAAATTTTCCATAATGGCTCCTTTGTATTCTTTGACACTTACCTCTTATTGATATTTTTTTCTCTCAATTATTCTACTAGCCTAACTTAATGACAATTTATCATATTATCTTATTTCCTTTACAGTTACTTACCAGTGTTCCAAGAACAGTAACAGAATAACAATAAAAATAACAATTATCTTTTGTGTCTATTTGTATTTAAATGGACTTCTTCCCCCAAGAACTCAAGCTCCACAATGGCAGGGATCCTGTTACCTTTCTCATTTCCTGTTCTGTTCCAGCTGTGGAACAGTGTTCGGCACACAGTAATCACCAGAGGTGGGTTGCTAGAGTGTGTAGAGAATACATGAATGAATGTGTAGATTTGGGATTATTAGAATGGCTGGAGGTAGTAATTAAATTAAAATGGTAGGTTTTAGAGCTGAAAGCGGCCTTGTTCAAGACTTTCCTTTCTGTAGCATCCCTGACAGATGACCAACGAGTCTGTGCTTGAATAATTATATATATAGACACTAACCATGTCACTCTTCTAGCTGTGTTCACATAGATCACAGCCTTCCGTGGGAGTTAGTTAGTCCCTGTTCTACAGTTGTAATTAGGAGAAAACCTTGATTTATCCAGAACTTCTTGTCTCAGTCCTCTCACCTTTTGTTTCTTGTTCAAATTCCTAAAAAATAGGACAGAGTTTCCTCTAATTACATCCTTTAGGTTTGTGTGCCTGCTTGTAACAAAATTGGCACAATGCTCCCGTAAAATTCACCTGGATTGTCTGCCGTTTACCACTACATTTTCTGTTACTATTTAGAAATAATTTTTCATAATGTTCCATTTTTGAGGGAGTATAGAAAGAAAAGAGATCTAGGGGTTATGCCAAAAGCAATCAGACAGATATTTTAACTTATCCTCTTTAATGGAGTTGATGCTATAGAGAACTGAGCAGTATTGTCAGCATTATTGCTATTGTTCAGAAATGTATTTATGGTGACTAGAGAATGTAAGGTTCACGGCGCAGGAGACAAAGTCAGAGAGTTAAAAAGCCAGCCAAATCAAAGGAGGTACTTTTAATCTGCACTCCCGGGCGAGTTCCATGGGTCCCAAACGGCGGTGCCAGTGAAGTCACGCCAACAGGGAGCGGAGGAACTTTTTTATACAGCTGTTCAGTGAGGGTGGGGAAGGATGAGCTGTGGGAGTTCCTGCCACAGGCAGGTCCGTCACAGGTTCCAGGAAAGAATCAGTATCTGTGTCGCCATCTGTCTGATGCACTGGTCTGTTGCGGGTTCCAGGAAGGGACCAGTATATGTGTCACCATCTACCTGGTGCATGCATCGGCTCCTGGACTTCCCTCGGACCTAACAGAGAAGTTCCCAGATGGGGAAAGTATGTGTCAACCACTTCGTAGAGCCGTGACTATTTCTCAAAAAAGTTGTGGTACTAGTGAACAAGAAGCATACTCCATATTCCTAAGATAATGATAGCTTCATTGATATGGTTTAGGTCTTAAAGGACCAGCCCCTGTGAGTGATATTGCAGAATTACACAGAGCCTAGATTCTAGGGCCCCACAGAAGGCCCCATGCAGTCATTGTCAGAAATTAGTTTACCAATAGTATGAATGGGGGGAAATCAAAGCCCTGGTTGGTGAATCAAGGTAAGCCCAAACTCCTTTCACTTATGACAAACAGACACAGAGGTATACAATATTCAAAAACAGCCTCACAGGATTAGGTAGAAATCATAAGTAGATATACTAGAGGAGGTACAACAGAAAGAAAAGCAAGTCAGTGCTGTGGGGAAACTTTTTTCAAGGACAGCTAAGAGAATAATAATAGTAACAACAACAATAATCATAAAATTAATTTTAAAAGGCTTAGAATGGCACATAGTTCTAATCACTCTACATGCATTAACTCTTTCCACACCACAGCCCTATAAGATGGGTGCAGTTATTACCCTTACTGTATAAATGAGGAAATGAGACACAAGAGGTTAGTTACAGTCCTGAGGTCTCGTAGTGGTGGAGGTGGGGAAAAGACCCAGGCGAAGTAATTTCAGACTCAGTGCTCTGAAACAATAGGTTATATTTTGTAGGTAATATCTGTGCATTTTAAAATCACTTTACAAATATTATTTTTACTCCTGAAGTATATAGGAAATATCCAGGAAAATAGGCATCATGATTATTTTAATTTTATTTTTATCAAAAATGTGTTAACTTCCTATAGTTCAGTATTCTTCCCTGACTTCTTAAAAATTCAACTTGCAGTCCAAAAATAAAAAATTAAAAAAAAGGCTAAAGAAAGTGAATTTCGGGAAATCCAGTTCTGGGGAGCAACTAAAAGAATGTGGCCCATGAGGATGTAAAAAAAAAAAAAAAACAAAGGAAGAGTCAAGAACCCCAAATAATTAAGCTTCACACTGTTAGGTAAAGGGACACTTCATTAATATCTTGTTCAGAGAGCCCTCACCCTACAGAAGCCAAGAGGTCTCACTATAACCACTGACTTACCCCCTGATCCTGAGAGATTCACGTGCCTCTTTGAGAGCCCCTAGGTTTCCCTAAAATGGGGATGTTGGAACAGGTTAGCCCTCACAACCCAGCTCTTACGTTTTATACACCTTCGAGTCTATGTATGTGCACAATGGCTTTCGCAACACAAGTTATTTTTTTCTTAACTACTCCTCTTCTGAGTTTTACTGCAATTTTAATACATAACAGAAAAGAAAGCAATATCAAGCTGCAATTAACTGACACACTAGCTTCCCATTCTCAACTCACTGCCAATTCTGCAAAAAGCCTTGGGTGGAATTCTGATGCAGACCATGAAAACACACTGTAAGAGTCCCAGAGTCTTTCTCAGATTTGGTTGTCCTGCATGTTCTCTGGCACCACAGTCTTGGACTGTCATTTGCAAATCCATCAAAAAAGAAATTAAGTAGTAGGAATGGGTATCCATTCTATTTGGAGAGAGAAATTCTTGAACTTTCTTACCTTACAGTATGAAAGTTCAGCCTTATTTAAAATTGACATTAAAGGTTAAACTTTTAAGGCAACATAGTCCTGTAAATAGAAGAGAAAACATAGCACAAATAATACAGTTCTAACATTATGTAAACACATATTCACACATGGTGTTTAAATGGATTAAATTTGAGAGCAGTAAGAACATTATTATTTTTCTCATAGAGAATATTAAGAAACACACTCATACACACATATCTGTCCTACTGGCCTCTCACATATTCAGTTTTTTAAATGGGTATACAGTTTTCTTAGTGTCTATTTTAAAGATTATTTTTAAATCTTTAGATTATAATTTTACTTAATCATGTTCAGATGTCCCAGACAAAACAACCTGCTTCCCTATTTATAATGGTCTGGCCCTCTAGCAACTTCAGTGTGAAATTATAGCTAATTTGTCTACAAACGTCAGGTGGTCATAATAATCTGGCCACTCAGTGTATGTCATTCATGGAGCAATGCTATATTGTTTGAATTGCAGTAGCTTTATAGTAAATTATATAGCTGCCTCTGAGTATGCAGATACTCATCTTCTAATAAGATTTATTACTTGTACCTGAATGTCTTCAAATTATATTCTTTATTTAGATTCTTTACTGTTCACTCAATATAAATTCAGAGCTGATATGTATAAAAAAATGAACTAAAATGGCTAACATCTTTTAGTTTTCATTTATATTCCTAGATTTAAAATATGGAAGAGTAATAGAATGAAACATTTTTTAAAACCTCTAATAACTTATATTTTCCATCTCTAATTAAAACAAAATACTCTGTGGAATACTTTTGCATCATTTACCCAGTTTCATTAATGCTAGTTACTAAAGTTAATTTAAATTCACTCTTGTAAAATGAGAACCCAGTGTCAGCTTTTTTTCTGTGTTAGCATACTTAGGGAGACTTACAAATAGTCATCTGCTAGGTGGTAAACAGTAAACAGATTTGTCTATCGCAAATAATCTTAGCCAATAAATGTCATTTATGCTCCATTTAGGAATAAAGATGCTAATCTGAGATCACAAAAGGGTCTTTTTGTAGAAGTCAAAAGCAATTCTGCTTTGATTAGTTGCATATGCAAATATTACCTAATTTCTTTCATCTTCTTTTGACAGTTGTACAGAAAGAAAATTAAACATAAGAATTAAAGTCAAATCTACTGCAAATGCATATATCTTTGGTGATTTGCACTATATCTTTGGTGATTTCTAGGGGATATCTATGCTCAAACTTTTATGCTATCCTTTCTTCCAAAACAGAATTTTAAGAAGTCATAATGAGGCTGAAACCGGTTTGGCTCAGTGGATAGAGCGTCGGCCTGCGGACTGAAAGATCCCAGGTTTGATTCCGGTCAAGGGCATGTACCTGGGTTGTGGGCATATCCCCAGTAGGAGATGTGCAGGAGGCAGCTGATCGATGTTTCTCTCTCATCGATGTTTCTAACTCTCTATCTCTCTCCCTTCCTCTCTGTAAAAAATCAATAAAATATTTTTTTTTTAAAAAAAAAGAAGTCATAATGAGAACTGATATAGACTTAGATTTGACTTCAAGTCCCCAATTTGCAGCTTTGATAATTTAGAAAAATACCTTGACTGTTATACTTAGCCCAAGTTGCTATATTTGTAAAAGGGTAAAAATAGCTATGAACATGGTTCTTCTGAGGATTAACATAACTGATATAGATATATGGCAATGCCTATCATTCTGATTGGATATTGTTTAAATGTGGACTAAAATCTTAAAAGATAAATACAAAAAGAAGCTGACTAAAATGGCCCATCAACATTTCATTACTCAGATAGTCCTTGGTGGTCCACTCATATGAGAAGGGGCATCTCCCTTTAGGCCTTTTTCTTCGTTCTAGTTTACAAACACTACCTCAATCTGCTTTTGGTGGCAGAGGGAGTTTTACTCAATTTCTTTATGCCTGGATTTCAGGAAAGAAGAATAGGAGCTGTGCTGAGCTCTGCTAAATCAGATAGAATTTCAGAGTATTCTCTTTTTTTCTTTTCTTTACCAAGCCACTCTCACTTGATAGGAAATAAGCATTCTTTGGGTTGACTGTGGTTACTGTGTTGGCTGTATTTCTAAAACATAGTTTTAGTGTTCATTTGTTTAGATTGAGAGGATTTCAACAATATATGTATTGTTGAAAATATTAAAGATGTTCCCTATTTCCCCATTGATGCCCTTCACTCACTCCACTCCGGCCCCCTCCTCAGGCCCTCACTGCACTATTGTCTGTCCATGGGTTATGCATATGGGGTCTATATTTTTAAAAGGTTAGACCTTTATTTTGGAAGGGATACAGAAATAGACTCCATGTTTTCTTTTTTAGCTACCCCCTATCAATAGCTAAGAATAAAAGGAATTCAGACCCAAATGTCTTTCCCTTGTAAAGTACCAGAAATATGGGAAAAATGAAATTTGGGTATTTTTTTGCTCCTCCTCTTCCTTTTTTTGTCACTTACCTCAGTACTTCACCTCACTTTGTGCTACTAACGTGGCCCCAGAAAAGACCCCGATTTGCTTGATTACACAATGTTGGGTATTAGATTGCTAGGAGGGACCAACATCTAGACAAACTTAGATAGAGGATACCTGGAATTATGTGAAAGAGGGGTGGACTAGCCAGTCAATCTTCTCACTGACATTGTGAAATGAGTTTTCTGCCTCAAAGAAAATGGAACTATATTCAATTACAATAAAAGATGGAGATTTATCCCAGAGCATCTATCTCTCTTTATGTATATTTTAATGCCTTATAGGAGTACCTTGAATGACCTCCTACTTCCATATTTTTTCTTTAATTTTACTTATAAAATTGTGACCATTTTTAATGCAGAAGAGGAGAACCCTAAAATTAATTAAAAAGTAATTCTCAGTAGTCTAAGGTTATTGGTGACTTGGCAGAGAAAAATACTGAATGGGAAAATAATAATGCTGGTATGTTTAGCTATTATAAAACTTTTTATTTGAGTTTCTCTTACTTGAAATTCAAAGATACTGTTTGACTCAGGAGAAGGACTAACAATAACTAATACTTTGCTTGCTATTTATATAGCCTATTGTAGCCCATTCTTATTAATTATTTGAAAGTCATAGCTTAGGACCTCCGTGATCTCTTTTGAACACATAGAGTTGCAACATAAATCTATAACTAAAAATTAAAAAGAAAGTTTGAAATGACTTGTTTCTTCTGGCATCCCAATCCAGGTGTCTGCAGGTAAATTGAGTTGCTTTTAAGTCATGTGGGTGGTCAGAAATATAATTTTTTAAAGAAGAGAAACTGAAAGACACTATTGCCAAACAAAGTATCTGAAGTGTTCACATCTATATTTGAGCATCTTTGATTTTCCCAAGGGGTGCGAGTGATAAGAAGTAAGGCAGAAAAATCCACTCGAATAAAGCTTTTCAAAATGGATGGAACGGAAAAAATTCCCAGAGGCAGGTCAAGTTCAACCCAAGAACAGCTCTCTCAGTGCTTTCACAACTAGTTAAAATACAAGACCAATAACACCTCAGCTCTCAAATCAGTGCTGAAATCCAGCAGAAGGTTGTTAATATTGATATGGTTAATACACATCAAACAGGATTCCTTTAATTTTCTGAGTCAAAAAATTCTCCACAGTGTTGACATTTCCTTACTGAACTCCCAGGATTGTTTGGTTTCAAAGGCTGTTGGGCTCAAGACGCATTTTGTTTTAAATAATCCTTCATAAAAAATTCAGTTTTCAGTCTAATATGATTGAAACTCAGCTTGAGTGTGTTTTATAATGCATTGAACTGGAAAGAATATGGGCATTGAATTATTCAAAACATGGTAGGCAAAGGAATTCTATGTGTTCGCATGTGGGGAGGGGCTGATCAAAGAAACCAGTGAGACTTGATATGTCTTGTTACCTCATTTTATTTACCTTTTAGAACTCCTCTAAATTTTAGAGAAAATAAATCAATATCAATTTTCATCTCTGTCACGTTCCACACTTCAATTATTGATGAATGTCAAATTTGACCACAGTTCTCTCTACCACCTGCTCTGCAATAATATTTCTGTGCCTTTATTATTAAAAATGTAAAATTGTCATTGAATTTCCAAATCTGATTCTCCACTGGCTAATTCGGCTTGTTTTATTAATAAGCGGGATCTGATGAGTAATACTAATTTAACATTCCTGCATGTAAGATTAAACTATAAATTATTCCTGCTAAAGGTGATGAGATATGACTGCTATGTGGTTGTTGGGCAATAACCTTCCTGAATTAAGCCTGCAAGCATACAATTCATGGAAGAAACCATCACTTCATATTGTAACAAACCTAATAGTATTTTGTATGTCTCCTTTAGCAGAATATACACAAGCAAAAACACATAGTGACAGATGAGAAAACACACATGCACACTGTACATGCTTACATGAATTTTCAAGTACAATTCTTCAGAAAGAAAAGACTTTGCTAATGATTTGTATTTTTATAGTTCATTAATTTATCCACATTGAAACTCTTCATGAAATCACCTACCATTTTGTTGTTCCTGCAATACTTTCAATTTTGATATGCTAAATATAAATGGAAACAATTATTGTTAGAGTTCCCTGCCATGGAAGACTCTAAATAACAAAGAACTTGGTGATTGGAAGACAAATTTGCCACAGAAATCTTCTCTACTCCAGAGACCCTTAGAATATCAGTGCGTACCCACTTAAAGAGAGAATGTTTCCATCAAGAAACTAGCTATCTTTTATTTATACTCAAAGGAGAGAACAGTGGGGGGCTGTGGCTTGGTGAATATATGAGACTCGTTCTGCTTTGTGCAATAAGCCACAAACAATACATGAAATAGCCTAGGGCCCTTTATTTGTCTTTTGTAGCAAGCTCTTTCTTATATTGCTCCTGATCAATTACACTTAAATCAACAAGCCTTGGTAGCATGAACATTTGACAGTTGTGCTCCCTATACCCTAAAGCATCTTTTCAGTTACTCAGATAAAATTGATTCGAAAGGATATTCCCTCCAACTTTTCTCAGGGTGGCCTCAATGAAGGTTGCTTGGAGGAAGAGAAACTCCACCTTGATTTCCTGGCCTGCCAATCTAAGGTCAGGCAAGCATAAAGCCTCATAGCAAAACCCAAGTTTGTTTCCCTAGTTGAGCATTTGGTTTCCATGGTCTTATATAAAAAGTAAATGAAGCCCTCGCCGGTTTGGATCAGTGGATAGAGCATCGGCCTGTGGACAGAAGGGTCCCGGGTTCAATTCTGGTCAAGGGGACATGCCTGGGTTGTGGGCTCAATCCCTAGTGGGGGGGTATGCAGGAGGCAGCTGATCAATGATTCTCTCTCATCATTGATGTTTCTATATCTCCCTCTCCCTTCCTCTCCAAAATCAATAAAAATATATTTAAAAAAGAAAAAAAGTAAATGAAGAATTTACTTCCCTATAATCCTTTTCCAAAGAATAAATGTAGTTCATCATCCATAAGATATATGAAAATTAGAATCTTCAAATCTCTACTTCATGGATTATTTAGCAAATTTTTGTTGAATATTTATATATTATATGTAATACATTATAATAAATTATAATACATATAATATGTAAATAAAGCTAACTTTCATAGTCCTAAAACGTCTGCATTTTCTTTACCCAAAATGAGCAGTGGTTTGATCTTTAAACAAAATAAAGCATCAGGTCACAACAGCATTGTAACAAATATTTTATTTGATATCAGGATGAATTCATTGTTCCGGTGTCAAGAGGGAATACCTTCATTTCTCTTGTTCTTTCTTGCACCCGATTATTGCACCTGGACAAAGAGGTTTTCTTTTATTTCAATCTAAAGGGGAATGATTGCCTTTGTTAATGTGGAAATTGACCTCAGTAGGTGGAGGCAAGCACTGTTTTGCCATAGGCTAATTGATATAAACAAGAGTTAAGTTTTTATGGCATCTCATCGATGTTATAATGAAACAACATTGAACAAAATGATGTTATTTGAGGATCTGCTGTAATTGGAATGCCAGAAGAAAGGAGCAGAAGAAACATTTGAAGTAATAATGGCTGAAAATTCCCAAAATTAATGAAAGATTCGGTAATCTCAGACATTACCAAGCAGGATAAATACAAAAAATAAGAAAAGAAGCCTCCATACCTTGTCATATATTCAATCTGCTGAAATTGAAGACAAACACTGTAGAAAGAAGATAAAGGGAAAAAATAACCCACTTTGTCTATATAGGGCAGCAGAGGAAAAACTGTTTTCTCTCTACTCATCTTAGGTTCATTGGGGCCCTGTGAATGAAACTGACAGAAGATTAACAGGAGGAAAACAAGTATAATAACATGTACATCACACATACATGGAGTACTCAGTGATTAGTAACACAAAGTGGTGGTTACAACTTGGGCTTATATAACATCTTAACAAAACAACAATACATTTTTAGAGATGTGACAAAACCAAGGAAAAGGACTTTGACTTTCTGGAGCAGCATGTCATAGGAAGAAAACTTATGGGAAAACTAATAGCTGATAAGGGTTAGTCAAGTTTGTCCTGTGCAATCCTCAGGTACATACTCTGGGTCTAGAGTTGGCTTTGGTGATTAACTTCTATATTTCCTACTTTTAGGCAAAATGGGAGGGAAGAGAGTTTTTCTTGTATCTGTTTCTTCTCAATTACCTTCTGCTCATAAATTCTAATGCTAAAGTAGCATATTTTGGGGTGGCATATTCAGTTACTCTTCATTACCACAAACGGGAGAAAAATACAGGGGACTTCTCATCAGAAGCAAGAAGAAGAATGGAATGAAATATTTAAAGAATTGAAAGAAAAGGAACCCTATCAACCTTGAATTCTGTACCCAAAGTAAATTTACTTCAAAAATAAAAGAGAACTAAGGAAATTGTCAAACAAAAATCTTTAGGGAATCTATCACCAGCAGACTTAACCTGTAAGAAATGTTAAAAGAAGTTCTTCAGAGAGAAGGAAAATGATATAGATCAGAAACTCAGATCTACATGAAGAAAGAAGAGCCTTGGGGAAGAAATAAAATGAAGATACAATATTTTTCTTATTTTTAATTGATCTAAAATATAATATTGTTCTAAATAATGAATTAGTAGCAACGATATATTAGACTAGAGGTCTGGTGCATGAAATTCATGCACTGGAGGGAGGGCGTCCCTCAGCCTGGCCTGCACCCTCTTACAGTCCAGGACTGGCAGTCAGACATCCCTCTTACAGTCCGGGGCTTTCACAGTCTGAGACCCCTTGCTCCTTACCACCAACCTGCAGCAGAGGCGCCAACCTGCGGCAGAGGAAGGAGACTCCCGCCACCACCACTGCTGTGCTTGCCATCCATGAGCCCAGCTTCTGGCTGAGTTGTGCTCCCCCTGTGGGAGTGCACTGACCACCAGGGGACAGCTCCTGCATTGAGCTTCTCGCCCTTAGTGGTCAATGCACGTCATAGCCATCAGACACCCCGTTCGGTAGATTTGCATATTAGAGTTTTATTATATAGGATAATAAAAAGAATCAAGAATACTGTGTCACAAAGCACCTACATACACTGCATTGGAGGCATTATAGTGTTATTTGAAAGTGGGTTTAAGTTAGTTAACAATATGTACCTTAATCTCTAGGGTAACTAAGGTTTTTTAAAATAAATATAATTGAGATACTAAGGAGATAAAATGAAAATATTTTTAAATGCTCAGGAAAGGCAGAAAAAAAAGAGAAAAATTTAATTGTGCAAAGGAGATTGGAAAAACTAAATTGCTTTCATAAAATGTAGAACTAGAGCAGGGGTCCTCAAACTACGGCCCGTGGACCACATGCAAATACAAATACTGTATTTGTTCCCGTTTTGTTTTTTTACTTCAAAATAAGATATGTGCAGTGTGCATAGGAATTTGTTCATAGTTTTTTTTTTAAACTATAGTCCGGCCCTCCAACGGTCTGAGGGACAGTGAACTGGCCCCCTGTTTAAAAAGTTTGAGGACCCCTGAATTAGAGTTAAAAGAATGCATTTAAAAATTTTTTGAGATTCATTCAGGCCATATGATACCCCTCTTTTGTTCTTCCCTTGCCTCCAAGGATGGGGTATAAGACTCAATCATTCACAAAATAATTTGTGATTTTTTAAAATTCAAAAACCTTATGAAAACAAAGTAGCATTATTTTGGTACTATTACTGGCGTGTGTGTGTGTGTGTGTGTGTGTGTGTGTGTGTGTGTATTTTGGGCATGAAACACAGGTAGAAAAAATGGAAAAGGTTGGAAAAAGAAGACAGAAGCTATAAAACTTTAATGCTAGAAAGAACAAAAGTGAGGTCCACTTAAAATGCATGTATAGTTATTTAGAAAGGGAAAATCCACTCAGTCAAGCTAGTTTTTTAATCTTTGCGATGGCCAACTTCAAACATGACTTTTTCATTCATTTGCCTGCCTGGTGGACTGAATAGAATCCCAGACTATCTCATTCAATTGAAACAGCTGAACTGGTGGTTCATGTGGACATAAGCATGGTTTAAGTTCCTTGAGTGCTTATGCAAGTCCCAGAGGGTGGGGGTTGAAGGAAGAGGAAATCGGAGGGCAGTGCTGAGGAAAGGGGATCCCACAGCCTTGCTGGAGCTGAGGGCCAGAATAAACAGTGTACTGTGACCTATTTAGCAAATGAAAACGCAAACCAGAGAAAGCTGCCAAGGTCAGGGACACACATGTCCTCCTGCTGAGATGATTTGGGTTGTTCAGAACAAGAAAATGAATAGCTCACATGAGGGAGTTTCCTTGAACTCCCCTGGGCAATAAATCACTGACTACAGTGAAGTTTCTGCTATTCTGAAACTTCGTTAAATAAATGGCAGTGGCAAGCTAGGGTTTGGTTTATATGTGGTTTCCTTTTTAGACTAAAGGCAAATCTGATGAAGAATTCTTCCCAGGTGGGCCTGTTTATGTTCAAGCCTAGATTGCTTTCCTCTCCACCTGTCTCTGAAGGTCACCAGAAAGCTCTGAAACCAGACTCACTTCAGACACGTCCTAGTGAAATCCTTGGACTTGATGCTTATTTCACAGTGCACATTCTAGGTGACTTTGGGCCCTAAAGTCACTTAATTTTATTCAAAACTTTATGCTCACCAGGAAGAAGAGGAAAGAAGTCTAACTATACAGCTCAACACCATGGACAGCCTTCATAATAGAGATGGTTTTCCTTCCTTCCTACATTCCTTCATCTATTTATTCATCCTCCCGTAAATGTATCTATCTATCATCTATCTATCTATCATCTATCTATCTATCTATCTATCTATCTATCTATCTATCTATCTTTATTTATTATGATCCTAATCCTAGTAAGATATGCATATAAAAATCATGAGAAAATGCATGGAAAGGTTCAAAGTGAGTATTCAAGCGATGGGATTATGTCATAATTTTCTTCTTTATATTTTATTGGGATTTTCTAACTTTCTAACATTTTTAAAGCAGTGATGTCCAATATAAATAAAAATATAATGAGCTACAAATATGAACCACATATGTTATTTTAAATTTTCTGATAAAAAAAAATAGATAGTCCTAGCTGGTTTGGCTCAGTGGATAGAGAGTCGATCTGTGGACTGAAGGGTCCTGGGTTTGATTCTGGTCAAGGGCACATGCCCGGGTTGAGGGCTCAATCCCCATTGGAGGGTGTGCAGGAGGCAGCCTATCAATGATTGGTGCTCTTCTCTTGCTCTCCCTTCCTCTCTGAAATCAATAAAAATATTTTTTTAAAAAAACAAGTTAATTTTAATAATTTATGTAACTCAGTAAATCCAAAATAGTATTTCAACAAGTGATCTAGACAAAATTATTGAGATATTTATAATTATTTTTCTATTAAGTCTTAAAAATCTGGTATGTTTTTACACTTAAAGCACATCTTAATTCAGAACTGCCACATTTCCAGCAACTATTGGCTACTGTGTTGGACATTGTAGTTAAACAGGAAAAATTACAACTTTGTATATATATGAATCACATAAATATGTTTATGTCATACACACATTCATACAAAGAGAGGAGAAGGGGTAATAAGTAAGGATGATAGAAATAATGTAGATAAGTATTTCTTAAACTGTTCTATAGGACCCTAGTAATTTGGTATCTTATGAGGTGTTACTATATATATATATATATATATATATATATGTATCAAAGTGAAAGAAATTTAGAAACTCTGGGATAATCAAAATTAAATATTTTTTTCCTACTAAAAGACTTCTCACACCTTTAATATGTTAGTGTGCTTTATAAAAGAACAGGGAATACTACTTTTCATGAACTTTTAGACAAGAGCCCTTTTCTTTTTCATAGAATATCTTGCAGGACATATGGAACAGTTTAAGAAACTCTGATGTAGAAAAACTAATTAATAGAACTATAAAAATATACATAGTAAGTTAAGTCTTTATTGAAATGTTACAATTCATTAGAAATTGTGTGAGTGTGATTGTGTGTGTGTTTGTGTACCTGTGTGTCCCAGGATACATATAATACATTCATTCAATAATTCCTATTCGCCTATATTTTCATGTATGCTAGTTTAGCTTCACAATAGTAATAGGATGCAATGCAAAATAAAATAAGGATTATTGTTTCTATTTTACATGGGATATAAAAGGGTTCTCTACATACTAAGTGCCTAATGGCATATTGTTAGTTATTTGAAGATTAACGCACTTTAAAAAACTTTATTAAATTGATTGGGGTGACATTGGTCAACATGAACATATAGGCTTCAGGTGTGCGTTTCTATGTTACAAGATCTGTATATTGCACCGTGTGCCCGCCCAAAGTGAAATCTTCTCCTGTCACCGTGTATTAGCACTACCTTCTCCCCCCATCCACTCCCCCCTACCCTCTAGCAACCACCACACTGCTGCTTGTGTTCGTGAGCTTCAGTTTTATATCCCACATATGAGTGAAATCATATGGTTCTTCAATTTTTTAAAAAATATATTTTATTGATTTTTTACAGAGAGGAAGGGAGAGAGAGAGTTAGAAACATCGATAGAGAGAAATACCGATCAGCTGCCTCCTGCACACTTCCCACCGGGGATGTGCCCGCAACCAAGGTACATGCCCTTGACCAGAATCGAACCTGGGACCTTTCAGTCCACAGGCCGACGCTCTATCCACTGAGCCAAACCGGCCATGGCAGTTCTTCAATTTTTTTTGTTTGTTTCTGCCAAAAGCTTTATTGTTTCATTTGGTCCAATGAATGGGAGAAGGCTTCAGGGTGATTGAAAGAATAGCTAGTCGTTTCCGGGAGAGGCTCAGGTAAAAGCCAGAGTCCAAGGGGAGACAGAGAAACCCTTCGAAGGCCTCTGGGCTTCAAAGGCTCCTAATTGTGCTTGAAGGTGAGCCTTTCAAAGAGATACCCAGCCTGGGGGCCGCCAGCCTGCCGAGGTGAGTCAGGTGTCGCCCATCCTCTTGATGAGTTTCACCTCCTCACCCGGAAGTGGTTCTCCAGGAAGCCACAGAGCTGAGGGTCTGCGCTCAGACCCAGGGTAGAACCAGGGCCTGCGGCTCCAAAAGGGCCTGGCTCAGTTCCTCTCCAAGGCCAGGGCGACTTCCATGGCGTCCTGGGTTCTGCCCATTCACCTTAGGGAGGCTTCAGCAGGTCCTGGAAGAGAATGCGGCTACGGAGCTGGTTTTGCAACTTCAAGAGAAGCTCAGTGCCTTCTTGCTTCTCCAACAACTTGCGGAAGAAGTGGCCCATGCCCCGAGGGCCACATCCTCAGGGTTGAAATAGAAGCCCAGAGAGAGGTAGGTGTGCGCGGCCCAAAGATGCAGGGTGGCCAGGCGGTTGATTGCAGCCTCCACCTGGGTGGAATAATTCTGACGAATCTGGGAGCTCATGGTTGTTCGGCAATAAGGAGTTAAGGTAGAAAACAAACCAGGGTGTTGGCTGGTCTCAGAGGTAGTTCTGAAGGTGGTGACTGGATGAGATGCAGGAGAGTGGTCGGAGGCTGGAAGAAGGGTCTCTCTCATCCAAACACTGTTGAAGCAAGAGACAGATCTGGGACAGCCAAGGGCATTGCCTCTTTGCCTTTTCTGACTGACTTATTTCACTTAGTATAATGTTCTCAAGGTTCATCCATGTCGTTGTATATGGCGCTATCTTATCTTATGGCTGAGTAGTATTCTATTGTGTATAAGTAAGGGAACTTTTGAATTTAGAATTTAAGCATCCCATCTTTAAAAGTTTTCTCTTAAACTATGTTATGTTCCTCCATATTCTTATTGTAATGTTTATATTAATGTAAATTTAATAATTAACAGTAAAACAGGGAACTGCTGATATTTTCTTACCCAGATGATGCCTTAGTTAGACAATGAAATGCCATTAGCTTCTGAGAAAACCACAAGCTGCTTGTCATTAATTTTATCTAGAATTTCTTGTATCATTAATAATACTCCCTCTCCTCTTTTTTTTCTACAAATACTCTTGATCTCTGAACCCTTTGTTCTTCTCAAAGAGGGTAACCAGATAATAAAATGCAGAACCTTAAAGAAGCTCCATGAAGCTTGAGCTGAACATATATACTGGCACTAAGAAAGCTAGCATAAATGAAAAATATATATAAACATATTTTCAAGCAAAATTATTTTATAAAATGATGTGTTGGAGAGTTTGATTCTTGTAAACCCAATAAAGTTAACCAAGATAATATTAGTAGGATATTGTTTGCCCAAAGGAATACTTTGAGCTAAGTCCGGAAGCTGTCCTACCACAGATATGTAGAAATGAAACCTGAAATTATCATTTAAAATGTAAGCATGCATTAATTTGCATTTAGCAACAGCTGCCCCGGAACCATACCAGGGATGAGGGAATCAGAGCTGGAAAGAACATTAAGGATCAACTGGACAATTTCTTTGGAGGGGGAAAATGTTAATTACATTTCCTGAGCCCCTTCCTTTTTTTAATTTCACATTTATCTAAGCTCAAATGACACTAGAATTATTTATTTGGTTTTAAGACTCAGATGACAATTTTATTTTTGAGACATATGTGTTCTTGATTCTACTCCCTTCCCACTTACTGGCTCTTTCACCAGACATTGTATCTAGTTTGATTAATAGTAGAAACCCTTGCCGGACACTCTCTGGAATGTTCCAACTCTGGTTTTCAAGACAATGTATTTAGAAGTAAGTATTTTAATCTGTTCTTCCCTGTGGTACAGTGAAAAGATTTAAATCAGGTATCATAAATATCTTTCTTGGTCAAACAAAAACTAATAATTTCTAATGGTGGCTAAAGATCTTTGTTTACTGGGATTCTGAGGCTCTTTGGGAAGTGAGAAAAGAGTTAACGTGCAAATGCCAGTATTGCCATTCTTTGTTTGAGTCCTTTGAGGTAGATGGTCTCTGTCTTTTCTCTTTTATATATTCATTGAAGTCTCAGAGATTGTTGGGGATTGGTTCAGTCATGTTCAGTTTCTAATTTCATAAAAATTACTTTGACAAGAACATACTGATTTTCTTAGAAATTTGATTAGCATCTATAAATGTTGTGTTAAGTTACAGATTCTCTCTAAGACATGTATAATGATTTTTAAAAAATCAATACTATGATTTTAATTACTCCCCTTTTATCAGTCAAATAATCACTGTAATGAAGTAGTACATGCAAGTAAGGAAAAGTAACTGCCTTTCCACAATGCAGTTAAACCTGCAAGATTTTGGTGCATAATTTAAGACTTTTAATGGTAAAAGGTCAAACATTGTTATTTGCTTCATTTTTTACAACAAAAGATGCCTAGGAAATCAGATTATTATAAAAAAAATTTGACTGAATTCCAGGCAATTCAAAAGTTTTGTATGCTTTTGTTTTGAGATAGATCAGTTTACAGACATATAGGAAGAGCAATTAGCAAATGCATTTTTCAAGTTTCTTTGTCCAATTAAAAACATCTTAGTCTTTGAACAGAGGTGACAACATGAAAGTGATAACTACCTGGTGAGAAATGTAAGTTTTGTTCAAACATACTTACTGATGAACACTATGATCTGTGAACAGTGGTGAAGCCTAAGTTTTATTTTATAAATGATCACTTAGGGCTTGTGATTAGAGCTACACCTCAGTGAGGAAAATTTTTGGTTGCGAAAATAAAGTTTAAACATAAGGACAATTCTTTCAACTTAACGTCTTTTATAAAGATTAATGTACCACCTTGGACTGTGACATTTATAAATGGAGATAGTTAAACATGACGAGATATGGGAGCTTTGGGGGTCATTGCTACTCATTTTGGTTCATTTTTATTAATATGCTAGTACAGTTGACCCTTGAACAATGCAGGGGTTAAGGACACTGACTCCTGGTACAGGTATAACTTTTGACTCCTCAAAAATCTTACACTGTCCTTAGTATCATTAGGGAATTGGTTCCAGGATCCTTGACAGATACCAAAACCCATGGGTGCTCAAATTCCCTATATAAAATAGCATAGGACAATGCACACAGTTGGCCCTTCCTCATTGTGGACTTCCAACAGTGGATCAAAAACAGTGTAGGTACTCATTAGAAAACAATCATCTCTCTAGAGCTACACAGTTGCTTTTGTAACCTTGGATTTGTCTAGGGTAGAATTTTATTGTCTTTCATCACAAATACCTTAGATAATCAAAGAGATCAATTTGGATGTCAAACCACTCACTGGGTACAGGAGTTTGCATTATGTTCCTTATCTCATAGATCCTTTAACCAGAGTAATTTCAGCAATATGTGGCAATTTTCCATTCCCTCATCACCAGTAATTCATCCTTCACTTCATCTAAAAAGGGCACCTTTGGGCTTATAGGCAGAAGGGAAAGGAAGATTTGAGCAACACTTTCTCAATTTGTTGGTTGATTTTCACTCAGTGATGCTTGAAATGTAGCTAGAGTGGGGTGTGGTAAAGAGTGTGGGGTTTCCATCATAATGAACATAAGTTTAGCTAGTCTGGAAATCAGATTTTTATAGGACTTCAAGGACTTCAATTGGGCTGGGACATTACTTAGTGCTTTGTTAGCCGACAAGTTTCATGCCAGTGTCTCCTCCATAAATACCAATCGAGCTTTGTTGAAATTGGCCACAAGTATATTTCATTCCATTATACATATAATAGAAACAATAAAAAAATCTTTCTCTCTCCTAGGCTTTTCTCTCACTGATCAAAAATACCTGGGAAAAGCCTATCTAAATCTAACCATCTAATCTAAGAAAAAGATTGGTCTCTTTTACTATTTTAATGAGGGCATTTTCAGTGTTCACTGATGCTGAGCCACTATAATGATGTTAAAGGAGGGATGTGATATCAGCAGGAAAATTGCATATATACATACACCTGCACACACACATACATAAATGTATATAGATCTCAGCGACTATATTCTGACATTCCCCATATTTTTATAGGACTCCCTGGTGAAATCAGATAAGTAGTTATAAATATACTAGAGGCCCAATGCATGATATTTGTGCACGGGTTCAGCCCTTGCAGCTCTGGCTGCCTTGGCCAGCCCTCACAGCACTGGCTTTGTCCAGAAGGTCATTTGGCTGTTTGGTCTAATTAGCATATTAGCTCTTTATTATATAGGATAGGATATAACTAGAGGCCTGGTGCATGAAATTTATGCACAGGGGCGGAGAGAGAAGGTGGGGTTTCCCTCAGCCTAGCCTGCATGCACTCTCAATCTAGGACCCCTCGGGTCGGACATCCCTCTTGCAATCTGGGACCGCTGGCTCCTAACCCCTTGACTGCCTGACTGATCACCCCTAACCACTCACCTGCCTGCCTGCTCAGTGCAGGTCATAGTGACCTGTCATTTTGCCATTCTGTCGATTTGCATACTACCCTTTTATTATATAGGATGTCTAGTGTATCTTCATATAATTACCATGTGTCAGTGATATGTGTGTATATGCATAGTGTGTATTCATTAATTTCTTATTTTTGTGGATGAAATACTGATTTTCCCACCCTTAGCTATAATATATTTCAGCACCAATAAATATCAGTGTGAGAGAAATGGCCATAGATTGAGAGAGGAAAAGTTGCTTTTGTAACCTTGGATCTGCAAACCTGTAAATCAGCATATTTGTAATATACCTTTTTAGTATATATTTTCTTTTTGAAAATGTATGCAAAGAGCTTCACTTTTTGCACATGCCCATGCTCACAACTTGAAAAAAAAGTATGTCTTCTTTATCAGGAACGTGATTTTCATATTCCCCTCAGAGAAGTTGCCTCAAAAATGCAGAGTGACTTCATGATAGCACCTTGTGTTGATGTCAGTGCAGCAAAAAATGATGAGTTTTTATAAAGACCAGAGGGAATGATGTCTTTTGGTACCTTAGAGATGATTTGATAAGAAATTATTAAACCCAAACAGTTAGTTAAATTCCCCAGAGTGAACTTCAGCTCCTTTGACTTGTGAACTCTCCTGGAGCTCAGAAAATTCCTCTAATGTGGATAATTACACTGATGGCTGGCCTGAGAAAATAGGCCACTGAAATAGGCTTTGTGTGATTCTGTTAATTGCTGCTATAGACAAGCAGCCTGGCCCTTTATTCACGCTTCGCAAACCTTTCATCAAATGAGTAGATTATTTCTAATGCATATTAGATAGGATGAACTCATTTTCTGAGAAGGGCATTAATATATCTGGTGTCTTTTTTTTTTCTCTCTCTCTCTCTCACTGAGAGAACTTTAAATGCAACTTCAGCTTTAGGTTAGTTTTGCTAGAGATGTGCCTTAGCATTCTTAACATTCTGCTAACAGCCAACTAGCAAAACAATTTATTGGTTTATGGGTTCTGATTTGATGCTGGTTGTGGTTATATCATGTTAAACAAAAGTAATTTATAAGATGGCAGCATGTGTATCTTACCAAGGTCATTTTATGTATTAGATGTATAGCTTTTGCTTTAAGATCTAGAGAAACACTAATGGTTAAAAGAGTGGACAATCAAGTCAGAGGCCAAGGTTGAAATCATAAAAAGAAAATAGTATATTAAAGATGGACACACATATTATACCACTTCCTGCTCCAGGGAGGACTGAACAAGCATGACAGTGAAATGATCTTTCTTACTCAGAGGAAATATGACTCTCTTTGGAAGATACTGCATGACTAACAAAACAGAACTGATGGCAATAGAGGTTATAAGGTCTGCAGGTCCTAATGCTTCAGATTTTCTAAATGGAAGGTATGGGCTATTTTTGTGATCTGGGAATCTCCTAATAAAACAGAGTTATACATTTCTTTGTTTGTTCACCTGCATACCTTTGACCCAATGGTACAAAAGCAGCCATCAGGGGCAGTTGGAATTAGATTTTTATTATTCACTCTACATAACAGTAGGTACCTTCTAAAGGTGCACCAAGCAAGGAGAAATGTTAAAT
Organism: Myotis nattereri; assembly: GCF_964212035.1. Classification (NCBI taxonomy): domain Eukaryota; kingdom Metazoa; phylum Chordata; class Mammalia; order Chiroptera; family Vespertilionidae; genus Myotis; species Myotis nattereri. Next base: position 47,408,581 of record NC_138087.1, read on the forward strand.
CTCAGAAAAATCTACAGTCTTGTCTACATCTTTAAATTTTTATGACAAGTTTTTCAAGCATGCAGAGTCTTCCATGTTTTCCTTCAGACTTGGGATTTTGAGGAGGGAGGTAAGAGGACCATGCTTATGGAGGGGCAGGGAGAAGAAGATGAGAGGAGGAAGAGTAACAGAGAAGAAATTTGGTAGCAAATTTTGGAGTTCCGAAGCCAGTAGAGATAGGTATCAAAGTCACGTAAGGCCTTAATTCTTGCTCAATACGAAAAGATGGAAATAAAGATAAGCCAAATTACATATGTGTGCACATTTATATTAGCATTAAGTGTGTGTTTGTTTGTAACCATAGTGTTGAAGCACAATTAATCCTATATAATAAAAGGTTACTATGCAAATTGACCAAAAGCGGAACAACCAGTCGCTATGATGCGCACTGACCACCAGGGGGCAGACACTCAACACAGGAACTGCCCCTAGTGGTCAGTGTACTCCCGCAGGTGGGGGCGCTGCTCAGCCAGTAGCCGGGCTCATGATGGCAAGCACAGTGGCTGTGGTGGAAGCCTCTCTCACCCCCACACAGCGCTAAGGATGTCCTACTGACAGCTTAGGCCCACTCTCTGCGGACATCCCCCAAGGGCTCCCAGACTGTAAGAGGACACAGGCTGGGCTGAGGGACGCTCACCCCCCCCCCCCAGTGCATAAATTTAATACATCGGGCCTCTAGTATAATTATAATTATAGACTTTACATGCCATATGGATGACAAAAATTTCTCATTTCTAAATGTCACCACAGATCAGAGTTCATATATACTTAAACAAAAATATTTGCATACAGAAATATTTCCTATACTATCTCTTGGGTAACAAAGTGATGCAGATTGGTCTTTGTGTCCCAGTAAACCTCAGATGAAAATAAGACTATCACTCCTTAGGATCCAGAGAGGATCCCAAGGCTAGACATAGGGACTGGTACCATATTTTTCCCCATCACAGTTTTTTTTCCATCCCTCTAGTGATAAAGCCAAATATTTTTAAGAAAAAAATAAGAGGAAACCTTATTTAGTTATAATTGTGGTTCCATCATTGTATTTGATAAATATGTTCAGACAACATGCCTACATATAAGTTTATAATTGAAATTCCAGTACAGTGCATGTGTGGTTGTGTATGTGAATATGTATGTATACCCCATGTGGAAGGCAAAAAAATATATAATGTGAATAAAATCCTATTGTATCTTACCATTAAAACTGAGAAAGAACACCAGACTGTAATACAGAACAGATGACATTATTCATAAGTTAATACAAATGTAAATGATTTCTTTCTTGGGAGAATTTTGACACTGAGTAAAGTTTAAAAACAAGAACCTTGGTAGTTGGCTGCTGCATAATCATTTGACGTAAAGCCCTCATTTAATTTATGATCTTCAGTGAAAATTTTGAATAATGCTCTTTCTTTAGGATTCAGCATGAATAACTTTCTTGAAATTATTTTACTGTAATTTTTCCTGAACACTTATGGTGCTTGATTCTACTTCTCAATTTAGGGTAAAAAACAATCTCTCAGAAAAAGAGTTGTTGTCTGTCCAGAATTGTTGTCTTGCCAGGTGTTCAGCAAGCTAGCAAGGAGTATCTAAGACCTAGAATGCCCAAGACTTCCTTCCAGGAAGATTTCAGGAATACAAAAGGGGAAAGAAAGACATCGTGCTAATCACTAGGAGTAGAGGACGAAGGAGTTTGCAGAACAGTGGGGTTCCAGTTTGTGCATGAGGTTTCTATGTCTTGCTGGCATTCCTGTGATACTAAAGAGGGAATGAATTATTGTTCTCTGAGAATAGCAACCCCAAAAAGAGAAGCTGGACATAATCCACACAAAAAGGAAATATACAGTCAATCAATATTATTGGAACATTGTACTTACCAGCATTAAGTCACACATTTGTGTGTGTGCCTGTTTGTTGTCAGTCTCTTCTAATACACTGCATGCTCCCTGAAAATAAGGTCCATGCTTGTGTTGTTTTGACTAAATAATCCAGTTCAATGTCCAGTATATGCTCAACCATTTAATAAAAATAATTCAGTGGCTAGATTCATTTAAACTATAATGTAACGTGTTTTTTTGAGTCCTGTTGCAGTCAGTTGTAAACTGTAGTCACAATGTCCTCAGTGCCTTATGTGTAGCTATCACTTTATGAATTAACATTGCAGCCAAACTCTACATGTATTTATCATCAATTCAAATCCTGCTAACAGTAGAAAACAGGTACCAGGAAGAAACCTCTGCTTTTGAAACTACCTGCATATTGACATTGTGAAAATATGAGTATAAGGCAGAAGGAAAAAAAATCACACTGGAAAAGTTTAGATCTAGACAGTTGTGGTACAGAGAATTGGCTCCCTTAGCTGACTTTGAAATCTTGCTTCTTCATTTATAATTCTTGTCCATGTTTCCTATTTGATTTTTGGATCTTCCCCATTATTTCTACTTCTTGTTATCCTTCTCTGTTCATCTGTAGGCTTATTGAACTCTAGGCTTGTTATTGATTCTTAACTTTTAGAGGCGAATTATTCTTAGTTTTCTTACTTCAACATACAGATATCCCTTGATGAGCCTTTTGTGTTTTCATTTTCTTTTAATCCTACCTCCTTTGATGTTCTTTGTATTTTTTTTCTCCTGATACTGGCACAGCTTGACCATCATCTTTTATTTAATTACTAGAGGTCCAGTGCACAAAATTTTTGCACTTGTAGAGTCCCTAGTGGCTGCCAGCTGTCAGCTGGGTACTCCCTCCCTTCTCCCAGTCACCTGCCACTGGCCTGGGCCTCGCTCCGGTCCCCTGGCTGGCCCCGCCCCCTGGTCAAACTCCCAGGTGGATGATTTGTATACTATACTTTTATTATACAGGATTTATGCATCAAGTTAAGAGTTTATTATATGCCAGGGGCTTCTAAGTGTGTAAAAACTAATGACAAATGAAAAGCCCTCCTCATTTTAAGATATGTATAATATTTTTGAATCAATATTTAATGAAAGATAGATACAGATAAAATATTGGGAAGATAGATTGAGAGAGGAAGAGAGAGAGAGAGAGAGAGAGAGAGAGAGAGAGAGAGAGAAGAGAAGAGAAGAGAAGAGAAGAGAGAGAGAGAAGAGAGAGATACAAAGATAGACCTATACAAAGAAACCAACAGATAGCTATGCAAATGCATACTCACAATTCAAAAAAGGAAGAAAATTAATATGTTAATGGTGCCAACCAAGTATTAGAGAACTTTATTGAGAAGAGATGTATTTCTGACTTGGAAAATCAGGGAAATACACATGAAAAAATACACAAGTTCTGAATGATGTGTTAATCCAGTCTATGTGGGATTCCGGCATTTGAGCTGATGAAGCTGTGAATTCAGTCCTACATGCAAAGGGTACAGAATCTAAATAAATTTCTTCTTTATGTCATGCTGTTTTGAATGAAGGGGAATAATGAGGAATTTGGCTAAAGAAGTCAGCATAGTATTCCACATGGTAGGTAACAGGACTGAGATGGGAAGAGGAGAACAGTGAGTGCTTTTGAGTAAGAGTGTACCATTCCTTGTGCTTTTGTCATAGTAATCTGAAAGATAGGTGCACAAACTGTATTGAAAGAAAGGGCACAGTCACATGGGACTTTCTCACTACAGCCCTCGAAAGAAAGAACCGGTGCGTCTGGGCAACCAGACCAGGAAAAAACAAACAAAAAACAGTCTTCAATTATTGATGTTTGGGATGATGATAAACCCATTGTCAGAATAGACAAGTCAGAAGGGAAAGAAATCTTCAGTGTAGGGAGCAAGTTTGGTTCTTGTTTATTGAATTTCAGATTTGTTATCTGAGAACTAACATTCTATCACCGTCAGTAGAGATATCACAACATTGGTTGCAAAGATGCAAGAATATGAGGTAGAGGCCAGGATCACACGGAATAAAGACATTTTACAGAGGACCAAGCAAAGAAAATATTAATGAGAAGGAATCAACAATAATACTAAAAGATATATAGGAAAGCCAAGAGAGATTGAGGACCAAGGCAAGATGTTTGAATTTGTTGATTCAAAGGTCACTAGTGATTCTTGAAGAAGGCATTTTAGTAGAATGATTTTGTTTGAAAATACAGAATATAGAGATGGTTGGAAGAAAGGAGATAGATGATGACAAATTGGAGACAGAGATATTTAATACTCTCTCATTTTGTATGAGAGATAAGAAGCAAACAGAATGAGCAGGGTTCAGTAAGGATGTTAGGATCTTTGTCCCTCTCTTGGACCTATAATTACATATAACTATGATAATGATCTAGACCAGTGGTTGGCAAACTGCGGCTCGCGAGCCACATGCGGCTCGTTGGCCCCTTGAGTATGGCTCTTCCACAAAATACCACGTGCGGGCACGCATGTACAGTGCGATTGAAACTTCATGGCCCATGCGCAGAAGTCGGTATTTTGTGGAAGAGCCACACTCAAGGGGCCAAAGAGCTGCATGTGGCTTGCGAGCCGCAGTTTGCCAACCACTGACCTATAGACTTTAAAAGCATCTATTATTGTTTTGTGGATCAGATAAATAGAGTAGGTGGGTTAATTGACATTAATATTGGCCCAATTATAGTTAAGTATATCTGAATTTATTGATCAAATTAGGTTGAAGGATATTGGGAAAAACTCAGACTTTCCTCAGAGATTTCTGAGCAAAGCATATTATTTATATAATTCTGCTATTTCATAACACACTTTTTGGGGCAAAAATGTGGTTGCTGGGTCTCAGGTTCTTTATCTATAAAATAGGGAAAATAGTACCCAACTGGTAGTATTGGACAAAAGATTAGATGTATTAATGCATCTTACAAGTATTTTTATAAATGACAGAATATAGTAACAATTACTAATAATAAACCACTAATGAGAAAACAAGAATAGACATGGGTTTTTCTTTTTAAGAGTAATTTTTGAACCCAAATATTTCCCAGATGCATTTACTCAGTATTTATAGATCCTCAAATTATGCTAGGTGCCATGTAGGACACAGAGGTCAACCCAGCTTCTACCCAGTGGATTTACAATCTGCCCTGGTGCTAGCCAAGTTTTGTAATTTTATGCTCAATTAACATCTGGTTAGAACTTGTTCAGTTAACAAAGTGCTTGCCTCTAAAGATAAATCATGGGACTCTCACTACAGCTTGGAAGCTTTCTGACTTGGGATGCTTTCTGAATATAAGGACATTCTTTTCCATCCTAGTTGGTATCATCCTACTGGGTTGTAACTGTGAAATGTCATTGTGAAAGGCAGCTCCCCCTGAGAGGAACACCAGTCTTACTCACTGAATGGAGTGATTGAAGCAAACAGATATTTCTGATCTCTGCTTTTTAAATGTGCCTTTTACAAAATCCATGAGTGTATTTTTATGTAATTAACTAGAGGCCCAGTGCACAAAATTCATGCACTGGTAGGGTTTCTAGTGGCTGCTGGCCAGGTACTCCCTCCCTTCCCCTGGCTGCCTGCTGCTGCCCCACTAGCCAGGGTTTCCTGCCGCCCCCGCCAGCTAGGGCCTCCCTGCCTTCCCCCCGGCTGACCCTGCCCCATAGTCGAACTCCCGGACAACTCCTGGTTGAGGGGAAAATTTGCATACTATGCTTTTATTATATAGGATATTTGTTTAACACAATGATTTTTTAAAAAAATGAAATCAATCTTTAAAGATTGTTTACTTACAAGTGCCCCCCAACACACACACAAAAAAGTCATCATCTTGTCAGGGTATCTTTGCCTGAGACTCTGAAGCATTAATGCCCAGCTCATTTTAGTGAAAGTAGAAAAGCAAGATAGGAAAATATTATTCAGCATTCTATAATTCAAAAACAATTCATGGCTTTAAATACCTTTTAGGTTATGAGGGCATCCAGGAAATCATGTTTCTCCTGTGTGTGTTTTTTAATATTAAAAACAGATGAAATTGGTGTAAGAACTTCTGATGCTTTGTTTCAAAAACTGCACATGCAGTGTCCTGGATTGTGAAAAATATAGGGAGATTTGACAATCAGAGATGTAAAGAGATGGAAGAATTTTTTAAGGTCCAATAAATTCTCTTTGATCATAGTATCCAGAATTATTTTTTTTTCCAAAACTTGGACTAAGAAAGGAAATTGGTTAATAAGATGTGAAGTATATCAGACAAGGTAGGTATAATTGGTAATTTAGTTAAACTTGTGTTCTGAAAGAGGTGAAACTGTTAATTTAAGGAGACATTTCTTTTCTGAACCATTCTTTTTTAATTAGCATTGACAACATTTGTTCTTTTAGGTTTTTTTTGTTCATGGAAATATCATGGGATTAATTACTGAGGCATGTTCTACCCTTGGAATTAGCTACTATGGCTTATCTCTTCTTTTTTTGTAAGGTTATTATTAAACTAGATGCTCAGTGCACGAATTTTGTGCACTCGGGTGCATGGGTCCCTCAGCCCAGCCTGTGCCCTCTCACAGTCTGGGAGCCCTGTGATTGAGCACCCCAAAGAGGTAGGCCCTGCCTACCTGGCCAGGGCTTTGCAATGGATCACCCCTGAAGACGGAGGCTCCCCAACCCCCTGCCACAGCACTGTCACAGGGTAGCCTGGGCCTCCCTCTTTGGGGCGATCGATCATGCCCCGCAGAGAGAGGCCCTGTCCACCTGCCGCAGCCTGCCAGTGGGTGGCCTGGGCTCCCTCTTTGGGGCAATCGTGGAGCCCCCCCCCCTATTGATCGATCGCCCTGTAGTCTGGTGGCCTGGGCCTCCCTCTGCAGGGCCATCATGAGGCGATGGCCAGGCCCCCGACCAATAGCATTGCACCTGCCTTGGCTGGCCTGGCGCCAGTGGGTGTCATAACGTGGTCATCCAGAAGGTTGTCCCGAAGGTCATTCTACTGTTTGATCATTTGGTCGATTTGCATATTACACTTTTATTATTATAGATGTAACTTGTGATGATATTCTTTTCTCTTCTGATATTGCATTAAGAGATTTCTTCTCTGAAATGATCTTATCATAATGGACATTTTGTTTTGTTTGATGCTCTGCATTTTTTTATTGATCATGTTTTTTATTATGCTTCTAGAACAGTGATGGCGAACCTATGACACGCAAACTCATTTTTTTTGTTTGATTTTTCTTTGTTAAATGGCATTTAAGTATATAAAATAAATATCAAAAATATAAATCTTTGTTTTACTATGGTTGCAAGTATCAAAAAATTTCTATATGTGACATGGCACCAGAGTTAAGTTAGGGTTTTTCAAAATGCTGACATGCTGAGCTCAAAAGGTTCACCATCACTATTCTAGAACAATGTCAAGAAATGGGCAATTGTAACATAGGTTTGGGATATATTTCCTCTTCCATTCCTGTTATATTACTTTATAACTCAATGGAATTTTCAACCTTTAAAAAAGCATTAATAAAAATAGCCAGGAAACACCTGCACTTAAGAAAGCAAGTTCATAGTTTTCATATTTCCCTGTTTTCTGCTTTCTTGTAAGTTGTCTAAGGTTAGTCCTATTAGAGACAAGTGTTTCCAACCAAATTGTGTTATTTGCTCCCAAATATATATACTTTTCCCATATTTCTATTGCCTATCTCCATATGGAATGCAATACAATAGAGCAAGAGAGGGTGATAAAAATAGGTTGGATGTTATCATGACCAGATGGGAAGGGGCAGGGACCTGGTCTGGTATGCAAGTACACTTGTCTTCACTTTGTCACTATGTTCAACATTTACATGTGGCAAAGCGAAGACAGGGTCATTCCAATTCACTGTTAATTAAATGTTTTGGCTGGAAACTATTTCTCCATATGGTAGAATACATCAGTTTGAAGTGAGTGCTTCAAATTTGGCCATAAAAAATAGCTGCCCACAAACATATGTAGTGACAAGCAGTCTCAGAGAATTTCAACTTAATGCAGAAGACTTTTGGCTTTTCTGAACTATGTAGATAACCTTAGTACACATCTGCCCAAACTATAGCAGATGTGAAACTCAGAGCAATAATGAAAATGTATCCAGTATAGGTCATGGAATATATTTGGTTCAAATTCAGAAAGAAGTGATGTAAATACAATATATTTGGTAGCCCTTGATTATAAATATATCTAACAAACCAGATTTTTTAAGTTTGAATTTCAAATGATATAGTCAAAATCAGTGACAACAATGATTTTCATGAGATATCACTTAATAATGTAAAAAAATTTTTAAAAGTTCCAGAAAGCTGAGTGATGCATGTGAAACACAAATATGTGAATCACAAATCACACTGTTTCTCACAACTTTTTGGGGGCAGGAAGGGGACTAAAGGATGATTCCGTTTTTTTTTTTAAAAAAAGTTTTTTTTAATTGATTTCAGAAAGGAAGGGAGAGGGAGAGAGAGAGAGAAACATCAATGATGAGAGAGAATCACTGATTGGCTGCCTCCTGCATGCCCCACATGGAGTACCGAGCCTACAATCGGGCATGTGCCTTGACCAGAAATTGAACCATGACCTCCTGGTTCATAGATCGATGCTCAGCCACTGAGCTAAGCTGGCTGGGCAAGGCTGATCCCTTTTATTGACTCATTAAAACACCAAGGATTGATAAGAGACCATTACTTTGCAGGTATAATAGTTTATTTGCATATAATATGTGCTGGGTACATAGCCTCTGCTTCTGCCCTTTATCTTCACCATGGAACAGTGGTTCCCAACATGGGGCACATGCCCCACAGGAGGACAATTTGATTTTTAAGGGGGGCAATTTGAGAATGAGTGGTTAACAGTGAATTTTTTTGCATTTCTTATGGTCCTAGGGGCCTCATAAGCAGTATATAAATATATAGTGACATATTTATGCATTTCATTTCTCTATTATATGTTTTGAAACTTTATTTGCTATTTTTCTATATAATCATTTTTTTTAACAATTTCTTAGTAATTTCTTCCTCAGTACATCAACTGTCCTTTCAATCTTTCATTTTTCTCTTTCATGGATGCCATGTTCTTTGAAAGCTTGTTTAGATCAAGTTAGTGGCCTTTGAGGCTTTCTCCACATGAATAGGAGTTCAGTTTTTGAATAATAATAACTATATGTCACCTGGGGGAGCATCAGGATTTTAGACATGCTTAGGTGGGGCATGGCGAAAAAAGGGTGCGAAACCACTGCCATAGAGCCTAGCTCAGCAAGGTCACCTGACCCTTTCTCTTTGTGCTATGTACTCAGAAACTAAAAAGCTTTACTAACAACCCACATGGGCCTGAATAGACATCTGGTGTTTATACACAGAATCCACATCTGAAACAGTGTTCCAGTTAGGCTTTCCTCTATCTTCTTATATAGAAAAGATCATCTTAAACTACGCTCTCGTACTTTCAGTATTGTATTGTGATTGTCTAGCATGCACATCTAATTATTTCTCTTTACTTTGTTTTTGCCACAATTGATTGCTTTTGAACTCTTGGATTTTATATTCACAACTAGAGCAAGAGTAGGCCTTCCTTCCCCGGCTGCCAGCACCTGCTTCCCTCTGGCACCCGGGACCTGCGCTTCCCTCATAGCCCCAGCTTGGTCTGGAAGGTCGTCCGGAAGGATGTCCGGTCTAATTGTCATATTACACTTTTATTATTATAGATTTAGAATCTATTAAGTATCTAATTGCTTATCTTAGCTCATTTCAATCTTGTCAAAAGAATAGTGTGTGCTTACCAACAAGTTGACTCCTTTCTTTGATAATGAATTTAAACAATGAAAGAATTATCTTTCTCTAATAAATTGCCTCTAGCCATTATATGATTGGATACAATTTCAGAAATGAAGAGTAATTTTTCTGATAAAGCTTCTATTCATGATCTCTCTCTCTCTCCTCTCTGTTTCTCTCTATCTCTATCATCATCTCTATCTCTCAAAAAGGAGCAGAATAGGAAACCCTGGAAAACATCCTTATGAAATCCACTAAAAGATAAGATCAGTAAATAAAGCTTCAATCCCTTTGAAGGAAACTTGTGCTAAAATACCCAGGGATGATCTGCTTTTGAAAATACACATGGTATAAAACAAACATGTGCTTTCGGGCCATATGGACTGTTAGCCTGTATTAACTTAGGTAACATGGGCATTACATTTTTGACATTTAGTTACCCTCACTTGTAAGAGAGAAATCACAGTTGCTACCATATATTTAGCTTTATTTTATAAACATCCTTCAAAACATTTTAAAGAATTTTATTAAAACACAGTACAGGGGCTATCTCCGTGGCCTACTTAGACCTACTCCTGTAAGCTTTTGTTATCTTTCAAAATTTACTAACACCATGTAACTAATGCTTTATCAGTTACCTGGTACTATCATCTTATTATTTGAAATATTTAATTAAAAATATTACTTTGTCAAGGATTGATTATAGTAGTTTTAATCAGAGGTTAAGCTATTAAAGTGGTTAGATTGATTCATCTATAGCACTGTTATCAATAAAACATTTTAGCTATTAATTTTATCAAAGGATTGACAAATATGGATTGCATGTAAATCAAATATATATTCAGTAAGTAATTTGCAATTTAACTTAAATAAGATTGAATAACAACATTGCCAGCATTAATAGGCTTGGACAGAAATACGTTTTTAAAGCTACCCTAAAACATAAGAATCCAATTTCTGATATGTTTCTGATTTATTATTTAAATTGAATTTACACCCTTGAGCTAATTCATTTATAGCTTATTTTTGAGCATTTTGCTCAGTGCAACCTTCTAAAATAAATGTTTACCATGCTTTCCTCTTTTTCTTTGCCAGAAATGAATATTTAAAAAGTCAGGATATGAAATGTTATATAATTTGATGGGAACATTGAGCCAAATTCAAAAATGAAATACAACAGATATATAGATTTCTCATCTACATAGTTTTAACAAATACAGCACATACTTTTGTGTTATTGTTTATTTACAACATAATGTAATTTATTTTTTACCATCAGTCATATGAAGAGATCCCCAAATAACTTACAATTATAGTCAAGCCTATTTACTCTTAAATTTTAACAAAAATATTTTACTCAAATTCCTTTAAGGGCATTTTTCTCCTTAACACAAATATAGTATTTTTGAAAGTTGGAAGAGTGATAGCTTTATTTAATGAAAGACTCTATTTATCTACAGATGAGCTATGGGGTACAATAATGTATACTACCAAATTTCTATACTCAGGGACATATGTTTGTTTCTTTACACATATAACATAGGCAAATCTAATTATAGCCACTGGGGATTACATAGCTATAAAGAGATACTGAACTTATTACAATATTGTACACAATAGTCGTTCTGTCAGGAGCAAAGGGCAGGACCTGGGAAACATGAGCCCTAGGATGGTTAGCACCTTTTACTTGGCAGCTAAATTTTCTCATGCCACTGTTTTGGGATCCTGGACAATATTTATCTAGGGCTACAATGCAAGCACTACAATAAGCAACAAATTTTACAGATGGTCAGCCTATGATCAAAGAGTAAAAGTTTTTTTAAAAATTACTAAAATTAAGAATTAAACTCTCTCCTCTAAATGCAACTGCCATATGTTTTATGTTTGAACAATAGGAAGCATCTTAGTCATATAAATAAGGCATTCTAGTTAAATTATTCATGAAGCAAGCACAGTGATATCTAGTAGAATCAAATATCTACTAAGGACATTGCAAGACCCTCTGAACTGTAGAATTAATCCTCACTCTAAACTTTCAAGCAACTCAACCCTCATGTATTAAGGGTCTAGTATGGACAATGCACTTCTTTGTGACATAAGCTCCCTGAACTCGGGGAATAATGGATCAAATAAACAAAAATTCAAATTAGGTTGCGGAGCAAGATAATTCAGTGAATGGTATAATGCATCTGTGTATCTATGCATATGTCTATTTGTAATTGCATAATTTGGAAAGTTCCCAATGGGGGAATTTGGGACAGGCTGAAGTTACATTTGTGACATGCCTTAACAAGCTGAATTTCAATAGTCATTTCTATGTGATAGTAAACATACATTTTGGGAGAGTCATTCTAAACTCCATTTATTAAACTATGAGAAATTTGAATTCTGTGCCAGAAATGAATCAGTATGACAGACTATTTCAACAGAACATTGAGTTACAAACTACCTATATCTGTGGCATTAAGATAGTTTATAGATTGCCTTTGTCAAAACTCACTGAGTGGCACATCGAAGATTTGTACTTTGCATTGTACAGTTGACCCATGAAGGCTGATACTTGTGAGTCCCTGGAGCAGAGGAATCCACACAGAGAAATACTGGGTCTGCCAGGAAGTAGAGAGAGGGGGGGCAACTGCTCAACAGACTTTATTGTGGTTTCCTTGGGAAGGAACAGGTGAGGTGTAGGGTAAGCAGGTTTATGAGTGGATAGTTTGGAGCAGTGGTTCTCAACCTTCTGGCCCTTTAAATACAGTTCCTCATGTTGTGACCCAACCATAAAATTATTTTGTTGCTACTTCATAACTGTAATGTTGCTACTGTTATGAATCGTAATGTAAATATCTGATATGAAGGATGGTCTTAGGCGACCCCTGTGAAAGGGTCGTTCGACCGCCAAAGGGGTCGTGACCCACAGGTTGACAACTGCTGGTTTGGAGACTTTAGTATGCACTAGGGCAGTGATGGCGAACCTATGACACGCGTGTCAGAGGTGACACGCGAACTCATTTTTTTGGTTGATTTTTCTTTGTTAAATGGCATTTAAATATATAAAATAAATATCAAAAATATATATCTTTGTTTTACTATGGTTACAAATATCAAAAAATTTCTCTATGTGATACGGCACCAGAGTTACGTTAGGGTTTTTCAAAATGCTGACACGCCGAGCTCAAAAGGTTTGCCATCACTGCACTAGGGCATAAGGCTTGCCCCTAGTTGTCTGCTACCTGGACTTGGAGTGATAATGAAAAGTGGGTAATGACCCTGGGACATGAAAGCAAGATAGAGGACATTTGGGCGGGGGGGGGGGGGGAGGGCGGGGCGGTATAGGCCCTGGATTGGGTGGTTTGCATTTGAAAGACATGCTCAAGGTTGAGTTGTTCACTATCTCTAGAAATTGCGTAAACTTGGGATCAGCTGACTCCCTTTAGAGTCAGCAAGGTCCAAGATGTGTAAGCATCAGAGAACAGAAAATAAAAGACATGGTTAATATAGGAATAGAAGGAAGGAGGGAGGGAAGAAAGGGAGGGAGGGAGGGAGGGAGGGAGGGAAGAAAAAAATTATGAATGAATCAATGAAGAGAAAATGAGTAAACATTTTATCTTAGAATTTTGATGAAAGACTAACAATAATGTATACTTTTTTTGTCCATAAATATTTAATGAAGGTGTTGCCAGATAAAAATAATAAGTAATCTAGTATAGTATATTTTGGCATAGATAACCTCAAATACTTAAAGTATATGATTCTATGAGCCATGAATTCATAGAAATTGGTTTACAAACTCCAATTAATGACCTTGGTTATTTGTCAATAAGAAGAGAGTAGAGTTTATGTGAGTGCAAGTAAATTAACCTTTCATTCTATACTCTACTGACTTCTTCCACCCTGACAAGTAATCAAGATTGTTTGACAGGAACAGCAAGTTGTTTAGCTTCTTAGCTCTCCTGCCACTAAAATATGATGTCAGATAATTTGTTCCTGTTTAGTTCTAGCTTGATTACTTCTGGTTCCTTGAGATTTGAATTGATGAAGTTTTACTTTAGTAACATGGCAGTGTTAATAAATGCTGTCATGTTTATTAATGAGATGCCAAAATTGTATTGTTATATCTAGAGGACAGAGTCAAGTTCATGTAACTTAAAGTACTTGAATGTGATAAAAGGTTAATTAGACATCATGACCTGTTTGGAATATGTCTTAGGTCTTAATATCAAATAACTCTCAATGTAAAATACTAAAACCCAGAATTAATTTATGATAGCTATATAATACTTTAAATAGTAAATTATTCTAACAGCTCCTGAATAAATTTTCTAGATTTAAAATCAAAAATCAAAAAATAAACAGGCAAAAGCAAAGCGAAAAAAGATTTGGCCAAGGTCAGCCAGGCTGCTAGTTCCCTTGATCCAACTGTGAGCTTATTACATAAAATTTTACCCACACTGTGTTTCTAGGATTTCAAATTGTTTCCATTAAAGAAAGGCTCCTTAGTGAGAAATTTATACAATTTACTGAAGATATAAAACATGGGATATTAAAATTCAGTGGGATCACTGAAAAGAATATGGGCTGCAGAAAATTTCTCATTCATCATTACTCAGTCATTTTTGACTGGAGATACAAAAGATGAATATTATCCTGCAAGTCCAGGCAGAACCAGTAGTTGCAAGATAATGACGATTTTTATAGATAAAAAAATAATTTTAAAGCTTCAGCCATACTAAAATTATAACATAAAAATTTTCTCATTCAGTGAAAGACTTCACTGGGAACATTATGAATTTTTTTTCATTTTTCAGGCTAACAAAATGCTAAACAAATCTAAAACTAGATGTATCTGGGTGGAATTTATAAAACTTTTATGACAATAAACATATTTAATGGACTTCTAGTTTTACAAATATATTAAATTACCTTTTAAGAATCAGAGTTGGAAACAAAATAAAAACAAAATATTCAAGAGGAAAAATTTTGTGTAGCTTATTATAAGAATTAGATCCAAAATTTTCTTACCTTAAAGGACGTAGAGAAAGGACTTTAAAAGGGGGTTAAAAAGTTTTATTGAGCTGAAACCGGTTTGGCTCAGTGGATAGAGCGTCGGCCTGCGGACTGAAAGGTCCCAGGTTCGATTCCGGTCAAGGGCTTGTACCTGGGTTGTGGGCACATCCCCAGTGGGAGATGTGCAGGAGGCAGCTGATCGATGTTTCTAACTCTCTATCCCTCTCCCTTCCTCTCTGTAAAAAAAATCAATAAAATATATTTAAAAAAAAAAGTTTTATTGAATAGAAGACAATGTGGGCTTCTTAATATTACCATTTAAATTGATAGATTTAGGAGGAAAAATACCTACTTAAAAATAGTAGCAAAAAAAGTAAAAAATTCTGTGAATTAGAGATTTATCTCTGTTGTGTTATTAAACACTCTGTTTTTCTGAAATCTCCACAATAATGTAGTTTGTTTTATACCATCTGAATTTCTCTTTGAGTGAGAGTTAGTAGTTTTGTTGTTTAATAAATGTATACATTTCATTCAGGTTGCTGAATTTATGGTCCTAAATCACTCATAGTATTTCTTTGTCATTGACATATTTCAAAGTTCTGTAGTAATGTCTCTTCATTAATTCATTATATTTTAATTCTTTTATTTTTTATTTTTTTCTTGGTGAGTCTAGTTAAAAATGTAGCCACTTTATTGAATTTTTCAAAGAACCAAACTGATTTAATTACATTTTTGTTCTTAATTTCATTGATTTCTACTCTTATTTTTATTATCTTCTGTTTGTTTTTGATTTAATTTGTTCCTCTATTTTTAGTTTCTTTAGAAGGAAGCTTAGATTATTTGCCTGAGATCTGTTCTCTTTTCTATTGTAAGCATTAAATGCTATAAACTTCCCTCTAAGAACAACTTTAGCTATATTCTCAAATTTTGATATGCTTTCTTTTCATTTTCATTCAATTCAGAATATTTTCTGACTTCCCTTGTGGCTTTGCAACATTTATTATTGAGAAATATGATGTTTATTATTCAAGTATTTAGAGATTTTCCAGATATCTTTCTGTAATTTATTTCTAGTTTAATTTCATTATAGCCACCCCACAGAGACAATATAGATTCCCTCCCAATTAGCAGGCTGGCTGTTACAGCTGATGTTGCCACACACACCAAAATAATTTAGAGTAAAATGTATCACTCACAAAAGGAATTCTTGGAAGAGCTGGACAGGGGCAATTTGGTCCATAATGGTAGGAGTTTAGAGGGAGCATGACATGACAGCTTTGTTATGACTCTGGTAGGTCTGAGGTGATGGCTTCTTCTATTAGCTTGCCCATGAATGGGGCAAAAAGGGAAAGGGGGAGATATGGGGCTTGAAAGCTGTCAGTTGTCAAAAATAAAACATGGAGTCAGACCTCTTATTACAATTCACCCCAATGTTTGATTGATAGTGGAAATGTCCCATGGCTCATTCAATTGAATTTCAATTCATTTAGGCATACTTTTAGGAGCCTTATACCTAAGTAGCAAACTACAGTGAAAATGAGGAGTCCTTTGACAGTCATGTCTATCTAATCATTTTAGGCTGTTTCTGAGAGCCAAGAAAATTTGGCTAACTGGATTATGGGAACCTTGGGCAATGCTAATGACCTCTAAGACTGTAAGCAGGACAAGCATAATGTGCAGGATAATAGTTCTTTTGTACCTAATAAAATTGGAAAAGATCATGGGCCAGGGAGCCCAGAAAAAAATGTCGTCCCCCCCCCCCCCCGCCGCCCTCCCAGGATGCCTAGAGAATATATGCTGTTAGAGGTAAGGCCTGGTGGAGGTATGTAAGAATGGAGAAACAGGCAAGTGTTATTAAAGAAAAATCAGAGCCCCTCAGGAATTGAGAATCTTGGCTGAGGCATATGGTAGTGTGAGTACCCTGCTAATGAGGTGCCAAAAGGCTCATTGCTATGAGCAAAGTAGGAAAGTTTCTTAGAAGTTGTAAAGCAAATCAGAATGAGAGACTAGGTGAGTAATTTAAGCAAATATTTTAGGATATGGGTTTTTTCTTATGGAGTGGCACATAGGAAGGGAAAGGCAGGCCAAGGGTAAATCCTTCCATGAGGTCACCTGGGAATGGATGATGATAACTGGTTACCCATTTAGTAACTGGTATGAAGCTTAGCAATTAGCGCAATAAAAGGCCTGGGCTGTATCTTGATGAATGGTAAATACATATCATGAGAGAGATGTCTTCGAGTCTGAGAAATAGTTATTACTATGATGGAGTGAAGTGGGCCTTTAGGGAGGGAAGAAAAACATGAGCACAGATGGTGGATGGGAGTGAACTGTGTACTTAAAACTGAGTGGGGTGAGTTAGGGGGATGGAGCAAAGGAAACGATGAATAGTGCCTATGGGGGGGAGTGGAAGTGTGGGCTCTGGCGAAAAAAGTATGGAATTGTTCAGTTGGTGGGATGGTGGTGGCCAGGGTAGGACAATATTGAATTCTGGGTGTTAGGTGGTGAAATCTGGAGAGGGAGTTAAGGATGGCTGCAATAGTTAAATGTGTCAGGCTATAACTGAGGCCAGTAGAACAGAGCAGACAGAGGGTATTTCTAGCCCAGAACAGAGCTTTGGATATTCCTTCTGCAGCTCCTTAAAACATGTGGCTAAATAATAAATCACTATGGGTTTGACCTTGGTGCTATCCAACCTATCTAATAAAGAGGGAATATGCTAATTGACCCTCATGCTGTCGCAAAGATGGCGGTGCCCACAGCAAATAAGGAGGGAATATGCTAATTGACTGCCACACTCTCAAAGATGGCAGTGCCCACAGCCACAAGATGGCGGCGCCCAGTCCCCTCAGCCCTGCTGGGGCAACAGGCATGCAGCAAGGCTGGGCCCACCTCTGCACACCTGCCTCCAGAGTCCCCCAATACCCTCAGCCCCCCAGCCGCCCACGGCCGGCCTGAGGCGCAAGCAAGCCTCAGATAGCAACTGCCCAGCCACTCAGGCTGCCTGAGGCTCAGGTAACCAGGGCTGGCCAAGGCTTGCGCTGCCAGCAGTGGCAGCAGCAGAGGTGTGATGGGGTGTCACCTTCCCCTGATTGCCAGGTCACTTCCTGCCCCTGAGGGCTCCCGGACTGTGAGAGGGGGCAGGCCAGGCTGAGGGACCCCTCCCTCCAGTGCATAAATTTTCATGCACTGGGCCACTAGTAGCATAAATAATATAATGTCAGCCCTGACAAACTTTTGTAGCAACATTGAGTGATATAGTGAATATGATACAGCTGTGGGTCGGGGGAAGAGGAAATGCTTAGACAAATTACTAATGTGAGAGTAGCATTCTCTCCTTCAGTGACTTCAAGAACAAATCCAAGACAAACTTCAATTCTGTTTGAGAGCCATAGTCTGGGGAGGTGAGAGAGTGGATTATAGGAGGTGAAGCACGAGGGAAGAGTAAGGTTAGCGTAATCCAAAGCAAAGCAGTAACAAAAGAGGAGCATTATTGGTCTCTAGCAGTAAACTTCAGGTCAGCAGTGGGGCCAGAGTGATCATCGGGTTGTGTTGGTTAGTTGGACTGAGGCAGCCTGCCTCTATGATTACATTTGTCAAGTGGGTTGAGGTCCACTAGGCTGTCATAGAGTTGGTTGATAGTGATGCTGTGGACCTTTATAAGACGTAAAGGCTTGTTGGGCAGGAAGACATAGAAATGCATGGATGTTGTTTGATAGTGAGGGGCACAGTGAATAAAGAAGCAGCAGCTGCCTGGCATAATATAGAGGGTATAATAAGTCCAAAGGATCCTGATGTGTATTACCCCACCACACACGAGGTTCTTTGTTACATTTTCTATAATAGTTTGACATGTACTTCAAGAGACAACATTTGAACCTAAGGACAATAATTTGATGACCTGACAGTAGGATATGCATCTGGCATGTGTGTTACCTTCTATACTATGTAACTCCCCTGTGAATTTAGAATAGCCAATAGGGGCAGCTTCAGACATTGTAACAAAGTTTGTCATCAAGGTGGAAAGGGAATTATTGTGCCAGGTAGGTTGGATGTGGTTATAGTGTTGAAAAGCCTCAATAAGTTGGGTAGCAATATGGTCAAAATACTCCCCAGCAGTTCTCATGTTACAGGTAGGGTCTATAAAAATAGACTGTAGTCTCCTAGGCCCAAGCTATCACTTAAAGTATGCATAGTCAGGATATGGAAAGCCATAAGACCAATCATTTGTGCAATATGGGTGCTATAGTTTAAGGAACTATAAAGACTAAAAGGAACTACTAGTAATAACTAAAGGGCTGCTGACAGGTGCAGGCATAACAAAAAACAGTCGATGCTCCCGTTCAGATATGGAGGGGAAGTCTGTATCTCTTAACACCGTTTGGCCCCTTGAGTGTGGCTCTTCCTAAGCCTTAGGCGTACCCTAATTAAGTTAGTAACAATGTACCTACCTATATAGTTTAAGTTTAAAAAATTTGGCTCTCAAAAGAAATTTCAATTTCAAATTTGATATTTGGCTCTGTTGACTAATGAGTTTGACGACCACTGTCTTAACAGAAAATACTTTTAGCAGAGACAAACTTCAATTTATATTAACCTCACTCAGCAATCCACATGGTAGTAGGTGTGGGTCCTTAAACTATTATTTCTAGTTCCAGAGTAAGATCATGATTGGCATTATTAATTAAATATCTTTTATAGCCTAACAGTTTTAATAAAGCTTGTAATTTTGGCAAAGTTCATCATCAGGGTACCTAAAGGAATTCAGCAGCTAGCCAAAGAGACATCCAATAGTGAGTGGATCATAACTTAAACTTTGTGTGATTTCAGTTATGTTAAGTTTGTTAAGGTTTGTTTCATGGCCTAGAATAATATAGTCTCTCTTGGTGAATGTCTATTTGAAAAGAATGTGTATTCTATGGATAAAGTCTTGCAAAATTGCAATTAATTATCAAGCCGAATTTGATCAGATCATTGGTCTTCTGTGTATTTGTTTTATTGATTACTGAGAGAAGTGTTAAATTCTTCACAATAATTGTGGCGTTCTCTCTTTTATTCAGTTCTAGAAATTTTTGCTTTATTTATTTAAAATTCTGGTGTTAGGTGTGTACATATGTAAAATTGTATGCCTTCTTGGTGAGTGTAGACTTTATCGCTATGTAACATTCTTCTTTATTGATAGTATTATTACTTGTTTTTAGGTCTAATTTGTCTGATATGTTTGTGTGTGTTTGCATGTATGTGTTTCAGTGTGTGTTTTGGTAATTATTTGGCTTGTTATCTTCTGAAGTTTGGGCACTGTTATTAGTATTTTGATTGAGTTTGGAAAATTCTCAACCCTTATCTCCCCAAGTATTTCTTCTACCCTATGTATCTCTCATTTGCAATTCTAGTAACAAGTCTATTAGAACATTTTATTTTGTCCCACAGCTCTTGGATGCTCCATTCCACTTTTTTAAACACTCACTTTATTCTTTGTGTTCCAGTGTGGAGAATTCCTATGGACATACCTTTGAATTCCCTGATTATTTCCTTGGCTTTAAGGAATCCACTAACAATTCCTTTGATGACATTCTACATCTTTGTTACTATGTGATTCGTTTCATTTATTTCTATTTCATTCTATATTATAGTTTCATATATCTCCTGAAATTCCCCACCTTTTCATGCATTTGCCCCCTTTTCAGATAGATTCCTTAACAGATTAATCATAGAGAATTTAAATTCCTTTCCTGGTTGTTCAAACATTAGGATCATATCTGAGTCTGGTTGTGTACATTGCTTTTTTTAAACATTATGTTGGTTTTTTTCTTGATTCTTTGTATGACTTGTAATATTTGGTGAATATTTGTTGTAAGGCAGTGGGAGCTGAGATATTGAGCATTTTGTGTCTGTGTGTTCTTTGTCCAGGCCTTGGTTATAAGGAGTTACTTAATCTAGTCAGGAGTTGAATTAGTTTTGGGTAGTTACTCTTGTGCACCCGAGTTTTCCATTCCTCTTAGATAACCTTGTGTGTAATGGTGGGTTGGTTTGCTAGAGGTTTTGCTTTGTTTTCAATGTTTCCCCCCTCAACTTCAGGCATTCCCTTTGTATCTGTGTCTCAGAGAGGGTCTCTCTCCCTGTTCTTGATACTCTTCCAGTAGTAGTTTCATGGTGTCCAGTCTCTGACATCTACCCCAGACAAACAAGTGCTCACTTTCCATCTTTTCCTGAAGACTCCTATCATCCCTTGAATTTCAAGTTAATCGTTTGCTTTCTAGCCCTAGCTGGTTTTGCTCAGTGGATAGAGCATTAGCCTGTGAACTGAAGGGTCCTGGGTTCAATTCCAGTCAAGGGCATGTACCTCAGTTGTAGGATCGATCTCCAGCCCTGGTCTTGGTGCATGCAGGAGGCAACCAATTGATCTGTTTCTCTCACATCAATTTTTTCTTTCTGTTTCTCCCCATCCTTTACACTTTCCCTAAAAAACAATAGAAAAATATCCTCAGGTGAGGGTTAACAAAAACAAACAAACAAACAACAAAAAATATCACTGGCTTTCTAATGGTTTCAGTAGGAATTATAATTTTTTAGATTATTAAACTTTTTAAAGGATAAGAATGATGTTCTTTTGTAATTTTAAGAGAAAATCAGAAGTCAAACATGTTTTTGAAAATTAAATGTTTTCTAAATCTCTAATAAAAGCTTATATTTTTTGGCTACAATCAGAATAGTATGAAAACACTTTAAATAATTTGCCCCGAATCTGAGAATTGATATCATGTCTCTAGGTACCACTTAACTCCATGAGAAAGTTTTCTTAATGACTCTCTTTTCTGCCTTTCTTTGGTACCACACTGAGAGAAGACCTCCCAGAATTTCATTTCAATTAAACAGCTAGTGAGACTGTGTTATGTGAGTGACTCAGTGCTAGTTGGGAGTTCTGGAAAGGAGTTAATATTTATTTTCTAAGCATAACAGAAACTCAAGCTGTAAATGTGGTGTTTATTTTCCTGTCTTTATAACCAAAGCAGAATAAGTGGTTTGCCAAAGGATTCATTCTGTCACCTAAATTCTTCGATAAAATGGACTTTAGTGAAAAAGCTGGTATTTTCAATTTAGAGTAGGTACATGTTAGGATCTCCTCAGCCTATAGCAAGTTTTTTGAGAATGAGAACCATATCTCTCCTAACCAACCTTGTCCATATCAAACTCACATGACACACAATAGAGGGCCCTCAAAGTCATGCTCATACTGGACACAATAATTTGTTTAGTCCAAGCTAGAATTATCACCTGTCACCACTGAACCAATCACTATCTGTCTCTGAAATTTTGAATTGAAATGCTGGAATTTTTCTCAGTGGATATGTGTCTCTGAATCTGGGAGCATATGTATTATGTTTCTTAGAAAAAATAGGTAGGATGGTGAATTAACATGGCGCTATTGTTTTTCTAAATTCACTTAAAAGGAAATTTTCAAGCCGAAACCGGTTTGGCTCAGTGGATAGAGCATCGGCCTGTGGACTGAAGGGTCCCGGGTTCGATTCCGGTCAAGAGCATGTACCTGGGTTGCGGGCACATCCCCAGTGGGACATGTACGGGAGGCAGCTGATCGATGTTTCTCTCTCATCGATGTTTCTAACTCTCTATCTCTCTCCCTTTCTCTCTGTAAAAAATCAATAAAATATATTTTTAAAAAAATAAAATAAAAAAAAATAAAAAAGAGGAAATTTTCAAATACTTTAAAAAACAAGAAGGTGTATTTTACTATGTGTTAATGTCCTTGGTCATAGCAGTGTAGGATTACAAATCAATGCTGCAACAATAAAGTATGAGTCAATGTTATGAAAAGAAAAATAGATTTTTAACTGACGAAATCCTAAGAGGTTATTAAAAATGAGAGAAAGAAAAGTAGAAAGGGGTAAAATCCTTTAAAAGAAAATGTAATAGATAATACACAGGGCTATTATTGTTCCACTTCTATTTGACTAGGCTTCCTAAACCTCTTGATGGGCACTTCTACTCTCAAAGCTCTTTGGGAAAAGCACTGAGATTATTTTAGTCTCTTTTTAACTCCATTCACCTCTTCACATTTTAGAGACTATAACAATTGGCTATGATTGAAATCTTTCCAGGCTACATGCACAATAACTAAATACAATGACAATATACATAATGGGAATAAAAGAATGTCATTGTTAAATCTTCATGTGATTTGAATTGAGATGCTAATACTAATTATCTGCCTTTATAATGAGTTTGTTTGGATCTTTTTTTGTTTCCATTTTCTTTCCTCCCAGTGAATGTTGTTTTGTTTTTATTACTGTGCATGTTGTATGAGTTGGGATTTATTTGTGTGTGTTGAACATGATTTATTTCTGTGGCACTTTATAGTTTTAAAAAACATGATTAAAATGAGGTTCTGGATATAACATTTGTGTTCTGCATTGTCAACTCCCTCACCAATCATTAATGATCTTGACCAAAGGGAAGTCTAAGGGTATTCAACTTATGTTTTGCTATTGCATGCAATTCGGTACCACTGTTTCATTCTTAGAGGCAGAACAATTCTCAATCTGTATTGTATACCTCATGTTGTTCAGTTTCTATTCCTCAGCATCAACATTCTACTAAGATGACTGATTTGAAGCAATTTAAGTACGAAATTACTCCAGCTGTCTGAAATTATGTGCATAGGGATAAGGTAAAGAGATAAAGAGACAGTATGGCAGCCAATACACATTATTAATCTTTAATGATTCAATGTCATCTTTCTATGCCTTTAACCCTGGTAGTTATCCTTCTAGTCAGAAATAAGAGAGTCACTTACACAGAAAGGGGGGTTTGTGAAATATGCAGTATCAAGTCTTCATGGTAAATTGATCAAAGATTAGAAGTAATCTCAAGAAAATTTGCATATGAGCAGAAACAGTTCTGTTAGGAAGATAGCCATACATGTGTTATTGTAAAGCATGTGTGCATGATAATGGATATCCATGAAAAGAGTACAATAGGAGAGATATCACTACTTGCTCAAATCTATTTTAGGAACAGGGAATCCTCCACAAGTCCTTGTCTATGTGGAGTGTCAGGATTTGTGAGCCTAAATAAAGCCTTAGTAGCTCTGTCTTTCTAACTTCAGAAAATGAGATTGGAAAATTAAGAAAGAGAATTCAATTGCAGCCAATTTATACTTCAAGGAAACAGAAAAAAAATCAGTGAGAAGTCATATGCAAACATACACATACACACTTATTTTCTCCATACATTTCATGCTGTACTCTACCTTTTTACCTTAAAAAGTGAAGTGCCAAGACCAGATATAGTCATTAAAAGAAAGGAAAACTATACACTAATAGATCTCATGGATATATATAAATGCAAAATAAATCGCAATAAAAGATTGACAATATCAATCCAGAAATGTATACAAAAATTACAGTTGACACTTGAAAAATTAGGGGGTTAGGAGTATTGACTCTTGTGCAGTTGAAAATCCCTATATAACTTTTGACTCCTCAAAACTTTTTTTGTCCCTCAGTACCCACTAGAGATTGGTTCTAGAACACCCAGAAGATATCAAAATCTATGGATGCTCAAATCTCCTACATAAAATAGTGTAGATCAATGTATACAATTGGCCTTCTAATTCATGGACTCCCAAATGCAGATCAAAAACAGTACAAGTATTTATTGAAAAAAATCTTTATATAAGTGGACACATGCAGTTCAAACTCATGTTGTACAAGGGTCAACTAAATATGTTACAACTAAATGAATTTATTTCAGGTATGCCAGGTTGACTCAACATTTGAAAATCAAGTAATTTAATGTATTATCAACAAGTTAAAGACAAATCATTATATTATCACTAGAAGCCAGTGCATGAAAATCGTGGACTCGGGGGATCCCTCAGCCTGTCCTACACCCTCTTGCAGTCGGGAGCCCTTGGGGGATGTCTGACTGATGGCTTAGGCCTGCTCCCCATGGACATCCTTAGTGCTGCGCTCACCAGCCATGAGCCCAGATTCTGGCTAAGCAGCGCTCCCCCTGTGGGAGCGCACTGACCACCAGAGGGCAGCTCCTGCATTGAGTGTCTGCCCTCTGGTGGTCAGTGCACATCATAGAGCAGTGATGGCTAACCTTTTGAGCTCGGCGTGTCAGCATTTTGAAAAACCCTAACTTAACTCTGGTGCCGTGTCACATATAGAAATTTTTTGATATTTGCAACCATAGTAAAACAAAGACTTATATTTTTGATATTTATTTTATACATTTAAATGCCATTTAACAAAGAAAAATCAACTAAAAAAATGAGTTCGCGTGTAACCTCTGACACGTGTGTCATAGGTTCGCCATCACTGTCATAGAGACTGGTTGTTCTGCTGTTCAGTCAATTTGCATATTAGCCTTTTATTATATAGGACTAAAGGCCCGGTGCACAAAAATTTGTGCACTCTGGGGGGGGGGTGGTTCCCTCAGCCAGGCCTGTGCCCTCTCGCAGTCTGGGACCCCTCGGGAGATAATGCCCTGCTGGCTTAGGCCTGCTCCCGGGTGGCAGAGGGCAGGCCCAATCCCTAGGTGCAGCCCCTGGTCAGGCTCAGAGCAGGGCCGATTGGGGAGTTGGGGCACCGCCCCCTGTCATGCACAAGGCAGGGCGGATTGGGAGGTTGCGATACCATCCTCAGTCACGCTCAGGGTAGGGCTGATTGGGGGGTTGGGGCACCGCCCCCTGTCACACTCAAGGCAGGGTCGATGGGGAGGTTGTGGCGCCACCCCCTGTCACGCACAGAGCAGGGCGAATCAGGGGGTTGGGGCGCTGCCCCCTGTCATGCACAGAGCAGGGCCCATTAGGGGTGTTGGGGAGCTTCCCCCTGTCACTCACAGAGTAGGGCCAATCAGGGAGTTGGGGCACAGCCCCCTGTCACACACAGAGCAGGGCAGATCAGGGGGTTGGGGAGCCACCACTGTCACACTCAGGGCAGAGCCGATGGGGAGGTTATGGCTCTACCCCATTACACACAGAGCAGGGCCCGTGGTGTGGGGTTGGGGTGCCGCACCCTGTCACACACAGAGCAGGGCGGATAGGGAGGTTGTGGCCCCGCTCCCTGTAACACACAGAGCCGCAGGGCGATCAGGGGGTTGGGAAGCTCCCCCCTATCAGGCACAGAGCAGGGCCGATCAGAGGCCTGGGGTGCTGCCCCCTGTCACACACAGAGCAAGGCCCGTGGGAGGGGGATGGGGCGCCGCACCCTGTCACACACAGAGCAGGGCCGATCTGGGGGTTGGGGTACCGCACCCTGTCACACACAGAGCCGCAAGGCAATCAGGGGGTTGGGAAGCTCCCCCTTATCAGGCACAGAGCAGGGCTGATCAGGAGGTTGGGGCACCTTCCCCTGTCAGGAACAGAGCAGGGCTGATAGGGAGGTTGTGGCCCTGCCCCCTGTCACACACAGAGCTGCAGGGCGATCAGGGGGTTTGGGCTCTGCCCCCTGTCACGCTGATCCCAGTGCCGGGAGGCCTTGCTGCTCTGCTGATCTCAGTGCCGGGAGGCATATTACCCTTTTACTATATAGAATAGAGGCCTGGTGCATGGGTGGGGGCCAGCTGGTTTGCCCTGAAGGGTGTCCTGGATCAGGGTGGGGGTCCTCACTGGGGTGCCTGGCCAGCCTGGGTGAGGGGATGATGGCTGTTTGCAGCTGGTCACACACCCTTCAGGGTGGGGGTCCCCACTATGGTGCCTGGCCAGTCTGGGTGAGGGGCTGAGGGCCATTTTCAGGCTGGTGGGTGACTGAAGCTCCCAACTGCTCCTTTTTTTCTTTTTCTTTTTATTCTGGGCCAGCTTTAGCTCTGACTCCAGCTCTGAGGCCTCTGCTGCTGAAAGCAGGTATCTGGTTTGTTTGTGTTCTATAATCAAAACACTGTATCAACTCCAGCTCTGAGATCCCAGCGGGCTGAAAGCAGGTTTCTGGGGTTTTGTTTATCTTCTATATTTGTAACTGTGTTTCAAACTGCAGGCTCAGAGGCCGGTAAGGCAGGCGGGAAACGTTGTTTTCCTCCGTCACTGATGCAAGCAAGCCTCATGTTAGTTTCAAGCTGCCTGGCTGCCGGCCGCCATCTTGGCTGGCAGTTAATTTGCATATTGTCCTGATTAGCCAATGGGAAGGGTAGCAGTCGTACACTAATTACCATGTTTCTCTTTTATTAGATAGGATATTAATGGATGCAGAAAAAAAGCATTTGACAAAATTCAAAATCTGTTCAGGATAAAAAGTGCCAGCAAACTTGGAATAGTGGAGCATCTCCTCATCTTGATAAACAAAATCAACAAAAAAAATCTACATCTTACAACATACTTTATGGTGAAAACCAGGCTCTATTTCCCAAAGATCTGAAATGATTCAAGAAAGTACCCTTTTAATAGATCCATTTAACAACCTATTAGAAATTCTAGCTAATGCAATTAGACAGGAAAAGAAAAAAAAATAAAGGCATACAGATTAAGAAGAAACAAATAAAATGGCTGTTTTCACAAATGACATGATTGCCTATGTAAAAATCCCAAAGAATCAACAAAAAAACCTCCCAGAACTACTAAGCATTATAGCATGGGTACAAGGTAAGTATGCAAAAGCCAATTGCTTATTATCAAAAATGAACAATTAAAATTTGAAATTAAAAAACTCTATCTTATTTACATTAGCAGCAAGTATAATGAAATAATTAAATATAAAGCTAACAAAATATTTGTAGGTCCGATTCAAAGAAAACTCTGATAGAAGAAATCAAAGAAAATCTAAATAAATGGAGAGAAATTCTATGTTTATGAATAGGGATACTCAATATTGTAAAATGTCATTCCCAACTTGATCTATAGATTCAATACAGTCCCACCCAAAATCTCAGTAAGTTATTTTCTGGATATTAACAAATTGATTCTAAAGTTTATACAGAAAGTGGAAGGACTCAGGTTAGCCAACGCAATACTAACAAAAGGGGACAAAGTCAGAGCTTATTACATAGCTACAATAATCAGTACAACTTGGTATTAGTAAAAACATAGACAAATAGGTCAATGGTACAGAACAGAGAGACTATATAAAACTAGAGGCCCGGTGCAAAAAATCTGTGCACTCGGGGGGGGAGGGGGGTCCCTCAGCCTGGCCTGTGCCCTCTTGCAGTCTGGGACCCCTTGGGAGATAACGCCCTGCTGGCTTAGGCCTGCTCCCGGGTGGCAGAGGGCAGGCCCAATCCCTAGGTGCAGCCCCTGGTTGGGCTCAGAGCAGGGCCGATTGGGGAGTTGGGGCACCGCCCTCTGTCATGCACAGAGCAGCGTGGATTGGGAGGTTGCGATACCATCCTCAGTCACGCTCAGGGTAGGGCTGATTGGGGGGTTGGGGCACCGCCCCCTGTCACACTCAAGGCAGGGTCGATGGGGAGGTTGTGGCGCCACCCCCTGTCACGCACAGAGCAGGGCCAATCAGGGGGTTGGAGCGCTGCCCCCTGTCACACACAGAGCAGGGCCAATCAGGGGGTTGGGGCGCTGCCCCCTGTCACGCACAGAGTAGGGCCAATCAGGGGGTTGGGGAGCTCCCCCCCATCATGCACAGAGCAGGGCCCATCAGAGGGTTGGGGAGCTCCCCCCTGTCAAGCACAGAGCAGGGCCCATCAGGGGGTTGGGGTGCTGCCACTGTCACACTCAGGGCAGGGCTGATGGGGAGGTTATGGCTCTACCCGGTCACACACAGAGCAGGGCCCATGAGGGGGGAGGGGGGTTAGGGCGCTGCCCTCTATCACCCACAGAGCAGGGCCGATCAGGGGGTTGGGGAGCTCCCCCTTATCAGGCACAGAGCAGGGCCGATCAGGGGGTTGGGGCACCTTCTCCTGAAGCTCCCAACTGCTACTTTTTTTCTTTTTTTTTAAATTTTATTCTGAGCCAGCTTTAGCTCTGAGGCTCCAGCTCTTAGGCCTCCGCTCCTGAAAGCAGGTATCTGGTTTGTTTTGGTTCTACAATCGAAACTCTGTATCAACTCCAGCTCTGAGATCCCAGCTGGCTGAGGTTTTGTTTAGCGTCTATATTTGTTACAATGTTTGAAACTGCAGGCCTGTCAGAGGCCTGCAGCAGCCGGCGGGGAACGTTGGTGTCCTCCGTCACTGAAGCAAGCAAGCCTCATGTTAGTTTCAAGCTGCCTGGCTGCTGGCCGCCATCTTCGCTGGCAGTTAATTTGCATATCGCCCTGATTAGTCAATGGGAAGGGTAGCGGTCGTACGCCAATTACCATGTTCCTCTTTTATTAGTGTAGATTGTAATGATGGATACATGACATCATGCACTTGTCAAAACCCATAGAACTGTACAGGAGTGAATCTTAAAAGGAAACTATGCACTTTAAGAACCAAAAACAACCAATATTGTTTCATTAATTACACCAAATGTACCAGACTAACATAATTCTATCTAATAAAAAAGTAATATGCAAATTGACTATCACTCCAACACACAAGATGGCCACCCCCATGTGGACATAAGATGGCCGCCACAAGATGGCCTGCAGGGGAGAGCAGTTAGGGGTGACTAGGCCTACAGGGTAGGGCAATTAGGGGCAACCAGGCCTGCAGGAGAGGACTGTTAGGGGCTACCAGGCCAGCAGGGAAGGACTGGTAGGGGCAATCAGGCTGGCAGGGGAGAGTAGTTAGGGGTGACCAGGTGTGCAAGGGAAGACAGGGGCAACCAGGCCAGCAGGGGAGGGCAGTTACGGGTGACCAGGCCTCTAAGGGAGGGCAGTTAGGAGTGACCAGGCTGGCAGGGGAGCAGTTAGGCATCAATCAAGCTGGCAGGGGAGTGGTTAGGGGTGATTAGTTTCTCAGGCAGAAGCAGTTAGGGGCAATCAGGCAGGCAGGCAGGCAAGTGGTTGGGAGCCAGCAGTTCTGGATTGTGAGAGGGATGTCCAACCGGGATCGGGCCTTAACGGGCAGTCAGACATCCCTCGAGGGGTCGCAGATTGGAGAGGGTGCAGGCTGGGCTGAGGGACATGCCCCCTGTCTCACCCCTGCATGAATTTTGTGCACCGGGCCTCTAGTATATTAATAATAGAGGAAAGTGGGGTGAGGATACATGGGAACTTTCTGTACTGTCTCCTCAATTTTTTTTGTAAATCTAACACTGTTATTAATTAATTAATTTACTTTTATTATTAATAAGTGTAAGGGCATATGCCAGAAATGTGGGCTTTGTCCTTAATACCTTCCTCTTTTTTCATAACCACTCTCCATTCATTCCAAGGATTCAATGCCCTGAATTGCTTTCAAATCTCTTAGGAATTTAGCTTACATAGTACACCATCCAAGAATCTTTCTATTCTCCGCAAACTGAGATAAATATCCTTCCTAACTTTTTTTGAATTTACCATGATATGCAAACTTTTTTTTTCCTTCTAAATATCTTCATTTGATTACTACTTCCAAGAAGACAGAATCATGCTTACATTTTACATTGAGGTCTTCCCAGAATCTGTAGTGTAACAACTGTCCCTTACATATTTGTCAAAACTAAACATTCATATCAGTCCTAATAATGTCTCACAGTTAAAACCACTAATGAAAAGACAGCCTCACCTATTTCTTTTTATTGGATGGGTCTAATGAAAGAAAAAATATCTTCTGGTATACTGGGACCCTCCTAACAGCTCAAGTAACTTTTTGGTAATGGTTTTATTGAGATACTTGAGGCCCGATGCATGAAATTCATGCAAGAGTAGGCCTTCGTCCCCTGGCTGTCAGTACCGGCTTCCCTCTGGTTGCCAGCAGGCACCTGGGACCCAGGCTTCCCTCGCAGCCCCGGCTTCTTCCGGAAGGACATCTGGTCTAATTAGCATATTGCACTTTTATTATTATAGAACTAGGGGCCCGGTGCACGAAATTCGTGCACTGGGTTTGTGTGTTAGGGAGTGTCCCTCAGCCCAGCCTGCCCCCTCTCACATACTGGGAGCCCTCACACGTTGACCCCCATCACCCTCCAATCGCAGGATCGGCCCCTTGCCCAGGCCTGACAGAGGCATCAGGCCTGGGCAGGGGACCCCCAGGCCCCTCCGATTGCTGGCTCTGCCCCTTGCCCAGGCCTGATGCCTCAGGCAGAGGCGTAGACCCCGATCACCCTCCGGTTTCCTGATCGGCCCCTTGCCCAGGCCTGACGCCTCCGCCAGAGGTGTCAGGCTTGGACAGGGGACCCCCATCTCCCCCCGATCAATGGCTCTGACCCCTGCCCAGGCCTGAGGCCTCTGGCCCAGGAATCATGCCTGGGCAGGGGACCCCCATCTCCCTCTGATCGCTTGCTCCACCCCGCGCCCAAGCCTGACGCCTCTGACCCAGGCTTCAGGCCTGGGCAAGGGGACGATCATATCCCCCCAATCCCCGGCTCTGTCCCCCACCCAGGCCTCATGCCTCGGCCAGAGGAGTTGACCCTCATCACCCTCTGATCACCAATCACCGGATTGGCCCCTTGACCAGGCCTGAGGCCTCCGGCAGAGGTGTCAGGCCTGGGCAGGGGATCCCCAGCTCCCTGCGGTTGCAGGCTCCGCCCCTGCACAGGCCTAATGCCTCTGGCCGAGGCGTCTGGCCCGGGCAGCGGGGACCCGCAGCTGCAGCGGCCCCGCGATCATGGGCTCTGCTTTAGGGCCAGGCAAAGGACCCCTAGCTCCCGGGACCGCCAGCTTCGACTGTGCCCAGCTCCCATTGCTGGCTCCACCCCTGCTTCCTGCTATCACTGGCCAGGGCAGCAAAGGCACCTGATTCTCTGATCATGGCTGGGGGCATGCCTTTGCCCTGCCCCCCAGCTCTTAGCTCCCCCCTGGGTTTCCGATCACTGTCAGTGGCAGGGGGCTTCTTCCTGCTTTCCCTTTTGCCTCCCTGCATTGTGCCTACATATGCAAATTAGCCGCCATCTTTGTTGGCAGTTAACTGCCATCTTAGTTGGCAGTTAATTTGCATATAGCCCTGATTAGCCAATGGAAAGGGTAGTGCCGTACGCCAATTACCATTTTTCTCTTTTATTAGTGTAGATTATAGATAATCCATACATCATATAATTCACTCATTTAAATTATACAATTCAATGGTTTTTAGTATATTCAGAGTTGTGCAACCATCATTGCAATCAACTGTAGAACATGTGCACTACCACACACAAAAAAACCCTGCACCTTTATCCCCAAATCCTAGGTAATCATTCACCTACCTTCTGTCTCTATAGATTTACCTATCCTGGACATTTCATATAACTGCAATCATATGGTCCTTGGTAATTTTTTTGAGGTTCATCTATGCTTTCAAGTAACTTTGGATAGTTTTAGCTGTATATCTTAAGTTTTCAACAACAGAGTTAGCAAAAATATATCCAAATCTAACCTAATCCATTCATTGAAATAAGTTAAATATCGTATTTGACATTAATTCCATTGGCTATTGTACATTTTACCAAATATATTTTATATGAGAAAGTTTAAGGTTTATTACCAGTTATGAAGAACTTTATTCTTTAGACTAGTCTGTCATTTGAGGCTTTACAAAAGTATATTAGGAGCTATAAATAGGAGGCACATTTTTCTTCACAAGGGTTTGCTTCAGTGCATTATATAATAGAATAATAATACTATATAGGTTATGTTCAATCTGCAATTTGGTATTATCTTCTTCCAATAGTTGGTGATGAGGACATAGGAAATGGTTTTCAAAATACTGATGAAATACACATTTATACTTCAGAGCACTTGTGGAGAGTTGACTTACTGCCAATAAAAAAATATTAACAGCTCCAGTTTGCTTCATTATGTGTGCAATAAAGTAGCTAATGTTCTTTTCCTCCCTTTTGTAGAAATGGTAAATGAGGATTTGCATGTGAGGTGGAGCTCCCTCTTGGGGAAGCAATAGCAGCTTAGACTGACATTCCCTAAGCCCCAAACCTTGTTAAAAATGGTTTCAGTCCTGGGGACCTAACGCACTGATTGCTTCCCTAGAAGGAGTCTTATTGCTTGCTCCATTCGGTCCTATTACTGAAGGTCTAATTACATCTATTATGCCGTTCAGTTTCACAGAAGGTTGGGGAAGGAAATTAGAGGTATTTGGGGATGGAATTAGGGACATGGAACGCACACATACACACACACACTCATGTTTTGAATTTTGAGAAATGAACTGGTGACCAAACTAGAGTACTTGGGAGATTATATTTAAATTGTCAAGTGTGTTACTGTAACAAGGCAAAATGGAGATGGTCCCAATTCTGTGTGATTGCCCAGGCAACAGGGAACCAATTACACTGTCAAAACCTGAGATACTGGAGCTTAAAAGCCTCACAGGACTTTTTTTTGCAACTAAACACCTTTTTCTTGGGCCATCAATAAAAGGGCAAGTAAAGCATTTTTTTTTTTATCCCATTGTGAAGTGTCATTTACATTCTGAGCTCCCCCATATGCTTATGCTATGCTTTTGTGTAGCCTAGATGGAGATTGTTATGGCCTAATAGAGCACAAATCAGAAAGGGAGAGAGGGTAGAAGGAAGACTCATTATTTTTTAAGTGGCTTCACTTTTCCCATAGGAATCCATAGATCCCACTTAGCAAAAGCTCATTCCAGCACTGATTAGGTGGGAAACACACAGAATCTCAAAAGGTCAAACCTATAATCAGCTGTCCTCGGGGGTTGATATGGAAAAGTTCTTAATCCAAGTTGAATTTATTGCCATCTATAACAAAGTGAGGCAGATAATATGACATTAAGAAATATATGTATATTTCAGACATATATATACACACACACACACACACACACACACATTTGTGTGTATATATGTGTGTAATGAAATACTGTCTACCTAAATTCACAGTAATGTGGTTTATCTGAACCATTTAATATGTTAGGCAATATTCCCTATAGTGTTTTTACTCTATCTGTGCTATTGATTTGCTTTTAGATTGCTAGAAATTTTGAAACTATGACAAATTAAGTTTATGTGGAAATGGTTTTGTATTTGTGAGAGATGATTCACAAATTAAGGCTTTAAAAGTTTATGACCAAAAATAAGTAAATAAATAAAGCATGTAAAAAATAGGATAATACAAAAAGAGGAAAAAAACAAATGGAATTTTTAATATGTTTCCAAACTGTGTGCAAGCCCATGATAAACACTTCTTTGTGGGAAGAATACACTTATGGAACCGGATGGCTTAAGCAGGACAAAGCTTGGTTTCTTGTCTTTTAAAATGCATTTTTACTTACTTTAGTAAAGAATTATTAGTCAATATTTTATTTTAAAAATGAGTTCAGTCAAAAGCTGAAGGTTTTTTGCTCATCACACCTTAAAATGCCGTATCTATTTATGTCCTCCCATAAATTTGTAGTCAGTTCTACCACCTTTATGCTGAGAGCAGCACCCAAATACCAAATGTTGAATCAGTCATGAACCTTCATGCTTGCTTATCTGTGTGGAAGAAAATATTGTTCTCCTCTCCTCACCTTGTTCCAAGTAGTTATTAAGTTAAGCCTCAAGGAAAATTGACCTTGGAGTTGTCTTGAGCTGTGAGATTGAAAAAAGGTGTGAGGGCTTTTCATTTAAACATAATTCTACTTCCTGGGAGACAACACAGCCTTATAAGAGTTATGGGGGAAAAAGTGGCACAAGTAGCAGAGTGGCACTCGTTTACTACCCTACTGGCTTTTCCTTGTCAGGGTTTATGAAAGTGGTTGCCATTCCTATCTTTTCCTATTTCCTGAGAAAGAGTAAGAAAGGAAGAGAAACCCAGAAGTTCAGAGCAGGTGTTTCCCTCCTTTTCTGCTCATGGGAAAGCTGTGAGAAAGTGTGTAGGTAAATAAAATGAAGAAATGATTGTATCTGTCCCTTTGTAGTTCTGACAGGTCGCAATGAGGAAGAGCATCCTCACTGGGCTTGAATCTCAGCCCCATGACCCTGGGCCTCATCAGCAACATGGGGACAGAAATCCCAAAGTTTTGAGGGAGCATTAAATAAATAATAAGTAAGGATTGACAAGTACAATGACCAGCACTTACTAAGTGCTCATTTGGAGGCAGCTGCTGATGGTGTTGATGTTAGGCATCCAAGTCCTTTTAAAACTCAGCAGAAATTCTTCTGTCCTAACCAGGAATGATGGTGATAAGAATGTATAATTAGATGTGTTTGCCAAGAGGCACAATGTTTTGCCTAGCTGACTTGAATGGGTCAAGCATTTAAATATATTCAGGAATGTACCTATAAGGAAATAATTAATGATAAAAAAGAGAAGTTAGTTGATGGAGCCTTCAACATAAGTTAGATGGAAGTGTGTGTTGCACTTCTGTTCCTAACCAAGTGAGGACCAGCTTCTGATGAAAGCTACTATATATATACTAGAGGCCCGGTGCACAAAAATTTGTGCACTCGAGGGGATGGGGGGGTCCCTCAGCCTGGCCTGTGCCCTCTCGCAGTCTGGGACCCCTCGGGAGATAATGCCCTGCTGGCTTAGGCCTGCTCCCGGGTGGCAGAGGGCAGGGCCAATCCCTAGGTGCAGCCCCTGGTTGGGCTCAGAGCAGGGCCGATTGGGGAGTTGGGGCGCTGCCCCCTGTCATGCACAGAGCAGGGCAGATTGGGAGGTTGTGATGCCACCCTCAGTCATGCTCAGGGTAGGGCCGATTGGGGGGCTGGGGCACCGCCCCCTGTCACATTCAAGGCAGGGTCGATGGGGAGGTTGTGGTGCCACCCCCTGTCATGCACAGAGCAGGGCCAATCTGGGAGTTGGGGCACTGCCCCCTG
Source organism: Myotis nattereri (assembly GCF_964212035.1). Lineage (NCBI taxonomy): Eukaryota > Metazoa > Chordata > Mammalia > Chiroptera > Vespertilionidae > Myotis > Myotis nattereri. The sequence continues at coordinate 47,444,095 of NC_138087.1, forward strand.
TCACGCACAGAGCAGGGCCCATCAGGGGGGTTGGGGCTCCTTACCCTGTCACGCACAGGGCAGGGCCCATCAGGGAGTTGGCGAGCTCCCCCCTGTCACGCACAGAGCAGGGCCCATCAGGGGGTTGGGGAGCTCCTCCCTGTCACACACAGAGCAGGACCCATCAGGGGGTTGAGGAGCTCCCCCCTGTCACTCACAGAGTAGGGCCGATAGGGGAGTTGGGGCACCGCCCCCTGTCACACACAGAGCAGGGCCCGTTGGGGGGGAGGTCGGGGCAACACACCCTGTCACACACAGAGCAGGGCGGATCAGGGGGTTGGGGCGCCACACCCTGTCACACGGTGCCACAGGGTGATCAGGGGGTTGGGAAGCTCCCCCTTATCAGGCACAGAGCAGGGCTGATCAGGAGGTTGGGACGCCTTCCCCTGTCATGAACAGAGCAGGGCTGATAGGGAGGTTGTGGCCCTGCCCCCTGTCACACACAGAGCCGCAGGGCGATCAGGGGGTTTGGGCGCTGCCCCCTGTCACGCTGATCCTGGTGCCGGGAGGCCTCGTGGCTCTGCTTATCCCGGTGCTGGGAGGCATATTACCCTTTTACTATATAGAATAGAGGCCTGGTGCATTGGTGGGGGCTGACTGGTTTGCCCTGAAGGGTGTCCTGGATCAGGGTGGGGGTCCTCACTGGGGTGCCTGGCCAGTCTGGGTGAGGGGCTGAGGGCTGTTTTCAGGCTGGCGGTGACTGAAGCTCTCAACTACTCCTTTTTTTCTTTTTTCTTTTTATTCTGGGCCAGCTTTAGCTCTGGCTCCAGCTCTGAGTGAGGCCTCTGCTGCTGAAAGCAGGTATCTGGTTTGTTTGGGTTCTATAATCTCGAAACACTGTATCAACTCCAGCTCTGAGATCCTGGCTCGCTGAAAGCAGGTTTCTGGGGTTTTGTTTAGCTTCTATATTTGTTACAATGTTTCAAACTGCAAGTTCAGAGGCCTGCAGCGGCAGGCAGGGAACGTAGGAGTCCTCCGTCACTGAAGCAAGCAAGCCTCATGTTCAATTTAAGCTGCCTGGCTGCCGGCCGCCATCTTGGCTGGCAGTTAATTTGCATATCGCCCTGATTAGCCAATGGGAAGGGTAGCGGTTGTATGCTAATTACCATGTTTCTCTTTTACTAGATAGGATATATATATATATGTAATTATATATATATATATATATATATAATATGTAATTATATATATATAATATGTAATTTTATATATATATAAAATTATATATATATATATATATATATATATATATATATATATATGTTTTTATTGACTTAAGAGGGAGAGAGAGAAACATCAATAGGCTGCCTCCTGAGCTGAAAAAATGCTTTTGGATAGTTACAAATACCCAGGCAACATGCTAATTTTACTTAAATATGGACAGAGTTTCCAGAAATTCCTGGTTCTGAAATGAGAGTAAGAATTTTGGGCCCTGGCTGTGGTTGGTGTCTGGGAACCTTGTGCTGCAATAAAATATCCTTAAAAAGTCCTCAACAAATATCCCTGTTTCAATTAAAGGAGACACAGATTCAGGTAGACTCTTTGCTGACAATCTTTTGTATCTAACTAATATGGATATTGGTTACTAAAAAAAGCTACAAAGAATATTGACAGGCCAATTAGAGTACTTTTTCCTATTACTATCTGCCCTGAAAAAGTAATTGTCTAAGAACATCTATGTAGGCAGACTGGGAATCTTAAATCAGCATTAATTTTTACCGTATAGGGACAGTATAATGCATATTTCATTCAATTCATGTCAATTTGCACAATAATCTGAGGAATCAGCGTTTGTGAATAATCAACACATTAGTTGAATTTTCTTATGTTTTGAAAAGTACACAGAACAGTGATCTTTTGCTATTTTATTAATATAGAAAAACATTGCTTAGATGCCATTCTCATTTATTTCAACATACTTATTAAAGTAAGTCTTAATTTTCACATATTTATTGAGGGCCTACTATGTAACAAGCACTGTTCTAAGTACTGGAATTCAGTGGAGAATATGCCTTATAATATCATATATGCTAACAGAGGGAGACAAACAATTGGGAAATAAATGAATACACAAATACACAAAATTGGCCCAGATTGTAATGAACATGATGAAGAAAATGTCCAAAACGAAGGAAAGTGGTACTTTAGGGAAAGTGTCTTTAAGGTGCCATTTGATCTGAGACATGAAGAATAGAAAAGTGACAGTCATGCAAGGAAACTGAGCTGAGAAAAGCTCAACACCTTTGGAGGATGAAAAGATGCGGAGCGTGGCTGGAGCATAGTGAGGAGAGGGAGAGTAGGACCTGAGGCATGGAGATTAGAGGAGGTAGGGCCTGAGCAGGTAGGCACTAGAAGCCAGGCCAAAGGTCAGAGTTAGAAGTCACTGATTTGAACTACACACAACTGAAGATCTTAGCAGCCACAGAAAGCTACATATTTTAGGTGGAGTTCCTGTCTTAAAGAAAACACGCTCCTTGAAATAGAAATGTTTTCACATAAGCACACATAAACTAACACAGACACATATATGCCACATCTCTTTATATTTCTTTCTTTAAAGTAAGGATATGGCCTTGCCTAAATTACATGTGAAATTAAAAACCTGACTGTAGGATGAACAATGGATTATAGAAGAGTAAGACTTGAAGTAAGGAAACCAATTAGTATCCTAGGCTAGAAATAATAAATGGTGGTGGCTTTAAATATGGTGGGGACTGGAAATATAGTAGAGTGTGTATGTGTGTGTGTGTGTGTGTGTAGTGGAGTCAATAGGACTAATGATGGATTGAATGTAGAGGTGGAGTCACAGGAAAATTAATGTGGGTTGTGGTACAAAATAGTCAGAGAGCTGGTGGGTGTTTAACATGACAGACCTTTGTTGCAGCCAAACACTCTGGCCTGCCATAAATCACTGTAGCATGCAACATCAAGAACTCAAAAGAACCAAAAACCCCATTAGCACTGAACCATAGCATCTGTATAATAAACATATTTAACAAAATGACATTAGTGCTATTCATTTTTCTTGTTATGCGTATTTGAGAAAGCTAGGCCAGCGAAGTACAAAATAGTACATATGGTATGACCACATTGCTACTGAGAAATAGGAGGGAAACTGAGCAAGAATGGGCTGTTTTAGGGAAGTCAGAGGCACGCGCACTCATGTTCCCTGGAACCCTCAAATCCCCTGTGTTGTGTTCCAGACACAGCTGCAACATGAATCCTGGTTTGGTGCATTCACTGCAGGGGCCCAGAGTAGGCTGTTGTTTCCTCTATGGCAGTGTTTTTCAACCAATGGATGTGACCCTTTAGTGGGCAATATAATGCAAGTAGTGAGAATCAACCAGCATTGGAGAAAACGTATAATAGAAAACATTGTAGTGTGCCTTCTATTATAATTGTGAATTCTTTGCTTTTGTTTCATTTATATTGATAAATAGATGGATGTGTCACAGTTGGTCTCGGTTAAAAAGAAAAGTGAGAAAGTTACTGCTCCCATGTAGATTTTCACTGAGAAATGCCATTTCTTGCTTCAAAATAACTATCCAAAGATTTAGAATAGGTTCATTTCCCTAATCTCATCAACATTACATCTTTATGGCAGGCAGACTCAGATGAATTGAACAGATGTGGAAGATCAATTACTTGGTGGGTGGTGGGTCTTGGAAAAGAGGTGGGAACATAAAACCCACCAAGAGACTAGGAAAATGAGAGGTTGTGTGTGGAGAGTTTTCCAGAAAACCAGATGAAAAACACAGAGCCCCAGACCAATGGTCAGAGGCATTTTATCTTTTGGGGAAGGTTGGCAAAAAGGAGAGTGGAAGGTCCCATAGGCATTCTTGCCTACCACAGTTCTGCTAATGTCCACCTTTGGATCCTCAACATTGTGAAGGGGAAACTCATAAATGACATCTACAGAATTTCGGGCCCTAGCAGGTTTGGCTCAGTGGATAGAGCATCAGCCAGTGGACTGAAGGGTCCCCGGTTCAATTCTGGTCAAGGGCATGTACCTCAGTTGCAAGCTTGACCTCCGGCCCTGGTCAGGGCTTGTGTGGGAGACAACCAATCAATGTCTTTCACATGGATGTTTCTCTCTCATTGTCTCTCCCTCTCCCTTCCACTTTCTCTAAAAATCAATGGAAAAATATCATCAGGTGAGAATTAACAAAAAAATAAAAAGAAAGAATTTCTAGATGGGCACTGTAAGTACTGCTTCTTCCTAATGGTTAATTCAGGAGCTTAGAAATGTTAATACATATTCGTAGTTTCCCCAGCCAAACCTCATTTATTGGATTGTGCTGAGGGGGAACAAGGTTTACCACCCCCAACATATGCCTCTTTGGGATATTGATCATTTTGAGCTGATTATTTTTAAGAAACAACTTCTCAGGAAAAACATTTGACTTTCCCCCTAAATACTAAAAAGGCATTTAGATAGAGGACCTGCTCCAGAGGAAGCTGTCATCATGGATACCTATATCTATATTTTAAAAAGCCAGTGACCGTTAAGCCGGAATGCTGGAATGACCAAAAACCGGTCACCAGGAGGTACATGGAGCACCTCTGGGTCCCTCCTCCCGGCCCAGGAGCCACTCGTGGCGGGGCGGGGCTTGCGGCTCTCCCAGTGCAGTGGCTTGTGATGGCGAGCTAGTCGCCTATGATTTCATGCTCACTGGGCCTCTAGTTGTAATATGAAATGGGTGTGAGAGACAGGCAGGAACCAGGCAAGGCCTGTTTGATCCTAGTCCTCTCTGTGTCCCTTGGTTAAAGATGGCCCAGCAGACATTTGTCCACCAAGCGTTTGCTTTTCCATTTCCATGTCAACTGCCTTCCTCCTTTTTGAAGTCCCAAACCACCCCTTCCTTCCCACTTCTCCTTAGCTTAAAATGGAATATAAGCCTTACTTGTCCCATCTGTCCCGGGTCCTACGTTCTTGGGGAACACCCATTAGAACAAACATAATATTTGGTCATTTTCTCCAGGATTTGATCCAATTAATGCTTTTTAATAGGACTGTCCCAGGTTTTGGAAGGCCTGAAGCTTAAGTAGTTTGGGCACCTTCTTTAAGGAAATAAAATAAAATTAGATGTATAAATTAATATTTAGAATGTAAATAAAGCCACAACCAATTATAATTAAAAAAAGACAAATATTAGAATCATCTTAAAATCCAGGAAAAAACCCATAATGTTCTTATTAGTTAACTGCCTGGCACACCTCTAAGATATTTTTAGCCTGTATTTTGGACTGCAGACTCTTTGAAGAACTCTTCTGGTACAACATCTATACTAATAAAAGAGAAAAATGGTAATTGGTGTACGGCGATACTGTTTTCATTGGCTAATCAGGGCTATATGCAAATTAACTGCCAACTAAGATTGGCAGTTAACTGCAAACTAAGATTGGCAGTTAACTGCCAACAAGATGGCGGCTAATTTGCATATGTAGGCACAATGCAGGGAGGCGAAAGGGAAAGCAGGAAGAAGCCCCTGCCGCTGACAGTGATCGGAAACCCAGTGGGGAGCTAAGAGCTGGGGGGCAGGGCAAAGGCGGCCCTGGGGCCGCCTTTGCCCTGCCCCCCAGCCATGATCGGAGAATCAGGTGCCTTTGCCGCCCTGACCAGTGATAGCAGGAAGTAAGGGTGGAGCCAGCGATGGGAGCTGGGCATGGTCGAAGATGGCAGTCCCAGGAACTAGGGGTCCCTTGCCTGGGCCTAAAGCGGAGCCCACGATCGCGGGGCCGCTGCAGCTGCGGATCCCCGCTGCCTGGGCCGGACGCCTAGGCCAGAGGCGTTAGGCCTGGGCAGGGGCGGAGCCTGCAACTGCGGGGAGCTGGGGGTCCCCTGCCCAGGCCTGACACCTCTGCCAGAGGCCTCAGGCCTGGTCAAGGGGCCGATCCGGTGATTGGTGATCGGAGGGTGATGAGGGTCAACTCCTCTGGCCGAGGCATCAGGCCTGGGTGGGGGGTGGAGCCGGGGATTGGGGGGATATGATGGTCCCCTTGCCCAGGCCTGAAGCCTGGGTCAGAGGCCTCAGGCCTGGGCGGGGGCCAGTGCCAGTGATCGGGGGGAGATGGGGGTCCCCTGTCCAAGCCTGACACCTCTGGCAGAGGCGTTAGGCCTGGGCAAGGGGCCGATCAGGTGATTGGAGGGTGATGGGTGTCTACGCCTCTGGCCGAGGCATCAGGCCTGGGCAAGGGGCAGAGCCAGCAATCAGAGGGGTCTGGGGGTCCCCTGCCCAGGCCTGATGCCTGGGCCAGAGGCATCAGGCCTGGGCTGGGGGCAGAACCAGTGATGGGGGGAAATGAGGGTCCCCTGCCCAGGCCTGACACCTCTGTCAGAGGTGTCAGGCCTGGGCATGGGGCCGATCCTGCGATTGGAGGGTGATGGGGGTCAATGCCTGAGGGCTCCCAGTATGTGAGAGGGGGCAGGTTAGGCTGAGGGACACCTCCCCCCCCCCCCACACACACACCCAGTGCACAAATTTCGTGCACCGGGCCCCTAGTATTATAATATAAATGTTTACATTTACATAGAGATGAGAATAGAAAGATAGAGATAATAGAAAGATCCTTCAGTCTTCCTCCTAGCATAGTGGAAAGATGTTTCACATTATTGATCATTTAGAAAGTTTTCCACAAGGCAACTTTTGGTGATGTACATTTTAAACTTTCTTTTTCTCACCATTATCATATTGTTATCGGTGGAAGTGGAGTTCTTGTGATTTTTCAAGGAAAAGAATTTCCTGAGACTCACATGGGAGGATGAATGATATTTATTTAGGAGGAAATAAACCTCTGGGTCTTCAATGTCCCATTTCTCTCCATCCTGCCGTGTCTTCAGCAGGGCCAGAATAAAGACCACTACTCATTGTTTTTGTTCCTTATTCAAGTCCAGTCTAGTCCAGCATCCTGCATGCGGCTGCTCAGGCCACATGGCTATGGAAAAAGAATGCATGTGAGTGCACGGGCGAGTGCAGGTCACAGAACCAGAGAGAGCAAGAGAGAGGGAACTCTTTGGGGATTTTAACTAGGCACTTCTTCAAACTAACCAATTAACTTTTTAAGATTTCATGCGCTTCTGATGGCATTCACCCCCTATTCAATTCATTGTTCCCAGGCTACACTGATAGGCAAGCACCTTCTCTATGCCACCCCAACTTCACTGTCCATGCATCCCTCTCCCTCTATGTTGAGGCCCTTTCCCAAGTGATTTGCAGGGAATGCACTGGTAGTTCCCTGGGGAGCATGAAGCTGTATCTTCCTGGTCAAGCTGCCCAGATGACCATACTTACAATGTCTGGGCTCCCCTTTGCTCTTTTACTATTAATAATATTAATAAACCAGCTACTTATGATGATAACATATTTCTGGTGCAAATGAGGGGCTTTTAGGGAGGTTTGACTTTGGTTTGTAGATTTCCCCCATGGCATTCTGGTGCTTCTGTGGAAATGCTTGAGGTGGATCCTGACTTGCCCTTGCCCACCATGCACTGATCGGGTGCTGGAGAGCCCTCTGTCCACGTGTTAACCAGAGAAGATCTGCTCAACCCAGCTTTATAAAGTGGATTTCCATGGCTTCTGGAGTATTCCAGGGATAGGCAGCAAGGGAAGACTGCTCTGGCTGCAGGCAACAGGGTGACTCAGAAAAAATAATAAAACCAAGTAAAAGTTGATCTGCTTTTTATTATCACCATGTGCCAGCAATTCTGAACAACGTCAGTGGAAAAAAAAGACTCCTCCACCAAAAAGCTTTCGTTGGTCTGAGTTCAAAAGACTTGATGCAGTTACTCTTGTAATAATAGATACGTCAGCTTCAGATTGGCAAATTTTTATTACTGATACTTCGAATACATTGTCTTCTGCATGGAAGCTAGTTTGGAAACCTTCCAGCCTCCAATACCCGCAGCCTCAGATGCAGGAACTGGTTTCCAGAGTCAGTTCCTGATTGTTCTGAACTGTTCAAGCTTGTTTTAGTCGCAGTCCCTGACTTCAGTCACTGTGGATTCACGTATTCCTGAGATTAACGGTAGATTTTAAATAAACAGTGTTAGCGGAGTGATGAAGATGAAGAAATGGAACTTGAATCATAGCAGTTCTGCCACTCTATGTGACCCCTTGGAGATTTGTTTGGTTTAGTGCAGGGGTCCTCAAACTACGGCCCGTGGGCCACATGCAAATACAAATGCTGTATTTGTTCCCGTTTTGTTTTTTTACTTCAAAATAAGGTATGTGCAGTGTGCATAGGAATTTGTTCATAGTTTTTTTTTTAAACTATAGTCCGGCCCTCCAACGGTCTGAGGGACAGTGAACTGGCCCCCTGTTTAAAAAGTTTGAGGACCCCTGGTTTAAAATATAAAACTGAAATAGACTGCCAATTGTGAGGTTGCCTTATTCCTTTCGGGCTCCTGTAACAAAATACACTAGACTGGGTAACTAATAAAGAAACCAACATTTACTTATTTATTTTGAAATGAAGTTTTTTAAAATATGTTTTTGTTGGTTTCAGAGAGGAAGGGAGAGGGGGAGAGAGATAGAAACATCAGTTATGAGAGAGAATCATTGACCCGCTGCCTCCTGCATGCCCCACACTGAGAACTGAGCCTGCAGCCCAGGCATGTGCCCTGACCAGGGATTGAACCGTGTGACCTCCTGGTTCATAGGTCAGTGCTCAACGGTGCCGCTCTGGCTGAGCAAGACACCAACATTTATTTCTCAGGTGGAAAGTCCAGGACCATGACACTGGCAGGGTTTTCTGTTTCCCAGCCAGCACCTTCCTGCTGAGTCCTCACTTTGTAGAAGAGGTGAGGGAGCTCTCTGGGGCCTCTTTTATGAGGTACTAATCGCACTCAGGAGGGCTTCCTCTTCATGACTGAGCATCTCCAAAAGGCTTCATCTCCAAATACATTACATTTGGGGGTTAGGGTTTCAACTGATGAATTTTAGGGAAACACAGATATTCAGATCATAGCAGAGGTATATTATTTTTGTTTGGGGTGTATGTTTCATTTCATTCAATTCATTACTGAATTTGAACAATATCTCTAAAGTTTAAATTCATTCTTTCTTTTAAAATTGTTTTTAAAAAAACAAAGAACAATTAAAAAGTAATGATTACTGATTATCACATTATTATTATTGAAAATAATTTGTTTGGAGGAGGGAGTGGTTAAAAATAGTTTCCTCCAGATGACAAATATTAGAGGGTCCAACCACAGAAACAGACATGGGAAAGTTTTACATCATTTTTAGATTTTCAAGAGGGAAAAGCTTTTCTCCCCTACTCCAATCTCAACTTGTGTTTTTTTAATGTTTAGAATGATGCAAAAATAAGATAGGCTTTCTGAAAGCTAAGGAATTTCCAGAGGAAATGTTGAAGCAGAGTCTAAATAATATAACTCAATAATGATTTCGAAGAAGACGTTCCACAAAGTTGAAAAAAAAAGTGGTTAAAGACTAAAGATTCTTTCAGGACTCTGTGATATTTCCATTCAGCATATCTATATTAGTTATCTATTGTTGCATGACAAATACCCTAAAATATGGTAGCATAAAACAACAAATATTATGCCATAGTTTCTGTGGATCAGGAATCTGGGTGTAGCTTAGCTGGGTGCTCTGGTTTAAAGTCTCATATGAGGATGTAATCAAGCTGTGGCCTGAACTGCTGTCTTTTCTGATGGTTCAATTGGGGAGAATCTGCTTCCAAACTTCCTCAAGTCAAGTGGCTGTTGGCAGGCCTTAAACATTTATTGTCTATGGCTATTTTGGCTCTATAATCGCAGAGTTGAGTACTTGTGTGTATTAACTATGTTTTCTTGTTTACTCTTGGTGCTTTGACATCTGGGGACTTGCTGACTTGAGAGGGACAGCCCTGCCAAAGCTGAGCTAATTCCTAGAGAGAGTAAACAATTTGCCTTGGAGAGAACATCTTTAACATTCAAGCCAACCAATCCAGAGCCCAGACCCCCAACTATCTCCTTTACCAACTCTGGGGCACTGTTCCCCGCCCTCATCACCACAGGGCCATGCACCAAAGAACTAGGGATAGCCACTATAGCCTAGAGCACACAAACATTATTGAAACTGTCTAACCCTTAACTTGAATAGCTGGTTTACCTTCCCTTGGCCACTTCCTCCCAGGAAACCACAATAAAGGCCCTTACCTGCAGTTCCTCTCTCCCTGACCGCTGGTTGTTCACATGTACTTCTCCATGTAGTCCTGTGTGGCCTGCTGTGCCTTCTATTTCTAGAGGATAGTGAATGTAACGAAAGCTTTTTTCTTCATGACAGTCATTTTCTTGCCTATGTGTCTTACCATACCTAGCCAAAACAATCCTGTATACCATTAAAACACTGTGACAGAGACTAGATAGTCTGAAAAGCCTAAAATATTTCCCATACGGACCTTTGCCGCAAAAGGTTGCCAGCCCTTTCCTTCTTTTCCAAGGTCATTCACATGGCTGTTGAAAGACTGCAGGGGATTCTAAGTTTACTCTCATGAGCCTCTTGCTAAGGTGATAACTGTTCCTTATAAAGGACTTCAAGTGCTAAAAGCAGAAAAATTTCAGGAACATTTTGGAAGTTAGTCATCCTGCCAAAACATGGCAGCTAACTTTCTCCACCTTGAGCAATAGAAGAGCAAGCGTCCAAGGTGGAAGCCACAGTACTTTTATAACTTAGTCCAGAATCGATAGCCCATCACTCCTGCCGTATTGTATTAGAAGTAAGTTAATAAGTCCAGCCCCACCCGAAGGGAGATTATATAAAGCTGTGAGTACCAGGAAACCAGGCTCATTGGCAGCCAACTTAGAAGCTGCCTGCCATCCACCCTCTTTTTTCCTATCTTATCACTGTCACAGCATTATATGAGAAAATGCATTTTTAGTTTTCATAGACCATCTCTTGGTGCTGTACTCGGAAGGTATGTCCACCGGTATAAGAAGAGATCAAGCGAATCTGAAGCACATAAATTATGTTTTGTGTGGCAAGGGTATGAGCTCATGATAAACACGTGCGATTTAATCTCTACTCTGTTCATTAGTGTTAAACTGCTTATATCACTAATCAAGAATACCTCAGTGAAAAGGCACAATCCAAATTTCCCAATGGATTCGACAATGCCTGACAATTTTCTCTTCAGTGTGAATAAAACACTGAGCATTCTTAGCCATATTTAGGAAGTGTGTATTTAAAATAATAGAGTAGTTCATAAAAGATATTCTCATTGATATATTTCTCTCTTTTTTTGTTTCTTTATTCTTTATTTTAGAAAAGAGATCATTAGCTGAATGCATACTTAATAATCATCCATGATCTAATTACGGTTTTCCCTCAATGTGGGAAATCTTTCCATGCATTTCTTTTCTTTTAGGAATATCTGCTTGAAAATATCTCTGTTTTTTAAGATATCATTTGTCCCTATAGTTTCTTCCTCTCTTGAAGCTTCAGTCTTGAGATCTGATATCACACCATTAGTTGCTATGGAAATTATTATGATGCCACAAATAGAGGATTATGACTTCATGCTGGGGAATAACGGTGGGAAGCCCACTATTAGAATAATAAGTTCACTTTCTAGCTGATTTTAAGATGAATGGGAGAGAGCTAAACTCAAGGAAGAAAACCCTCTTTTGTTTTTCCAACTGCACTGTTTTCAGAATTTGTCTTTACCTGATTTAGAAGAATCTACACCATTTAATCTGTGATTTTTCTGATAAATCACTAAATTTGTCAACCATTGAGGAAACTTTTATTTATCTTATCCAAACTTCTGCCCATCTCTCTGTGCCATGGGTGATGGAATTGTGAATGAGCTGATTTGCCACTTCAGTCTCCTTAATGATAAATACCAATCACCACAGTCATACCAATCACAGCGCAATCCCCAAAGATCATTAAGAGGGCAAAACAAATGATTGAGAGTGCAGCATTTCATGTGTTTCATAAGCATACAGAGCTTCTTTCTAAAATAAGTATAGCAATGAGCAACTCACACTAATTTGAATTCTGCTGCATAAAACATGATGGAAGAGTCAGCCTTCAGAATAGCAATGTTATTTATTGCAGAGGGAAAATGCCATGTGGAAAGGGAACCTGGGGACCTGGATTCTGGGCTTAGCTTCAGTCTATATTTCTATAACCTTGGACAATTCATGGGACCTCGTAGGGCCTCCATTTCATGGAAAGAGGGGCAGTGGTAGGGAAACCTCTACTACAATTGCTGCCCAGGGGTCCTCTAAGAATTAATAAGCTAGTGTCTACAGAGCATTTTGAAGCCTTTGGACAAAATCAGAAAGATAAGGTCTTTTAAATCAGGATTAATCTCCAATTTGGATTGTTATAAAAGTGGTCTGCCTAAGCGATATATTCCTTAGAAATCCAAAGGTAACAAAGTAATCAAGGTGAGTTGCAGTAGATTTAAAAATAATCCAATTACCTTTATCAATTAAGAGGTAGATTCTGGCAAATCAAAGTAATTTTTGTTTATAATGAGAAAAAGTGAAGAAAATTGTGTTAGGCAAAAATGACTAAAATGCACTTTATTTCCCAGCCAAATATTATTCTTCAATTCACTTTTGGTGCAAAGGTGTCTATATTTCAAGATTCAGCAAGTCATTTCTTAGCCTCCAATTTATTGTTTTGAAGAACTGCTTTTGAATTTTTACTGAATTCAATCCTATATACCTGATATTTTAAAAATATTTAACACACATCAGCTGTTTTAAATAGTAATAATAAAGGGGTACTCATCTATCCTTACTCTGGTTGGTTGACTAGCAAGTTCAATGTTCTAAAACAGTATATTTAAAAATAAAAATAAAACCGTATTTAAACGCTGATCATATTTTAGGATGAAATGAACATCCATTTAGCAATCATGATGTAGATATCTAACTAATTGACAGAAATATGCTAATGGTATATTTAAAAAGCATCTTACAAATCACCATAAATAGTATAATCCTTGTGTGTTTTGAAAATTAATAGAAAAATTCTTCAGTTCTATACATAAAAATATTCAAAGTGGAAGAATTTTGATTGTGTATTCAAGAAATGTTTACTTTATTTAAATTCTTTTGTAAATATTCAAAACGTTTCCACAATAAGCGAAAAATAAAGATAATTTTATTTCAAAAACTAAAATAATTTTTACAGGTGGAGATGTTACCTGTTTCTTTTCTTGGGGTTTTGTGAAGCTCAATTGAGATAATGAATATAAAAGTACCTTGGAAAAATTGTGAATTGCTCTACAAATGCTTATTGTGGGGATTTTATATTCTAAACTTAAAGCCCTTTAAAAGTGAAGAGCATTTCTCTGTCCATTCTAGAAATATCCTCATTGCAGCTGTGTAAAAATATTTCCTTCATTTGGAAACCAACCCCAAATCTCTTTTACATAAGTTAGAAAAAAGGACAACACATTTCCTTCACACCTCAAGTATCACAGATGGAAAACTGTCATTTTGCCTTACTATTTTCTATGCTAACTGCTAAAAAAAAAAAAAACACGAAGAAGAAGAAGTGGCAAATGGCTAATCTATGCTTTGTGAAATTTTAAGATTTTAACTATTCTTGCAAGTGATTATTTATGAATGAGTTAGTTTTTGTCCAGTAATATGCATTTCTTATTGAAATAAATAAATGTGCAAATGTCAAGGAAATTTCATTTACAATTAAGTACAGGACTCGATGTGACCCATTTATGTAGTACTTATTTCTGAACAATTTAATCTGCATTGTTTTTCATGGGAAACCCCCTTCTGATCCAGAATTGATCATCTAAATGAATTGAAATTATATGATAATATCTCATTTCATTTTCTGATATGTAATTATAAAAAATAAAATATAATGAAGAGGTAAATGATCATTTTTCTGTTTTAAGATGATTTGATGATTTTTGAATGACTACATAATCAATATGATTAATAGTACATAATCAATAAAACAGGTAATAACAAGGCCTAAAGTACATGACATTTAACTATAAACAAGACCACAAAGTAACTTTTTTTTTTAAAAATATATTTTATTGATTTTTTACAGAGAGGAAGGGAGAGAGATAGAGAGTCAGAAACATCGATGAGAGAGAAATATCGACCAGCCGCCTCTTGCACATCCCCCACTGGGGATGTGCCCGCAACCCAGGTACATGCCCTTGACCGGAATCGAACCCGGGACCTCTCAGTCCGCAGGCCGACGCTCCATCCACTGAGCCAAACCGGTTTCGGCCACAAAGTAACTTTTAAAGGAGACTATTTCAGCCCTAGCCAGTTTGGCTCTTAATCCCTGGCCCTAGTCAGGGCATGCATGAGGCAACCAATCCATGTGCCTCTCTCACATCAATGTTTCTCTCTCTCTATCTCCCCCCTTCCTTCCACTCTCTCTAAAAATCAGTGGAAAAATATCTTTGGGTGAGGATCAAAAAAGTAAAAAAAATATCATTATTTTGGATATTAGAATTTCTGAAATGTATCTAAGTAATACTGATTTCCACCTCTTCATGAGATATAAACATTTATTTTACTATTATTAGTAAGTATCTTAACTGGTTAACTCAGATTCATAAACACTCCTTAAAAATTATAAGCTAGCTAATGTTATTTTTCTGTCTAGTTGTAATTGTGCTTTGCTGGTCCTACTATCGTCACCCACTTGTGTTGATATGTGCACCAATCTTCTATTGTCCCCCATATTGTTTTAATAGTAGCTTCTGCTACCCTTAAAAAAGTGAAGTCGCAAAGTTATCCTGCTTAGAGATCTGAGCTTGGGTACCCTGCCTGGTATTTCCATTATTTGCACACCAGCATATAGGTTTTGGTAGGTCCATAGGTATCAATATTGGAGTCTTACATACAAGGACTAAAATTACTATCACTGTAAACAGGTTTTCGTTTTAAGTAAAATAGCAATGTGGAATAGATAATTCCTGAAAAATACAAAAGGATAAAATTATTAAAGATAAATATGTTAAAGAAAATGAAGACAATGTAAAATATGTAATTTCTCCAAAATAAAGTTTCTTATTGATCATTAAAATCAATCCTTAGTCATAAAAGAGTGCTAAGCTGTCATGAAGTGCTGGGATTCTCTGCTTCCCAGTAGCTGATGATTTGCAGTGGAATTTCTGCTTCCTCTTCTAGGGATGAGCTGATGATGAGAACTTAAAAGAAAATATATGGCAACTTTTTTCTCTAACTTATGGCCTTTCTAAGGCAGAAACTCAATTCCTAATAAGCCCAGGAAATCAGATTCTTGGAACCTGGGTTCTTCTTGGAAAGATGGACACCCCAGATGTGACTTTATTTTTTAAAAATATATTTTTATTGATTTCTGAGAGGAAGGGAGAGGGAGGGAGAGAGAGAGATAGAAGCATCAGTGATGAGAGAGAATCATTGATCGGCTGCCTCCTGCACCCCCTCTACTGGGGATCGAGCCCACAACCCAGGCATATGCCTTTGACCCGAATCGAACCCACGACTCTTCAGTCCACAGGTCAACACTCTTTCCACTGAGCCAAGCTGGCTAGGGCCAGATGTGACTTTTTATTTGTCTTCCTTTCTGCTCAAAATCTCCTGTGCAGACAAATCTCCAGAGCTTTGGTAACCACTGGTGGCCTTCAAACCTGCACCTCAGATAAGTGTTCCAGACCTGTTTCTAAATGTCCTTCTTTAAATTACCAACTGGATGATGTACAGGGACTTGAAATGTTTACAAATAAACTCACCTATAAAACCTCCACCTACTATGATATTTTAAGTCAGAAGCTTTAGTGTCTCACTAAATGCCTTAAGTTTGTTTGTTTGTTTGTTTGTTTGTCAATCCTCAATAGAGTATATTTTCCCATTGATTTTTTTAAAATAAATCTTTATTCAGATTATTACAGTTGTTCCTCTTTTTTCCCCCCATAGCTCCCCTCCACCCAGTCCCCACCCCACCCTCTGCCCTTACCCCTCCCACTGTCCTCATCCATAGGAGTACGATTTTTGTCCAGTCTCTTCCCCCACCCCCCACACCCCTTCCCCCCCGCCCCGAGAATTGTCAGTCCACTCCCTTTCTATGCCCCTGATTCTATTATATTCACCAGTTTACTCTGTTCATCAGATTTTTTGTTAACTTGATTTTTAGATTCACTTGTTGATAGATATGTATTTGTTGTTCATAATTTTTATCTTTACCTTTTTCTTCTTCCTCTTCTTAAAGAATACCTTTCAGCATTTCATATAATACTGGTTTGGGGGTGATGAACTCCTTTAGCTTTTTCTTATCAGTGAAGCTCTTTATCTGCCCTCCCATTGATTTTTAAAGAGAGTGGAAGGGAGAAGGAGAGACAGAAAGAAACATGGATGTGAGAGAGACACATTGATTGGTTGCCTCCCATACAGGGCCCCTGGGAGATGGAGCCTGCAACCAAGGTATGTGCCCTTGACTGGGAATCAAACCCAGGACCCTTTAGTCCACAGGCTGACACCCTATCCATTGTGCAAAATCGGCTAGGGCAAATGCCTTAAGTTTAAAAATTTTAATAGCTTCCTCTTTAAAATCTACAATAGAGGATTGTGAGGTTTAAATGTGGTAATGTCTGTAAAATGCTTGGCAAGAGGCCAGAAACAGTGTTAGCTCTTACTACATATTAACTGAGGGAGGCAGTGGTGGTGTCTGGTGATCTCCATCTCCTCTACATTTTCCGAATATTTTTTGCTTATTTATCTGTTTCTTAAGTTAGAATGCGAGCCTACATTTACAAGAATTCTATCCTACTTATCTTTGTTTCTAATAATTATCTGCTGTTAGTTAAATAAACTAGATGAATAAATATTGCATTACTTGTATTTTATACAATATAACCATTTGCATTGTAAAGCATCTTTTATGCTCTCTCTTTATTTTGAGATTCACATGTATCTTATGGGCAAATAAGACAGATATTAACATCTTCATAATCCAAGGAAAGAGGTTTAGAAGTTAAGTGACTTATCTAAGCTCACAAAACCAAGTAAAGGGCAGATATTAGAAATGATTTTCTAACTGGGTATAGTGTGCTTTCCTTGTGTTAAGAACACAATCTTCTTTCTGCCAATTATATCTTTATTTAATTCCAGTAGAATCTCTGAATAAGGGAATAGTTGGAATGAAAGTAATAGCCAGTGTTTCAGAAAGAAACGCTTAATGATTTCCTCAATAATGATTTTATCTTCAGCCAAATGGGCTGAGATCATCCATACAAATTGGCTTGCCATGAAAACCAATACAAAGTTTGGTGACTGATCTCCTTCAAAGTCAGCACAAATTCCTTAAAGCTCCAAGAGCATGACTATATGATAATGTTCACTTTTGTCCAGGCTACATATACATATTTCATAAGGGAAATTAAAAATCAGAGGATTTAGCTATCTGTATCTGATGTTTCAGTGTGAGCAGGACCTCCGGGTTAGGTAAAACTGGCCTGTGGGATGTGAAATGAGTTGGCCTGAGAGAGTATAAGCCAAATAGGGTTCCTTGAAATACTGTGTGCACTCACCAAGCATAGTAAGTACAGGGAGACAAAGAACTTGAACCTTTTCATAACAGGGTGTTGCAGGTATCTTTATGTTCTGGCATGGTGTTCACATTTCATTTTGGGTATTGAGGGAGAATCAGAGGAGAACAGATAGGTCAACTATTCTAAAGAGTCTCTAACGCATTCCTGGCATGGACTCCAAAATAAAAGGATATATGTTGTCCTCTTACTCTTTATAATATAATAGGAAATAAAGGCACTGAGAACTGAGGGGTTCCTATATTACTAGTATAGACTACAAATTCATTTATGGGGAAGGTCTGAAGGAAAATTAGTTTGAACCATTCTAATGAAACTAGAGGCCCGATGCACGAAATTCATGCAAGAGTAGGCCTTCCTTCCCCTGGCTGCTGACACCGGCTTCCCTCTGGCACCCGGGACCCAGACTTCCCTCGTAACCCTGGCTTCATCTGGAAGGTCATGCAGAAGGACGTCTGGAAGGATGTCTGGTCTAATTAGCATATTATGCTTTTATTATTATAGACTAGAGGCCTGGTGCATGAAATTGTGCGCTGGGGGAGGTGTCCCTCATCCCAGCCTTCACCCTCTCCAATTTGGGACCCCTCGGTGGATGTCCGACTGCTGATTTAGGCTCGATCCCGAGCCTATATCGGCAGTCGGACATCCCTTTCACAATCCGGGACTGCTGGCTCCCAACCACTTGCCTGCCTGCCTGCCTGATTGCCCCTAACCACTTCCGCCTGCCAGCCTGATTGATGCCTAACTGCTCCCCTGCTGGCCTGTTTGCATCCAACTGCCCTCCCCTGCATGCCTGGTCACCCCCAACTGCCCCCCCCCACCAGCCTGGTCGCCTCTCACTGCCCACTTCTGCTGGCCTGGTCACCTCTCCCTGCCTCCCCTGCAGGCCTGGTTGCTACCAACTGTGCCCCCTGCTGGCCCAGTCGCCCCTCACTGCCCCCTATTCCGGCCTGGTCATCCCATGCAGCATGCTGTTCAGTCGTTTGGTTGTCCCTCACTAACCCCCCTGCCGGCCTTGTCACCCCACTCAACCTGTTTGGTCATCTGTTCAGTTGTTTTCGGTGTGAAGGCCCCTGGCTCTTTATATATATAGATGGTAGAACCCTTTGAGAGCATTTGTGTTCCCATCTCTTCTCTTTCAAATGATTTTCTTGTTCGAAGCACAGAGAAAAAGTGAATGTTCAGGCTTTGGGGAATTTTCATTAATATGACAGATTGGATGCACCCAGTGTCCTATGATCTTATATTTTTGACAAGTTTCTATGAGACATGCAGGCATGTTGTCAGGTTACTCTATTTAACAACGCAAAGGCATTTTCATTTCTTTGCCAATATCAAGCATATTGAAGAAGTAGATAGAAGCCAGTTTCTGGTTTTCATGGTAAACCCCCCTCTCTAGCCTCCCTCCCATTTGGACAAAAGCCTTCTCTTCTTGTTGGAATCGATGCCCTAATGCTAACTAGAGAGTGTGGCTGTTGATACATATGGAAAAATTTAGGCCACCCCAGTTCCTTTTTTACTTCTGTGTTTGAAGTTCAGACTTTTTGTGGATTTGTGTAAATTAGAATAGGGCACTGGGATATTTTGATTTATAGAAAAAATATGTCTTTGGTCTTTGTCCTTGGTTCCTGGCTCAAGGCTCCCCAAACCCCTGGAGTTTCCTGAGTGATAACAGCACTGGGATCATCTTTTGTCATAATATTTGGTTTCTTGTCCTCAGTTCCTGAAATCTCCTCAGAGCCATAAAGGTGAAAAGGATGTCTTGTTATTTATAACAAGCCCCCTTTATATTAACAAGGTTGTTACTGAGCTAGGGCTCACTGCCCAGTCCACATAGAAGCCAATATTTTTTAGGGGGTGGGGGTGGGGGTGGGGGTGGGGCTTTTATTGTGAAGTCAACAGGCAGGAAGACAGAAGGCAGGGCTCAAATCTACCTCCCAATGGAGAAATTGGGGTGAGTTTTAAGGAGTTAGGGAGAACAGACTGATAGGCAGAAATGCTGGTAAGGCAATTTTTGGTTTTTTTGAGAGAGAGAGAGAGAGAGAGAGAGAGAGAGAGAGAGAGAGAGAGAGAGAAAGATCAATTGGTTGCCTCTGCAGGTATCCCTGGCATCAAAGCCCCAACCTAGATATTTGCTCTGATTGGGAATCAAACCCACAACCTTTTGTTGTAGAGGATGATGCTCCAACCAACTGAGCCACTTGACCAGGGCAGCCGGGCAGGTTTTGATAGGAGAGCTTGGCACTTGGACATTTCTGGTAAGGTATGGTAAGAGGTTTCAGCACCTGCTTTTTCTGGACAGTGCTTCGCTTTGGAGAGGGTTTGGCGTTCAAGTTCTGGTTGTGATTGGATCTTTGGGTTCCATGGTGGGAAGAGGCGGGACTTTGGTTCTAGGTGTAACTGGAGGTCAGAATTCTCTCCTTGCACATGCCTAGGTTGTATGGCCTGTTGTCTCTGAAAAATAACTCAGTATGTTGTTAGAAACAGGATAAGACCAGTTTGATCTGATTCTATGGTTATCAGGTGACTTTTGGAAACACCTAAGGATGGGGAATGTTGCCAGGAGAGCCAACCAGATTATTAGAGGGTTAGAAAGTTCAGTCCCATCTGACACCCCCACCTCTGGGAGGGGGGGAGGAGCTAAAAATTGACCAATCAATCACCAATGGTCAATGATTTAATCAATAATTTTTACTAGTATGTAACAAAGCTTCCATATAAACCAAAAAGGTGGGGTTTCAGAGAGCTCCCAGGTTGGTGAACACCCGGAGATTTGGGTAAATTGATCACGGGGAGAGGGCATGGAGGCTCCACACCCTTTCCTCATACCTTGTCCTATGCATCTCTTCCATTTGTCAGTTCCTGTACCATATGCTTTTATAATAAACCAGGGATCTAGTAAGTAAAGTGTTTCTTTGAATTCTGTGAGCCACTGTAGATATGAATTGTACTTAAAGAGGAAGGTAGTTGGAACCTCCAGTGTATAGCCAGTTGTTGGTCAGAAGTGCAGGTGACAATGTGGACTTGAGATTGGCATCCGAAGGAGGGGGTGAAGTGGTCTTATAGAACCAAAACCTTAACCTGAGGAATCTGACAAAAATAGTGTCAGAATTGAGTGGAATTGTGACACCCAGCTGGTATCTGGAGTGTTGCTTGATGGTGTGGGTAGCGACTTCCCCAACATTGAAATTGTTGGGTACAGGAACTGATAGGCACTCAGAGCTGATTGGAGCCCCCTTTCTCTTGCAATGCTCCGTGCCTGGTCTCTACACAGCCTTTTAATAATTTTCTCTTAGCACCACTTATTTTATGTTCATTTATCACTAAAATTTAAAACATTTTTCAAGTAAAAATGCTTCTAACTTTTAGGGAAAACTGAAATCTTCACCTTTTTTTTGTTCATTGTGAAATGGCAACATTTTTGAAATGTTGCCAAAGAGAATTTAGAATGGCTTTGGGCTTCCTGGTGTTCACAGGGAGTTGTAAACACTTCTTAACAACTCTAGGAATTTTTAGGAGCACCCCCCAAGTTTTTTGGCTTTCAAAAGATAGCCTACAGAGCTGTGTTCTTTTTTTAACTATCTACCATAGGCTGTAGTGTGGGAAGGGGGCACTATTTAGGAAGGAGGGACTTTACAAAAATACACGGTAACTTGCTATACATTTATTAATATGTTGTCTTCACAGTCCCATTCAAATGCCTGTGTAATAGTCAGATATTATTGGGTAAAGCAGTGGTAACAACCCCTAACACTCAATGGCTTATAACAACAAAAGGCTATTCCTCATTCTCAATACATGGACTTCATGGGTCAGCTGTGGTTCTTCAAGGTGTGCTTTCTTCATTGGGGATCTAAGCTGAAAGATCAACCTCAACCTGGTCATACTAGCCTCTCCACTGGCCAACTGAACTTCTGCTCAGATTTCACTGACCAGAGCCAGTCATGTGGGTCTCCAGGGTGATTTCAGTGAGGTGGGAAGAGGATCACTCTCACTGAAAGGCTCTGTAAATCAGATGGCAACAAGCAGGGCATAAAATCCTCTTACAGGATCAGAGTGTGGATAGTTGAAAATAAAAATAAAATCTACTATAGCCTCATAAAAAAAGAGTATTCCTCATTCCTTGTCTCTATTTTTGCCTCTCTTCCTCTCAACAGCATTTTATTCACAAACAGAAACAATATTATTGCCATTATAACTTGAAACTATATCACAATCATTTATTAGATATTTATAGAACACTTACTAGGTATTAAAATACACACAGTGAAACAGAACATGGCTCCTGCTTTGTGTGGAAAAAGAAGAAAACTAATTTATTAATTATAAGAAACTATGTTGTGAATGGAAGTATCAATGTCATGGAAGAGAAAGGAAGGTTAAGTCATTTATTTTGCTAAGAACAATGAGGAAGTATTCACAGCAGCTAAGTTGGCCTTGACAAATAAATAAAAGTTTACCATGAAGATTAGAAGAGAGGGACCTTTCAGGCACTGAGAACAACATGGACATAGATGAGCTTCTTGGGTGTCTTAGGAAGGAAAACTGAAGATGTTTCATAAAAGGAGGGAAAGAGCATCATCTAGAAAAAAGTTTAGGACCAGAGTCATGTCCTCATCTATCAAGTGTGTTAGGCATTCTCCATGTGCCTACACCTCCCTCCACTACCACCTCAGAATTCTTTCTCATGCTTCTCTGTTCTGCCCTGTACCTGAAATATGAACTCTCCAGAAAATATCAAATGTTCTTTGCCTTTCTGTTATGTTTGGCCAATGGGAAACTGGCAAGATGGCAGGAATAGAGTGAAACCATGTTTTTCAATCTCTACCCTTCCCTGCTTAAATTAGAAGAATAGGAAAAAATGATACCTCAAAAAACATTCTATCACAACTTCTGAACACCCAGAAAATGCCAACACAATTAAGACCACCCCCTACACCAGCCGTGGGCAAACTACGGCCCGCGGGCCGGATCCGGCCCGTTTGAAATGAATAAAACTAAAAAAAAAAAAAAGACCGTACCGTTTTATGTAATGATGTTTACTTTCAATTTATATTAGTTCACACAAACACTCCATCCATGCTTTTGTTCCGGCCCTCCGGTCCAGTTTAAGAACCCATTGTGGCCCTCGAGTCAAAAAGTTTGCCCACCCCTGCCCTACACCATTCTTAGCACTATGGCATAGTCATCAATTACTTCACTGATGAATCAGCTTTTGATTCATAAGAAACTATCCTGAAATACAGTGACTTAAAATAGCAGCAGTTCATTTAATAGCTATTTTGTGAGTTGATTGAGAAGTTCTGGTGTGAGCTGGCTGGGCTGCTCTTGGTTGTGCTCACTCCTGTATGTGGTCAGCTGTGGGGGTCAGAGGGCAGCTAGATGATCTAGGCTTGTCTCACTCATGTACATGATGGTCTTTTGCAAAGGTATGGGGGGCAACTGAGCCACATAGCTCTGAGCATTCAACAGGCGAGCCTGAGTTTGTTCATATCAGCTCATTAGGAACATCGCGAGAATTAAGATTTAAGGCTTTTTAAAACCTACTCTCTGAACTCACAGTGACAACTTCCATTACAACAGATTGGTCAAAGCGAGTCAACCGGTCAGTGACACTCAAGAAGTGGGAGGTGCTTCAAAATGGTGTGGTATTTTTCCCAAGAGAGTGAGTCCTTCCCCTAGATTAAAATCCAATTAAAAATTTCAAATACAGTGGGGCCTTGACTTACGAGTGTCCCTACTAACGAGTTTTTCGAGATATGAGCCATCTCTCGGCCGATTTTTTGCTTTGAGTTGTGAGCTAAAATTTGGGTTACGAGCCAGCTTCAGATACCCCACCGCTAGTTGGTGCAGCGAACATCACAGTGAACGCCACAACATCAGCCCAGCATCACGTGTCTCACTCATTCACTTTTTGATTTGACATACGAGTAATTTGAGTTACGAGCTCCGTCACGGAACGAATTAAACTCGTAAGTCAAGGCCCCACTGTATCTTTTAGTGTTCAACAAAACTGAACTTCATTTTTTTTATGTCCTCATCCTCATCTATTTTTCCCTCATCTCCATGTCAAACAGACGCCTATCCCCACTTTTAAAATGGAGTTTTGGAGAAAAGTAAAGCACTATTGTTTTTAAAGCAAGCATTCCTACAAAGCTAATTTTGAATTTTCAACTTCTAACTGGCTGGTTCCATGAACAGGCAAAGGCTATTTTGCCTAGGTCCTTCCTTTTACAGTGTCACTGCTTTTCAAGGACATAATTATCCTTCATCCTTTTGTTGATAAGCTTTAGACATTAACATGAAAACTCAATAATGTAATTATCCTTTATTCTTTTTCTGTTGTCAGTTCAAGTTTGCAAATTAACAGTCCAAAGTTTTAAGTTATGAGTGGATAATTTTTCTTTATAGTTAACTATGCATCATAATAGTCTCTGTACATACTGTGCATTTGAGTATAAGTAATGTGAATAAAGCAATGTTGAAAATGGACAGTGAGTACACGTGTGTGTGTGTGTGTGTGAGAGAGAGAGAGAGAGAGAGAGAGAGAGAGAGAGAGAGAGAGAGAGAATGTATGTGATATGTTTGTATGTGATATGTTTGTAGGGTGACAGGGAAGCCAAGGATGTACTGGTCTATTTCCAGGGGGAGTAGTAAATAAATCCAGAGAAAGCTAACTAATGAGAAGCAAAAGCAGAGAGATTTTCAGAACACACATCTGCACTCCTTCCTATGGACAGCTGCCCAGGTATGTGAGATGATGCTGGAAAAACAATTGAAAATTCCCAATGGCCTCTAGGTAAATCCCTTTCATTGCGGGGTCATCTGTCACTCTCTTCAACACAGGAGGGGGCCCCAATGGCTGCTCTCTGTGTGCTTCTGTTTATATGAGTTTTTATCCTGTTGCTTGAGAACCCTGTCAGATGAAGGGCCAGCCACATTTACCTGTCACTGCCTCACATGAGCTTGGGATGCCTAATCTCTTTTATTGATCTACTTGCTGGTTTCTGGAGACCATTGATTTTCCTGGCTGTTAGTTTGTGGCCTAGCCTCCTTAACGTTTATTTAGACCAGCCCACATAAATTGCTTCTGGTACGGAGGGCGAGGGAGGCAGCAGGAGGTCAAGGGGTACCTGTATATCTGTCCGTAAATATAAATCACAGTTTTTGTTCTTTGCTCTTGTTTGCAAACACTGTTTGCTAGGTGAATAAAAAACGGAAGTATTCCACTAAAATGTGGGGAAGCCATTACAGATTCCCCTGGGACTGTCTTGTTGTTGTTTTTATATATATACTGCAGTCTAAGTTTTCAATTTTCTGAATTCTAATGGTACCTCTTGTTGTCTACTCAAACATGTAATGTTTCTTTTTGTTAAAGTGGAGGAAGAAAAAAGTGAAGGCATTGCTTGTTTGCCAGCGCAGAGCTGTGCTTTTGAATGTAGGTGGGTTGGTTTCCCCTTCCCACCACCCAAGTTGCTTTTTTGTCAACACAGGCATAAATATTCATAAATTTATGTCTTCCATGAAAAAAAAAGCAGCAGCACTGGAGTTGACAGCCCCTAGTTGAACAATTGAACCAGCACAGCTCTTCATAATGAAGTTATGAGGCTCTCTATTTAGAAAAAGCCATGACTTTAGTGGAAAAGAACTTTTAAGGTGTGTGGCAGCTCACGGTCAGCATGTTCTAATAGAGGGCTGAAGGGTGAAGTGCGGAGTGCCACTGTACCTGCAACGCCAGTTGACAAGGCCAGTTAAGCACAAGGCAAAATGGAAAATTGTTGCAAGCAGGTGGCTGCTCTGTTATAAATAATTCAAGGGCACGTCCTGCAAAATCCAAGGGAAAAGCCCCACAGCTCATTACAACAGTGAGTTGGTGGACTGCTAGATCCTTAAATCACTAGAAAAATGTTTTGCAACAGCTAAGAAATTTTTTTAGTCTGCAGTAGCAGACATCAAAGTCACTATGAGGTGACAAGTGGCTCCCCTGAGGCCAGGAGGACAGCAATCAATAGAGGGTCAGCCTGGGCCACTACTCTCTCAGTTGAAACCCAAGAATTGTGCACAGACACAATGGCCAGAATAAATCATCAGGAAAAGGAGAAGCATCCTCAAGACAGGAAAAGAAGTACCTTCCAGAGAACACCTTATGGAGCAGCTTGCTTGGTTTAGCTGCCTCTATTTTAACATAGCTTTTCCATTGGTTAATAGTTGGGATCCATGTGACTTATCTATTATCTAGCCTTCTTCCTACTACTTGCCTAATATGCTCCTTGTCATTTTCTTACTTTATTACCTACAACTCTCACATGGGCCCCATTTTACATGCCCTTCTCATCCTCCACCATTTACAGTTTTAAATCTCTAAACTCTTACATGAAATACTTTTCGCTAGAATCACCAATGTTTTTCTATTCCTCAGAAATCTAATAGCATGTTTATTCCGTACCAGAGTGTGATTACAGCCATTGGGGATAGCTTCCAGGATACCTCTCAGATACCGAAATCTGTGGATGCTCTAGTTCCTTATATAAAATGGAATATTATTTGCATATAACCTATATTTACATAGAAAATCAGCAAAATAATGTGTATATGAAAAATAAGGACTGAATTGTTCATGGGACTTACTATCTAGCAAGGGATTTGGGTGGCTCTCCTGCTGCTACTGCTATTGTTACTGCTATTGTAACTACCCCTGCTGGCTAACACATACCAAGCCAGGCTCAAGTACTCTGCATATGTTAACTCACTGATTCTCTGGGCACACTTTTTAAGATAAGTATTAATACTCTTCCTGTTTTGTAGATAAAATCGAGAGGCTGAGACCCTTAGTACCCTGACACAGGGAAGGCAGGAAATTTTAGTTTTAATCCATAAATTTCTACTCTTAAGCTCCCACTCAAACCTCCACATTAATTCCCAGAGTGATCACGTGAAATCTGACTATCAGATCACATTGTTCCTCTGCACAGAACTCTTTCACAACTTTCCCTCTCCTCAGAACAAAACCTAATGTCCTGCCTACGGCCTATAGGATCTTGGGTTCTGCTCCCTCCTGGAGGTCATCTTCCCTGAACCTGAAGCACTAGATCCTGTGGTTCTCAAGGGTTCCCCAGGAAGCTGCCATATTTCTCAAGAACTTCTGGGCCCTAGCCAGTTTGGCTCAGTGGATAGAATATCAGCCTGTGGACTGAGGGGTCCCGGGTTCCATTCTGGTCAAGGGCATATGCCCGGGTTGTAGGCTCGATTCCCAGGAAGCATGATTCTCTGTCATCACTGATGTTTCTATCTCCCTCCCTCTCCCTTCCTCTCTGAAATATATATATATATATATATATATATATATATATATATATATATATATATTTAAATATATAAATTTCTGGGATATTCCTACCAATTCTTTCAGTCTGAGGTAGCAAAAAGGCGGTTGTCAAGAGCTTACCAAGAAGCCCCTTTGAATTATGTCTTCTCACACATCTAGATAGAACTGTTTCTAGAGAATAATGGCCTCTTATTCCCTTTTGTCTTCTAAGCTTTTGTACAAGTGGCTCTTATTGGCAAACTCTTTCATGGAGGACATCCTGGAAATTCCAGAAGAAACCTGAGATGTTGGATCTGGCAACAGGTAGTCTGACAAGGACAGACTTCCTTTAATGGTCCATCTGTTCATAGTTGAGAGATTTGTAAACACCTTCATTATTTTTGTTTTAAGCATACATGCATGTGTGTGCAGACCCTAGGCCAGAAGTTGTAACATACATAGGTCCTGTGGGTTCTTGGTTTTGTTTTTGTTTGTTTTGGTCCACATGGCACCAAATAAGAAAATGTCACATATAAATCTGGATTTTTGGCTTTTCCTAAAAAACTGAAGATCAACCAACACTATCCTGTGTTCTCCACAATGAGTTGACTGTATCCAAATACCTCTTGCCCTTTTAAACATGGCATGTACTCAAGTTTTCCACAGCTTCTCTCCTCTTAGAATTTCTTAAACCTAGTTCCCTTTGCTTATTGATATTACTTTCCTGGTCCATAGAGATGTTAGAGTTTGAAATCCCTGATCTAGAACTTGAGAGGGGTGTAATCAAAACTTTTATGTAGCTCGTTGTTCTAAAAACCTTGTCAGGAAATGTTTTATGAGCTATTAGTAATGTCGAAGCATGCTTTTTCCTTATAATCACATATTTCCTATGCATATTTTTACACTAAAAGCTAGCAAAATTTTCAGCTTTTATGGACTTCTTTATTTTTTACATAATAACTTTATTTTAAGGAAAAAATTTGGCAAAAGTTACTGTGTACCCCATGACATGGAAAAAACATAAAGATTCCACTGATACACAGGTTTGAGCAGTTAGATGCAACCATTAATCTGGTTACTCCTACTCATCACACCTGCAACACATGTGACTTAAACTCATGGTCCAGCAATATAGCAATTGCTATAGTAGACAGAAAAATGGCAATTAAATTTACAAAAGTCAAAAGTTTTCTGTAAACTCGTGTACTTTTATATATGTCTATACACAATCATTGCCACACACACACACACACACACACACACACACACACACACTTCCCACACTGTTTTCTCAGCCTCCTCATACAAAACAAAAATTAGTTCTAGGTGACAGACAGCTCTAAGTAATCTTGACTTTTTTTAATTTGAAAAAAAATGTGATCACAAGGCACCGTGCTATGAAAATCATGCAAAAATGAGTTTGAGATGTGCTGTATGAAAAATAAGCAAATAAAAGACAAGCTAACTGGCTCAGCAAGTGGAATATGAATTGAACTTTGAATAATACATTTATTTTTTTGTTCTTCTTGGGATTCAGACCGGGGTTGAAATTATGTGAGAAAGTACCTTGCCACCTGAAGTGATTGTAGACTATTCAGGTATTTGGAAGCCTGAAGTTAGAGGGCTGGAAATGTACATATTAAAAAAAATACTTACACTTTGGAAAGTCTTATAAATAATGTACAGCTGTCCAGCAATATGTATGATATCTGCCAACTGTATAAAGTCTCCACAAATTCTGTTTTGGTTTGGCATTCAGTGTAGAAAAATAATATATCTGTTCCTTGTTTTCCACTTGAAGGCAGCTATGCTTGAGTGTTCTATATACAAGTCCTTGTTTTTCCCCATGACTGACATTCAAATACCAGAAATGACAAGTTATTGGCTATTGCAGAGAATAAAAATTCATTTATGTCTATAAATATCCAAGAGTTGTTTAGTTAGGAGGAAACAGATGACCTAACAGAAGACTAAATCTTGGCAAGTTGACTTTCATTGGCTGAACCCTGCCAATTTCATTCTAGCCAGCTGGTTTCCTCTAATCCTCTCCTGTTCCTTCTGTTTGAGTGATTTCGTAGGTTTTTTTTTTTGTGGTTTTTTTTTTTTTTTATATGCCACATGCATCCATCACCACATACTCCAAACAAAGAGCATGCTGGGTGAGAACAAAGCACAGATGAGCTGTCTAGGGGTTCACTATGCTGGGGATGAGGCCAAGGAAACTCATCAAGAAATTCACACATCCACAACTACAAGCTAGTGACAATACAGAAAACAAAATTTAAGCGGGAGCCCCCAATCCTTTTTTCTTGCCGTTTAGTTAACTAGACAGCTGGAGATTCTCCAAGTGACCTTTAGTTCAACCTAAATTATGTCATTCTTTTTGTGCTCAGAAAATCTGAGCAGAGGGATGAGGAGTCCACAGAGAAAGACTTACAGAGTGGCAGGGAGCTTGCCCTGTTTGCATATGGCAGTGAGTTAGTTGGAGTCAATTAAGCTTGACTCAAATAATTGACTTTATTTTTTTAAAGATTCCATGTTTTTCAAAATACTATTTTCTTGTATTTCCTTTCAATTTCAATAACACAATCAAATGAGGGTTTGATCACAATTGAACTTTTCCCTCTAAGGCCTGGAGCGCCTTGTCAAATACAGTTGGAAGGGTGAGACCAATGGAGACAAGACAGACCAATGGAGGCAAGAAAACCCGGAGCAGGTGTGGCATGAAGCTGAGTACCTAAAGAAAAACCAGAGGCACTATGACGACTGCCTGTTTTTATTCCTAAGAGGGAGGGGCCACAAAGAGCATCTAGAGGGGAAACAGAAACAGTTGTTTGATGGATGTTACACATCTAGGTCCTGTAATTACACGGGAAGTTGATTTATCGCACTGTCCTTGCATCAGTGAAACATCAGGGGCGAGACACATGTGTGGCCCCATCAGAGGAGGAATTGTTTTTAAGAAGCTCTGGCTTTGCAATCTGGAAGCAACAACAACAACAACAAAAAACACGAGGCCGACGTTATTACTTCTGAGAACTTTCAATCCAATTAATGCATGAAATTAAACGTAAACAAGTGGAGGAAGGAAGAAATTCAAGTACAATAAGCAATGCTCTGGCAACTTCAAGAACCGAAATACTATCTAAATATTCCTGAGACTGGTTTTGCTTGACGAAGAAGCCAAACATTCTCACTTTCACTCTATTAATACACATTAGGCTTTCCTCTCTGGCATATGTTCACTCTGTGTATCACAGATGAGATTCTTAAAACATTTCATGAGTTTTCTTGGCCCCTACACAATGTTAATGCCTGGACTTTGTTGCTTTTAATCATTGCTCACATTAGGAAATTAAAATACTTATCAAGGAATAAACAAGGTGTAGATAATGCTATATAACAAATATATGATCTTTAAATAGATAAGCAACTTTGAAAAATAATTAAGCAAGCTACACACTAAAATCTGCATTAAGCTTCGCTAGTGTGGCTCAATAGTTGAGCATCAAACTATTAACTATGGTTGGATTCCTGGTCAGGGCACATGCCTGAGTTGCAGGCTCTCTCCCCAGTAGAGGGCATGTAGAAGGCAGCTGATCAATGATTCTCTATCATCATTGATGTTTCACTCTCTCCCTCTCTCTTCCTCTCTGAAATTAAAATATATTTTAAGATAAAATACCCATTAAACATTTTTGCTTGAAAAATAAAGTTAAAATACCAACAGAATATATATACACATGCCCATGTATGCTCACATGCACATTTATACAAACACACATATATATGCACACATACACATGTGATAGATGTTTAGATAGAGTTTAGTAGCAAATGCTATGGATTTCTTTCTTTCTTATTTCTGCATAATTCTCAAGCTGCATATTGCATTAGTTTGAGCATTTATGAAAATTTTAACCAGGGTCAAAGTCATTCAGTAGCTGATATATGCATGGATGATATAGACACATTGTCTTAGTATCATTAAAACTTAATGATGAATACATGTTTACTGATTTTGAAAAATTTCAATGAAAATTAGATTGTAAGCTAATGGATACTTCTTTCTTTCTTTTCCCCCAGCACAATGAAAAAAAACCTTGGAAAATAATGTAATATCAACCTTTGATGGCTTTATTATGGTTGATTCTATAGCCACATATAAGGTAAGTAATGATTGGGGACACTTACAATTTATTATTATTAGTAGTAGTAGTATAATTGGTCCTATAAACCAGCGATTCTCAACCTGTGGGTCGCAACCCCTTTGGGGGTTGAACGACCCTTTCACAGGGGTCGCCTAAGACCATCGGAAAACACATATATAATTACATATTGTTTTTGTGATTAATCACTATGCTTTAATTATGTTCAATTTGTAACAATGAAATTGGGGGTTACCCCAACATGAGGAACTGTATTAAAGGGTTGCGGCATTAGGAAGGTTGAGAACCACTGATATAAACACTTTTCAAAGGCCAGAAAACAATAACTATGAAGATGACAATAACCCATTCAAGTTGATTTGATTTGATGACTATCCAGCAAAGTGCATTTTGGAACTTTTGCTATAATGGAGAAAACTCGGTTTTAACGAACAAGGCTAATTATATGTGACTTTTACAGTTGTGTGCCAGGGCTAGCTCACACATTCTTGCAAAGACAATTGTTAACATTTCCAAGAAAGAGCTAATTATTAAAATTGAAGTCATGTCAACTTATAATTAAATAATTTATATTGAAAGAAGTGCTCCAAACATATCACTATTAAGTCATGACTTTTTACTCTTGTCAATGTTCTTTGGGTTAGTTATGTCTGTGAATGTAAAGATTTTTCGTAGCTGGAGCATGAGAATGTTGTATATGTGCTACTGAATATCTCTTCCCAACTTTGTGTTCAGTGAAATCCCATTTGCAAATTGAAATTGGCCATGGTGGTATTTACAGACAGGAAATGGCAATGGTACAAATCAGAGCATTTTACTTTTTATATTTTTGGAGGTTGAATTGTTAAACAGTTATCACATCATTACTTTGGGAGGCTTTAACAGTGCATAGAGGCCCTAATCTTTTCAAAATCTGTGTCTATTTTGGGCTTTCAATTTGTGGAAACTAAATTATTCACTTTATATGCTATTTGTTTTTGTGTTCCACCTCTCTGTTTCCAGTACCTTACTGTAGTATTACATGGAGAAACAATGAAGTGTGAGGATAACAGAGTAGCATATCTACCCTGGAAGAGGCAGCAAGAAGTTTTGCTTGTTCAAGAAGTCATTTTCCACCTCTCTTCTGTTTGCAGTACCCAGAGGTTGTTGCGAATGAAAGTTATGTTTTCACTGTTGGAAAACTGGTTGACAAAATCACTTCAGGCCCCCGCTGTTTACAATACACACTCTGACAAATCGGCTGGTTAGGAAAGGAATTATTTCCAGCTTACTCCCTTTGGCAGGTGGAAACAAAGGCAAAAGCTGGCATGCGTGTTCACATGTGGTTGTGTATTTTTGTTGTATCCATTTATTTTTGGTGGTAATGCAAAGCTAGGAAAAAGAGTCCTCTCTATGTTCCTTAGTTCTTAATACACGGCATCTGAGATATTTTCTAAAAGTCGAAGAATACATAAAATGTGGGACTGTGGGACATGGGTGCACTCCTTACCCCTGGTTAAACTTACAAAATACCTGCTATTGTTCTTAGTAGCCAATAACAAAAAACCTGGCTGACTTAGGCAGGAAAATTTTTTTTTAAATAAATGAGTTGTTCACAGAATCACAAAGAGGGTTGGAGAACTGGTCATAGGGCTGCAAAGCCAAGGGGGGAAAATAACAGATAACACTCCATTTGCACAGCCAGGTGCTATTTGCTGTAGTATTTTTTGTAGCCACTGTGAGCACTGAACAGCACATGGTATGATGAGCAGTCTGCTGCCATTCTTACTAGAAAAACACATTGTGTTCCTTGCTTCTTACAATCATGAAAAGGAAAATACATGTGTCCCTTGCTTCTTTCCCCTGCTAGATCCTGATAGCAGATGTAGCATAGCGCATTTAATTGATGGAGCCTAAGAAATACCCAATCACGGCTTTGTAGGATGCTAGAAAGCGTGGTAGCTGGCGTTTTTTGGTGTCAATAGTGGAAGATCTCATAATAGGCGTAGAGATACTGAGTAGCCAAATGAATGATTGTCCAATACTTCTTCTCTTCTATGGGAGATCTCAGTCACTTCAAGCTTGTAGTTTTTTTTGTTTGTTTTTTTAAAAATACATTTTATTGATTTTTTACAGAGAGGAAGGGTTAGGGATAGAGAGTTAGAAACATTGATGAGAAAGAAACATCGATCAGCTGCCTTCTGCACTCCCCACTGGGTATGTGCCCACAACCAAGGTACATGCCCTTGACTGGAATCAAACCCGGGACCCTTGAGTCTGCAGGCTGACGCTCTATCCACTGAGCAAAACCAGTTAGGGCACAGTCTTTATAGACTGGTGCAGTTTTGTTCTCTGCCATATGGTGTATGGTGAGAACCAATTCCAAGAGCCCTGAAGACACTGCACCTGTATGTCCTGCACCTAAGTGACGTTTTTACTCTTGAGAAGAAAGAGCAATCAATGTTCTAGGGTGCACAGAACATATGCTAATCAGCGGCACTCTTCAGGCACAAAGGAGGATAATGTGTTCATTGTTTAGACACTGGAATTGTTCATTACAAAATGACACAGTGTTTGCCAATTTTGTCTTCATTATAAATGTAAATATTAACTGATGATATGCAAAAGAATACAAAAAGTCAACAGCAATTAATTGGCTTCTGCAGTAATTAGCAACTGTAAGGCAAACACTTAGGAGCCGTTGTAATTGTCTGCATTAGGAATACACCTCCTGTACAGATCTAATTAGCAATTTAAATAGTTCAGAAATTATATGCCTCTTGCCTTTACACTCCCTGAAGTACTGTTCATTAATGGGGGGAAAAATTGCTAGTAAATGTCATTTGCATTGTCTTGCGATGAGGGCTCTACATCAAAGCCTCAGTTACTGCCTCATACTGAATAATTCTGAGCTGTGGCTTGTGGACCAGTAACAGCTGTAATTAGGCAATGATGCCTTTGTAAACATGAGGCACAAAAGCTGATGGGAGTTTATTTTGCTCTGAGGTATCTCCTCCATGATTAAAGCTGTAAATAAGAACTATAATAGGGCCATAGCTATAAATAAACAAGCAAACAAATACATAAGTAATGAAACTGACAAATACTGGCTCTTCATGGGCCATTGAAGTGATGGTTAAGCAGTGATATTTAAAAGACTTTTCACAAAACTTGAGTTGGTCCTGTGATTTTTAGCTATAAAGCTGATGCAAGATACTAATGGGTATGACTTGGGAGACTGGTCAAAATTATGACCTCAGGCTATGCTGATGGCAAAGTTTTTGATGATATTTGTGAAATACTGTGAGGATTACAGGTAACACATTAGGTCCACAATGAAAGTCTAAAAGGTAACTCAGTTGTACTCTATTTCAGAGATGCCTCAGTCAGAACTGAGATTTCCAGTTATCAAAATTACAATTTATATTTTTCACTTAGTTCCTCGCATATGGGTCTCTTCTGTCAATCACAACTTCTACTTGTATAAGCATCAAGGAATAAAATGCCTGGTGTAGACTTCGAAAATACAGAAAATTTTAATTCAGTTAAGAACTTTTGAAAATATTTCAATTATTTGGATAAAAAGAAAATGGAGAACTTTTTCATATTGTGGATAATAAATATAGGAGAGATGATCAAATATAAAATAAGAATGAATCAATATCAAAGTGATATCAACAAACTGAGGTAAAAATTAAGATACCAATAATAAATATAATTGGGAATATTGAACAAATTTTTACTTGGTTTCAAAATCCATGAGAATAAGACCTGAGGATCTTTTACAAATATGTGAGTCTAGAAATAGCCACAGTGTCACAAATCTGACAAAAGAAAACAATAAAGTTCTGAGGCAGACTAATCCTATAGAATAAAAGGCTAATATGCAAATAGACCGAACTGTGGAACAACTGGAACAACTAAACAACTAAACATGCGCTGACCAGCAGGGGGCGTGTGCGAAACACGGCAGGCGTTGGCCTCAGCAGGATAGTGGAGCAGGTGAGCGGGGCCGCCAGACCAAGGCGGGGCACTGGTCGCTGTCATCAGGGTGAGCCTCTGGTGGTTACTGAAAATTCTTTGCTCCCGCTTACACATGTAGCTGACACCGGAGCCACTGCTCATACCCGCTGCCAGTGCCCAGCACTGGTCCTGATCACTCGGTGCCATCAGCAGGTGTGAGCAGCAGCTGT
The DNA here is from genome assembly GCF_964212035.1 of Myotis nattereri. Taxonomy (NCBI): domain Eukaryota; kingdom Metazoa; phylum Chordata; class Mammalia; order Chiroptera; family Vespertilionidae; genus Myotis; species Myotis nattereri. The sequence continues at coordinate 47,479,317 of NC_138087.1, forward strand.
TGGCCCTGATTGCCCCTGAGGGCTTCTCCATCTTCCCCTGCTCCTGAGGGGCGATTGGGGCAGCAGCTGCTGCTTGCACTCACTGACAGTGCTCGGCCTGATCGCTCCATGCCATCAGCACGTGGGAGCAGCGCTAGTGGTGGGAGCAGGGCTGCTAGCAGATGGGAGGGGCCAGGCAGGGGTACAGAGGATGGGCCGAGACCCACTCCTGTGCCTACCACAGCCTTGCAGCCCACAGTTCCTTTCAAAGCGCACTAATTCGTGCACTGGCCCCCTAGTAGAAATATAATACCCATAAAATAGATAAATAATATCTTAATAGATTTTGTGTTGCCAACATTATGCACTGGGATTAAGTCTGGATGCTATATTTCTAACAGGGCCACAAACTAATTAGAAAATGTCAAAGAAGGTTAAGCAGTGTAGTGTATCTGAAGCCATGTCTCATGAGAAATGGTTGATAAAATGTGTGATGCTACATGTGGAAAGATAAAACTTCTCCATTATCTTTATAATGCCATTAAAATAGAGAATTCTTGCCCGGCCAGTGTTGTTCAGTGGTTGAGCGTAGACCCATGAACCAGGATTCACAATTGGATTCTGGTCAGGGCACATGCCAGATTGTGGGCTTGATCCCCAGTAGAGGGGGTATAGGAGGCAGCTGATCAGTGATTCTCATCATTGATGATTCTGTCTCTCTCCCTTCCTCTCTCTGAAGCCAATGAATACCTATAAAATATTATTTTTAAAAATAGAGAATTCTTTTGCATGGCCTCACAAGATAGATCTGGGTTTACTATAGATAAGTCCATAATTTTAGTTTAACATACAAAGCAAAGTTTAAATAATTGGAGTGTCAGACAATAAAAATGGATTGCCTTTTAGATTATATTTATCTCCTGTAACTACTCTTCAGTAAAATCCTGCAATGTTATCCCACACTACTTACTAGTACATTGGTCTCCAATTATGATAAAGCAAATGTAGTGAGGAATGATTTTTGCCACCTATTGGTAAAAACAGAGAACTAAAAAGGAATGAAGATCATTTATTTATTCTGAGGTCAAAATTTATGAGCAAACATAATATTTAGTAGTTATTTTAATAATTATAAATAAAAACCTATAAATAGAAGTCGTGTTTATGTTATACAAGTGGGTTTTCATGAAAAGTTCTTTACTTTTATTAAACAATATCAAAAAATATTAAATAAGTAAATACAATAAAATGAACATAAATGTAAATATAAAGAAAAGGTGACTATGTGATATATAAAAGGATACATTCAACTATAAAAACAAAAGTTAATAACATATGCACTGACCTTTAAGAAATAAAACAGGATCAGTGGTTATAGCATTTTTGTATTCTTTGACATTTTTCATTGTTTGCTTATTTATAATATCATAAAAGCACAATCAATTTTTTAAGATAAAATATTTAGGAAACATTAAAAGATTTTATGAGATGAATGATGACAAAACTATAATTTTATATTTATATAGTCATTTTTATATATAAAACAAAATAACCACCAAAGTCTAGGGTATTTTTGTTATAGAAGTCTAAACCCAATAAGGTACCACTAGCTGTTAAGTTGCTTTCACCCTTTGACTGTTGTAAATAATACTGTTATGCACAGGGGACTACAGTGATCTGTTCATCTATGCTTTCAGATTTTCGGAGAATATATACATTATGTATATATATATATATATATATATATATATATATATATATATATATTTTATATGTATCCCAAAGTAGAATTGCTTGATTATATGGTTTTTGTTTGTTTGTTTTTTGCTTGATTATATGTTAAATCTATTTTTTTCATAGCAGCTGCGCTATTTTACATTCCTACTTATAGGGCATGAGGTTCCAATTTCTCCACATCCTTGCACACACTTGTTATTTTCTGTTTCCTTTCTGATAATAGTTATCCTAATAGGTGCAAAGTGGTTTCTCATTGTGGTTTTGGTATGTATTTCACTAATGATTAGTGATATGAGCATGTTTTCATGTACTTATTGGCTATCTGTATATCCTTCTCTGAAGTTTATTTAAGTCCTTTGTTCATTTTAAATTTGGTTGGTTTGTTGTTTTGGTTGTTCTATTCTCTTAAGATATGATTTGTAAATAATTTCTCCAATTCCTAGGGTTATCTTTTAACTCTGTTAATAGTGTCCTTTGATGTACACATCTTTAATTTTGATATAGTCCATTTTATCTATTTTTACATTTGTTGTTTGTGCTTTTGTTATTATTTCTAAGAAATTATTGCCAAATTCAACATCATAAAGCTTTTGTCCTATATTTTCTTTTAATAGTTTCTAGTTTCAACTAATACTTAGGTCTTTGATCAATTTTTAGTTAATTTTTATATATGGTATAAGGTAAGGGTCAAATTTTATTCTTTCTTGTGGATATTCAGTTTTTCTAATACTATTCGTTGAAAAGATGGTCCTATCCCCATTGTATGGCCTTGGCATCCTTGTAAAAAAATATATAATCATATATATGAGGGTTTATTTCTAGGCTCTCTGTTCAATTCCATTGTCTTATGTGTCTGTCTTTATGCTAGCACCACACTACTTTGATTACTATAGCTTTGTAGTAAGTTTTAAAATCAGGAAATGTGGGACCTTTCACTTTGTTCTTTTTCCAGATTGTTTTGCTTTTACAGGATAACTTGAGATTTCATATAAATTTTAGGCTGGATCTTTCTATTTTTCAGGAAATGTTGGTATTTTTATAGGAATTCCCTTGAATCTGTAGATTGTTTGGGGTAGTATTGACATCTTAACAATATTATGATTTCAGTTATTAGTGGTTTTAAGTACACAAATCTTTTGCATGCTTGGGTAAGTTTATTCCTATATGTTTCATTCTTTTTGATGAGATAGAATTGCTTTGAGGATTAAAGAGAAATGATGAGAGAAGAATAGACAAATTTCTCATACAGAGGTATTTAAAATAGTTTATGTAGATCAGGGGTCCTCAAACTACGGCCCGTGGGCCACATGCAAATACAAATATTGTATTTGTTCCCATTTTGTTTTTTTACTTCAAAATAAGATATGTGCAATGTGCATAGGAATTTATTCATAGTTCTTTTTAAACTATAGTCTGACCCTCCAACGGTCTGAGGGACAGTGAACTGGCCCCTGTTTAAAAAGTTTGAGGACCCCTGATGTAGATCCTTCCCTCTCAGAAAATGGAGCATAACTCTCCATCCCTTAAATGTGAGCTGTGCAGAGTGATTTTCTTCCAAAGAGTAAAAGGTGAAACAGGAGTAACTGTGGTGAAACCTGACAAACACAACCTCAGTCATGTTGATAGTACATATCTTTTGTATGTTATGCTAAAAATGGCACTTCTGCAATGTTTCTTCCAAAAGACCCTAACTCTATTCTAATCATAAGGAAAACACCAGAAAAAAAGAGCATTCGAGGGATATGACCAGTATTTCTCAAAGCTGTTAAATTAATTCATCAAAAACAACGAAAGTCTGATAAATTGTCACTGCTGAGAGTAGCCTCCGGTGACATTACAACTAATTGTAATACTGTATCATGAATGGAATCTTGGAACAGAAGAAATGATATTAGGTAAAAACTGAGGAAGTCTGAAAAGAGTGTGGACTTTATTTAATAACATTGCCTCAATATTGCATCATTAATTGTGATAAATACACAGTGGATATCTATATATATAAAAGGCTAATATGCAAAGTGTTCCCTCCGGAGTTCAACCAACTGGGAGTTCAATTGCTCACTACGATGTGACCTGACCACCAGGGGGCGGAGCAGAATGAAGGAAGGCTCCGGCTGGTAGCTGGCAGCTGGGGAAGGGAGGTCCAGCCAGCAGCCAGAAGCTGAGCAGCTGCTAGGGACCCTACCCATGCATGAATTTTGTGCACTGGGCCTCTAGAATAAGATATTAACAATACAGGATCCTGGGTATGGCATATGTGAGAACTCTCTGTACTATCTTTGCAACTTTTCTATAAACAAAGGTTTTCTAAAATAGAGTGTTTATTTTTAAAACGATGCAAAGATGTCTAGTCTGCTTAAGAACTCATATTTTGGCTTGAATTATGAAGATATTTTTATTAGTTTAAGATCTTGTTACTCTTGATCATTTCTACTCCTATAATATTTGATTTCCTCTAATATAAACATTCCCACAAGCATATTTTTGACAACCAGGAAACCTCTTATTAAATGAGAGTTTCCTTCATCTAACTGTAATGCAGTTGGAGAAGGAGTGGCTTTTTAAAAAATAAATGTGGCTCCCTAGGTTGGATATTCATTTGGAAGTATATATCTTGAGCCCTATCTCACACCATACACAAAAGTCAATTCCAGATGGATGGCAGGTCTAAATGAGAAAGACAAATATTACAGCTCTTAAAGGATATTTGGTGTCACCAAAGGTTCTTTAAACACTCCACGTAAAGCACTTACCATGAAAAATAATGAGATGAATGGGACAATATTAAAATTGAGACAAGTATTGTTCATCTAAAAACATGGTTAAGAGCATATAAAGCTACAATACAAGTTAAAAGTAGATACAATGAATATATCCAACAAAATTCTGTCTGTATATTTAAATGAATTTTACAAATTAGTATATTAAAACTGACACATGGGTAGAAAATTAGGCAAAAAAACCTAAACAGATATCTCCTAATATGTAGATGATTTGCAAAAAGCCAATAAATACATGAACTGACACTTAACTTCATTAGTCATCAAGGAAACACATATGAAAGCCAAATTATATTAATTCTACATATTCATCAAAATGAATTGAGCCCTGGCCAATTTGGCTCAGTGGATAGAGTGTCGGCCTGCAGACTGAAGGGTCCCAGGTTTGATTCCAGTCAAGGGCATGTACCTTGGTTACGGGCACATCCCCAGTAGGGGGTATACAGGAAGCAGCTGATCGATGTTTCTCTCTTATAGATGTTTCTAACTCTCTATCCCTCTCCCTTCCTCTCTGTAAAAAATCAATAAAATATATTTTTTAAAAATGAATTGAATGAAAAAGATGGAAATTAGAATTGTGAATGAAGTTATGGAACAATTGGAACTCTTAGCACTGTACCATTGTACAAGCACTTTGGAAAACTACTTGGCTATATCTCTAAAGTTGAGCATACTCATTCCTGATTCCACTCCTAGCTACTATCCAACAGGAATGCATATATTTGTTTATAAAAAAAAAAAATATGTTCTTGAATGTTCATTACAGATTAACTGTTATAGTCCCAAACAGACAACTACCCAACTAAACATTCAATAGCAGAATTGGAGTATATTCACAGACCATAATATTAAAAAAAAAGCATGAATGAGATATAACTGCATATAAAACATAAATGAATTCCAAACAAAATGTTGAACAAAATAAGCCAGGGGAAAAGTGAACCATGTGTTAGTAAGGAAGGACAATACAATTTAAATTTTTTTTAAAGTTGATGAGAGAGAGAGAGAGAGAGAGAGAGAGAGAGAGAGAGAGAGAGAGAGAGAGAGGGAGGAGATATCTCAACATGAGGGAGAAACATTGATCAATTGCCTCCACAAGGGGCCCTGACCAGAGATCAAACCCACAGCCTGGTTATGGACCCTGACTGGGAATTGAACCCACAACCTCTTGACACATGGGACAATGCTCCTACCAACTGAGCCACCAGGCAAGGGCAGGATAATGCAATTTTTAAAAATACTTAAACTTTCATATCGGGCATGCCTTCATCTATATTTTCCAAAGGGATGCAAAAATGTTCTTCACAAAATTTTAGCCTTTATTCTTTTCTCCTCTTTCACTGTTGTTTCTTTTCTGACACTCAATTTCAGAATCCCTTATAGAAAAAAAAAAGGAAAAATAAAACATTTGTTTGCTGGAAGAACAATAATTTAAGTTAAGAAATGATTACTGTTGCTCAGGCATTTATATACCAACTCAAAAAATTTTTAAAAATTAAACATATATATTTTTATCTTTATTGATTTCAGAAAGGAAGAGAGAGGGAGAGAGAGATAGAAATATCAATGATGAGAGAGAATCATTGATTGGCTACCTCCTGCATGCCCCAAACTGGGGATTGAGCCCACAAACCAGGCATATGCCCTGACCAGGAGTATAGATTGATGCTCAACCACCGAGCTATGCCAGCTGGGCTCAACTCTTAAAATGTCATTTAAATACATATTTCTGGAGCTGTTAAATGTAGTAAGTTAGCTGATCTGTAGAATATAAATAACTTACCCTTCTTTTTGTCTTATATCCTTTCCATGTTGGATAATCCAGATTATTTAAATAATGTAATTAGTAAATGATTTATTTAGTGATTTATTGATTTGTAGCTGTTTTTTGTATAGAAAGTCTTATGCTGTGTACTTGGAAGTATACATTATTTCTTAGTTGAACTTGTATTTTGTAATATTATTCTTTTGTCTGTGTTAAACAAGGAAGATGTCAGGTTTTAGTCACTTTCTGAAATATTCATTAGTCATCAACCAGGAACCTAAAGCACTGATAAAAATAATAAGACATAATAAACAAGAATACGCCCTGATACTCTGTTCTCTATACTTTTCACTAGTAAGTGGGCAGGACATACAAGATGATGTGTAATAACCTGAGAGCAAGCTAGAGCTAAACAGGGACCTAAAGGCAATATATTAAACTGCAGTTCAGAAAAGGAGAAATTAGGACCTAAAGGCAGTAATGCTCAAATTTGACTGCATATTAGAACCACCTGGGACCTTTTAGATGCTTTTTGTTTGGGTGATGATGGAGGAAGCTGGCATCCAATAATGCCTAAGTTTCTCCTCAGCCCAGCCATCCTACATATAAGGACTATAAATTCTAGATAAAATATAGCAAAAGATAATCTGAAAGCACCTATAGTTTTACCCTGTTGTATAATGTTGCTAGAACTCAGATCACAGCTAAAATGGTCTCCCTGGTTTGAAGAATCAGATCACAGAATTCAGGACAAACATAGCAGCTGAAAAGTGGGGCACAGGGTCTTGAAAATGAAATAGACAGGGAAGGGCAGCCCAAAATTATGCGTGTAAACTCTTGCTATATATATTTTTTGACCCCTGAACTACACATGTGTAGGTCCAATCCAAGTAGCTCAGATAAGTTAAAAAAAAAAACACAAAACATTGAACCGAGTTTCCTTCAAATAATGCTGCAGAAGACAAAAGTTTTCTGTTTGAATTCAGCCAAGTTAACAGCATTCTTTAAAAAAAATTATCTTCATAGGAGCATAACAAAATCCCAAATCTATGATACATTATTTGACATATTATTGACCATGTCTAAAATTACTATACATATAAAGAAATATGAAAAAATTACCAATACTCAAGAAAATGCTCCATATGAGAATATTAAATGACAAGAATTTTAAAACAGCTTCATACCTATGCTCAGTGACATAAAGGAAATATAGTATCTGAAATGAAATATTGTGTGGGCTTACCACACAATTATAAGAAAATAGTGCAGAACCTTTTTATTTGGGCACAGATTTGCCTATTTTTGTAGCCTGTGCTCTGGAGGTCATATCCAAAAATATTATATATATATATATATATATATATATATATATAGAGAGAGAGAGAGAGAGAGAGAGAGAGAGAGAATTTTATACATATATCCCAGACAAAAGAAGTCAGGAAGCTTTTTCCTCCATGTTTTCTTCAGTAGGTTTACAATGTCCAGTCTTCTGTACAACAAAAGAAACAATTAACAGAGTAAAGTGACAACCTATCAAGTGGGAGAAAATATTTGAAAATGATATATCTGATAAGGGGTTAATATCCAAAACATGTAAGAAACACAACTCCATAGCAAGAAAACAAATATCCCAATGAATAAATGGGCAAAGTACCTGAAGACATTTTTCAAAAGAAGACATACAAATGGCCAATAGGTATATGAAAAATGTTCAACATCACTGATCATCAGGAAAATGAAAATCAAAACCACAATGAAGTATTACCTCACACTTTTTAGAATGGCTATTATAAAAAAAGACAAAAGATAGCAAGTGTAGGCAAAGATGTGGAGAAAAAAGAACTTTGTACACAGTTGCGGAAATGTAAATTGATACAACCATTATGAAAAAAAGGTATAGAGGTTCCTCAAAGAATTAAACATAGAACTGTCTGATGATCCAACAATTCCACTTCTGAGTATGTATCTAAAGGAAAAGCTAGTGGGTACAACATTTCTTCTTATACCCACTCTGTGCTATACTAAAACCACTGAATTTGTATACTTTAAATGGATGAATTTCACAGCATGTGAATTATATTCCAAAAATATGTTTTTTAAAAATATATTTTTATTGATTTCAGAAAGGAAGGGAGAGGGAAGAAGAGATAGAAGCATCAATGATGGGAGATAATCATTGATCAGCTGCCTTCTACACACCCTGCACTGGCCATGAAGCCTGCAACACGGGCATGTGCCCTGACCGGGAATCAAACTGTGATCTCCTGGTTCATAGGCTGATGCTCAACCACTGAGCCACTCGGGCCTGGCCCAATAAAGATGTTTTTAGAAAACTTCAAATAAAAATAATTACCCAGTGGAAGCCTTGAATAAACACAGCTGGGAAATAAAATAGTGCATAGGGAATGAAATAGTTACCATCAACAGTATGAGGAAATAAACTGTAAGGTAAGCCAAACAGAAGCTGAGGCATGTGGATGTTAATTTATCAAGATGGGCACTTCTGAGAGACAGCTACTAGAGCTGCTGTTCGGCCATTAGAGCAGTCTTCTCTATTGGACAGTGATAGAGGATACTACCATTCCATGAAGACCGATTGTGGGGCTACAGTGAGGACTTACTGGGTTCTTTAGCCTCCTTGTATTCTTACAGTAAACTTTGATTACCCAAGGCAACTTGGACTTGTCTGTGTTTCTTGCAACCAGAAGACATTGCCAAAACAACATGTTCTGGCTTGTTCCTACTTCACAGAGAGTGGAAAAACATTTTTCTAGTTGATTTATGCAGAATGTCATTAAAGTAGTAGATAATAATAATTCTGGCATTTTGGCCTAATTTAAGAAAACCTGAACATAAAGCAGATAATTATTATTCACTTTATTTCAATTTCATCAATTAAGAAAGAAGAAACATCTTTTTTTGAAAATTATAAAAGATGTAGTAAATAAGAATATCACTTTATATACCCATGAAGTATTATTTTTATATATAATATAAATTTAAATTGTAATACAAATAAATAAATGTTATGATAAAATCTCTCTTAAGTTGTTGACTTTAGTTGAATCTAGTACAATTATTTTATATTTCAATTTGACAATATTTATCAAGAATAAAAAATGCTATATCATTTGGCTCAGGAAATTTTCCATTTGAGAATTTATAGGAAATTCAAATTCAAATGACGAAGATAATATTTCTCCCCATGTCTCTAAATTTCTCACAGTAAGGAAATAGATAAGCATATTATAATACATCTATTCGTAAAAACATTTGTAAAAATATTATGTAGAAACTAAGGCAATAATTAGAGGAGACATGGGAAATGCAAGTAATCACAAGATAAAAACACAAAAGGCCTAGTATAATGTCGCATTCCTGCTACAGTTATAACAACATATAACTGTATATCAAGTGTGCAAATGGGAAAAGTATAGAAAAAATGAAGATGTTGTCTTGTTCAGATCAGAGAAAATATATTTTTCGTCTTTACAAAAATTTTCTTTGTATTTTATCTTATTGCTTCTATAAGTTAAGGGTGTAAAAGCCTTGATGTGCATATATATATATATATATATATATATATATATATATATATATCAGATAATCTAAAAAGTATAGAATAAAAGTACAAATATATAAGATAGGACAAACCCCAGTACTAACAACAGCTCCTTATGGAAAAGCAGTTTCTAAAATAATAGAACTACCTTTTTATTTTTATTTATTTGTGTGTGTGTGTGTGTGTGTGCATGCATGCAACAGATCTAAACATTCAAAAAAAAAATACCTTGGAGAAAATATTTCTGCAAACATACTTGTATTGTTTTATCTCCAAGGAAAAAGAAAAGATCTTTTAAAAAATAACTGTATTTCTGAATTATGCCTTTCCAACTGGGCTTTGGGTCTCTGAAGAACATCAAAAACAACCTTGCAAGACAAAAGCTTGAGACAATCAACAGCACCCTCAGCACTTTTAACAAATGGCCCATTTCAGAGAAATCAGCATTTTGGGGGGTTCAAACTAGAGGATGCTGTCTGGTATACAAAATTCTGCATAAATATGAACCTGCAGGGGTCTCTGATGTTGGGAGAATTTTTGCAAATGGGTTGGGTGCCACTGAATCCCTAAAGGGGATTGATTTCATGGGCATTAGTGCCCAGAGTGAAAAGTTAAAGGAATAATACAGCCATTTGGAATTAAAAAGAAGATTTTTGTAATATCCAAATAATTCAGTTAGTAAGTTAGTTTCTTAAATTATTAGCATAATGGTCTAGGATCATTTTTAGTGTGTGCATGGTCACCATCTTTGTTGTTCATTTTCAATGTACAAGTATAACTGTTGAAAATTAAAAGCCAAACCCAAAGAATCCACTGGCCTTCTCAAAGATCAGTCTATTTTGTCTGTAATGCTTGTCCATGATGCTGAACTACTATCAGATTATTCACCCCAGACTATCCCTTAGATATTGGAGAGAAAATATAATTTCATGAATACTGAGCGAGTTCATTTGTACTACAGCAATGTTTGGCCTCCTTAAGGCATTTCCACATGATGGTTTGTATTCACATGACTTTCATTTATAAATGATCAGATTTATAAATGAGAGAGGTGAGAATACTTGTGGTTTCTTCACCTCGTGGTGAAAATATCCCATGAGGTGAAGAAAAAATGTGGTGTGCACTGGCTTCATTAAGAAAACAGTGAGACAAGTCATAAATTCTCAAACTCCTAAAATTATCTAGATTCTTCTACAACTAGAAACAAACCCAAAATCTTGGGGAAAAATATTTTTTTGAATTTTCTGATTTTCTTTTCTATAATAGCAGATTTATTTCATGTTTTTCCAAGTGCTTTTAGATAATCATATCTTTATCTAAAATATTATGAGGAAGCCCAACATATGTAAGAAACAAAATTCAGCTGTTTGCTTGATGTCACCTGGGAAAGTCAGAGATCCTTCATTTCTATGCCCAGAAACATTTGAGTGGAAACTCCAGAGTCCTTACTATCAGGCAGAGTAAAGACTGTTGAACTTGATTATTATATTTCTCTTACTCATAGACAGCAGAATAATCTCAGTCACTTACATTTGTTGGCAAAGTAATTTGGAGGTTACTGCTTCAAGTTAGTCAGTATTCATTCAAATAAAATCTTCATGAAGAATCCTTTTGCACACAATCATCAGAAAATGTTTTATTTTTAAGAAGAGCCTAAATTCATTTGCATATTTCAAATGGTGGAGAGTATTCATTTCATCAAAGAGAGGAGGACTAGTTATTTTTTAAAAGTATATTTTCTAATATTTTAAAATTTTTATTGATATTTTATATCCCAGGAATGAAGGAGGGAGGGAAGGAAGGAAGGAAGGAAGGAAGGAAGGAAGGAAGGAAGGAAGGAAGGGAGGAAGGGAGGAAGGAAAAAGGTTTAGGACTAAATACTTTATCTTCAAGTCTTTGAGATTTTTTTCTAATATTTTGTTCATGTACATCTCTTCAATAATTTCTCTCAAAATATGAGCTCTTCAGAGAGCCCTTAGTGTTGTAAAATCACGTTGACAGATGCCTCCCTCTTCTATTTCCCAGAGAGACATGTCAGAAGTGGGATCTGATACCTCCATATTAGGAGCAGGGTTTATTGGTAACCAGCACGCCCTCCTGATGCAACCCAGATTGATGCAACATATTGATGTTCTCAGTACGTGATTTTGTCTTTAGTAAGAATAAGGGACAAGAAGCCAGTTGGAGCACCTTTAAGAGAATCCTCTCATATTTGGCTTCTCTTCCTTTCCCCATCCCTCTCCTCCTCTTCAAGTTAAAATGCTGGTTTTAATTATCTCTAAAATTGAAGTTCAATTTATCTGCCCTTGTATGCCTGAGTAAAGATTTTCCTTATGATTCCATTCCAAGTAAGTCTTTTCAAATGTTTCTTGATACTTTTATGTTGTTTGGTTGAATATGTTTGATAAGAAATATTTTTTATTTATTCTAATGCAAGCATTCTTAGACATAAAAAATTTATGTCAAAATACTTATTTTTCATTTAAAAAAATCTTTACTGTTGAAAGTATTACATTCCCCCATTGACCTCTTCTAGCCTGCCCCCATCCCCACCCCAGGCCTTCACCACATGGGTTTTGCATATATGCATACACGTTCTTTCCCACCCACCCACTTAAGGGTATATGAGTAGCTGAACTCCCCTGCTAGAACCTCCAAACAAGCTTTCAAAACACTGTTTAATCTTTCCCTGACAAAAGGACAGTAACTTAAAAAGATCAATTGTATGCTATTTTTTTTATTTTCGTTCCCCCCCCCCACCCCCCCAGTTCTTATGAGATGCTGTGCAGGAATTTGGAGTGTGGGGTAGAAAATGTAGCTTACAGCTAAGTTTTCAGTGTTTCTTCTCTAGATTTTTTTCTGGGGAGGGGAGGGAGCATATTTCCTGGGCATAAACAACATCATGTTTAGAAAAAAGCAAAAGTTTGCTGATGACTAAATATAAAATTTGAAAATAATCTTGGTAATTAAACAGTTTTAATGCTTTTAATAAAGTTTTATTGGTGACTCGAAACTTTTTGGCTTCCCTTACTGAACTAAGAGGGCAACTCTTTATTTTGCTCAATAATTGTTCCTACTAGCACCCAAAAATTATCCTTGGAAAACATTCAAAATATGTAATTGCATATGGTTTGGTGCTTTTGAACCAAAAAAAGGTATTGTTCCAGTCACTGAACCTAGAAAAATCTCCACTTGCTTGGGTAATGATGCTACAGTAGTAATGTTTAATTATCACTCTCCTACCTGACCTAAAACTGTTCATGAGTTTTGGTGAAGAAAAAGGAGACTCAAAAAGTCAGCAAGCATTGGACTATGATGTCTTTCCAGTATGGAAATCATATAATACTATATAATAAAAGGTAATATGCAAATCAACCGAACGGCAGAACAACCAGTCGCTATGATGCGCACTGAGCAGGCAGCCAGGCAGAGCAGTTGGGGTGATCAGGAAGGCAGGCAGAATGGTTAGGGGTGATCAGGCAGGTGAGCAGTTAAGGGTGATCAGGCAGGCAGGCAGAATGGTTAGGGGTGATCAGGCAGTCAGGCAGAGTGATTAGGGGGAATCATTTATTCACATGGAAATAAAATGCTTCTAGAAGAAAGAAAATTTAAGCATGGGTTCTTTTAATTAGTTCTGGATTATTTGCCAGACTTTGAACTGATTAAATTTAAAAGTATTCATTCTATTTGTATAAGGAATACTGATTGTCTTTGGCATGCCTTGGTGAACAGTGTCTTAAATTATTACTTGCAGACATCTACAATAAAAATATACCTATAGAAGGCAAGGCTTCTTGGGTGACTTCATATTTGCTGTCATAGAACATTTTCATGGAAATATGTGACTATATTAACATAAACTTGGAAATGCATGTAGTAATGGATCATAGGGCATGGTGCTAGGGTTAAAAGAATATAAAGTTTGATACAGGCTAACAGAGCAGAGGATTTTAATCCACAATTGTTAGCTTAAGGAAATGAGAGTAACTCTGACAGTTATATTTTTGTTGTTGTTGTTGTTGAATGAAACCTTTACCAAATATAGCTTACATTAAAAGAAGTTGAAATGTCAGAACTGCCTGGCTGGTATGGGTCAGTGGTTGAGCTTCAACCCATGAACCAAGAGATTAGTGGTTCAATTCCCAGTCAGGGCACATGCCCTGGTTGCAGGCTTGATTCCCAGTAGGGTCATGTAGGAGGCAGCTGAGTGATGATGTTTCTCTCTCTCCCCATCCTTTCCTCTCTCTCTAATATAAATAAAAACATAACTTTTAAAAAATGTCAGTACTTCCTTAGTATATGGAGAAGAAGCTAGCTAAAAGAATTAGGAAGATTGACATACTAGGATGACTTTATTATGTTAAGACCTACTCACTCATCTACTAAAATATATGTACTCGGAGCACTCCAGAGTACATTCCCTCCACCAAGGCTAAGAGAAATTCAATAGTATTTATTATGATGTAATATAAGTTTACTAACAAATGTCAGTAAAATCATCACCCAATATGTAGAACACTGATAATAACATAGGTTTTCCTAATGGCTATCATATTGTTTGAAATTTTTATACTTAATGCTTTTAACTCCATATTATATTTGTAAGATGATACCAATTTATGTTTCATTAATCTACTTTGGCTGCTGTCTGTAACATACCTCTGTGTGAACAAATAGCTGTCCATTCTCCTGCCCATGGTACTTTGTTGTGTTCAGGTCTTTGTTTTTGTTGTGAACATTGTTGTCTTCACTAATGATGGACGCTGTTCCTCATATACATTTGTGATAGCTTCTTTTGTGTGTATTCTAGTAGAATAATTTTGTCTTTGATCATTTGAATCGAACTATTCCATCGTGGCAGTATTACCACAAATTTGAATGTTGCTGATCTATAATTAATCATGTAGAATGTAAGACTGCTTGATTTTTGCTATTCAAATTGTTGTGAAAATCATATATAATGGCGTTCCCAACATACACTTCCTTAATTACTAATGAGGTTGGCTATCTCTTCAAATATTTAATGACAAAATCAGTTTCTCCTTTTGTGAAATTTCTGTTTTTCAATTTGTCCATATTTATTAGTTTGTCCCTTTAATCTTAATTTATGGGAGATATTTACATATTCTTGATACTAGCATTTTATTGGTTATGTATGATATTTTGTAATTGTCCTAAATTTAAGAAATTAAATTTATTATTGCCATTCATGACACCATGGACTGATCTTCAGGGCATTATGCTAAGTGAAATAAGTGAGACAGAGAAAGACAAATACCAGATGATCTCCATTGTAATGTGGAATCTAAAACAAGCAAACAAAAATAAACAAAACAAGTTCATAGATACAGAAAACAAACTGGTGGTTGCCAGAGGTGGGGGTGGGGTGAGGAGTGGGGTGAATAAAATGGAGGGAAAATTAGTTATATTTGAAAGAAATTAAATGGAATTTTTGTCATAGCCTAGTAAATTACTTTTTTAAAGTATTTCCTGGACATTTAACTTGAAGCATTCTGTTTCAGAAGGCATCAGCATATATTTAATTTTGCTTTTTTCCTAATATCATTGTCGTTAAACTAATACAGCAATTTTACTATTTTTATTTATTTTATAAATTATATGTACAGAGAGAAAACCATTTGTATTTGTTTTGTAAACTAAAAAAATATTTATAAATTGAATTTTATGCTTTCTTTTCCTTTATTTTAATTCTATATAAAAATTTCCCATGGTTATTTAGAAGACATAATTTTATTTTGGATTATCCTAGTAGCTATTGTTAATTTTTCAATAACATATTGAAATCCACATTTCTCCTAAATATTTACTGAAATAATTTCACAATAAACACGGACAAATCTTAACTAAAATTTTTAGCCCACTTTTATTTTCTTTTACAGAATCACTGAGCATTCTCATAACAATGACCTTAAGTCAGCGGTTCTCAACCTGTGGGTGGCGACCCCTTTGGGGTCAAATGACCCTTTCACAGGGGTTGCCTAAGACCATCGGAAAACACATATATAATTACATATTGTTTTTGTGATTAATCACTATGCTTTAATTATGTTCAATTTGTAACAATGGAAATACATCCTGCATATCAGATATTTACATTACGATTCATAACAGTAGCAAAATTACAGTTATGAAGTAGCAACGAAAATAATTTTATGGTTGGGGGTCACCACAACATGAGGAATTCTATTAAAGGGTCACGGCATTAGGAAGGTTGAGAACCACTGCCTTAAGTCATCAAGATAAAATTGAATTATGTTAACACTATCTGTTCAAGGAGGTAAAAAGATGTTCATTAAATAGAATAAGTTATCAGAAAAAAATGAAATAAAAACCAAAATATTAGAGCTTAAAAGTCTAATACCTCATTCTGGGCTAATGATGGAAAAATTAATTATGCTAATATAGTTCCCACATCCATAAAAACTTGTATTCGCTTAACAAAACCAATTTTTGAAGTCTTTGCAAGTTTTTCAGTAATAATACTAGTGACTTCCAGGGACTCTTTTGTAAACTATGGATAATTTTTGTTTAGTTTCAGAGTCCTGGGCTTCAGTATCGCTCTCACACATGATAGAATGGGCTTCTAGGATAAACGTTAAACTTGGCTGAGACACTCCATGAAAGAGAATATGTCATTTGACCTCTTGATGACTCTGCCCTCATTTAGAAAATGGAGTTTATGTTGAAACACTGCTCGGAGCATGATGATGTAATTGGTATGAAAGATGCCTGGTGCTTGAACCAAACTATCAGAAAAACAGCAAAGACAAGGAAACCCTTCAAATCTGAAGAATTAAAAATCACTAATAGAATCTTGCAACTACTCAGAATGTTACCTTGAGACACAAGATTTGAAGCAATGGCCAGTCTGCTTCTACATAAAATTCGTTCTTCTATGGTTTTCTATGAACCTTTACTACATCTCTTTGCATCAATAATCTCTGCCCTCAAATTTAAACATAAAAAGAAACTTTGGACTTTGGAGCAGTTAACTTAGCCATTGTCATGCAGACCAAAAATTTTCAGCAAATCTGTGTTAAATATTTTACTGTAAGTTAATTTGGAAAGCAAAAGTGGGTAATGCATTTATAACTACTTCCATCAGTATTTTAGTAATTGCATTATTCATTATTATTTTTCCAAATATATAGACCTATAAGAAGGAGGATGAACATATAATCCTTCAAACTGATTTGTCAGAAACACTGAATTAGCCCTGAACCTTTTAATCAAATTTCATGCAGCAGAAGCATCAACATATTCATGCAAGAAAATGATATCAGAGATTTAAAATACATTTTTAACTCCTTTTTGTATAAGAACTAAAGAACAGCTGGAAGACAGAGCTAGTAAGATGACTCTAGACCAGCGGTTCTCAACCTGTGGGTCGCAACCCCTTTGGGGGTCGAACGACCCTTTCACAGGGGTCACCTAAGACCATCGGAAAACACATATATAATTACATATTGTTTTTGTGATTAATCACTATGCTTTAATTATGTTCAATTTGTAACGATGGAATTGGCGGTCACCACAACATGGGGAACTGTATTAAAGGGTCGCGGCATTAGGACAGTTGAGAACCACTGCTCTAGACTATTCTCATCTCATCTAAAAATATTAACTTCTATCTGAATTAGTTTTCCTATTAACCAATTCTTAAACCCATTTTGAAAGTTTCAATGGGTCTTTACAAATTCAAAAATTAGTTAAGTCTTGCGAGAGCAGCCTTCTGAGAACGTGAAAAGCTCTGTGATTGCTTTCTTCAGGCCTGGAAACTAACAGAACACTTTGGAGTCAGAGCTGACAAAGAATGGAGCCTGGCTTGGAATTTAGTGGGAAGGGTATTTAGAAAGTGAATAAAACTGGAATTTATGCGCGAAATTAGCTGGCGTGACTGTTTACTGTAAATGTCTGCAGCCTCTTGCAGGTCCAGTGACATTCTCCAGCTTCCTGCAGTTAAAATAAGGTACATGTCATTCTTGACAAGTCTTGTTATAAAACATAATTCCAATTGCTTCATAAAAGTTAAATAAAAAGATTATAAAACAGAGCAAACACCTTGAGATAGAAGCCTGAGAGCAATAATTTTCAAAGTTTCTTTCCTTTTCTATTAAAAAATGTCAGCAATTGGCAAACTAACAAAAACTTGAACCAAGACAAGGAGAGAAGGAGAAACAGGCAGCAGGCATTCATATTCTGCTGAGGATGGTGCTTGGTAAACACTACCTGCTGGAGATGAGGGATGTTTTCCTCTGGTTAGGGTGACTAGTACTTTGGGAGTTAGGGAGCCAGAGGGTAATCCTCACCCCAAAGTATTAGCAATTCAGCCAAAGTGCCCTTTTTAGGGATTTCTGTTACAGTGTTAGAGACTTCGCATTTCCTTTAGTGTGTGGGTCACAGAGAGAGATAGGGGAGGGGAGAACTGCTTTATAATCATCGTATTGTTCAGTCCTGGGATTCTCCCATCAAGCTGCCAGTCAAACACTCAGTGAGTTCCTAACTGCTTCTAAGCCAGTGGTTCTCAACCTTCTGGCCCTTTAAATACAGTTCCTCATGTTGTGACACAACCATAAAATTATTGTCATTGCTACTTCATAACTGTAATGTTGCTACTGTTATGAATCGTAATGTAAATATCTGATATGCAGGATGGTCTTAGGCGACCCCTGTGAAAGAGTCATTCGAAGGGGTCGCGACCCACAGGTTGAGAACCTCTGCTGAAATAATAGGAGACATGAAAAAAAGAAGGGTATGGTTCTTACTCAAGAATAAAATAGTGTAACAGGGAGGAGTACAAGTAAAACATGTTAGAGAAACAAGCTAAGACGGTGTATTTTTAGGTCTCACTACTGGTGGCTTTGACAAAGCTCAGATTGAATCCAGTCTCAAATCGTCTGTGTTAGTACGTGTGGGAGTGGCTTTGGTTGGGAGTGGAACTGGGTATCCCTCCACACGGCCGCCCCTTCTCTAAGGGTCCTCTGCGTATTCTCTGCCTCAGGTGAGGCTATGTGTTGGGGAAAGGGCATTCGGCATCCTAACCCATTTTAAGTAGCATTGGGGCTGAGGGGTAATTGAATGGGGTCCGGGCAGAGTCCCATGACTTCGGCATCACTCCTATAGATCAGCAAGAGATGTGCTGGTTATTCTCAAGAGGATGTTTCCTCTGGAACACAGTGGCTAAGACAGCTATTAAAAGCTCTCTGGTATTGTTGACTTACTGGGCCCTCTTACCTGCTTACATGGAGGTTGGACCTCAAAATGCTGGTCTGACTCTCGGGTGGTATTGACAGAACTTTTTGGGTTTGTACTTGTTTCTTTTCCCTTAAAATCAATGATGTCTGATCCTGTATTTGTGAACTTAGGCTATATTCAGCTATAACATATTTTTCCCTTGAATGTGACTCAGTGTTATCATTATGAACATCTACTGATATATTATGCTAACTCTAACAGCAACTTTGAGTATTTTTGAGTTTGTTTACTTTTTAAAAATATGTTTTATTGATTTTTAGACAGAGAGAAAGGAGAAGGGAGAGAGAGATAAAAACATTATACTGCATGCCCCCTACTGGGGATTGAGCTGCAACCTGGGCATGTACCCTGGTCCAGGAATCAACCAGTGGTCTCTTGGTGCCTGGGGCAAAGGTTAACCATGCAGCGGCTGGACAGAGTTTGTTTACTTTTTCAATATGCTTTCCCATGTCTTGGCCACTGTAAATAATGTTTCAATGCACATAGAGGTGTAGACATCTCTTCGAAATAGTGGTTTCATTTCCTTTGGATATCTAACCAGAAGTGAAATTTTTGGGTCATATGGTAGTTCTATTTTTAATTTTTTGAGGGACCCTTTTCTGTTTTTCATGATAATGGCACCAATATACAGTCTCACCAACAGTGCACAAGGGTTCCCTTTTCTTCACATTCTCACTACCATTTGTTGCCTTTTTTGATACAATCATTTTTACAGGTGTGAAGTGGTATCTCATGGTTTTGAGTTACATTTCTCTGGTAATTAGTGATGTTGTGTACCATAGTTGACTATAGACAAATTCATTCTCTTTGGGTTGAAACTTCTTATTAACTCCTAGATCTAAACTTGTGTTCTTATTCTAACTCTGGCTCTGACTGCTTGATTTAGAGCACATTTCTTGACTATGTTAAGCCTTTTATTTCATTCATAAAATGAGTTAATAATATCAATCTAACTGTGTTTTCAAAGAATTAACAATGGAACATATTTAAAGCTTTTGACATGACACAAAGATATTCAGAAAATGTCTGTTTCTTTATTTTTGCTCCTTCTAAAGCTTTTAAATTGACAGAGTCTGTTTTAAAAACTGCGCTTTGAGTAAAATAACTTACATTTTGATTTTTTTAAATTGCAAAAGTATGTTGACAGCCAGTAGCTTCATATTTTCTAAATATAGCTAAATATTTTGGGGGGTGAGATGGATTGGTCATGTCTTCATAGTGCTCTTGGGTGTCAAATTCTGTTTATCAATGATTCTATATTTGGAGTGCTATGTGGAAAAGTATTCTGAAAAGAATATTTCTATTAATTGTAAGGTTTGAGAGAAAATTTTCTCATTACAGCTAAAAAATTTTAGAGGAATATTACAAAACAATAGAAAACAGTCACTAATATATATATGGCTAATATGCTAAGTGTCCCTCCAACCGCCCAACCGGTCACTATGATGCTCACTAATCACCAAGGGGCAGATGCTCAACACAGGAGCTGCCATGATGCACACTGGCCATTTACAAGGAAACAGCACTGCGGACCTGGTGCCGACAAAGCAACACTCGGCTTCCCCCAAGTGAAACACCACCACCCCAGAGCGACACCCCACCAAATTGCAGCCAGCACTGCCAAGACCCCATGGTGCAAAATGCAGCCCACAGCCCAGCCCAGAAACGTCACTGTGGGCGCCAGGTAATGATGTCACGTAGCAACACCCAGCTTCCTCTTCCTAGCAACTAACCTCCTTGGAGTTTCTTTAGCCCAAGAATATGACTTGCTTTATAGCCAGGTGCAAACATTTTACACTTTAACCAAATGTCTGTGAAGCGTTTTCCCATTCCTCATTTCATTTGATCCTCACAGAAGTCCTGGAGTAGATAGGTAGGAGGCTTGGTAGAATCCTATTTTCTTTTCATTAGCCAGAAAATGGAGATTTAAGAAAGTTTGGAAACTTGACCTGACTGAAAAGAAGTAAGACATGGTGGAACTTGAAAATGACTTCAGGTTTTCTTACTGCGCAGAATATAGTCAAACCCGCTACAGTTAAATATTTTACCCTTTGTTCTCCCTGCATGATCTACAGTAATAATCTACTTCGTGTTGATATTTATTGCTGTGTTGCTGACAATTACCTGAAAGAGCAGTTGGGGTGCTTCATTGGACTAGAAGAAGTTTAGCTAAATCAGAAAGCATGTCTAATTAAGCAAATATATATATATATATGGCTAAGCTGACTCATGCATGTGCAATACATATAAAGCTCTCGCTGGCACCAATCCCATGCATGTGTTTTGATCTGTCATTGTGGATCGTGAATTTGGTTGACACTTTTATTATAGAGAAAGGGCGAATAGCGATATTAAAATATTTCTTCTAATTCATTTCCTTTCAATGCGCATGAATCCGTGCACCAAGACACTAGTAAAATAATAATATGTTCTATTTTGAAACACAATGGTTTGATTAAAGGAAAGCAACAAGTGAGGGAAGGACAGAGCTGGTCTGAAATCTACCCAAATCCCTAATAGGTGTAAGTCTAGTCTAAGGATTTGTTATAATTAAGTTCTTTAGCCTACTGTGGAGATTAGATATTTACCTGTTTTTCTATCTGTTCTAGAGAATCTTTGTATTTTTTTACCTTTGTTTTGCAGCATAAAATTTTTTAAAAGTACACTTCCAAACAACTAGAAGATAGTATAATTTCTGTTCATTAAAACTGTACTTTTTCAATAATTGTATTTGCAAAGTTTCTGGGGTGATTTTAAGTGTTTAGCTCAATGATAGGCTCCAAAAGGTTTAAGTTTGGCCAGACTGAGTAAGAAACCCTGCCCAATCCAGGGCTGGCCCTGGTGGGTCCTTCTGAAGTTGGAACTAGTTCCACATGAAACCTGCCATGTTTAATGGTATTATTCAAACTTCCTGAGGTTATTCCCAAACTTAACTCAAAATTCAGCTTCAACAGGTCAAGAATATAAAGACTATCTGCAGCACATAAAAAATTCCAAGGTGGCACTGTTCAATCTGGTAGTCATTAACTGTATATAAATGTTTATTTTTTTATAATATGTTTTATTGATTTTTAGAGAGAGAGGAAGGGAGAGGGATAGAGAAATAGGAATATCAATAAGATGAGAAACATCATCCATCAGCTGCCTCCTGCATGCCCCCTACTGGGGATCAAGCCTGCAACCAGGCATGTACCCTGACCAGAAATCAAACCCCAAACCCATGACCTCTTGGTTCCTGGGTTCATTGCTCAACCACTGAGCTACACCAGCCAGGCTAAATATTTAAGCCCTAAGTTGTGCCAGTCTCACATCAGATGCTCAGTAGTGGCAACTCATGGACAGTGCATACGTAAAACATTTCTACTATTGCGGAAAATTCTATGAGATAGCTCTCGAAGTTGCACTCTGAGGACTTACTAAATTCTTATATTGTTGTAGACCATGCCTCCTTTAGGAGACAGCAAGATAATGGTAATGACACTTCCACCAAAGTGTTCCAATCAGTAATATGAAAGGGTAGTTTAGGGAGTAATTGAATAGAAAAAAAGACAAAGGGAGGTGAGGGAGAAAGGAAAGAAGGGAGAAAAGAAGGAGGAAGGGAGGAAAGAGGAAACTTTCTATGCCTCAGGCCTTTCTCCGAGTAACATTAAATTTTAATGACAAACACTGGGACTCAGCTTGTTTGAATCCAAGTAAAATACTCCTTCTTCTAATCTTCAGCAGCTTCCTTTGGGATAACTTAACTAATTGTTAGACTGAGTTGGTCTGTCAGGCTATTGGGGGGAAAAAGAAAAAAGAAAACAAAACAAACATGGTTAGCTCTCCTTGCTGGGTTATACCTTTATGACTGTGCCAAGGGCAGTGACCTGGTATTACCACTTGCAGAATGTTAATTAAGACAGCCCAGGGATGCAATAAAAAACTTCATACCCCTAATGGTCATATAGATATGACATGAAAGTTCATTTCTCTAAGTGGACATGACTCCGCAAGAGTATACCTCTAAAATAACTTTACTACTTCATATTAGACTCAGGAATATGATATGATTTTGTGTAATTCATGATGAATTAACAGCCCAGGGAAATCTGCACTTCCAGCTTTCTCTAATAAGCATAGTCTGAGTCTCATAGGCGGAGAGCAAACAATTTCTCATGAACAGACATGATGATGAATTTCCTTTACCTTAGCTTTTATACATGTGCAATTATTTCACAATTTTAATATGCCTGAGGTTGAGGATCTGTTTGCAGAACTCAAGACAAGGTTAGAGGACATAAATTTACAAAGAGTGCAACTAAATGTGCTGTGTGATGTTGGCAACATGCAAAGGAAAATATAACAAAAAACATAATATTTTAAAAAGCATTGCTTCTTAAAGCATATAGGGAATGGCTTTGTGAGGGTTACATTTCTGAGCTGTGGTAGATCTGGGGAAAATTTCAATGAAGATAAATTTTATCTTGTAATTTATTCTATCTCAGTCTTTCTTTTATCCTTTTTATGAATCCTTCTATTTCCTTCCATCGATTTTTCTACCTCCGCAAAAGATGACAAGTGTTTCACTCCTGCCCCTGCCACAGCGGACATTGCCTCAGGCTCTGGATCTTTAATCCTTCCCAATCCCACAAATGTTTATCTGTCTCAGTAAACTGATCATTTAATTTAAAGAGTATTTACTACTTTGAAATGTTAACATTTGTCTTCAACTCCAATTAATAGTGAGAATTACAGGTATTGCAGCAAACTGTTGCGATCTTTCTTGCCTTGAATGCACTTAGAATGCTTATTTATTATTATTGTTTGCTGACATATAATTCGCATTCCACAAGTACATATTTTTAAAATATAAAATGAAATGGACTTTAGTTTATTTACAAAGGTTTAAAAGCATCAACACTATCTAATTCTGGAACATTTTATCGCTCTATAAAGGAACTTTGTACCCATTAGCATTTTCTCCCTACTCTTCTCTCCCTCATTCCTTGACAGCCACTAATCTACTTTCTATCTCATTGAATTTAGCAGTTCTGGAAATTTCATATAAATAGAATCATACATTATGTTACCTTTTGTTTCTGGCTCCTTTTCCTTAGCAAGCATAGTGTGTGTAAGGCTTATCCATGCTGTAGCATGCTTCTCCACTTCTTTCTTTGTTATGGTTGACTAATATTCCATTGCACAGGTTTATCACATTTGTTTTTTCATTTAGCAGTTGGGTTCATCATATGGGTTGTTTCCACTTTTTAGCTATAATGGAAAATGCTTCAATGCACATTCATGTACAGTTATTTGTGAACATAGTTTTCAATTTTGGGGGATATATACTTAGGAGTAAAATTGCTGAAAAATATAGACATTCTTTGTTTAACTTTTAGGAAATGCCCAGCAGTTTTGCAAAAGTTATAGTGGTTCCAATTGATCTCTGTTTTCATTGACACCTCTTATTGTCCTTTTTATTTTTTAATTTTAGCTGAAATAGTGGGTGTGAAGTGGTATCTTGTAATGGCGTTGATTTGCATTAACCAAATGATGTTGAGCATCTTTTCATGTGCTTATTGACCATTTGTATATCTTCTTTGTAGAAACACCTATTCAACCCCTATGGCCATTTTTTAATTGGGTTGTATTTTTCTTATATTTAAGTATAGTAGTTCTTTATGTACTCTGGTTATTAAAGTCTATTAAATAAATGTTTGGTAAGTATATTCTCCCATTTCATGGGTTGTCTTTTCACTGTCTTCATGGTAACCTTTGAAGCACAAAGTTTTTAATTTTGATCAAGTCCAATTAATTTTACCTTTTGTTTTGTCTTCCTGCTTGTGTTTTTGGTATCTAAGCAACCATTGCCTAATCCAAAGTAATGAAGATTTATGCATGTTTTCTATTAATATTTTAATAATTTTGGCTCTTACATTTAGGAATTTAATTCATTTTGACTTAATTTTTGCATATAGGTTGAGGTAGAGGTTCAGCTTTATTGTAGTATATGTGGATATCAAATTGTCACAGCACCAAATTATGGAAAAGATTTTTCTTTCTCCACTAAGTCACCTTGGCACTCTTGTAAAACATTAATTAACCATAAATGTAAGAGTTTATTTCTGAGCTCTCAATTCTGTTTAATCTACATGACTGTCCTTATGCCAGTGCTACATTGTCGTGATTACTATAGCTTTGTAGTAAGTGTTGCTATTGGGAAGTGTGAGTCCTTCAAATTTATTTTTCCTTTTTAAAGACTGTTCTGGTTATTTTGAATCCTTTGGATTTTCATATGAATTTTAGAATCAGTTTGTCGATTTTTAAATAAAGCCAGCTTGGATTTTGATATAGATTATGTTGCATTTATAGATTAACTGGGGGTGTATTGCCATCTTAACACTATTAAGCCTTCCAATCTATGAACATAGGATGTCTTCTTTTATTAAAAAAATTTATTCAGGTCCTCTTTAATTTCTTTTAGTAATGTTTTATAGTTTTCAGTGTATAAATTTATTAAATTTATCCTTAAATATTTATTCTTTTTGATGCTATTATAAATGAACTTGATTTTTTAATTTCACTTTTGCATTGTTCATTGCAAGTGCAGAGCAATAAAATTGATTTCTTATGTGATCTTGTATCCTACAATATTGCTACAATTGTCTATTAGCTGTAAATAGATTTAATAGCATGTGCTCATTATTAATATTACTAGGGACCCAGTGCATGAATGCATGCACCTTGAAAGGAACTGTGGGCCGCGAGGCTGCAGTGGGCACCCCCATCTGGCCCCTCCCACTGCAGGCCCCATCCCCTGTCTGCCAGCAGCCCTGCTCCTGCTGCCACTGCTCCCACGCACTGATGGCGCTGGCCCGCTCGCACCCGCTGATGGTGTGGAGCTATTGTGGAGGGTGGCAAGAGTGGGTATGAGCAGAGCCGGCGCTGTCAGTGGGAGCAAGCGGCAGCTGCTGCCACGATAGCCCCTCAGGAGCAGGGGAGGTGGAGAAGCCCTCAGGAGTGATCGGGGCTGGTAGCTGCTGCTTGCATATGCTGACAGCACTGAGCGATCAGGACCAGAAGAGGCTCACCCTGATGACAGCGACCAGTGCCCCGCTTTGGTCTGGCACCCCTGCTCATCTGCTCCACCATCCCACCGTGGACGATGCCCACCATGTTCCATGCTCCTCAGCCTGCTGCCAACACCTGCCATGTTCCACGTGTGCCCCCTGGTGGTCAGCACACATCATAGTGACGAGTTGTTCCACTGTTTGGTCTATTTGCATATTAGGATTTTAAATATATAAAGTAGAGGCCCAGTGCACGGATTTGTGCATTGGTGGTGTTCTTCAGCCTGGCCTGAGCCCTCTCACAATCCTGGACCCCTCGGGGGATGTCAGAGAGCAGGATTGGGCCTGATCCCTGCAAACCAGGCTGAGGGACCCCACGGGTGCACTCACACATCTGTGTACTGGGCCTCTAGTATGCATATAAGATCTTTGGTTAATGTCTTCCCGCCCTCCCCCCAGCCCCCCTTCCTTCTGTGATTCATCAGTTCCATGTTGCCATGCCTGTGGTTTGCACTACTGCATTAAGCATCTGCCCCCTGGTGGTCAGCGCATGTCATAGCTACTGGCCAGTTGGCGAGTTGTCTGGTTGCTTAGGCTTTTATATATAGAGAGAATATTTAAGACTGTATTGTAGTGCAGAGTACTACGGAGCTATTTTAATAGTTATCAACTAATAAAATACTCAAATTAATCTCATGAAATGGTTAATTCTTTGTTATCTCTACAGTTGTAATGATGAAATTCTGAGAGGTTAAATTACTTACCCAAGTTCTCAGGTATAATAAGTGGTTTAGCCAAGATGGCCATGCAGATGTGGCTCTCTTTCAGCTAGCTACATGTCCTTTCAGTTATCTCTTCACAGGTATCAGGCCCCTACAATAAAGTTGTAGAAAAGACACAGGACTAGGATATGATATAGTAGAGTCCATTTTGCTGCTGTTTCTACATTTCTCTTCTAATCTAAAAGTGGAATGACAATGTCACTAATAGCCTGGCAATGACAAAGAGATGATAAAAGGGCACTGAGATTAAATTCTCAAATTACCAATTCACATGATACTATCAAAATTTGAGTCAGTTCATCATACATGAAAGTAAGATGCTGTCTGTTTTATTTAGAGCCAGAAACAAATTGATATAATGGTTGGAAAGAAAGAGATACAGTTTACAAACATAGATGTATATTGTACAAAGATCCCATTTCCAACTGCTCTGCAAAATATATCATTTCTTGATTGGATAAGTGCACTAAAAATGATTAACATTTATCAAAAAAGTTAAGCTCAACTTTCTGACTATGGATTGTTAGACACTAACTTTCTAAGCAGAGTTTTATCCAGCCAATATATTCATAATATTATCTTTAATAACAAAACCCATGGTCTCACTGAAGCTAGGCAATTCTTACCTTTGCTGCAAAACTACAAATGTGATTCTGACTTCAATATTTGCTAATAACTATTCCCTATTTATGGATATTAGATTCATGCTTAACACTAAAATTAGTTCAGCCAGAGGCATAAACGGACTACATTTGCTTCTTTTTTCTGTCATGCTAATTACTACCAACCTCTGTAGACTAGTCAAGCATTCAAACTGTCATTATAATCAGACTAAACATCACACACACACACAAACACACACACACACACACACACGCAATTAACTCACAGGCTCAACCCAAGAATTTTATTTTTATTTCACAATATTACAACTTTACGAAATAATAATGGATATAACAAAAAATAAATACAAACAATATATACATTCATATTTTTAGAATGCTGATTTTTAAATTTATGCTGCATTCTGAAACATGTATACAGTTATGACATTTCTAGATGAAACCTAACATTTTCTATCTCAATAATAAGCCTATTAATGAAACCCAAGGTGACTGAGTATGCATCCATTTCTGGAGTTTCATTCATTCCCATCTTGGCTCCTCCATTTTCTATACCTCCTCCTTTGTAGTTCAAGCTTTACATATGTGACATTGAAGTAATAATTGCCATTTATATATTTTTTTCTGGACAAAACATCATGAGAATTAATGAGATTATTAGTCAGTAGACCTCTAGGCCATTGTCACTGAAAGGATAAGATTATTGGCCTCCAGAGGAAAATGGATGACAGGGTTAGGGGGAGAGACGGAAACCTTGATCAAATGGGAGAAAGCCTGGAAATGGAGCCAGGCAATGACATCAGCCTTTTAAAAATTGGAAAGGCAGTGGGAAGTTGTTGTTTCCTCTTGTTTTAGTATAGACCTGCCTTCACTAATTCTGTACCAGCCAATTCAAACTGGGTTATACGTGTTTCCTCTGTTCTCCCATCATAATCACCTATACCCACTTTCACTTTCCATTATTGATCACAGGATATTGTTAACGTGACTTTCTTGTCCAGTTAACTGTGCTACTTAAAGGCACACACTGTATCATATTTGTCCCTAGATCCACTGAATACACCATGGGGTCAGGAACATACTAGTGCTCCAACAACAAAAAAAATGACAATATGGATTTGGATGGAGGGAGATTTTGATATGGTTGAAAAGTGCCATTTTGTTTGGAAAGAAGAAGTGGCTTTGTCCTATTCTGTAACAAATATGCTGTGAGCAACATTTTCTGGCATCTATAAGTGGATATCAAGAAAGGCCTTAATCTAATATTCATTCATTCATTTCTTTGTCCAATTGCCAAGCCTTGTTTTCTATGATGACACAGAAGCATCAAGAACTTATTAAGCTAAAATTGATGTTCAAATAAAGGTAATCAGCACTAAATCTGAATTAGAAATCAACTAATTAGATCAGTCCATATGCTTGATGGTGATGTTTTAGTTAACATTTTCTTTAATCAGTTACTGATGTAATTCACTAAGCCTGCCTTTTTCACTTTAAACTTTTAAAATGTGAAGTCATCTAATTATCATGTAGCAAAATATATACCTAAAAATGGAGAGAGATATTTTATTCTTAGATCTAAGCTTAATTTCTATTTTTTAATCTTTATTGTTGGAGTATTACAGATGTCCCCCCACCCCTTCCACTTCTGCCCAGTTCCTGCCCCACCCCAGGCTTTCACCACCCTATTGTCCCTGTCCATGGGTTATGCATATATGGATGCAAGTTCTTTGGTTAATCTCTTCCCCCCTCTGCCCACCACCCCCCTTCCCTCTGAGATTCATCAGTCTGTTATATGTTTCCATATCCCTGGGTCTGTTCTGTCCATCAGTTTATTTTGTTCATTATATTCTACACTAGAGGCCCGGTGCACAAAAATTTGTGCATTCTGGGGGGGGGGGGGCGGGGGGATGTGGGGAGGGTCCCTCAGCCTGGCCTGTGCCCTCTCGCAGTCTGGGACCCCTCAGGGGATGTCTACCTGCTGGCTTAGGCCTGTTCCCTAGGGGATTGGGCCTAAGCTGGCAGTCAGACATCCCTCTGGCAGCCCGGCAGCCCTCGGGGGATGTCCACTTGCCAGCGGGGAGCAGGCCTAAGCTGCAGTCAGACATCCTTAGCACTGCTGAGGAGACAGGAGAGGCTCCCACCACCACTGCTGTACTGGCAGCCTTCAGCCTGGCTTGTGGCTGAGCAGAGCTCCCCCTGTGGGAGCTCACTGACCACCAGGGGGCAGCTCCTGCATTGAGCGTCTGCCCCCTGGTGGTCAGTGTGTGTCATAGTGACCAGTCATTCCCAGTCATTCTGCTGTTAGCATCAATTTGCATATTACCCTTTTATTATATAGGCTAGAGGCCTGGTGCATGGGTGGGGGCTGGCTGGTTTGTCTTGAAGGGTGTCTTGGATAAGGGTGGGGGTCCCACTGGGGTGCCTAGCCAGCCTGGGTGAGGGGCTGAGGGCCGTTTCAGGCTGGCCACACCCCCTTCATGGAGAGGGGTTCTGTTGGGGTGCTTGGCCAGCCTGGGTGAAGGGCTGATGGCTGTTTGCAGCCTGGCCCCAGCCCCTTCAGGTCCCCTGGGGTGCCTGGCCAGCCTGGGTGAGGGGCTGATGGCTCTTTACAGGCTGGCCACAGCCCCTTCAGGGTGGGGGTCACCCCTAGTGTGCCTGTCCAGCCTGGGTGAGGGGCTGATGGCTGTTTGCAGGCTTGCCATGGCCCCCAGCCACCCAAGCTCCCAGTGGAGGCTGGCTGGAAGCAGATATCTGGGATTTATTTATCTTCTATAATTGAAACTTTGTTGCCTTTAGCGGAGGCCACAGCTGGCCAGGCAGGCGGGAAGCTTGGCTTCCTCCATTGCCAGGGCAACCAAGCCTTCTGCTTGCTCCAGCTCTGTGGCTGCCGGCCACCATCTTGGTTGGGTTAATTTGCATATAATCACTCTGATTGGCTGGAGGGCGTGGCTTGGGGCATAGCAAAGTTATCAGTTTGCATGTTTCTCTTTTATTAGATTAGATATAAGTGAGATCATGTGACATTGTCTTTCTCTGACTGGCTTATTTCACTTTTTAGTAAGGCAAATCAACCTATCCCCTTCACTCATTTGTCCCTCTTATCTTTTGTACCTAAAATATAAGCAGTTAAAACCACTTTGATTCCCATTCAAAAGTAATGCCATGTCTAAATAATCACAAATGATTGTATATCTGCATAGTTCATTATGACATGTCTGTATTGCAGGGGTGGGCAAACTTTTTGACTTGAGGGCCACAATAGGTTCTTAAACTGGACCAGAGGGCTGGAACAAAAGCATGGATGGAGTGTTTGTGTGAACTAATATAAATTCAAAGTAAACATCATTACATAAAAGGGTATGGTCTTTTTTTTTTTTAGTTTTATTCATTTCAAACGGGCTGGATCCGGCTCGCGTGCTGTAGTTTGCCCACGGCTGCTCTATTGTCACATGGTGCCAGCAACTCATTCCAAAATTGGTTCTTCTGCCAACCCCAATGGTTGCTATCAAACTCTGTCTGCTAACAGAAAGGTCCAAGAGACATCAAAGGTCTCAATTGTATATGGCTATATAGGGTTCTCTGCTCATATAGTTTATAGAGATGGAAGACTCTGGGTTGCCTAACTCATCTCCAAAGACAGATGGAGATGCTAAGGACTGCTGCACAGGCCACTGGTCAAGCTTTCAATGCCGGTGCCCTGCCTTGGCATCCAGGTTGCTTCCCACTATAGCATACTTCTTGTTTGATTTTTAACATTATATTTTTCAAGTGTAACTCTGTGAAGTAACATGATTTCTCCATTCTCTGCCTTTGCCACTTGTGCTCATTACTGTATTTAATTAACCAGCAGTAAAGAGGCTTTCAGGCAGTACTTCAACTTTTATAGAGACGTGGAGTTAACTGAAGTCAAGTGTTGGAGATTAAATACATTTGAGAAACAAAGAAGAAATTTTAAAAAGTTAATTAAGAAACATCTGTCCTTGTAAACATGCTACCATAAAAGATTTCTGTAATGTTAAGAGCAAGGGTCCATGTTTTATTTCAATGACAAAAGACTTCTAATATATAGCAACATTTAACTATAAAATATGACATATTTAAGGGAAAAAAAGAAAGCATAACATTTTCAGTAAAAAGAGAATTTATATTTTTTATGAGAAGTTTTGTATCTTGTTAAGTATATAGCTATAATTTCTCTTTCATAATTTCCAGGCTTTTCCTAGAGTTTTTTTTTAATAACAATCCACTGCTGGATATATATTGAGTTTGTCACAAATATATGTATTTATTATGAAAATTAAGGGCTATAAACATTGTGGCTTTGTACCAAAATTTGTCCTAACTGGAAACTTAGAACACAGCTTTTTATGGAAATAATATTATAAATGGTACTTCATTGTGCAGGCCAGTTCATGAAAGGCTGGCTTTTGAATATTCCAGGACAGAACCTACAAAAGCAGAAACACTTCTCCTATGTTGGCAGCAATGAGGGAAAGGGCCTTCCCACTTCTCACAGTTGCAAAATAGCTATATCACAGCTCTCAGAGGAGTTCAGATGTAAAGAATATTCATAAAACAGTTCATAGCATGTGGTTTGTGCAAAAAAAATGATGTGCTAATCTTCTTTATAATGTTGAACAATAATTATGAGATAGGCATACAAATACCTATTTACAGACATACAATAGAAAATGAAATGCAAAATAATGCCTTGTGCCCCTCCCCCCTTTCCTCCAACATATAAAGAAAAGAAAACTAAATCCATGAAATATTTTCTACAAAAGAGGAATCGTCACATACAAATAATTTAAACTTTATCTCATCCCTGTAAGGAAGGTATTATTATGTCCAGTTAACAAATGAGGAAATTGGGCACAATAGGCCCAGACATTTGTGCCTAGGCTCTCAGCCTATAGGTGGAAGAACTGTCATTCAAACTACCTGCTTCTCTTACCCAAGATTGGTTCTTCTGCCAACCTCCATGGCTGCTATTAAACTTGGTCTGCTAACTAAAAGGTCCAAGGATATATTTAAACAGGAGCCAAATAAAGCACTAGGAAAATTCTTTCTATATAGATTTATGTGACCCTAGCAACTACAATAAAAAAGGAAGAAACTAACTTTAAATAATAATTATGTTAATTCATCTGAGGGCATAAACAGAATTTTTAAAACACCTAATTAAATACATCAGTATAAATATCTGGCCTACGTTTTGGATCTAATCACTAGAGTGGAACTAAAACCAATTTATCCATTCTCCAAAGCAGGGGCTACCAGCCAATAATGTCTCAGAGGAATGGAACAAATATTCAATTTAAACATAAACATCCTAGTTTTCAGATGGTGGTGCTGATGTGGATCCTTAAAAATAAAAACACCCAGAATAATCTACATTTATTTTCTTGACAAATGACAGTTGTTTTATAACTTTAATGTTTACCTAACATACACTGAAAGAAATTTCAAGGGTCTGAAAATGAATTTAATACTTGACATTAGGCTAAATTACACTGCATTTTTGTTCCAGCACACCTGTTTTCTATCATTGTGAGTCATATGTTGTTTAAACGTTTATAAGTTCAGAGGATAAATGTCCATCTTTAAAACTATTGCTTCCTTTAAACTCTAAATTAGAGTGCACATCAAATTACCATTGTAATATATCAATTTCAAGACCAGAAAAAAAACAGACTTTTATTTATTACTTCTTACCTTTTATCAGTATCTGTATTCAGAACTCATCAACTTCCTGATTCTTTGTTTTATTCAGTGTTGGTAATTGTTCTCTAGGCCCAGTTTCTTAAGTTTGCAGTATATAAAACTAAAAACAGAAGAACTTACCTTACTAATGCCATGAAATGTTTATTTTTTTCCTAAAAAGATGGTATGTCAAAAATTAAAATCTTTTGAAAAACATGCTATATAATAAAAGGCTAGTATGCAAATTGACCAAATGGCAGCAGTGGTAAGGATGTCCAGCTAGTGGCTTAGGCCTGCTCTCTGTCAGTCGGACATCCCCCAAGGGCTCCCAGACTGGGAGAGAGCACAGGCTGGGCTGAGGGACACTCCTCCCCCACTGAGTGCACAAATTTTGTGCACTGGGCCTCTAGTTAATAAAAAATGCTTTTCCCTAAACCCAGAGACTTTATAATCAATATGCCAGCAGAGGTTAGTGTCTAATGTGCACCTTGCTATGTCGGGATCATGCAGGGACCGTATGAGGGTGTATTGCAGTGGAAATGCATGCTTTATTGGCATTTCAGTTGAGGATGACCATGATAGGCCACACTGGCAAAGGGATAGTGAAGTGAGTGCTTCATTGGAGAATCACTGATTTGGAGTCATTTGACTTCTACAATTGGCAAGTTCTTGTTCCTTTTATTTTGTAGGGAATCCAATGAAGCAGGAGATCTCTCTTCATCACAATTATGGGGGATAATTAAATAAATGAAAGAATAACAGATATTTGAAAACTTGATGTTTGAAAGAAATGATTTACAGGTATTGAATTCTTGGAACACAGAGGAGAAAATTTGATTGGAAATTATAAGGCCTTCTCAAATCTAGATCCTTGGGAGTGGGTGTGCATACACTAATCCTTGTGAGGGGCTTCTGTGCCTACAGGATTAAGTGGAAGACAATCCTAGGAAGATGGGCACACCTATAATAATGGCAAGATAAACTTATACACGTAGCAGTGTGGCCTTTATTAGACCATTTATTCACCAGCTTCTTGGGGGAAGTTTGGGGAAGGCTTTATTTACCCTATTTTGTCATGTTAAAGCAACTTGAAGACAGCGGGAGACTGATAGGAATCAAGAGAAAGGAAGTAGGAATACCTGTGAGAAGGGATAGAAAGACAAGATTGAACATTATTTGTAGCAAACACCTCTTGGTAACGATTCGTCAATATGGAACATGAGAGAGAGCAAAGGAACAAAAAAGGGCAACTAGTCTACACACAAAAAAACACCACTGCCTTCTGGAGCTTTTCAATTAATATTCTAGTTTATGGACAGTTATTTAAAAATTATTTGGCTAGGTAGCTCTCTGTTAAGATACTTTTTATCAGATTATCAAACGTTGTGTAGGAGCCCTATTCTGCTCTTTGTCACCAGTTTGATATTTGACTGCCTTGGAATAAATATAAGAATGTGTTCTTTCATCTTATCTGAGAATGAATAGTAGGACATTTTATTTTTTTAAATATATTTTATTGATTTTCACAGAGAGGAAGGACAAAGGATAGAGAGTTAGAAACATTGATGAGAGAGAAACATCAATCAGCTGCCTCCTACATGCCCCCTACTGGGGATTGTGCTTGAAACCAAGGTACATGCCCTTGACTGGAATCAAACTGAGGACATTTTAGTCTACAGGCTGATGTTCTATCCATTAGTCAAAGCAGTTAGGGTGTAGAATATTTTAGATAGAAATTATATTTTCATGTTAATGTCATGAATATAAAAACTTTTTTAAGAAATGAATATGTTCCAAAGAATTCTACTTACCTTCTATTTGCCTACAAGAAACTCTAGCACTTGCTGTTTGTTGATTTGTTGATGATGTGAGATGGTACCTCATTGTTGTTTTGATTTGCATCTCTCGGATGATTAGTGACTTTGAGCATGTTTTCATATGTTTCTTGGCTTTCTGAATGTCCTCTTTTGAAAGGTGTCTATTTAGATCCTTTGCCCATTTTTTGATTGGATTGTTTATCTCCTTTTGTTAAGTTGTATGAGTTCCCTATAAATTTTGGAGATTAGGCCCTTATCAGATATGACGTGAGAGAGGGAGGTAAGAGATTAATCGAAGGACTTGTATGGATGCATATAAGCATAACCAATGGACATAAGACACTGGGGGGTAGGGGAGGCCAGGGGATTGTCAAGGGCGGAAGGAAAAAATGGACACATATGTAATACCCTTTGTAATACTTTAAGCAATAAAACAATTAAAAAAGAAAAGAAAAAGAAACTCTAGGTATCAAGATAAAGCTGCACCTAAAATAGATATGGCCATTTTAAGGGAGATATGAAATCCTTTATGTTCTGAGAATGACAGAGGCTAAAAAGGATCTTCATGGTCTCAGCACAGAGAGTGAGCTGGCCAAATTGAGTTATAGAAAGATAGGTGATACACTTGGGAGTTATAGATGGTTTAAATTCATAACACCCAATGAATTACATCTTCAGGAGAAGAGTGAGGGTCAATGAGCTCTCTAAGAATATTCCAAGCCCAAGTTTTCATACTCAGATTCTCACCATAGAAACATCTAAAGTGGAAACTTGTGTTCTGCTCCACTATATTTTGGTAATTCACATCTATAAAATGTAGAAAACAATTGGCCTCCAGGGATAACTTTTTACCTTGGAGTGTCTATGGACTACTCTTTTCCTCTGACTTACTTTAGCACATTCAATTTATTTTGTTAATTTTCACTCACTGATTGAAATTTTATGCATTTGAGGGGATCATCTTATATTGTCCAAACCTTGATTCTAATATACTTAAGAGTCTC
Organism: Myotis nattereri; assembly: GCF_964212035.1. Taxonomy (NCBI): domain Eukaryota; kingdom Metazoa; phylum Chordata; class Mammalia; order Chiroptera; family Vespertilionidae; genus Myotis; species Myotis nattereri. The sequence continues at coordinate 47,515,400 of NC_138087.1, forward strand.
ATGCTCTACCGACTGAGCTAGCCGGGCCTTGATTGTAATATACTTAAATTTAAGAATTTGGTATGTCAGAGCACTCAATCTGCTTCATAGATGAATTTAAAACCAAAATAGAACAGACTGAGTGGCAGTTGGAAAGCTGTCCAACAGATAAATAGGAACGTCCAGTCTTTTCTCTTAAAATGTAGAACTCTATCTACTTCACTCAGTGAAAAGCTTCCCAGATTTCTCTGTACAGCCATGTTTATCAGAATTCTTGGGCCAAGGTCTTCAAACCAAAGTAAAACGCTTAGATAACAGAAAACATAACTGACCTGGTCATATTTCCCAGCACATAAAACTTAAATTTTTAAAAATCAAATTATTTTATAGATTTTTAAAAATTTTTATATTATAATTCAAAAGGAAGAGGAGAGCCTATCTGAGTGTTCAGACATTCTCTTTCTATACATATAAAAGCCAAGCAACTGGAATGACAGAATGACTGGAACAACTGGTTGCTATGATGTGCACTGCAATGGCCCCAATCAGCCCTCCACCCCAATCAGGGGCGAGGCTGGCCAGCCAACCTCCTGCATTCTCTCCCCCCTGCTGGCCCTGCCCAACTGGCCCCCATCGGGGGGAGGCCGGCTGGACCCCACCCATGCATGAATTCGTGCACCGGGCCCTTATTCTAATATTTTAAAAAATATTTTCTACTTCCTCCTTATCTGTAACACTTATCTGAACAAATTTCTATATTGCGAATCAGTTCCTAAATATATTTGATTAATGTTAATTGACTATTCAATTAAAACTCATGAAACTACTTCCTCACAAGGAGCTCAAAGCCTGCAAAATTCACGTTAGAAACTGGTGTCTTCTTCAGTGTTGACAATAACATTACTATGGAACATCTTTCAGATAATCTCATTTCATTCCTGAATGTAATATAAAGCCTATCATCAACTCAGACTCTAAGTAAACACAGCAGTCTGTGGTCTCAATATGGGAGGCATGCATTGCTTTGAAGACAGTGTCAATTATTGTTTAAATATTCAAAACTGGCTCTGCATCCCAATAGTTGGCAGTAGCACATTTACTCAGAAATGACTCTTTTATGTAGTATGAAGGTTTATAAAAACCTGCTGTTCTCATCTATTCATGTGTATTATGTCTCTTTTAAGACTCACATTCATGCTCACAACAGCACGCCCAACTAAGTTTGGATTATACAGTTACTTTATAACAGTTTCAGATGCAGCAGGCCAATATTATCTCTGAATATACAATGAGTATTATGTACAGAAGAGGTGGTGCTACAACCTGTGTCTTGTTGTTAAGGCGTCCTAGTCTACTCCAACACTAGCTGAAACATGATAAACTACCTCTCAGAGCAAAAACTCTCTCAGCATTATTGTTGTTATCTATGATTTCTCCTTTGCATGTGCTCACCCAAATTACTTCACTTCCTCTTTGGTTTCTAGTGATGCTTTCCCCTGAACTGTGTTTCCCCAGAACAGTGTTTACTGTTTACTAGCCACCCATTGCTCAGATACTTGTGCCCAAATTCCTACTTCTTATAGAACCTTACCATCAGTGACACTAGATTCCTGTTGCTGGATGCCATTACATAAGAATGGACCCATCTAGATGACAATGCAAGCATGTAAGAAGTCTGAGTTTTATATGCCTTTGCTATATTATAAAGTAGGATTATTGTTACCCACACTTAGTTCAATAGTTCCTCTCTCCCTAACTCTGTTTTCTTCCTTTTCTGACTATCTCACCATCTCTATATTATCATTCAAACACACATAACAATTCTATCTCTATTATATCAGTGATAATAAAAGTGGAATGTGTTTTGCTAATCATCGTACTAAATGCCTCAGTACTTCATAGTATTGGTTTGTTTGTTCAGACATAGCCACCACATAGGGATATACACTGTTTTCCCTGGTGCTTTGTGGTTGTTCATCTAACTGCATTCTGGGATCATCTGCTTACGTGTGCGATTTATCTTGCTCAACTGCACAGAACAATATCCCCTCCAAAGCAGTTTGAATACTTTAGAAACAAAGAAAATGCTATTTAGAAAAATTGTGGCTCCCATGAGCCTAAGGTTTTAGAAACCCCTCTTATGTTTTTCATTTTTTTTCCTGCAAAATCTAAGGCTTAATGGAAATAATCATAGTGGTTACATTTTATCCAGAGAGATTTTATATCTGTCAAGATGCTAACTGCCCAAGTCTACTCTTGTAGAATAAAATGCAGAAAGAAACCTATTTGCTTGATAAATCAAGACTGCTCATTTTTGTCAAAACTACCCAGAAAAATCTACATAGTAGTGAGTTTTAAAAACTGCAGTTTTAACACATCCTTAGATCTCTACATTGCTAATCTATATCTTGACATAATGTAAATAGTTGCTTTTTTATGCTTGAAATATCCAAAAGTAGTTAAACTTACATAATCTTATATGATTCTGACTTTTAAAATTAGGTATAAAATATATTATCACCTACATTTGATAGATAAAATTGAAAAGGTTTAATTTTATGTTAAATTTTAGGTTTTGAACTTGTATTTCTGGTTGCCAGACCTTTGGGGAAATGTCCTTTTCCCTTAATAAAAGGCAGTCAGAACTGTTTTATGTATTGACAATGAGCAAAAAACCCCATAACTATATATTTTATTATAATTTCTTTGTGCAATTGATAAATCTGCCAAGTTACAGCATGAGGACAAGTGCCTCTCTTTGCTAATTTGAGAGATAATTTTGAAAGAATGAAGTCTGATAGGTGGAGCAAAAATGGATTTTCTTTCCCTTTGTGGTTTATAACTTTCAAAATCTTATTTAAGCAGATTTTTCTACCCTGCAATCTTAAACATATTCTCCTACAGCTTTCTAAGAATTTTTCAATATTGTTGGATATTATTGTCTTTTTTATAGTCTTTAAATTACTTACTATTTGTCTTTGTGAATGATGTGAGGTAGGCATCACTTTTCCCCCCTCATGCATATAAGAAATTTTCCTGGAATTATTTACTGAATAATCCTCTTTCCACTAATTTGTGATGCTATTTCCATTATATATTATGTTTGTATATGTGTGGATCTGCCTCTGAATCATCAGGGAGACCAATGTGTATGGAGCAATTGACATTGCATTGGCATGGATGCAAAACTTTTCATCAATGTTATACTCTATTTATTTCCAGGCTTTATAATTAGAGTCTTGATATTTATAAGGTACTCAATGTTTAGGGGCTAGAGTTATCAGAGGAAATGGCAAGAAGTGTAAAGTGTGATTGAATTAAGGAGTAAAAGAGGAGATAATTATGATCTGGAGATGAAGAAAATAATCTTACCTAGAATATTGAAATAATTTACTAGTTTCTATGCTTTTGTTCTTCACATCAGCCAAAATAAGTCTATTCTCTTCTCATCAGCCAGGTAAAACAATTAAAACTCAAGCTAAATCATACAACTCCTCTCATTAAATTCTCCAATGACTTGAAGAAAAACCCAAAGTCCTTAACATGATCTACACAGTCTAAATGATCCCAGATGATGCCAACTCTGTCTTCATCACCTACCACTGTCCCTGTTTGGCAATCTGCTTTACACTACACGGGCCTCATTTCTCAATCATCATAGTCGTACAGATGCTGCGGGGCCTTTGCACATGGTCTGCATGGAAAACTCTGCTGGCTATGGTCATGGCTGCCGCCACATTTTATCCTCGTCTCTGCTAGACAAGCACCTCATTAGAGATGCTTTTCCTGGCCACTCTATGCAATTAGAGCACTCCCTCCACCATCAATCTTTAATCTTTACTGTACTTTACTTTTTTATATGGCACTTAACACCATAGAATGTTCTAAATTTATTTTATTATTGTCTGATCTTCTCCCCTACCCCCCCCCCCAAACACTTGTAAACCTAATTTCAGCAAGGCCTCTGCCACTTTGGTTCATTGCTATATCACAGAAATTTAGAGTAACGTGAAGTTCATTTCAAACACTGCATCAGTTGATGTAAGTTAAAAAGAAAGAGAGAAAAAAATGCCATTTACTTTTGAAAGACAGTTCAAAACTCATGGCGGAAGTCTACCAAAACCATGAACTTTGGGGTCAGCTAGAACAGGAGTTTAAAACGCTGCTCCATCACTTTTTAAATATGGCAGGTGAGTTACTTTAAGCCTTGATCTTATCTTCTGTCCCATGGGATAATAAGGCCTCACTTTATGGTTATAAATGCCATATTGCATCAGTATCAGTTTGGTTTCCTTAAATAGCATTACTGTTTTTGCTTAAAGATCAATTCAGAATTAAAAAGCAAAAGCAGAAACGAGTTAGAACAAGGTGAATGGAGAGAAATGTAATTAACCTGATCTTACTAGGACAATTTATTAATATATTTGGTTTTCAAAAAGGGAGGCAAAATGGATCACATATTTATTTAGAATTGGCAATGTGTCAATAATTTTACATAAGTATTTTATTTATTCTCTTTTGATTTTATAAATTATACAATCCTATTTTACAAATGAGAAGACTGAGAATCAAAGGGGTCAAATAACTTGTTCAAAGCCTATCAGATAGAAATAGAAGAGCAGATTCCAATTTAAGATCTGTCCGACATCTCCACCCACCCACTATACTAAGTTTTTTCAATGCAACAATAAGAAGGTAATAATAAGATATTCAGCACCTCTGATGTAAAAGAGGGAATAAATTGAACCAGACTGGCATTTCTAAAACCAATAACAAAGGTCTGGTACCACCAGTAAGTGGAAGAAGAGTAAATCGGTTTTTAAAAGGGCAGCATTAAAAAATGCAACAGTAAGAATTTTTGTTTCTTCAAACCCTTGCACACTACACTGTTTTATTATAAGAAAAAGAAATTCAGCCCTAACTGGTTTGGCTCAGTGGATAGAGCGTCAGCCTGTGGACTGAAATGTTCCAGGTTCGATTTCGGTCAAGGGCATGTACCTTGGTTGTGGGCACATCCCCAGTACGGGGTGTGCAGGAGGCAACTGATCAATGTTTCTCGCTCATCGATGTTTCTAACTCTCTATCCCTCTCCCTCCCTCTCTGTAAAAAATGAATAAAATATATTCTTTTTAAAAAAAGAAAACCGTAAAAAAGAAAAAGAAAAAGAAATTCATACACTTTTTATTCTCTAAAAATAAATTGGTTTTTATTTATGAGAAGCAAACTAAGAATAATAATCAATATTATTAATAATAATAATCAATGGGGTAACCTGTTTTTCTCTGTTGCCAATGAAGAAAGATGTCTGTAGGTATCAGAAGAAGAATCAATGGAGTCTGTGGGGGTGGGGTTACAGGGACTGTCTATAGGTCCTTTTGTAAAATACCTCATGTAATGACAATAGATCAGTAAATGTGTCACAGCCTGGCCTTCTTTGTAGACTTCCTAGATTTGTTCTAAATCCTAGAATAGATCCTTCTCCTGGAGATCAACTTATTTTAAGCAACAACTTTCTTTTTCTTTATTTGTAAATCTTTATTTTTGAAATTATTACAAATGTCCCCTGCTACCCCCACCCCGATTGACCCCTTCTAGCCTGCCCCTGCCCTACTTGCCTCACCCCAGGCCTTCAACACCTTATTATCTGTGTCCATGGTACAAGTTTTTTTCTTTTTAACCAACCGCTTTCATCCCCCAAACCCACATACATCATTTCTTCATATGTATTGCTACATCCACTATGGTTATAAGCTGCTCTTCCTGGCCAGAAATAAGGATGAAGATGATGATGATGATGATGATGATGATGACGACGATGACCACAATAAATGAGGAGAAAAGGTGTTTTAGCACTTATTTTTTGCCTGGCACCCTAAAATCATGTTGCACATATTAACTAATGTAGCCTCACTCAAAACAACCACATGATATAGGCACTATTATTTACATCTTTGTTTTAGGGGTTATTAGCCACAAATAGAGTAAATTGCCCAAGTGCACACAACAGAAGGGGTGGGGCCTGAACTCACACCAGGCTGCCTGACACTGCTGCCTGTACTCACCTACTCAGTTGGGCTGTTGCATAAAGGTGTGTGTCTTTGATGGGGTCTGATCTGATCTGTGTTTATATTGCTATTTCAGTGCCCAAAGAGTACTCCCATTTTCTCATTTCCTAATTATAATAAGGGTAAGCAGAGGTGCAATGTTTTGTAGGCTCCAAATACTGGCAATATAATAACCACATTTTCAGAAGTAGGTAGCAGGGGCATGTGATGATGTGTTCCTGGGTGTTTGTGTCAATATCATGGTTCAAATACAGTCTAGAACTCTGCATAATGTGGTTTAAAAGCATGAAATGTGAGAGTACTTTGGAAATTTTGTTAGTTTATGGAACGAAATGCAAGTGTTTTAGACAAGAAGAGATTAGAGAGTCTGAAATATATAGTGTCCATACCTGAAGTAAATCTGTCTGCCCATCCTTGAACTGCCTTAAAAATCTAACAGCTGATCTTGGAGTTAAGAGTAACATACCATAGAAGAATTAAGGAAACTTTCTAGCATGCATCCTGAAGTTTCAGCATTTTTGAGTGACAGAACTCTTTATATTGGATTTGGGGCCTGTCCCCCAATAATAGCAAGATAAAAACATTGCATTTTATGTTTTAGTGAAGTTACATTTTACTATTTTTTATACTCTATTTTTTCCTTAGGGAAAGAAAAAAATTAAAAAGTGAAGGAGCACCTTTTATTCCTCTATTATCCCATCACAATTTCCCTGTTAAGTGAACTTGAAATATATCTGCCCAAAGAAAATTGAAGAAAATGCCAAGTTCATTAAAATGTGAATATTAAAAACAGGTTAATAATACCAACCTGGAGCTGCAGAAACCATGGACCTCATACGCATTCATTTTCTGTTTCAAATCGTGTGCAGTATTGCCTTCCTGTGGCAGAGCCTCATGAGATGTAATGATGGAGATGACTGATGAGTTTCAGAATGGCTTACATGTAAACCTCTACTTTCAGTTTATGGTTGAAATCACTGTTTACAGAGCTATTCTTCACCTCTCTTTAGGCTTTAAATTTTTCTTTTTTTTTACCGTAAAGCCCGTTACATTAAATGTATGTGTGTTTTTATATTACCACTTCAGGATGCATGCTAGAAAGTTTCCTTAATTCTTCTATGGTATGTTACTTTTAACTCCAAGATCAGTTGTTAGATTTTTAAGGCAGTTCAAGGATGGGCAGACAGATTTACTTCAGGTATGGACACTATATATTTCAGACTCTCTAATCTCTTCTTGTCTAAAACACTTGCATTTCGTTCCATAAACTAACAAAATTTCCAAAGTACTCTCACATTTCATGCTTTTAAACCACATTATGCAAATGATAACTAGGTTATCATTTTCCTTATGACATAAAGATGTGATTCCTTAATCATAATATTCCAAGTCATAGAAAATGTAAAAGTTCTGGATATTTCTAGGGGTAAATGTTTTTGTTGCATTTCTACATATACTAGTAATTCTTATATTCCTAATATTATCTTTCTTGTACTCTACATAATCATAAGCAATAACAACAATTTCCCCGGTTCCTTAAAAAAAAAATATTTTCCTAAGTTTATTAACTTTGACTCAAAATTTTGGAAGTCCTGGAGATGATTCTAATCATGTTGACAAAGTCTTTTGTAATCTTATTATCTCAACCATCCACCCAGGTTGCTTCTGAGTTCCATATTAGTCTCTGTTATGGGCAGAAACAGCTTTCCACATTTCCTATTCCCAACCTATCCATATGTTCTATAGAGCATAAGGCCTTTCATGATCAGAGTTTCACATTTTTCAAAAGGAATTATAGTTAAAGATCCCAATATGCTTTTTCTTCCTGTTACATATAATTCTTACTCTTATTATCTACTTAAACTTTCTCCCTTTTGTTTATGCTTTTTAGAGAGCTCAGAGCTAAATATATTTTCTTAATCCATGATTTTAGATATTTGTGTTTTATCCTCTCCTGCTTTATTGTAAGACTAGAGGCCCAGTGCACAAAATTCGTGCAATGGGGGGCGGGGGTCCCCTCATCCTGGCCTGTGCTCTCTTACAGTCCGGGAGCCCTCAAGGGATGGGGACTGGGGAGCGAGCCTAAGCCGGCAGTTGGACATCCTTACCGCTGCCAAGGAGGCAGGAGAGGCTCCAGCCACCGCCTTCTGGCTAAGCAGCACTCCTCCTATGAGAGCACACTGACCAGGGGCAGCTCCTGTGTTGAGCGTCTGCCCCCTGGTGGTCAGCGTGTGTCATAGCGACTGGTCATTCCACTGTTAGGTTGATTTGCATATTAGCCTTTTATTATATAGGATTCATATGATTTTATTCTCATTTAAATCATTTTAATTTTTATTTTAAGCAGTTCAATATTTTTTTAAGTAAATGGGTTATTAATATTTTTCTCCTTTTTGTGTATATGTACATCATATATATACATACACACATATATTATTATATAAGCATATATATATGTGTGTGTATATATATGTGTGTGTGTGTATATATTTGAAGAACTTTTTCTCAATCTCTCTAATATAGATCACAAGCCTATTCATGCTCCAGCATCACTATGAATCCTCTTCTGCCATTTCATTTTTCATTTTAGGGGCAGTTTGTGGGAAGTATTTAGGAGCTTAATGTGACACCTGGTGGATGGTTCAATTTCAGATTCATAAAAGAACTGGGCATTAACATATATGAGATTCTCCATTTGTTCTGGAACTACCAAGGTCAAGTTATACTTCTTAGGTGGAAAAACAGACTCGCAGCCCAGGTCAGATTAAGAAAGTAGCCTTCTGGGGGCTGGTGTAAGCAAGATAGTGAAATAGGAGTTTTCTACATTCTTCCACTGATTTTGGCAACCATCCCCACACAAGAGGGCCTTCATGGGAATCTAAGTATCCAACAGAGAAGTTTTAGCACACCATTGGAGAAAAAATCTGGGATTGGATACACTAAAGAGGGTAAACAGAACAGTTTTACTTACTCATGTCACACCTCCTGCAAGGCAGCACAGCTCAGTGCCAAGAGAGATATCTCAGCTCATGATTTCTCCCACAGGAGAAAATGATAGTATGTAAGTGAGCACCTGGCTTTCCCATCTGTGTGGGATGCTGTCAACTGGACCCAATTATATCTCACCTCATTCAGAGTACTGAGGTGATCTGCATGACTGAGAGGCAAGGAGAGGCTAGGAGCTCAGCAGCCAGGGCCAGGACTCATCAAAGATAAGCAGATCCTATGAATCACTTCATGGATGCCATCAAAAAGCCTGCCCATGAGCCGCTGCAGATGCTTCATCTGTGGACCCAGTCAACTGGCTCATGGGCACTCCCAGTGCTCTGCATGCCTGACCCCCACCCCCACAAACATACCCCAGAGCTGGCTCCTTGTGAGTTCCCTAGAGGGCAATGAATGTGAGCCTTTGCAGGCAGTTAGTGAGCATGTACAGAAAACTGGCCCAACTCTTTGGGATTGGGAGAAAGGAAACAACATGAGTACTTTAGCCCCACCCTACAGAAAGCAAAAAGAAAGCTGTCGGCATTCACCCTGGCTTTTCAGGATCAAGAAAAGTCATACAATCTTAAGAGTAAGCACCCCTCCCACACACACACTGTGAGGGAACATGAAATGAGCAGGAGTATCTAAAAAAGGTCTCAGAGAGCCTCAGAATCTCCAGCAGGCCTGTCAAGTGAAGATATTTCTCTCCCAAAGCTCACCAGTAAAGAAGATTGGAGGAAGTGACTGCTTCTTTAAATGTGAAGACAGCAATTCAAGAATTCAAGTAACATGAAAAAAATGAAGAAAACATGACCCACCAAAGGAACACAGTACTTTTTCAGTAACTGATCCTCCAAAAATGGAGATCTACCCTATGTCAAACTTGAACTTCAAAATAGTTGTTGTAAGGAAGCCCAGTGAATTACAAGAAAACACAAAAAGGTAACAAGTGAAAAAATACAAGGACAAAATGAGAAGTTTAACAGAGATAGAAATAATAAAAATGAATCAAAAAGAAATTCTGGAGCTGAAGAGGACAATGGGAAAATTTCCTCAAAAATGTGATAGAGAGCATCTAGAATAGACTTGAATAAGCAGCAGAGAGCATCTATAAACTCAAAGACAAGTCATTTGAAATTATCCAGTCAAAGGAACAGAGAAAAAAGAGTGAAGAAAGCCTATGCAATATACAGCATATCATCAAGTGAACGAATTTACACATTAGGGGATATCCAGAAGGAGAAGAAAGGGAGAAAATGAAGAATGAGTATTTAAAGAAACAATGGCTGAAAACTTCATAAATCTTGGGAGAGATGTGGAGAGCCAAGTTCATGAAGCTTCTGTGTTACAGAAAGGAGTAAACAAGACTAGAAAGAAATGGGTGTAGAATGACCAAGTGGCATGCTCGGAAGTTGAGCAAAAACATTTTTTTTTCAGTAGTTAGCCTATTTATTTTCAGAGGGGGCCATTAAGGAGAGTTATTCCCCATTTCAGTGTTGGCTTAAACTTACAGGTGAGACAAAGTTTAGGGACCTGGTAGAAGGAAAGGGATCTGACTAAAGTTTGGTCAAATCAATAAGCCCTTATCAGATAGCTCAGTTAATTAGAGCATAGTCTCTATATGCAAAAGTTGTGGGTTTGATCCCCGGTCAGGGCACATAGTATAAGAAGCAACCCATGAATGTGTAAGTAGGTGGAACAATAAATAGATGTTTCTCATTTCTCTCTTTTCCTCTCTCTCTCCAAAATCAGTAAATAAAATTTTAAAAATAAAAGGTGGTAAAGTTTGGTCATGTTAAAGGACATTTTATTCAGATTGGTCAATGGACAAGCAGTTTAGCTAATCATGAAGAGATGAGAATGGGAATTTAAAAGGTCTATAGCAAGCCTTGTCATAAATAACAACGTGGGGAGGGGGGCATCTTTGAGTCATACAGGGAAGAGTGGTTCTTCACAGTAGATTGCTTCTCAGAACATAAATGTGGATTTCTTAGCCATCATTGGTTTTCAGGAGCAGAGGTCTTAGGTGAAATTCAACATTGTCATGGGTTATTGGACTATGAAATTCTTTGTAAGGAAAATGGATCAGAGTTCTACTACATTGTGAAAGAAAATGTATTGCCAAAGAGACAATGAGTCTAACTTTTTAAAAATCTACTTTGACTTATCAAACTTTAAAACTACTCTTTATATCCCACATTTGCATGAGTAAGAAACAGTCTACAAAAGTTGTATCCAAGTTGTGCATTTGTCCCAATTTCCATTTCAAATGTCCATGGAAGATAATAAAAAGCTCAGGTAGTTCTGAGCCTGAGGTCATGGAGAAAAATGAAGAAGGGGTATACCCAAGAATCTTGGGCTATTTAAAGGAACTTTCTCATCCTCAAGGTAGGGGGGCCATCACAGTTGCTATGGCCAAATGTTTCCTTTTAAAAAAAAAGGTTTCATTGTATGTTGCATATGTTCCATTCTGTTTAATGGAAAATCCATGGAAAATTGCAGATAGCTGGTTCTGGACCTTGAGAAGATAGACCTAGACATGGACTGTGCAACCCCTAGAGATCCTGGACCTGGAATTGGAGAGAGAGAGAGATGGGAGTGGTTGTCTCCCTTGTGTGTGTGTACTGTGTTTGGGAGGAAAAGCATGACTTCTTGAAGGCCAGAGAAGATGATTGTGGCAAACATGGCTAGTTTCTACTATATATTATTCTTCTAGAGAGTTTGTTGTTGTTGTTGTTGTTGTTGCTAGAAAGTGATTTCTCAGAGGAGATTCTTGCTCCTAATACTTCCTTTTCATATAACTAATCTCATATGACTAGCTCTGACCAGTGGACTGTGAGTATATATTATATAAAGCAAAGCAATTTCTTCTCCAAAAAGTAGAAAGTGAGCATCCCCAAAACTTAAAAGAAAATAAGACAAAACAAATTGTTCTGGACATATACACTGATGGCAAAAGGAGGGAAAGGAGCGAATATATATCTGGAATAAAGTAGATGTCAGTATTTGGATTACATATTTTAGTGATATTACTTTAAGCACTACTGAAATTTATACATTTGTGAAAATCTAGGCTCAGAGAAGTTAACAACTTGCTCAAGGTCATAATATGACTAAGAAGGGGAATCAGTTTTCAAACTCAAATACATTGGATTCTTTTGACCATATGATGCTGTTTCCAGCTAAAAATTTCCAGCTATCATATATTGCATTTCTTCCCTATTATCATCATCATCTTTGTCATCATCATTATCTATATGAACAATATTATGATGATTGTCATCATTATCATTATCATCCCATTTAGAATTTTATGTGCACCTACTGTATGACTGGAACTGGATTAGGTACTCCCATGCATTGCCTCTAACATTCATTATCAAGCATGTTTTTATCCCTCTTATCATTTTTTGAGCCCCTATTTTGCGTCACGTACTAGACCAGATGCTTGGTACGTATTATTTCTAGGCTTCACAAAACTCTCTGAGTGAAGTAGTGATTATTCCTATGTTCCTGGAGCAGAAACTGAGAGTTGGAGAGATTAACAAACCAAACAGTTCATACTCTGTGAAATAGAGTTCGTCTTGGCTACTTAGCATATGACCAAGAGAGTATTCAGACTCCTCAGTATGTATGGTACATTGTGTCTTTTCAGAAATCTTTTTCACGTAGTGCATTATTTGATCCTCATAAGAATCCTTAATGTAGGTAACTCTTAGAGATGAAAAAACTGAGTTGCATGGAAGCAGCATGACTCAAGGCTCAAAATGGAAAACTCTTGATGGAAAAGCTGGAGCTTGGATGTATCTCTTATTGTAGGGCTCTTTCACCCCTTCACAAGGCCTACTTTCAATGGGCAGTTCCCACCACCTGAATAACAGTGTCTCATTATTCACACACAAGTGAAAATAGCAACCAACAAGTCCCGTTGACTAGAATTTTGAAGTTGAGCTTTGCTTCTTAGGTTTGGAGGAGGTAACTTTTCAAAGAAGCATCATTTTACTACTTCCCCTATAACAGACAAAAATCAATTTATCTACTGCACCTTTTGAGGGAGTTTTAAAATTAGAGGTTATTAATTTTGCCCAAATGTGAGAGGTGAAGATAAAGTAAATATTAAACATAAAAAATAGAAGTATGCTTTTCATTCTTGTAAAATACCTTTTTATTTTTCCTATTGACTTCTGCTCCTCACAACTATATAAGTGGTCCACAGAACTTGAGCAGGCTTTGGATAAGCTCAATGGATATGAGTGACTAGGAGTATAAGGATGTGAGGGCCTCTAGGTCACCATTATTCCCAACCATCTCTGAAACAAAAAGTTGCTTTCTCAAATTGTTACTTACAGTTTTATACTGAAATTCTTTGCAATGCTGGCCAGCAAAAGGATAGAATTTGAAAGTGGTGATGGTGGCAGGGGGCATTAATGCATCCATACGTGGTATCATATATGTGTGTGCATTTGCATATGAAGATTCTGAGCCAACCAGGGCCCTTCCTACCTCTACAGTTGGGGAGGTTGAAAAAAAAGAACCAACTTCAAGTTACTTTTCAGGCCTTGGGAATGGGGCATGTTGATGATAAATTTTTGGAGGCTGTTGACTACAGGTTTAATCCCTCAAAATGTGTGTTTCTGTTTGGAAAGCATTGTTACTCCCAACCACATTTGAGTTGGCCCAGTGGTATGAAACCACTAGGCAAGTCCAGAAGATCCATTTCACATTGAACAGCTCAGAATGTATTAGCATGGTGATCAAAGACATGCAAGGAACCCACAATCCCCGCAAGTATTATTAAAATTATACACTTAAAACCTATATAATTTTATTAACCAATGTAACCCCAATACATTCAATAGGAAATAAAATATTTCCTTAACAAATAATAATAAGAATATAAAAAATAAAATTATTTGGAATACCCAATAATTATTTCAGATTGTGTAGGAAAGCAATAAAATATAGGGTGGGGTAAAAGTAGGTTTATCGTTGTTTGTATGGAAAATAATACCATATTTAGTGAATAATATAAAAGTAGACCTTGTTTCACTTATTCATAACTGTAAACCTACTTTTGCCACCACCCTGTATATATCAATAAGTGAGAATTTTCGCCTGGCGGTCATGGCTCAGTGGGTGAGCATCGACCTATAAACCAGGAGGTCATGGTTCAATTCCCAGTCAGGGCACATGCCCAGGTTGGGGGCTCAATCCCCAGTGGGGGATGTGTAGGAGGCAGCTGATCAGTGATGCTCATTATTGATGTTCCTCTCTCTCTCTCTTTCTCTCTTTCTCTCCCTTCCTCTCTGATATCAATCAATAAAAATATTTTTTTAAAAAAAAATAAGTGAGAATTTTATGGCAGTTTCTATCTAACCAAAAAAAAAAAAAAAGATGAATAAGGCAATGACAATTCCGGGGCAAGAACCCTCAATCTGAGCAAATTTATCCCACTGAGACAGGAAATAGGGCATTGAAAACCTATCCTTTCCCCCTCAACCTGAGCCACACAGGAGGATAGAAAAGGGAGGGCTGACCATCATGTGTGGGGATGAAGGAGATAGATGATGAACACAAAAAAGGCAGCCCACGGTCTGAAACATGAATGCCATAAATTCACAAGTAAAGCATTATTAAAAATTTCCAGCCCCATAAATGCTGCCATTAATCACTTTCAAATTAACCTGATGTGAGTTAAATTATTGCAAGTTCCTGTATAAATTAAATCATTATTAGTTGCAGGCTTTTTTTTTTTTTTTTTTTTTTTTTTTTTGTACAAGCAGCAGCTGAGAAGGAAGGGATGGGGAGACCTACTGGTTTCAATTTACAAAAGAAGGTTTTTTTGGGGAGGGGGAGGGAGATTTTTGCTTGATTACAAGAGCAAAACCACTTCACAGTATAATATCACAGTAATTGTAGCCATATATCATAACATGTCATAAGTCCAGGACAAAGCTCAGCCGCCTTTCGTAGGCGGCAGCCAAGAAGGCAAGCAAAGCAAATGAATGAGGTAATGGATTTTTTTTTTCCTTTTATTCCACTAGAGAGCAGTATTCTTTTGTACAAACCAGGTAGGTTGTTTTCTGCATTTAACCTGGGATGAAAATCTACATACCAGAAGTTGTAGTGGCAACCGAAAGGCCTCTCTCTCTTGCTATAAAGCTGTGCATTGTGAGTAAAAGATGAAGATTATTTTCCAGCAAAGGTGGCTCTTGTGTCAGTGGGTGTATTTCTGATGCCATCTTCTTTTTATATGGCAAACGTGTTGGCTCTTCAAAAATAGAGCACGGAAACACATCCTACAGTAAACTTTTTCAGCTGGCAATCTCCTGCCAAAACAGACCTGACAGTAATCAGCTCTTAATTATCCTTCTAAGTAAAACAAGCATATAAGTAGTAATTTTTTTAAAAAATACCTAAAACAATTCAGGAGGCAATAAACAATTCTGTCAGGAATAGGAACAAAGACAGACAAAAGGAAGAGTGAAGGGAAGGGATGCAAGTGTGTTCTGAAAGTTCCCTGACCTCCTTTTTTATTATTTAACTCATTCTACTGCCAGTCCTTTTATTGCGATGGTTGAGAGCAAATTCGCGTGATAGGTATTTGTCTGCTTCTCTACGAGAAAACATTCTGTCACAGGCAATTTGGCTACACATTCTTGATGCATCAAGCCCAAGGCCATGCTAACAATAGCTGAAGTTTGCCTCCTCGTTGCGTATTTTGTAAATATATTTCTAGTTCTGCAGTCTCCAGTACATGGAAACAGGCAAAGCAAAACCAGCAAGTTTATGTGGATGTGTGGATGTAACTGACTGCCTTTCTTGTTCAATAAGAATTAAATTACTGGGTAATTTTGGTTTCTTCTAGAAGGAAATGAATATGCTCTTAAGTATTTAGACTCAGTAGAGGGCCTTTTAGGCATTCCTGGATACAAATCAATGTCACCTGAAGTGTGGTTTCCTCGTGGATTCAGCCCCATTTTTCTCCATTTGCTCTTAGTATTATTTTTCTGATACACCACATCACTTTGCTATTTCCTTTTCCTAACCACACCGAACAACATAGTTGTAGGCAAAAATATCTTGGCAGAAAACAAATAGGGAAAAATCTGAGTCCTGGTGAGTAACAATAGCAAAGGCTCTTCAGAGTATTCACTGTCTTAATTTAGAGTCAGCGGAGCCTATCAAGTGTAAAATTTGACATCAGTAGATTCCAGAATTTAATTGGACCTTCCCATCTTTGCCAGTGTGCTGAACTTTTATGACACACTAGGTGTAGGGAATTTAATGTTCCTTGATGATAAACTTGGGCTTCCTAAATTACAAGTCCAGGTATCTTGAAGAACGGTGTTTCGCATGAGATCTGTCACGCAGACGATGCTGAATAAACAGAGCTGAATACAAGAACGATTGAATGGAGAGAGGAAGTAATAAATCTCTCCATTTCAATCTGGTTTAATGCCAAAAGTTTGGGATTCAGCTATAATAGAAGCTTTGTTTATATCACAGAAGTCTGTAAATTTACTAATTAGAAATCAAGAATAGTACAGCGAACTTCATGGCAGCTCTGTGGATAGATAGACCTGGGTTTGAATCATGGCTCTACCACATTTTTCATGTGTCACCTGGTGCAAAGATCTCTGAGCTTGACCTTCATTCAGCATTTGTACAACCAGGATTAATAATCTTTCCCTTCCACAACTGTGTAGACAACAGGTTCCTTTGCTTTGCTCAATACAATACACTTGAAAATGGAAGAGAATATATGTACATGAATGGAGTCACCCAGCCAGAGGCATAATCTCTCACTTTTAAATAAAATCCTTTGCTTAGGTCAAATGATCTTAATAATTCAGGGGAAATGCTAAAAGACTAGAATTTCTTGGCCACAAACATATTTTGCTTCTCCTGAGAAGGTAAGTCAGCTAAATAAATAATTAAGTGAACAATCTGATTTGAAATCTCTTCAATATCTCGGCACTAGAGCAGAGAGTTTCAAAAGTTTTTTTTGGATTTAGAATCAATGCTTTGAATGGCACTTAACAAATTATAAACCCATTTGGGAGGGCAAGTTGGCAATATGTCCAAGAGCCTTAGAAACATTCATAAACTTTGAGGTAGTAAATCTATTCCAAGAAATCCATCCCAGAGAAATAACCATCAGTTATTGCAATTAAAAGCTTAAATACAAGACTGTTTATAATGTTTATTTTTATAATAGTGAAAAATGGGATATAATGTAAATGTCTAACAATAGATCAGGTAAATGTATTATGCTATTTTCTAACAATAGTCTATTATGAAGCCATTAAAACTGTATTTTCAAATAATGTTTAATAACATGGAAAATACTCAAATATAAATTTAAGTGAAAAAAAGAGGATATAAAACTGAATTTACAATGTAATGTCAATTTTGTAAAACTGAGCATTTCACATAATTAATTTTATTCAACATGCTTTAAGTAGTCTACCAAAATATTGTCAAAGCATATAAAGTTAAGACAAATGAATTTCAAGTTTAAAAATAAAATACTGTCCTCTCTCTTTTTTCTATATCTACCTGATAGATATAGAGAAAATTAATATTTATGAGCACAATGATTAATAATTATGAGCACATGATACAGTCCATATAATCTTCACACAGTTTATTGTTCTCCAAATTCTGACATAAGGATGTAAAACATTTATTGACAGAAATAAACAATAAGTTTTGTTTAGATTTAACTACAGAGGGATTGTGGTTTAAGATATTGCCCTTTACTTTGCACCATACATTTAAGAAATTTAGGGCATGTTTGACAAGTTTATGGATAGGCCCAAATGAATTAGCTTTGTACTTTATCTGAATTTTCCAAAGAGGTAAAGCATGTAATAAATTTATATGGACATATCTGACCACCAACTTAAGTTTAGTTGCAAGGAGATTATAGAAGACCTACTGGAATATAACAAAACTAAGTGTAAAAGCAAGAGTTAGATTCTTATAGTCACCTTCAGAGAAGGTGGCCTGAACTCAAAGATGGCCCTGACCAACCCTGCAGAATCATGGCTAAGGAAAAAGGACAGTGAGGAAGAATTGTAGGTAAAACCTGGACAAGCTGCTTCCCTGAGCTCTATGATGCATTTGGGCCCCAACAATACTTCTTCGTGATCCTTCCAATGGATTGATATATGAAAAGAAAAAATAGGCATTCATCATTCTTTTATAGTGCTGATACCTTGAAAACTTATAGAATCTACCAATAAAGAAATAATGGGTTTGGTTTATCAATGAGAAAGACTCTACACTTGAACGAGCAACCATTGCCAGGAACATCACTATTTCTAAAGAGGAACCCCACGAAGCATTATGCCTGCAAGAGAATGAACACTTTTTGAGCACATGTGAGGTACCCATTAGGTGCTCCCAGATATAATATGGAGGGAGGTGATTTGTATGCAGTTGTAGTTTCTGAATGAAAAAGAGACAGACGGAGCTAGAAAAAGAAAATATATTTTGGTCCTATTTCCCCAGAAGCTATTTATTTTCAGATCAAAAGCTCAAGTTGTTTACTGAATCAAGATTGTCACAGTTTTCCACCTATGGGAGCAGTGAACTAGATCAAAGTCCTCAGGACTGACCCAGAGCAAAACTGATGCTGAATTACATTTATAAGGAAAGGTGCAATGAATAAAATGCAAGTGGAACACCAGGGTACTAGCTCCAATATTGTATAAAATGTAGAAGAGTGAATATAGTAAGTTTCAACATACTCATGCTGCTAATTTTTATTCTTAAGAAGTATTTGTCATATATCTTATTAAATCAATATACCATCAAGGTTTATCTAACCCAATTTTTGTGAATTTATTTTTTAGAATAATTATATTTGTAAGTATTGACATTTCATTATTCTTTTTTTACGTATGTTTTTATTGATTTTTAGAGATAGAGGAGGGGAAAATGATAGAGAGATGGAAACATCAATTAGCTGCCTCCTGCAGGCCCCCTACTGGGGATCGAGCCCAAAACCAGGACATGTGTCCTGGCTGGAACTCAAACCAGCAACCTCTTGGTTCATGAGTTGATGCTTAACCGGTTGGGTATGATTTTTATTCTTTCTTAGGGATCTTCCAAAAAAGAAAGAGAAACATTCAGATAACTTTATTAAACTGGAATAAAATTCACTCTGTTCTGTAATTATGGCTTGAATCCATTGAAAACTTTTTTAACTATAAGCTACAAGTTTTTAGTGATTTCATTTTTTCTTATATCTCAAAACATTTTGCTACCTATTCATCCTAGGTAGCAAATTATACATGATGGTATAATTCCACCTGTGATGTTATTTGTGCTCCAAACTTTACTTGATAAAGTTTGTAAGCAGATAATTGTATAAAAAGGTTATTGGGAAAAAAGTAAGTGATGAGTCGAAACAAAAAAACAACAACACCTGAACATTTTAAGTAGTGTTTATAAATGTAAAACTGAAAATGGTTTGTAATTACAGAGCAAAGAAGCTACAACCAGAGTTATGTCATACAAATGTTTCAAAAGCATTTTTAAAATGTTGCATTTAATGATGAAAATGCACATGGACAAGAATTAATGATAAGCTGGATCCCACTAGATATGTATTTGCTTTATGAGCAGTTGGTTGCACTAAGAGGATGTTGCCCTTGTGGACATATATAACATCAAAATTAGGAAAATACGAAATAAAAATTTGAGTTTACTATGTTCAAATTCTTATTAAAATTCTTAAAAGATTTTCACGATCCCTCTATTTTTACTGTTGTTATGTTTTTTGTAAAATAATTTTAAAATATAAAAAAATAGAAAGAGTACATTGGATCCAGATGGTTTAATGACAAAGACTGTTTTTCTTGGCATATGAGGGTGAGGCTTTAGTGTGAGGACTAGAAGTAGTTAGGTTCTTGAACTTGACCCAGGTGTGATGCTAAACTAGGAACATTTCATGGCACAGTTCTGGGAGTTAGTTTTAAAACAGGCATATGTGGTAAAAATGAAATTTGGAGCCAAAATTACAGTTACGTAAAATGTGCTAATATCTTAAGACAAATGCAGCAGAAAATTTCTTAGCCAATTTTTCCCTCTCCCTCTCTGCCTCCCTTTCTTTCTGTTTCTATCTTCTCCATTTCCCTCCCTGTCTCCTCCCCCCCCCCCCCCGCCCCCTTCTTTTTTGAGTCTGGATTAATTTAGGAACTTTTAAAAGAACATCTAAATGGCTGTCCTCACTTTATTCCAATTATGGATCAAGACAAAAAATGTTGGCTGTCTCTCAAGGAAAGCCAATCCGCTGAATTTTTCCAGACAGTTTTTAAAACCCAAGGGTTTCAAAAGAAAGATTCTAAATAAGGAATAATTACCTTAATCCCAACTAATATACTTTGCAAGATGTCCTTTTCATAATCTTGATTGATGCAAATGAATGAGTCAGATTATTCTTATTGAGCAGCTACTATATGCCATACGGTGGGAAAGCAAGGTTAATAAGACATGATTCCTTCTTTCAATGAATAATGGATTCAAATAGTAAGCAAGTACAAGAATTTAATTAAGCAACGATTGTTCAAGGGTAGCAACTCACTGAAAAAGAAAAAAGAAAAACAAGCAATGTATTCCCAGGAGAGAAACACAGGAAACCTGTTGAAGCAATACGAACAAATGTAGCCTGAGTTAATTAGCAAGCATTCCCCCATATCTTTTTGCATATTTCATAGATAAGCAAACAAGATTTATTTACTCGGTGACACTAAAGCGTCTGACATAGCTATCACAAGTTTAAATTTCCTAGGAATGGCTACCTTCCCATTGTTTGAAGGTGCTTTGTGGTTGAAGAGTACCTTTGGCAAGCAGCTAAGTGAGAATGATGCCTTAACTTTGGACTAACCTTTTGTCCAACCAAACTAATGTTGCTTGCCAATGGCCTGAATCTCAATCCAAAAGGGCCAGAATGTCATAAAATGGGTGAAATGGATTTTTTTCAGCTTACCCACCAGGATAGTAAAAAAAATATATAAAATCTTCATCCAAATACACACAATAAATTTCTATCGCTTTAGGGGCAAAATTAAAGCATTTCTATTTCCTTTTTATTCTGGATCATAGACCTGACTGTTATTTTCCCTGTCAAATGGAATTCCAACTCTCAAGGTCATTCTCTTTTTCCAAGTCGTCCTGGTAACATCTAGAACAGCTGCCCTCTGGGAATGCTCATTTTCTTCTTCCCCCTTAATTTGCCCCTTCTACACCCACCCCTCAGGTCCCATATTTTCAGTAATGCAAATTGGGCAATTATTTACTTTTTGTTTGAGTTTTAAAAGCACATCCACAGGCACACAAATGCATTTTGGATCTCATTCATGCAGAAAAATTACTGGTAACTTGATGAGTCTGCAAGTAATTTTACAAAAATGTTTAGCAAGTTTTGCCAAGGATGTCTGACCCCGGGCCTTGCTTCCCTGATGTAAGTATTTGAGTGTGTTGGCCTGGCCTGATCAGTACCAGCTGTGAGAGCTTTGGTTGTGCGCGTCAGATGTTAAGTGAAGGAGAATGGACGGCATAGGCTAATGCTGGCTTGAAGGTTTGTGAACCAGGACAGAAATGAGACTGCACTTGAAACTGAAGCATGTCTTCCAGTTCTATTAGCCTTCTCTCTGCTCAGTTAAACTATTTGATTGTAGCGTCACTTAACGTCTTTCTCAATCAGATGAGGCTCAGACCAGTGAGAGTAGATATGTCTAACAAAGAATAAGCAGAATTAGTTAAGAAATACTTTTGCTTAATAGAGATTTATAAAATTATATTTTTGGTCCAAACATCTTCATGCAATTCTAAGTAAAGATAAAAAAAGCATTGCAATATTGGTAATGTATTGTACTAGTAATTTCCTTAGAGACCAATAAGAAATCTATTTCAGGACACATTCTTTTAGTAGGAGTTAACATGGTTTAACTTTTAATTTTTTTTTTCTCTTTGAAAGAACATGGGGTTGGTAAAAGCATGGATATTTTTAATATACTTATATTCAGACTAAATGCCAATAAGGAGATGCCACCTCCATTTATAAAAGTGGAATTACATATTCTATATTTTATTACATCTAAACATAAAGTAGGACAAAGTTTGTGGTATGACAAGAATATGCATTTGAGGTGGAGAATAGCAGATACAAGTGCTGAAGATTGCTGCAGGGAGAAAGATAGTTTAGGGCTTTAGTGGTTGGAACATCCATGAGAGCAAACAAAACAATGGCAGCATTACTCATAGTGGCCAAGAAGTGGAAACAACCTAAACTGATGACCCACTGATGAATGGAGAAAATAATGTGGTATAACCAAACAATGTAGTATTGTTCAGCCATAAAAGGTAATGAAGTACTGATACTTTCTACAGCATGGGTGGACCTGCAATGTTATGATAAGTGAAAGAAGCCAGAAACAAAAGGCCACATATTGGAAAATTCCATTTGTATGAAATGTGCAAAATAGGAAATTCCTTTGATACAGAAAATAGAATGGAGAATGACTCCTAATGGGTATGGATTTTAGTTAGGGATGATTAAAGGTCTGGAATTAGATAGTGATGATAATTGAACCACTTCATAAATATAAAGACCACAACTGGATACCTTTCAAATGTAAATCTTATGTGATGTGACTTTAACCTCAATTTTAAAATAAATTGTGTAAGGAAAAACAAGTCAACATATAATTTTGAGATATGAGATGCATATATTGCATTTTTATGGGTTGTCTATTCTCTCCCTGTAAAACTCTGTATATTAGAAAACTTCCTTGTATTATCCTGTTCTCTTAACATTTCTTTCACGTTTTCTTCTTTTTAATTATTTATTTATTTTATTGTTGACAGTATTACAGATGTCCCTCTTTTCCCCCGTTTGCACCCCTCCACTCAGCCACTGCACCACCCCAGGCCTTCACCACACTATTGTGTGTGTCCATGGGCTATGTACGTATGCATATAAGTTACCTGGTTAACATCTTCCTGCACCCCCCCATCTCCCTCTCTTCTGAGATCTGTCAGCCTGTTCCATGAATTAATGCTTCTGAACCTATTTTGCTCGTCAGTTTATTGTGTTTATTAGATTCCACACATTAGTGAGATCATTGTTATATTGTAAATCAGAAGATGCCTTAATCAATAAGCCAAATTAATTCGGAGTCTTTTATTGTTACGTTAGCACTAGCGGGCTCAGAGTAGAATGTCTCTGTCAAATTCTGGGCCCCAACATGGTGGAAGTCTTCTCTATTTATACCTTTTTCAGGTCTTTGTCTTCCAAATTTGGAATAAGACTTCTGGACCTTCTGAGAAAAAAGTCCTGTGTGCTGGGACTGGGCCATGAGACCATATCTCAAGGCCTGGCCTGGTGCCAGCACTGACAACTTTGTCTAGGGCATAGTTTATGACCACTCTGGAATGGGAGTAATCTTATTTTTCCCTATTATTTAAGCAAGCAAGCATTTATAGAAGCCAAAATAGCAGGGTTAAAATTTCAAACAGCAGTTTTAACACAAGATGGAGGTTACCATACTTCATCATGTGATACTTGTATTTCTCTGACTAGCTTATTTCACTTAGCATAATACTCTCCAGGTCCCTCCATGCTCTTAAAGGGTAAGAGATCTTTCTTTTTTTAAAAAAATATATATATTTTTTTTTACAGAGAGGAAGGGAGATGGATAGAGAGTTAGAAACATCAATGAGAGAGAAAAATTGATCAACTGCCTCCTGCACACCCCCTATTGGGGATGTGCCCACAACCAAGGTACATGCCCTTGACTGGAATCAAACCTGGTACCCTTCAGTCTGCAGGCTGACACTCTATCCACTGAGCCAAATCGGTTGGGGCATGATCCTTCTTTTTTACAGCTGCATAGTATTCCACAGTGTAAATGTACCACTGCTTTTTTATCCCTCATCTACTGATGGGCACTTGGGCTGTTTCCAGATTTTAGCTATTGTAAATAGCGCTACTCTGGACATATATTCTTTCTGACTGGTGTTTCAGCTTTCTGAGGATATATTCCTAAAAGTGGAATCACTGGGTCAAATGGGAGTTCCATTTTTAATTTTTTGAGGAAACTCTGTAGTGTTTTTCATAGTGGCTGTACCAGTCTACACTCCCAGCAGCAGTGTATTATGGTTTCCTTTTCTCCACATCCTCATCAGCACTTGTCATTTGTTGATTTGTTGATGGTAGCCATTCTGACAGGTGTCAAGTGATATCTTATTGTCATTTTAATTTGCATCTCTCTGATGATTAGTGACTTTGAGCAGTGAGTTTGTCCATATGTCTCTTAGCTATCTGTATGTTCACTTTAAGGAAGTGTCTATTTAGGTCCTTTGCCCATTTTTTAATTGGATTGTTCATCTTCCTTTTGTAAAGTTGTATGAGTTCCTTATATATCTTGGATATTAATTAACCCTTTATCAGATGTATCATTGCTAAGTATGTTCTCCCATATGTGGGCTTCCTTTTCATTTTTTTAAAATATATTTTATTGATTTTTTTACAGAGAGAAAGGGAGAGAGATAGAAAGTTAGAAACATCGATGAGAGAGAAACATCGATTAGCTGCCTCCTGAACACCCCCTATTGGGGATGTGCCCACAACCAAGGTACCTGCCCTTGACTGGAATCAAACCTGGGACCATTCAGTCTGCAGGACGATGCTCTATCCACTGAGACAAACCAGTTTCGGCCCTTTTCATTTTGTTGATGGTTTCTTTTGCTGTGCAGAGCTTTTTATTTTCCTTTAGTCCCATTTGTTTATATTTTCCATAGTTTCCCTTGCCTTAGGAGATGTATCTGCAAACATATTGCTATGAGAGATGTCTGAGATTTTGCTACCTCTGTTTTCTTCTAGGATCTTTATGGTTTCACATCTTACATTTAAATCTTTTATTATTTTTGAGTTTATTTTTGTGAGCAGTGTAAGTTGGTGGTCTGGTTTCATTTTTTGCATGTAACCATCCAATTTTCCCAGCACCATTTATTGAAGAGACTGTCTTTACTCTATTGTATGCTTCTGCCTCCTTTGTTGAATATTAATTGAGCATAATGGCTTGGGTCAATTCCTGGGTTCTCTGTTCTGTTCCATTGATCTATAGGCCTGTTCTTGGGCTGATACCAGGCTGTTTAATTACAGTGGCTTTGCAGCAAGGTTTGATATCTAGTTTTTGATCCTGCCAAGTTTGTTCTTCTTTCTCAAGATTTCTATGGCTATTTGGGGTCTTTTTTTAGTTCCATATAAATTTTTGGAGTATTTGTTCTAGATCTTTGAAATATGTAATTGCTACTTTAATAGGGATTACATTGAATCTATAGATTGCTTGGATAGTATGGACATTTTAATGTTAATTCTTCCAATCCATGAACCCCGGTATATGCTTCCACTTGTTTGTACCTTGCTCTATTTTTTTTTTTTGCAGTGTCCTATACCAGGAATTTTCTGAGTATAGGTTTTTTACCTCCTTGGTTAAGTTTATTCCTAGATATTCACTCTAATGAAAGAGAAGCATGCAAATTGACCATACCTTCGCTACACCCAAGCCACGCCCACCAGCCAATCAGAGCGACTATATGCAAATTAACCCAACCAAGATGGTGGCCTGCAGCCATGGAGCTGGAGCAAGCAGGAGGCTTGGTTGCCCCGTCGATGGAGGAAGCCAAGCTTCCTGCCTGCCCTGGCTGGCTGAGGCCTCCCCTAAAGGCAACAAAGTTTCAATTATAGAAGATAAATAAAACCCAGATACCAGCTTCCAGCCAGCCTCTACTGGGAGCTTAGGTGGCTAGGGGCCGTGGCCAGCCTGCAAACAGACATCAGCCCCTCACTCAGGCTGGCCAGGCACCCCAGCAGGGACCCCAACCCTGAAGGGGCTGTGGCCAGCCCAAAAAGCCATCAGCCCCTCACCCAGGCTGGCCAGGCACCCCCAGTGGATCCCCACCCTGAAGGGGCTGTGGCCAGCCTGTAAACAGCCATCAGCGTCTCACCCAGGCTGGCCAGGCACCCCAGTTGGGACCCCCTCCCTGAAGGGGTGGTGGTCAGCCAGCAAACAGCCATCAGCCCCTCACCCAGGCTGGCCAGGCACCCCAGCCATACCCCCCTCCCTGAAGGGGGCATGGCCAACCTGAAAACGGCCCTCAGCTCCTCACCCAGGCTGGCCCGGCACCCCAGCCGAACCCCCACCCTGATCTGGGACACCCGTCAGGACAAACCAGCCAGCCCCCACCCATGCACCAGGCATATAATGAATGGGTAATATGCAAATTGACCCTAACAGCAGAACGACTGGGAATGACTGGTCACTATGACACACACCGACCATCAGGGGGCAGATGCTCAATGCAGGAGCTGCCCCCTGGTGGTCAGTGCACTCCCACAGGGGGAGCTCTGCTCAGTCACAAGCCAGGCTGACGGCTGCCAGTACAGCGGTGATGGCGGGAGCCTCTCCCACCTCCTCAGCAGCACTAAGGATGTCCGACTGCAACTTAGGCCTGGTCCCCCGGGGAGGGGGCCTAAGACAGCAGGTGGGCATCCCCCGAGGGCTCCTGGGCTGCTCGAGGGATGTCTAACTGCCAGCTTAGGCCTGATCTCCCCGGGGAGGGGGCCTAAGCCAGCAGGTGGACATCCCCGGAGGGGTCCCAGACTGCGAGAGGGCACAGGCCAGGCTGAGGGTCCCACCTGAGTGAACAAATTTTTGTGCACTTGGCCTCTAGTGTAGGTGGGTGTGTGTGTGTGTGTGTGTGTGTATCCTATATAATAAAAGCCTAATACGCTGTGTCCAGTTGTTGTCCAGTTGTCCAGTCAATCAATCATAGCATAATATGCTAATGATATGCTAAGGCAGCTCAACCACTCACTTTGACATGCACTGACCACCAGGGGGCAGATGCTACAACTGGTATGTTAGCTTGCTGCTGGGGTCTGGCCAATCAGGACTGGGTGAGGTGGGCTGGACATGCTCTGGAGCCCTCCTGCGGTCTCTCCCTAGCTGGCCAACCTCCTGCGTCCCTCCTCGGCCCCAATTGTGCACTGGTGGGGTCCCTCAGCCTGTGCCCTCTCTCAATCTGGAACCCCTCAGGAAATGTCAGAGAACTGGTTTCAGCCTGACCCACAGGCCAGGCTGAGGGACCTCACTGGTGCACTAATTTGTGCACCTGGCCTCTAGTGTATGTGTGTGTGTGTGTGTTTGTGTGTGTGTGTATATATATATATATATATATATATATATATATATATATATATTTTTTTTTTTTTATTTGTTGCAATGGTAAATGGGAATTTGTTAAGTTAGTTTCTCTTTTTGGAAGTTCATTATTGATGTATAACAATGCCATCAATTGCCCTGGGCAGTTGCTCTCAGTGGTTAGAGCATTGGCCCATGGCCCAAAGGGTCACAGGTTCGATTACTGGCCAAGGACACCAAAAATAAATAAGCAAACAAACAAATAGATAAATAAACAAAGTGCCATCAATTTCTGCATGTTAATTTTGTATTCTGCTACTTTGTCAAATTAATTTATTAAATCTAATAGATTTTTTGGTGGAGTCTTTAGGTTTTTCAATGTACAATATCACATCATCTGCGAATAATGACAGTTTTACTTCCTCCATATATATCAGTCATGTGTTCTTATCCATGTCTTTTGATTGGAACATTTAATCTATTTACATTTAAGGTTATTATTGATAGGTACATATTTATTGCCTTTTTTCTTTATGCCTATATTCCTCTCTCTATTTCATCTTTTTCTAACAATAATCCCTTTAACATTTTTTGCAATGCTGTGTTGGTGGCAAAAACTCCTTTAGCTTTTTTTGTTTGTTTGTTTTTTGTTCTGGGAAAGAAAAAACAAGTAACATTGTAAACTCAAACTTAGGTCAAAGAAAAGTTGAAGGCCTATTTCCCTTTATAAATTCTACCTAAACTATGCTTGAATGCCAATTTCATAATACTCTTTTTTAGAGAGTAAATGGGGTAAAATTCACTTAGTGGTTGTTTTGGTCATTAACCAAATGTTACTTGATTAGTAACATGATTTTTTAGCTTCTGTAATAAACTGTACTCCTCAGCAGAGTGGCAAATTGGGGCAAAGCAATAGTGATAAGATAAATAAGAGAGGAGAAAATTATGGCTCTACTCTGAGAAATAACCATAAAGTTGCCTCTATGTTGAACAGAAAAAGTCAGGTTAGATACTTTCCTAAAAATTTTGTTTTGTGTGAGCTATTTCGTATTTAATACTTTTTAAAAGAATGATCTATAAACTACAATGAAAGCCTATCAAACCCTTAATGAATTGCTCCTAATGTCTTGAATTCCATTTTTATTAAAAATAGAATTTTAGTTGAGGTACAAACTAAGAGAGGCACAAACTTTATCTAGCTATCTATCTAACTATCTATCTATCTATCTTGGCCTTTCAACTATACCCTTTACCAAAAGTTTGATCTGGAAAACTATAATTTGCTAATGTTTTCCCTATCATATTTAGTTTAAAGGATAATGACTTAGGAAAATCCAAAAGGAATAAACCAGAAAAAAATGAAATTGCATTGAACAAACAAACAACTCATTGTTGAACATGGGGGGAAATATTTTATTGTTCTTCCCACAGAACTGGTCAAACCCAAATGGCTGAAATTTTAAATTCGGGTATGTGGAATTCCAAAGAGGGATTTTTAAAGAAAAACTCTGGAAGAACTTATAGAATGGCTTAAAACACCTGAGTTCTGGAAACCTGTGATTCTATTCTAGTAATATTGAGTCAAGTCTTGGTAAACCCTGGAAAACTCAGTTATCTCCTTTAATTTTATGGTTCATGGTAGAGAAGAACAATGCTTTATCTAGTGTGTTTCAGTCTTTGGGAAACAAAACAAAGCAAATCAAAAGCTCATAGTAGGTAAATAATTTAGCTTTTTGTGCAGCAATGGTTCAGTATTATAAATTCTAATCTATTCCACATGCCAGCCCAAAGTAGGGCCTGCATATGAGACCATTCAGTAGAGAGAAAATT
Source organism: Myotis nattereri (assembly GCF_964212035.1). Classification (NCBI taxonomy): domain Eukaryota; kingdom Metazoa; phylum Chordata; class Mammalia; order Chiroptera; family Vespertilionidae; genus Myotis; species Myotis nattereri. The sequence goes on from NC_138087.1 coordinate 47,544,480, forward strand.
ACTGGCTTAATTATGTATTGTTATTAATTATTACATATAGGGGAAATGGATGCTCATTTATTAGATGATCTCAGGGGCCATTTCTGTGGCCCTTCTTGGGTCAAAAGCAATAAGTAGCAAAGCTCAAGGAGAGGACTTGACTGAGAGGTTAATTAAAAACAAGGTACTTTTACAAGGGACTTTTAGTAATATGGGAGCCAATTTAATGAGCCACTGGAATGAAATCTTGAAATCATGGTTACAGTTTATTGTTTTCAAATAGAGAGAAAAAAGAAACTGCTCATTTTACCAGTTTTACTATAAAGAGTCTCTTGAAAAAAGTGCATGAGAAGTTATACATTTCTGATAAAGGAACTCTTTATTGACCCATACATTTCAAGGGCTATGATTACAGCAACAGTACTGGCTTCAGAAGAGACTGTGCTGAGGCAGATAATACAGCTCATTGAACTATGTGATCCAGCCAATACACACCTGGTAAAGCTCTTTCTGGGATTATAGATTTGACATTTTGGGCTCACTAGTTAAGAAAAGACTTTTGAGAAAAACAAACAGGAGTTAAAACAACAAAACCAAATTATTTTTTCTCTTAAAACTATAAAATCACCTTCCAAATCCTAGTGTTTCTTCTCTGCCTATAACACTTACTAAAGCATTTTCTACAACTACATTGAGCTCATAATATCAAAAGTAGAATAGTAAGTATATCAGCAAGTGCTATATGCTCTAGTACTATGTACAATAGTAAGTATAGCTATTTATAACCAATATTGATTGAATAATAACTTCATTTATATTATTGAGGGATAGCTAATAAAAATACCAAAAATCTGAAATAATGTTTTTACTATTAAAGTATGTTTCCAACACAACCTGATAATTGATCATCATAAAACAAATAACTATACCTTCTTTTAGAGATATAAAAACCATAATTGCAACAGTGATTATATTTTATAAATCTGAAAATTTAAAAATTACTGAAAAAGTATAGTAAAGCCACCCATTTTATTGTGATTCATTAAAATAATACTAAATGACATATGAACAAAAGTATAAATTACCAGAGACTCACTTAAATCTCAAAAATGTGTAATTTTCTTATTATGGTGGTGAACTTCTGCATGTATCAAATATAGTTGATTATATTTATGAATATAGAACAGTAAGGAGGCAAGAATGAAACAAACAGGAAATAAAAAAATGATCTTTATATTCTACATATACTCTATAAAGAATCTCAATAAACTTTCTACTAATGAATGGAGTGTATTTGATGAAATTCCCCTTTGGACATTTTTCAGATATTAAATTTTGAAATGACATATTGTACAAACAAAGGTAGAAGCAATTTTATCCTATTAACAGCTTGAAATTTCACACAATGAAAATGGAAAGAGAAAGCAAAACGAGGTTAAAGCAAAAGCTAATTAGAGTTTGGAGGTTTCCTGGGTTAATGTCTAGACTTTGGAGGCCTGGGTTTGATGATTTACATACCTTGTAGCATAGCCTTAAGATTGACCCACAATTAAACAACTTGATAACTAAACCTCTGTCTCTCAGAGTGCTATAGACCCACACTGCAATGTCACCACATGACATAGAAAAAAAAAAAGAAAAAAATGCAGAATTTATAAATCCTGTGTGCTCAGATTGTACTCAAAATTAACATAAGGAAACAAGCTATAGATAGGGAAAAACTCTGAAGAATAGTCCACCCATGGAACAGCCTCATGGCATAATCCAGAAATATTCTCCATTTTGCTTATTGAATTGTTTTATTTGTCACACATATGAAGTTTGGCACCAATTATAAATTGATTTGGATCTCCATTAGAATACAAATTCTCCAGACATAAACAATTAGATGCTGTTTTAAAATGTTTAAGATCAGATTACTGAAAACAAACAAATTTTTTTTTAAAAGGAAGAAGAAGAAATCATGGTCTCATAGTAAAGGGAAGAGTCAGCTCTTTTGGATGTTGAAGAGCAAAACTTTAGAGAGCCATATGATAACCTTGGATATTGGAGGACTGGAAAGGAAATGGAGTGTTGAGAAGGGCTGGATGACGTGAGAGAGAGGTCATATGACAAATATAAAATGATGCCCAACAACAATCCTACGTCTATTAACATGGTATGTGTGGGACATACTGATGTGCTATTTCAACTAGGAGGTTCACGTGTACGTAACCAAAACCATAACAGACAATCAATAGGACCCTGAGAGAAAACCAGCAATAGGCTGCAGGTTGCCTGCCCTTGGCATTCCAAATCTAGAGATGCCATAGAATAAAAGAGAACGTATCGGAATCTGAAGAATTGACACAAAGTGTATGAGAAGTCACCATGAGAATGATGGGGAAGGGGGAAGACTAAAGAAGGATGGGGCCAAGTAAAATGAAAAGACTTTATGAAGCATTAAGGAATCACACTAATTAAAAATTTTCAAGATTTTATGGAGAAAAGTTTTGATTTCTAGCATATTAGATAAAATACTATTTGAATAATTAGGTAAATATTGCATGCTTAAAGATGGGAAAACTTAAATTGCAATGATTCATATCTCAAGTTGATCTACAGATTAAATGCTATGCAGATAAAATTGCAGTTAGGATATTTTGGCATTCAACAGATTCTGAAATTCAGATAAAGGAATGTAGTTCATAGTATCAAAATTTGTACTGACCATGAAAATTAAAAGGAGTGACAAACTCCACCAGATATTAAGACAAACAGACAATATAATAACAAAAGTATGAGACTGGCATAAGAAAACATAGACCAATGAATCACAATAGGTAATTCAGCTGCTGATCTATGTGTATAAAGGAACTTGATTTATGATAAAAGAGGCAACAGAAAGCAATGAGGAAAAGAGTACAGTAATGGTATCAGATCGACTGACTTACTAAATAGATAAATATATATCTATTCTATTATATATTCAAAGATATACTCAATGGGAATTAATGGCCTATTGTGAAAAGCAAACAAACAAATAAAACTAATATATAAGTGGTAAATAGCTTTATAAATTTGGGATGGGAACATTTTTTAAACAAGACCCTACAAATTGGCAATTATTAATCAAGGCATTGATAGATTTGATTTAAATAAAGTCCATGTTTATTCTTCAAAGGCAGACAGATAAAATTTAACAGAAGGATAACAGAGTGAAAGAAAATGTTTATAATGTCTATAATTGACTAATAAAAACTATACACATATATTCCTATAAAATATATATATATTCCTATAAACAATACAAGAAATAGTTGGGAAACCAAATAGAAAAATTTTCAAAGAATTTCAATAGATCAATTAAAGAAAAGGGAGCCAAAATTTCTAACAAATATTTGAAGAGGTGGCTGAAACCAATAATTAGATAAATACAAACCAAAATAATGCAATAATATATACACTGAAGTATGTCAATAATTTGTAGGGTAAGTAACACAAAATGTTGGCCAGGATGTGGGGAAAATGTTTAGTAAGTTTTTGGGTGGAAGTGTAAATTGGTTACAGGAAAGCAAGCTGGCTGTAGTTATATGTTCTCTGACCTAATCTACGTGTGTGTGTGTGTGTGTGTGTGTGTGTGTATGTAAATGATAACTATCTATGTAATTCCCAAAAAGGCCGGATATAAGTTTGTTTACTACAGCAACAACAGTATTTTGCTTCCAACTCAGTTTCTGCAAACACAGCATGTGGGTAGAAGCAGGGATGTATGTATCTCTACAGCAGTTTGAACCTACTAGATGTACAAACACTGTCATAAATAGACCTCAGGGGCACTGTACTGAGTATAAAGGAAAGGAATAGAACACAATTTATAGCAAAATACCATTAATATAGTTTAAAAATACATACAAAAAGAAAACATAATTTTACATGGATGAACTTATAAGTAGACACATAGCAAAGATTTTTACAGAATGGAGAGGAAAGTGAATGGTAATCATCATGGAAGGGAAAAATTCAATGAAGGGCTCTTCCATAGGCAAATGATGATAATAAACCCTGAATTGTGGGGTATTCTTAATTAAATCCTCTAAACTTGACAGCACTAGAAGGATTTTAGTATCCTCTACCTGATCTGATAGCTCAAACATGTGAGTAGGGCACATTTCTTTTTTTATTTCTGACTTTTTTGGTATTAGTTCATTTTGGGTCAAGTTTCTCTTCCTGTGTTCTCATGCTGCCTTCAAGGGGTTCTTGGGCTACATGTTTCTCCTTTATATTCAGCAAAAAAACCCCACACAACACCACAGTATTTGGCACTCCTGAGCCATCAAAGAAAGTGCCGGTCTTCTGCATAATTTCGTAGGTCATGTCTGAACCTTGGCTCTTCCGTAGAGCCTGGTGTCTAGCTTCTCACCCCAGGCAGATTGAATTGATTCTCTTCCAAGTCCCTTGTTTTGAAGGCCTAAATATGCTCCATTTCCCCTGGAATGGTCTGTTTCAGCTTTTCCTCACTGCTCCAACTCTGACATCACTCTTCCATTTCTCAAATGTGTGGATGTCATTTTGAGATTTCTGAAATTTTGGTAGTTTTGTTTATATAATATTTCATGCAGAATTTCTCTGTTTGTATGGGAAATTGTTATTTTTCTGTAGTAATACGAAACACCTTTTGATGGAAAGTTTACTCTGGATTCGATAGGCAGCTTACAATAAACTTTTCAATTATGACCTGTTAAAGAATCGAGAGCTACCTGCATATTTAAATAATTCCACAATATGGTGTAACAACTTGTGAAATATTTTTGTCAATTAAGACAAAATGTTAAAATTTAAAGAAATATGGTTTCCAATACCAATTTACAGGATAATTGCAAAATAATTACTATTTAGGGTAAAGAATTCAACTTCCCAAGAAAATCGGCTCACAGTAGAATACAGAAAGTCAAGAGTGTGTATAGGTGTGTGACCTCTCTGTGTTTAATAGGACTATTTACTTCTTTCGAGTGATTCCTGAGCCAAACATGTAAAAGCCACTGAAAGAACTTGTGTTACTAATATAGCCAAACATTTATTATCCAAAAATAAGCTTTACTTTGGAAAAAATTATACCATATTCATAGTCTTCCTTCCCAAATGTTTTAAATGGCTTCTGAATGTGACTTGGCCAAGGCAAATATCAATTCTTGTCATCTAGTAGTGTAATAACTACTGTGTGTGTGTGTGTGTGTGTGTGTGTGTGTGATATGAGTCATCCTCTTCCTGCTGCCTACGTCATTATATTTCATGAGGCAGAAACACTGAGACCCAATGGCATTGAAAATGCATGTGTTTGCCCTGGTTGGTGTGGCTCAGTTGGCTGAGCATCATCCCATGCACCAAAAAGTCTCAGGTTCAATTCCTGATAAGAATATTTGCCCAGGTTATGGGTTTGGAGGCAACCAATTGATGTTTCTGTCTCAACGTCAGTTTCTCTCTTTCTCCCTCTCACTAAAAAATATCAATAAAAACATATATTTTCTTTTAAGAAAAGAAAATATGAGTGTTTACATATGATTGTTGGAATCACCACTCAAAGTCAAACATAATGGGAAAAATAATATCTTTATAGACAGGAAAGGACACTTAATTCTCAAGCCAGTACCCTAGAATGGTAGACTTTCAGACATAAGGATGAATCTAGCTCAATACATTATTCATTGTCCTTATTCATTGCCTTATTATACTAAACAGTGACACTCATCACATGGTAGGATCTAGGCTATTTTAGAAAGTTGATGGGAAAATATTCTTCTGATTTAAAACTATTCTGAACAATACAAAAACTCACATATATGCACACAGTTATTTGGGGGGAAGTATTTAAGAATCTCAAGGAATATTTCTGATTTCTATATTTCACGAATTTTTAAAATAGTTGTTATGTCATTCACTCATAAATCCTAAAATATCTTGCTTTTATACCCTCAACTGCATTTTAACATTTCTCCTTGCATTTGGTTTTTCTGTTAGAGAGAATGTTAGTTTCTGGCAAAATTCAACAGAGCACTTGAAATTATTCAATGAGTAATGTGTATATTTTAGTGAAACTCATCAGAGAAAGTAGAAACAAAAAGATTCTACTTCCAGAGAGTAGAAACAAAAAGATTCATCACAGCATCAGAAGAATTACAAAGAGAAGGGCTGAATTTGTCTAATGCTTACTAAACTTCTGAAATATTAAATAACAGTCAAGCAATCCAAAGAGTTAATGCAGTTTCCTAGGCCTTTAATTTACTCTCAAAAAAAGAGCTTTATTCTGGGAAAAATCTGGCACAACTAATTTTATTTTCCATTTGTTCTTAAAGTGTAGAATCAGTGAAAATGACAGTGAAAGAATGATTATCTGATATTTACTTACTTTCACAGTGTGATTGTCTAACCTTCACTAAAACAGCACTGATCCTCATGTCTACTATCAAGCAGACAAGAGCAAATGTAATGATAGAGAGACTCAAAGAGTCAATCTCAAAACAAAAGCATTGGGTTATTTCATATATGCTAAACAAATTGAAAGTGGAACTTGGTTAGATTTTAGGAAGTACAATTCAGCACAATGGGAACAATAACCAGAAATGACTTATCCTGGATACTGAGCAGTCCCACAAAGCCCCTCCCAGAGCCCTGAGGGGATCTTTCTGAGTTCTTCACTGTGAGAACTTGGGGTGGGGTCGGGGGTGCCCAGAGGTAACACTCTTGAAAGACTGGATCCACCAGGAATTTATCGTCCTCACACTATTTCACGCTGAGCTTCCAGCGATTCACCAAAATTATTGTGTTTCTACTAGTTATGGCTCTAGTGGCCTCTGCTGCATATAAGCAAATCTTAGTTTCAACTCTGTATTCATCATTCTCTCCAGATTTCAGAGTGGTGGCTTGTTTTGTAACCTTAGTTCTCTGATTGAACTAAAAAAAGATAAATAATTAATTTTCAATTTGTTTAGCTTTTTTCTTATTATAAGGATACGAATGATGATTTCAGCCCTGGCTGGTGTTGCTCAGTGGTTGGCCATCCTGTGCACTGAAAGGTTGCCGGTTAGGTTCTGGTCAGGGGGCACATGCCCTGTTGTGGGCTCAATCCCAGATAGGGAGCGTGCGGGAGGCAGCAGATCAATATAGAGCTCTCACTTTGATTTTTTTATCTTCTCCCTTCCTCTCTCTCTAAAAAAACAATAAATGATTCTTAAAAAAAAAAAAAAAGGAATGATGAAGTTCCAGGTATCTCTATGTGGCTCTGGGATAAAAAATAATAAATAAATAAATAAATAAATAAAATAAAAAATAAATTGGAAGCACTTGTTAAACAAGTTAAAAATTTTTATTCTAGAATTTCATCAAGATTTTATTACTTTCATGTGTGTGTAAGATTTTAATTTAATCAAACTCCAACCATTTTCTGGTTCTTCATATTTCTTTCAATATATATATACATAGCCTAATCGTTTAAAACAGTCGTTCTCAACCTTCCTAATGTCGCAACCCTTTAATACAGTTCCTCATGTTGTGGTGACCCCCAACCATAAAATTATTTTCGTTGCTACTTCATAACTGTAATTTTGCTACTGTTATGAATCATAATGTAAATATCTGATATGCAGGATGGTCTTAGGCAGCCCCTGTGAAAGGGTCGTTTGACCCCCAAAGAGGTCGCAACCCACAGGTTGAGAACCGCTCGTTTAAAAAAATGAATCAGTTTTTTTTGGCCACAGAAAATTTCCTTTTCTAAAGCTGACTTTAAAAAAATAGACATCTAGCCCTGGCCAGTTTGGATCATTTAGTTGCACATTATCCTGAAAGGTTATGGGCTCAATTCCAGGGAGGGGGCATGCAGGAGGCAGCCGATGGATGTTTCTCTCTCTATCTCCCTCTCCGTCTCTCTAAAAATCAATTTAAAATACCTTTTTTTAAAAATAGACATCTGAAATTTCACCCTCTCTAGCCACACAAAATGAATGAGTGTGCTATTTGTAAAATAATTGAAGTTTTTTGAAATGCATATAATACCAGATAATGCAAAACACTGTTATTGTGTTACATGAAATCTTATCACTCCCCCCCAAATTTTAGGATACCAATAAACTCAATATAAAGACCAATGAAAAAGCATGGCTACCCACAAGTATGTCATACATTATGTATTTGATGCTGTGCATAGGAGACATCTGGAATAAATAAACTAAAATGGGCCACTGAATTAAGGTGTAAGAATAAATTCAAAGGAAACAGTTTCTACATAAATTGTAAGGTGAGGAAAAGAGAAACAAAAGCCAAGAAAGGACTAATTCTTCAGCCAAGATCTATGATTCTTGCCAAAAATGTAGAGGGTGAAGGAGTCTGAAGGAGGCATATATCATTCATACATATTTCCTTAAACCCTTACTCACAGACACAAATTAAAAGGCCTACACATTTCTTGTTGGCAACAGCAAAGATATCTAATCCATTTGCACACATTGCTAACTGTTCCAAATTTACATTTCCATGTGAAGCTACAGAACAGGCACAGTATGTGTGTTTGGATTATATTACACCTGGCTTTTTGTAATGTAAGCTCTCTCTGCAAACACAGTCCCCACCACTTGTTGATTTTTTTGGTTGTTCCATCTCAGAGCTTAGGGTTTCTGCAAATGGGCTAAAGGAGTATGCATCTAATATGTAGGGGCAGGGGGAACAAAGAAGAATTGGGAAATTGATAGAATAATAATGTGGCCTATGTGTAGCTTTGACCTAGAAAGTTCTGCTCCAATTCTACTCTCCCATATATTTGCTTTTATTATCCTAAAAATTAAGGCAGTGTAAGCCAATGCCAAGTCAATATAGGCCACACATGGAATTGTTGAAACTGTGAAAACCTCAGCAGTCTGAATCCAGAAGGCTATACTTGGTGAAAGGAAGTAGAGTGTCATGGTTTCTGCAAAGTTTGTATGGAGGTTGAGAGGGGGATGAGTTGCTAATGTGGATTCAAGGAGGAATCAATCAACCTGCCAAAATCTATGATATTTGTTGAAAACCCACCAGATTTCCTTTAGTAGAACAGAAGAATAGAAAGCCTAAGTCACAGAGAGATAAAAACAAAAAGAGAGAGAAAATATGAGATACCTGATGTTGTGATGTTGGTAACTTACAAAATCCTTCATCATAAAGTAATATAAATATGTATTCATTAGTGGTTTTTCACTTTAGTACTGTCAAACTGTTATTGGTTCTGATAAAAAAAAAATCCATACTCTCTGGGGTCAGTCAGTGTTATATCAGAAAAGCCATACTTCAGAGGCCTCTACAAGAGCTTCATCTATCTTTATATTTAATGAAACACCAGATGAGTGGCTAATTTGCATAATTAATGTCAGAAATGAATTTTAATTGGTGAATTTTTTAGTGGTTTGTTTATTAGCATAATGGATATTAGAAATTGGTTCTCAATTGTGAAGTTAGTAGAATTCAAGATCTGTAGACTGGCTGAAATATTTTGGAACACTTGCATAAAATGCGGAATTAGAATCTATGAGGTATGTCACCTGTACTCTTTGGGATGTGTCTTATTCAGCAGTACTTGCTATAACAAAATGCCATAGATTGAGTGCTTAAGTAACAGACATTATCACAGTTCTGGAAACTGGAAAGTCCAAGATCAAGGTGCTGGCTGATTAGGTTCTTGGTAAGGGCTCTCTTCCTGGTTTGTAGCCAGTTGTCTTCTTTCTGTGTCCTCATACAGTCTTTCCTGAGTGGCTGTGCATGGAAAGAAATCTCTCTGTATTCCTTTTCTTTTAAGGAACTAACCCTATAATGAGGGTCCCATCCTCATGACCTAATCTAAACCTAAGCACCTCCCAAATGTTCCATCTCCAAAGACCATCACCCTGGGGGGTTGGAGCTTCAACTTAAAAATCTGGGGAAGAGGGGGACACAAACTCAGCCCATAATAGGATGGCACCTAAGACTAGATTGCTATGTGGACTTGAATCCAGTATTTAGGTAACAGAATTTCTTATTGCCTGATATTAAGTTATAAAGGTAACAAGATGTGCCTCTGAAATGCTATTGTTTCCGTTTCTGGTGAATGGTTCATGTACGTTCATGTAAGGTATTGTGTGTGTTAAAAACACAGTGAGCTGGGTCTTTATCAAATTTCAGTTACTTTGCACTAATTATTTTATGTCACTCCACTAATACATGTTTAACTAATGTATGTCTTTATGAGAATAGAATTTGACCTGAGGCTTATTTTTATTAAACTGATAGCAAAGTTATGAAGGAGCATCAAACACTCATTCGCATCATAGCTTTCATCTTTTTCTATTAAAAGAACCTCTGAGTTGTGCAGGACCAAATTGGTTTACATCAGTTCAGAAGAGTTTGCAATCATGTGCTAGAGAGGAGTAAACATATTCTGTTCCAGCACTGCAGCATCCTATATAGTGCTAGAGACATTATGTTCAATAAGACTATCTATCTGCTACCCTGATAGCCTAACAACATTATTTGAAGTTTTACATAACTGATATGTTGCTATTCCTGTTTTATAGAGGAATAAACCAAAGTAGCTTGCCCAATTCTAACAAGTGCTAAGGGATAGAGCAAGTCATTGGTTTCAAATGCCATACTTTTTAACACTGCGTTTGTTCTTTTTTAAGTCATGGGTCTACACGGTAAATAGAAAAAGGTTCCAATAAATGACATAGCCAAAGGAGAAGTTTTGTGGATAAAAGACACACATATCCCTTAACCTCAGGCACCTAAGAGTGTCTCTATAAATACCAGTTGCTGTTTGATATTAAGTTAAGTATTTAGTAAACACTGGAGTTCATTCCATCGAGTGGGCTCTTTCATTCTTGACTAATCTTTTTTGTTGTAAAATCTTGAGTAGAAAGAACTCTTTTAGGAAACCCAATGTGAACAAGCTGGGGCTGCCTGAAATTTATAGTCAAGATAATGTCTCTCAAAGTTGGTAAGAAGTACTTCTTAGCAAATGCTGACTTAACAAGCCTTATCTATACTAATAATAGAGGAATATGGAAATTGTCTGGGATGCCATCACAGGAACAGTAACAACCAAACAGCAGGCTGTGTGGGGCGACCAGGCCGGCAGGGGGATTAGTGAGGGACGACCAAACGACTGAATAGCAGGCTGCGGGGGACGACTAGACCTGCAGAGGGGAGCAGTTGGGGGTGACCAGACTGGAAGGGGGGCAGTTAGGGGCAACCAGACCAGCATAGGGGAGCAGTTGGGGGCAACCAGGCCAGCAGGCAGAGGTGGTTAGGGGTGATCAGGCTGGCAGGGGGTGGGGCAGTTAGGAGCGATCAGGCCGGCAGGCAGGTGAGCAGTTAGGAGCCAGCGGTCCCGGATTGTGAGAGGGATGTCAGACTGCTGGTTTAGGTCTGATCACTGGGATTGGGCCTAAACCGTCAGTCTGACATCCCCTGAGGGTTCCCAGATTGGAGAGTGTGCAGGCTGAGCTGAGGAGATACCTCTTCCCCCCAACGCCACCCATGCACGAATTTCATGCACTGGGCCTCTAGTTTCTTATAGGTTGCAATACACTACACAACTGCATCACTTTTAACTGGGAATCACTTGATTTTGAAATAAAAGTCACATGTTTACACATACATGCCACACTTATGCACACACACTACACACTCATCAATAAAGATGTAATGACCATATCAACTTAACTCCATGCAGCCCCAATTAAATGTTTTCACCCTCATAAACAGTGAGATTCATAGTCAGTTCCATGAAACAATGATTTCACCTCAGCTAGAAGACTGCACAGCTTTCTCCTCTCCTCCAGCTGTAACTATTTCCCTTCTTTCTAGATCCCCTGTCCTCCCTCCTAGTAGAAGCACCTTATGTAACACGCTGAGAGCAGAGTGCAGTGCTCTTATGAGCGCTGAAAAGAACTTGGAGGTACTTACCGAGGACACGAGCTGGACCGGGAAGCTCCACAAATGCCGATGACAGAGCGGACACTTCAGACAGGTAAAGCTGCATTAGTGCTTCAAATTTGTCCTTGGGAATACGCTCATCTGAAACAATGATTGCAGAGACAAATCAGAAAAATGCTGCTTTCAGAGCTAAATGAATGCTCCAAGAGAACAGCTCTGAGAGGAATACATTTGAAGAGTCTGGAGAGTAATTTTATGGAAAACAAATTGGGTGCCCAGTGTATTAGAAAAAAAAAAAAGAAGTAGAAAAAGAAAAAAAAAGAAGAAAATTATTTTAAAGGCTATTTGAGCATGCCACAAATTATACTTACACTATATGTTTTATACATGAATTTTATATATAACAAAGACTGATTGATTAGATATATTTTATATACAGGATGTATTCCTAAATTGGGAATCTCTGTCCAAAAAAACTACACAAATATTATTCTCATTTCCTATAAAATTTATTTACACAATAATTATATAATTCCAACACTAAAGACACTTTAAAAATATAAAATTCAACCAAATGACTGACAGGAGTTTAGGATATATACATTAAATTTGAAAACCAAAAAAATTACTGATCCTCCGAATGGCATTCTCTGAATGGGCTCCGTTTCCTCTGTATTTAGGTCTCTGGTAGATAGATATTTAGAGCTTAGATGACTTATCTGCATGTTACCATCAAGACTGGGGCTGCCAAGTTCTTTTTCATCCCACTGTGACTTGGAATGAGGAAACAGGGAAGGGCAATGGTAGGTTTACAGTTGTGAATACATGAAACAGAGTTTATCCATTCTTGATTATTATTTATTAGTTATTCTATTATTTGCCATACAAACCACTGTAAACCTACTTTTACTCCACCCCGTATAATCAAGGATGAACCCTGATTGGAAGAAGTAGGTCTGGACCATCAACAGGATGCATATTTCCTTTAAATTCTCTTCAAAGGAGAGGACCTGGCACCTGATACTTATCTTTGTTGTCATCAATCTAACTCACCTCACAACCTCAGGTGCTGCCACATTCTTATTGGGTTCCCACAGGGGGAGACACACGGTCAGTTTTCTTTTAATGTGTGCCTTTTCTCTTGGATCTGAGGAAGCATTCCCTAGGACTATGGCAGAGAGAACTCTAGTGGTCTCACTCACTGTCAGAGTTGAAATCATTGGGTCCCACATCTGGGATTGTCTCAGGAGCCTCGTCAGTGCCTGATTTTGCTCCACCACAGGCTGGCTCAATGCCTGTTCATTCATGGAGGGGCTACTCTGATGAATGTTAGGGTGCCTCCTTGCTCAAAACCAGACCAAAATTCCACTATAATATTTAAACATTCTCACCAGGAGCTCACTGCATTCTTATTAAATTAGAAAAGTAGAGATAAAATTGGCCTTTTGGCCAGGTCAAGTATACCAATGAGTGTTACTTCAGTTTTGATAACTGGTGGAATCTGTTAAGAATTGCAGATTCTTACGAGGATACTAATTTATTTTCATCCACAACAATTCAGTTAATCAAATAAAGAAAACATCTATAAGTAAAAATTTAAATAAAAATTTTAATCATTTATATTTTGATATTAAATTTAATTAACTGATGTATTAGGTGGCTATTTCCAAATGTGTGGATAATTGATGTGTAATAACAATCAAGTATTAGATTTCTGATTAGCAACAGTAGACAGGGACTCTGAGGACACTATTACTAGTATAATATCTCTACTTGAGGATGCCTATTGTTCTGTCTAAAATGAATATGTAATAATAAATTGTACCCAAAATAGTGTATTAATTTCTTTAGGGAAAAAGACTTTTATTATTAACTGGTTCAGGATTATTTCCTATGAGGTCCAGCTTAATACAAAGTAGGCAAATGCAAGGTATTGGAGTTGATTTTATTTTATTAGAATCAAGAAAATTAAGGCTGAATTTCATGATGTGTCATGTTAAGTTTGAAGGATAAATTCTCGCTAGGTAACTTCCAGAATTATCACCCAAAATATGATTTGGAATATAAATTTATAATAATGTACTGATATTATAGAAAGGAAAGTAGACTATTTTCTCATGTCAGTTATCATCATAACAATTATAACCATTCATACCATCAGTAGGCAACTGCTGCCAAAAGCATGCTTTTCTCTTGTTTCTTTTTGTCTATTCATTTAAAAAAATATTTTAGGTATGCAACATGATGACTTCATATACATGTATATAGTGAAATGATTAGTACAATCAAACTAATTAACATATCATCTCCTCTCATAGTTATCATTTGTGTGTGTGTATGTGTGTGTGTGTGTGTTGAGAGTACCTGAAATTTACTTTGCTTGCATAATTACAGTTCAATAGAATATTATTAGCTATAGCCACCATGTGGTACATTAGATCTCTAGACTTATTGATCCCACATAATTCTAACTTTATACCAACATCTCCACATTTTCTCTACCTAGCCAGACCCTGGTAATCACCATTCTATTCTCTTCTTCTATTAATTCAACTTTTTTCTCTTTTAGATTCTTCATATAAGTGATATCACTACACTTAGCATAATGTCCTCCAGGTTCAACCCATGTTGCCACTAATGGTAGGACTACCTTTTTTAAGAGAAAAATAATATTCTTTTGTATATTTCTGTGATTGAGTTAAATTAAGATTGGTCAAGCAGAGTTCTGGGGCATCTATAGTGAGCCATAATGCAACAAAAGGCTGCACACAAAAGTGAAGTAGAGACGTTTATTACTCACAGGTCCTAAAGAAAGTACAGGCACACTTTGAGGAGTCACATGGGGAGGCCAAGGCAGGGTGCAGGCAGAGAGAGTGCAGAGAAACCTGGGCATGTGCCTTTAATAGTGTTCTCAAGTGGAGTGCTTTGGGGGTTTCAGGGCTAAGGCCAGATTAATCAGACCAAACCAAAAAGAATGGGGTATTGTAAGGCTGTTGGTGGTTTTCTTCTAAGGCCTACGAGAGGAAAGCCCTGTGAGGAGGAGAGTGCTTATTATATGAATTGTTGGGAGAGTCATATCAGGAATTTACATTTATTTATGACTCTGCAGGCCATATTTTAGGGCTTGAACTCACAGGAAGAGCTAGAGTTAATCTGAGGCCTCTACAGTCTTTTTGGTCACACAAAATGAATGCTGAGACATCAATATTATGAAGTAGTTTGGTTAAATTCACTCTCCATAGATAGATGATAGATAAATAGAGAGAGAGAGAGAGAGAGAGAGAGAGAGAGAGAGAGAGAGAGAGAAACATTTGCTTTATCAATTCATCTGTCAACAGATAAGTTGTTGTCATATCTTGCCTATTTTAAATAATGCAATATCTCTTCAAGGTTAGTGATTTGCTTTGCTTTGTATATATACCCAGAAGTGGGATTATGAGAACATATTTCCTAATATCACATTATATTTCAAATCTATAGTAATCAAAATAGTATAGCACCAGCATAGAAACAGACCTACACACCAATGGAATAAAGAGCCAAAAAATAAACGTTTGCATATACAGTAAGCTAATTTTCAATACACGCACCAAGAATACACAATGGGGAAAGGATAGTCTCTATAACAAATGGTGATGGGAAAACTGGATATCCACATGCAAAAGAATGAAACTGGGCCCTTATCATATGCCATATACAAAAATCAATTCAAAATGAAAGTCTTGGAACTGAAACTCCTAGAAGAAAACAAAACAGGAAATGTCTTGCTATTGTTCTTGGCAATGAATTTTTGGATTTGACACCAAAAGCAAAAATAAATATGTGGGACTACATCAAACTAAAAAGTTTCTTCACAGCAAAGGAAATATTCAAAAAATTAAAAAGGCAATTAATTTATGGAATAAGATAAAATTTTACCATATATTTGATAAAGAGTTAATATCCAAAATATATAAGGAACTTATACACCTCAATAGCAAGCCTCTCCCCCCCCCTCCCCCCCGCCAATAACCTGATTAAAAATGGCAAAGGACCTAAATAGACATTTTTCTAAAGAAAACATAAATGGCCAACAGATATATGGAAAGATACTCGATATCACTCATCATCGGAAACACAAATAAAAATCATACACACAGAGTTACATAAAACTATAAACTGAAAATACAAAGCTTTAAGGAAGGGTGTCCATTTTTCCTTGAATTACCCATGTAATTCTCTTTATTTTCTCTCCTTGTTGACACTTCTGTCTTGCAAATTCAATTAACTGTCTTGGTTTTTTTAACTCTCCTAAGTTCCTTCTTCCTATTTGATAGTCTTGTGAAAATCCAATCTTTCAAGATAATAAATTTGATAATCCTCTGAGGCAACTTGTCATTTGCAGTGCAATTTTTTGTCTTTGTCAATTATTATCAACTTTAGAAACTGTGATCTATTTTTGACACAGCAGGAGATGTCCTTAACTCAGTTAACCTAGGCTATGTACAATTAGATAAGACACAGAGCAGTACTGGTGCTGAGTAGTCACTTTTTTCCCCCTGTGTGTTCATGATCCTTGCAGAATTCTAGAGTAGTACATCGTCAGTTCTATTTGGCCATGTGAATTCTAGTTGCCCAAGTACTTATTATGTTATTACCATAAAGTGCATTCCAGAGATTTATACTATTGCTTACTACTTTCCCATCTCACCCAATAATTGAAAAGGATACAATTACCTATTTAAAGTAAAGTACACAATAGTTGTCAAAATTATACTTGTACCCTAGGTATTGACTACTCACTCTTGATCAACTTCAGAAATTGTTCATCTTTATAAAATGACTAGAGGCCCGGTGCACAAAAATTTGTGCACTCGGGGGGGAGGGGGTTCCCTCAGCCCGGCTTGTGCACTCTCGCAGTCAGGGACCCCTCGGGAGATAATGCCCTGCTGGCTTAGGCCTGCTCCTGGGTGGCAGAGGGCAGGCCCAATCCCTAGGTGCAGCCCCTGGTCGGGCTCAGAGCAGGGCGATTGGGAGGTTGTGATGCCACCCTCAGTCACGCTCAGAGTAGGGCCAATTGGGGGGTTGGGGCACCATCCCCTGTCACAATCAAGGCAGGGTCCATGGGGAGGTTGCAGCGCCACCCCCTGTCACTCACAGAGCAGGGCCAATCAGGGGGTTGGGGCGCTGCCCCCTGTCACGCACAGAGCAGGGCCCATCAGGGGGGTTGGGGCTCTGTACCCTGTCACGCACAGAGCAGGGCCAATCAGGGGGTTGGGGCGCTGCCCTCTATCACCCACAGAGCAGGGCTGATCAGGGGGTTGGGGCGCCGCCACTCTCACACTCAAGGCAGGGCCGATGGGGAGGTTATGTCTCTACCCCATCACACACATAGTAGGGCCCGTGGGGGGGGAAGAGGGGGGTTGGGGCGCTGCACCCTGTCACACACAGAGCTGCAGGTCGATCAGGGGGTTGGGGAGCTCCCTGTATCAGGCACAGAGCAGGGCTGATCAGGGGTTTGGGGCACCTTCCGCTGTCATGAACAGAGCAGGGTGGATGGGGAGGTTGTGGCCCCACCCCCTGTCACACACAGAGCCACAGGGCGATCAGAGGGTTTGGGCGCTGCCCCCTGTCACGCTGATCCCGGTGCCGGGAGGCCTCGCGGCTCCGCTGATCCCGGTTCTGGGAGGCATATTACCCTTTTACTACATAGGGTAGAGGCCTGATGCACAGGTGGGTGCAGGCTGGTTTGCCCTGAAGGGTTCCTGGATCAGGGTGGGGTCCCCACTGGGGTGCCTGGCCAGTCTGGGTGAGTAGCTGAGGGCTGTTTTCAGGCTGGGGGTGACTGAAGCTCCCAACCGCTTTTTTTCTTTCTTTTTTTTTTTTTTTTTTTATTCTGGGCCAGCTTTAGCTTTAAGGCTTGGCTCCAGCTCTTAGGCCTCCGCTGCTGAAAGTAGGTGTCTGGCCTTTGCTTACAATGTTGTGATCCTGCTGGCTGAAGCCTGGGGCGGACTAAAGCAGGTTTCTGGGGTTTTGTTTAGCTTCTATATTTGTTACATAGTTGCTTAGAGTTGCAGCTCAGAGGCCTGCAGCGGCAGGCGGGGAACGCTGGAGTCTTCCGTCACTGAAGCAAGCAAGCCTCATGTTAGTTTCAAGCTGCCTGGCTGCTGGCCACCATCTTGGCTGGCAGTTAATTTGCATATTGCCCTGATTAGCCAATGGGAAGGGTAACAGTCGTACGCCAATTACTATGTTTCTCTTTTATTAGATAGGATAGGTTTTAATAGACAGGACAGTAAATAATATGCACTTGGAATCAGTCTCAAGAAGAATATATGGTGGGCTGAAGGAAATGAACTGTTCCATAGTTTTCTAATCATTCATTTACAGAAGAAAAAAAATGTACCATTGATGTTATTTTCTTTTCTCTTTAACTTTAATCAGGCCTGAATTACTGCCAATAGCTTTACCCAGGACCACATTCTGACATTATGGTGTTCATTTCTCTTATTACTTTCTTTTCTTTTTGTTGTTTGTCAAACCCAGGAAATTAACATTGTTGCCAGTAATCCAGATGCACATTATAATCAGAGTTGTTTTTAGATATAAAAGGTATTTCTTCACTTTGCCTTCTTGAACTTTGAATATTTCAAGCTTTCACCTCTGGAATATGTGAGATAGTCTTTAGTAAATTGCAGTAAATTATCCAGACCCACATGTGTTTCATTATAACTTACATATTGCACTTGTAAGATCGGCATTAATCCAAAATGACTTGCCTGTTGCAGTCCCCACAGACTGTCTCGCCTTTTTTGAATATATAATTCAATCTCTGTAAGAGAAGTTTTGGATTATGATTAACAAATACCATGGTAAAAGCTAGAAATAAGGAGAAAGGATAAAGAAATAGCCCCAATGTGGAAAAGAAAAAGTAAGTTAAAAAGATCATAACTATTTTTCAAGCACTATATTGACGTTTTGTGCTCCCCTAAAGTAACAAACAAACAAACAAACAGAAAAGAAATAGCAAAAACAAGGGAAATCTATAAGCTTTGTTCCCTTTTTCATTTCAAATGAACCGTGCATCTAAACAATTGAACTTTCACTTAATGGTTAGAATCTCAGTTTTAAATGTCACTAGTAGGGATGGTATTTTGTTTTAATCGGCTGTAAAAATCATAGATTACATCACACTGGAGGTGCTTAAAGCAAGATTCCATGGGGTCAAAGAAACCACATATCTCTTTCCAGAAACATGCAAACCACTGTCTGTGAAATAATTTACATTCTAAATAAAGCTTTCCAAGGAATTCGGGACTGGGTCATGGAGTCTCACAGCACCAGCAGTAAGGATTAAGAATATCCACTTCAAAAAGTTGCTCCATGAGGACCAAGATGAGTAAGTCTGAGGAATGCTCCAGTTCCAAACTGAAATCCAGGAAATGCAGTCCAACAGGACTTCCTGTGCCAAGGGCTTAGTCACCAGAAAAAATCACAACTTCTTGAGAATCCACCAGCCAGCCTGCGCCAACCTCCTATAACAAGGTAGAGAAGGGCCCAGATCTGGGTCGATTTGTTAAGCCTCTATCCATGGAAAACTGGTTCAGCAGTAGGGTGAAGTTCAGGTTGGGCCACAAGGATCCTAAGTGTTGCAGTTTATAACAGGGTTTTATAATCCTAGCAGCAATAAAAAGAGACACGAAGGAGCCTGCAATGTAGGGAGAAAGGCACTAGAGCTAAAGTAAAACTTGGCAGATAAAACAGATGATTCTCTCGCAGGCCAATCCCACAGATGGCTCTTGACCGAGTGTTTACAATTGCCCATTTCTTACACTCTGCCTTGGCTTAGCCAAACTGTAGTCAGACATTTTTCCTCCCACAGACTCCAGAACTTGGTTTGCCCTCAAGGCTGAGCCAGCACTAAAATGTAGAACATCTCCCTTAGCAGCTCATCCTGAGAATCAGCTGACCACAGCAGGACACATTTCCCATCAGACTTCCTCTGTCGTGCTAGCTGCTTATTCCCTCACTTGCTCAATTTTCTGTTAAAAGCTCCTGCTAGCCCCACTTATCCCTCCTGATAAAAGAAAAGCCTTTTTATTTTCCTGTTTAATTTTTTTAAACCACTTTATTGAGGCATGATTGACATTTGTTAGATTTTTGAGACACTTGCAGATGCCAATGTTGGAATGTTTTGCTTATTGCACTAGTCTTTTTGAATAAAATCTCTCTCCTTATCTAAGTCCATATTTGCTTTTATCTGACACCTTAAAAATGGAAAATGTGCTTTTTTGCTTAGGAAGCAACTCAGTTCTACATGAGTAGCTCTGTCTGTCACTCTTAACATTTATGCCTATTTCATTTTCTCTGGTTTTCCAATGTTGGAGGCTGAATTCTCTTTTATCTTCTAGTGTGAATCATTCCTTTTTTATGTGTTATTTCTTTATTTTGACTGGTTTGGCTTTCTTGAGTAATTTATGTCGCATCAGGAGAAATCTTCAAGTAAGTTGGGATCCAAGCCTTCTCCAGAGTCTGGTCATTCATGGGATGCCAAAATCAAGGTTTTGAGGACCTAAGCTTTGTTAGAGATATTGGAAGGGAGGCAAAACAATCCAGTGAAAGGAGTTCAGAGGCAGAAGATTCTGTTTTGCAAACAATCTTCTTTGAATTTTCAAGTATTATGACCTTGAAAATGTTACTTAATCCCTCTAAACTGTCATAACATGGGAATAAGAATAGCTGTGTGTTAAGGGTTTTATGCAGATTAAATGGGGAAAAACTGGTGTCATACCTACCATATGCCTACTACTAAGAGATGCCCAAGCAGAGATAGATATATTTTATCAGCCACCAAATCCTCTTGACTCAATGTCTTAAATATCACTCCAAGCAGCCCTCTTCTCTCCATTTCCTCTGAAGCTCCCCTCTGCCAGATGGAGGTAAGCTCCTTAAGGCCATATCTTATTTGACTTTTTGAATCCTAGGCCCTGGATCAGAGGATGCTTGGTGAATGAACTTGTATGCATGTGTATAACCTAAAACCAGAGATAGGAGGTTCATCTTTTCTGATATCAAACAGGTTTTTCTGGAGTCCCCTCAGTTTACTTGCAGAGATACCACAAATACATTAGGAAGGGAGTTTAATTAGATATCCTCTAGCCTAAGATTTCAAGGCTAAGATTGTCCTATACTTTAGAGAGAAATATGTGCTGATTTGTAACAATGTTCTATATTTTCTTAGCTCTAACCATCTATATAGTGGTTCATAATATGTGATGCCAAAAAGGCAGATGAAAAAGTGAAGGAAAAAAAACCAAAAACCTGTCATGCATCCAGATATTGTGTGTACTTGGTACCAAACATCTGGGTGTTTAGAAACACTGCCTGAATATTTCACTTCTCACCTGGATATTTGGTATTGTAGAGACAGAGCAAATGGCAAGCAGACACCCTGGCAGAGCATACACCAAGACATATGGATGTGGGTGATAGTGCCTTAGCATTCAAGCTGTTTGCCACAGAGGGAGAAGCTCACAATGGTATTTTGATTAAGATGATATATTCTGTTATTTAAGGGACTTTTCCCCCACAACAGAGGCTCTTAGTCATGTTTTGGGTTATAAAAATCTTTGGATTTCTGTGGTATATCCTTGCAGGTATATATTCAGTGTTGGGGCCAGTTAAGCTAGCAAGAGATATGTTTAAGATGCTGGGAATCAGGAAGAACTGGGTAACCCATTACTCACATTGAGTCGTTTTGCTGAGTGACTTGTTCTTGCCTTGTTTCCATTTTCAAGGCAGTGTATTTTGGCCTTGCCTGCAGTTTTACTATAACTAAATCTCTATAATTATGTCATTAACTCTTAAGTAGTCTTTGCCTTATGCTTTGGTTTCTAATAATTGGGTTTCTTCTTTTTTCCCCAAGATGTCTGAGGTCTTACAAAATCTTCCCTAGGCCTGCGTTTCTTATTTCCTCCCATATGCTACAAACACATCTTTGCCTCTGCCTCTGTTCTACTAACTGTGCCTCTGCCATCACCCAAGATATCCTAGCTTAAATGCTGTATTAGTCAGAAGATGCTAAATGCTGCTGCTATGATAAATGACTTCACAATTTCAATGGGTTAAAATAAAATCTGCCCATTCACAGTGTCTATTACAAATATAGGAAATTCTCCAGGGCAGGCGTCTTCTTTCACATTATGGCTCATCTGTACTGATGAATGCTTCTGAGATCACACAGAATCAGAGTAGGCTGGATGGTTAAGTAGCAGCAATTAAACACTTGTAAATATGTCCCTTTAGCTAATACTTCATTTGCCAGGTTTCTGGCTTACCCCCAAGATACAAAAAGCTGGAAGAAGGGTTTCCTCATCCTTACAATAAAAAGCAGTCACACTACCCCAGCAGTGGTGTCTCAGTGGTTGAACGTTGACCTGTGAACCAGGAAGTCAGGGTTTGGTTCCTAGTCAGGGCACATGCCTGGGTTGCAGGCTTAATCCCAGTGTGGGGTGTGCAGGAGGCAGCCAGTCAATGATTCTCTATCATCGTTGATGTTTCTATCCCTCCCTCCCTCTCCCTTCCTCTCTGAAATCAATAAAAATATATTAAAAAAAAAAAAAGAATTAGTCACACTAACTCCAAAATCCTATCCCTTCTTTTAACCCATTGGTGAGGTCATCACTAAGTGACCCCAAGTCTGAGGAGAAATACAAGGAAGAACGATGCAAGTACACACTGAGCGGGGGAGGAACAACAGGAAACGGCTAAGGGTTTAGCTACAACAGTTGAAAAGTTGATAAAGGTGAAATTCGAGCTGATCCAGCAGGGTAAAACTCCAGGGCCACAGAAACTGGGGGAGTCTGCATCTTCTTGCAGGCTCTCCCCCCACAAAAACCACTAAGCACTCACAGTAAAGAATGAAAAGAGAGAAGCATCTGTGGTGATACAGACTAGGGAAAGGGAACAGCAGCTGTGCAGGAAGGGAAGCAGCTTTGATGGACCCTCTCTCCATACCTCCACTATGGAGCAAAAGCCCACACGTGTTGGGGAGAACAACAAGCACCTTTGCACTTAGGACATTGATCAAAACAAACTTAGAGCTGGGAAAGAGGAGAACCCTCTTTGGAAAAAGGGTAGGGTTATGAGCAGATCCCATAAATCAAGGTAGGAGATGGACAGTAGAACCAAGAAGGCCATACCCTAAAACTGAGACTTACTCAAAACAGCAAAGACTGTACTCCTCCCCTTAACACCCTTCACCAAGCTAACACATTTGAATAACAAATAAAGGTAGAGTATTTCTCAAAGAGGGCAAGGAGAAAAACAACAGCCTGTGCAGAGACCGTCTCTGAGGCCGAATAGGAAAAGAACACCCAACAACCATGATCAAACACTTGCTGTGCTATTATAAACACACGTTATCGCTACAGGAATTCGGAGCCTATGTTGTACTGAGGTAACCATAGCTACAACAAATCTCAAACTTAGCCCAGTTCCTAACTAGATCAATTCAGTCTCCTTGATGAAAAACTTAGCATAAGGAAAAGTTTGCTCAGGCATAAAATATATTTATAGCAGGTCAACTATCCTATACAAGATGTCTGACTTTCAACAAAAAAAATATATGAGGCGTATAAATAGGCAAGGAAAATAACTTCTTAGAAGAGACAAAGTAATGATCAGAACCAGACTTGGATATGGCACAGATGCTGAAACTATATGATAGAGAACATAAATTACCATGATGAACATGTTAAAAATTCTTATAGAAAAGGTAGATAAAATGCAAGATCTGTTGGGTAATTTCAGTAAAGAGATGAAAACTATATGAATCAAATAAAATACTAGAAATAAAAAACATGGTAACAGAGATGATGAATGCTTTAAATGGCCTCATAAGAGTCAAGGCAGCTGGAGAGTTTTAAGTTTTAAAAAGCTGGGTAACAACATGAGAATACACTTCCACTGATAACACATGTGTAATTTGTACCCTAGGAAAAAAAAAAAGAGAGAGACAAACTAGTGCAGAAAAAATACTTGAAAAAAATGATGTCCAAGAATTTTCCAAATTAAAGACAAACTACAGAGCTATCCAAGAAGCTTAGAAAGTACCACACAAGATAAATACATAAATAAAACAACAAAAATATAAGCATATTCTATACAAACTGATGACTATATAGGCAAGAAACTCTTGATGGTATTCAGAGAAAAAAGAAATGTCAGTGTACATAAAGAATTCACTCAGCAGGTTTGGGGTGCTCAAACTTAAATATTTGAAAGTAACTGGCCCTTGACCAGTTTCTTGGAGATAAAACTCTAAATGCTTAGGCTATTCTGCCTTATAAGAGTTTCTTTGTATATTTGGGGCCTTGGGACATGCCAGATATTTTATGCTAATAATGTGATTTATTGAGAAGGACTGGCACCATGCTATCTCAGTTTGAGTTTAATAATTAAGTAAAATGAGGACTCTAAATATAAAGCACAGAAAAAGAAAGAAATAAGAAAGATAAAAGTAAATTCAGTGAAGTTAAAAACTGGAAGCCAATGGAGAAAATCAGTGAAACAATGCTAATTCTCCAAAAAAAAAATAAAAAACCTCATTAGATAATTTAGTGAGACTGACCATAAAGAAAATAGCATGAAGACACAGTTAGCAATGTCAGAAATGAAAGAGGGATATCCCTGCAGACATCAACACTAAAATGATAAAAAGAATACAATGAATAATCTTATGCCCATAAATTTGACAACTTAGGTAAAATGAAATGAGTTCTTGAAACACAAACTTTAAAAACCCATTCAAGAAAAAGTATATAACCTGAGTAGGCCTATATCTACTTCAGGAGTTGAGTTTGTATTTGAAAACCTCAGAAAAAAGTAAAAATTCTGGCCCTGGCTGGTGTGGCTCATTTGATTGGAATATCATCCTATGTACCGAAGGGTCGTGGTTCAACCTGGTCAGGGCACATACTCAGGGTGTGGGTTTGATCCTTGGTCAGGGCACGTGCAGGAGGCAATCAGTCATTCTCTCTTGCTTAGATGTTTCTCTCTCTCCCTCTCCTTTCCCCTCTCTCTCTTGAATCAGTGGAAGTACATCCTCAGGTAAGAATTTAAAAAAATAATAAAACATCTGGCCCTGATGGTTTTACTTGTGAAATGTGTCAAACATTTAAGGAAGAATTAATACTATATAGTACCCAAAAATAGAAGACAAGAGAGTGCTTCCAAATTTATTTCTGAGACTAGTATTTCATTAATATCAAAACCAGAAAAATAAATTACATGAAAACTATAAATTAATCTCTCTCATGAATATCAACACATTATTAACAAACTATTATCAAGTCTATTTTAGTGAAATATAAAATAATGTCATGATCAAATGAGGCTCATTCCATAAATTCAAGAGAGATTCAATATTCAAAATCAATGTAATTCATCACATTAACTCTCTAAAGGAAAAAATCGTGTGACCACCTAGGTAGATGCAGAAGAAAAAATATTTGTCAGAATTCCACATCCATTCATAAAGAAAACTCCCAATAAACTAGGAACAGACGGAACTTTCTTAACCTGCTAATGACATCTACAAATTGACATGTAGCTAACATCATACTTAATGGTGAAAACATAGTTTCTTTTTAGATTACTTACATTAGATGTTAGAAATTTTTGCAATTTATCATACAAATGGACAGAGTGAAATCATGCTTTTATATTACCAGGTATATTTGAGATCTTTCAGTCAATTCTCTTGTTAAACATTATATAACACACTGAAGATCTTTATTTAGCCTTGTTTAAAGGTATATGTTGTCTACTGGGGCTTACCCACTGTTTCTGGAGTTCATGGACCCAAAGGTTGTTCAGAAATAGGTTTGTCAATGAGCTTTCTGAAATTATATAAACATTTGTGAATTTATGTTTTCAACAGTGTGTGACTTTTTATTGGGTTGAGATGAGGTGTTGCAAACAAAAAAACTGTACCTTTCTTCAGTTTCTCAAAGGAATCTGTGATCCATTAAAATTTGGAATCCCCTAGTCTAGAGAGAGTTCAAGCATGCTAAACTAGCAGAATGTTTTCTTTTAAAAAGAAATTATAGGCTACTTTATTCATAAAAGAAAGTAAAAAAAGTACAAAAAACAAGAATGAATTCTTGTTACCACCAGATTTAACAAATGTTACCATTTTGCCATATTTCCTCCCAATTTTTCTTAAGAAACAATAAATTTAGTCACGGAAAGCTGCATCATAACACATTCTCATCTCACTTCTTTTCAATGAGCAAAATGATCAGTATTCCTTCTTTTCTCCCTCCATGTGACCATCCATCTGTGGGGCTGAATGTTTTTTCCTTGCTCAACAAGCCAGTCTTTTCCCTAGTTCTCCAAAGGTAATGTCTTTCTTTCTTTCTTTTTTTTTGAATCCTTACCTGAGGATTTTTTCCATTGATCTTTAGAGAGAGAGTGGAAGGGAAGGAGGAGGGGGAGAGGGAGTGAGAGAGAAACATCCATGTGAGAGACACATCGACTGGTTGCCTCCCACATGTACCCAAACGGGCACCAGAACCGAATCCTCAACCCTTCAGTCCATGGGCTGACACTCTAACCACTAAACCAAACTAGCTAGAGCAGTAATGTCTTTCTAAAGCTGATTTGTGAAATTAGCATTTAAAAAAGTAATATACTATATATGTGTGATGGTTATTCTCTTATTGCCCCCACATCCACCCCATGTTCCTCCATGTTTCTCCATTCCTCTCTGGACTGACCCCTATGATGCTGTCCTCGGTAGATTGTATCACCCAGGCTACCTTGCTAGCTGGCTTCTTGGGTTCAGACACTGAGACATCCTAGCAGGAGATCAAAGAGATGGGGAAAGACAGAGGTCAGGATACTTCCTTCCTATGCTCTCCCTGCTTTGATGTGTCTGCAGATGGCTTTTTCTATCCAGTCCATTACAACAGTATCTTCTACATGGCCTCCTGTCCAGAGTTAGAATTCTCACCATCACTGATTATTGATTTCCTCCCTTGGTGACTTCAAAGATTAGTTAATTGAGTGCTTTATCATGGGTGCTTTTGTTCACTTAACCCTAGCATACATCTATAAGTAGATACTATTTAAGCATATTAATTTGTAGCATCTGGAGTGAATTCTATTTCCTGCTAGAACCCTGACTGATGTAGATATATGCAATAAGTAACAATATGCTTCATTGTTTCTAAACCTTTCTATACTGCATTCTTTTTGCCATTTATGATTTTTTTTACTCTGAGCTTATATTTAGTGGATATTTTCAGAAGGCAGCTCATATGTACTGTAATATGGAGCTAGCCTTTCTGGTGGAGGTTGGCTGTTGTGTCCAACCCCTGCTTAACTTCCTCAGCTGTTTTTTTTTTCCACATTTTTCTTTAGTTATATTTCAATTTCCAGAAAACACCATATTCTGTCTTATTCCAGCCATATTCACATGTTATTTTATCTTTACCCCTCTTTCTTTGCTTATTTAATTTCAGGTAAATCTTCAGGTCTCAACCTAAACATCAGTTCCTTCTGAAAAGTCATCTGCTATGTCTTTTTCTCCATTTGGGCCCGCACCCAAATGTAACTTACACAATGTCAGACATCTACTGAATGGCACAACTGAAAATGAATCAGGGAATCTAACTTTGTAGATCTTAAGTGATATGTCAGAGCTGAGTTGTAGAAAATTTTCAAAATATAGATAATCTGCCGAAACCGGTTTGGCTCAGTGGATAGAGCGTCGGCCTGCGGACTGAAGGGTCCCAGGTTCGATTCCGGTCAAGGGCATGTACCTGGGTTTCGGGCACATCCCCAGTGGGAGATGTGCAGGAGGCAGCTGATCGATGTTTCTCTCTCATCGATGTTTCTAGCTCTCTATCTCTCTCCCTTCCTCTCTGTAAAAAATCAATAAAATATATTTTTTAAAAAAACATAATCAAAATAAGCCTGGATTTTTACCGTTTTGATGTATCTACTATGAATATGTTGGCATACATTAGATGAGTTTGCATGTGTGCTTGTATGTGTGCTTGTAGATGGATAGATTATACATATTTATCTCCCTTTGCAATTAAATTTCCATTCTTATCATTTTTCTTTCTTTACTAGTATATGGAAAATATTTGTATCATCTCTAGTGACCACATGTTAGCCCAAGAAATGAAACTATGATTGGTTTAAAAATAACAAATGTTTATATCCTTATTATAAAAGTAATTAATATAACTAGGCATTTATAAATACACAAATATATAAAAATCGTAATTTCAAAAGAATAGAAAAGATGAATCTATTTAACTTTTTAAAGCTAGAAACAATATATTTGGCAATGTAATGACTACATAGTTATAACTGTACTAGAGGCCGGTGCATGAAATTAGTGCACAGGTAGAACCCCTAGGCCTGGCCGGCGATCAGGGCCAATCGGGGCCTTCCAGCTGCTGGCCGGGGCCTTCCTTTGTTCCATGCCGCTCCCTGGTGGTCAGCGCACATCATAATGAGCGATCAGTCTACTGGTTGAACTCCTGTGGGGACAATTTGCATATTAGGCTTATATAGATTGCTCTTTAAAAACCTTTATTCTCTTTGGAATTGTTATTTAGACAAAGCCTTGGATTTTTATTCTAGCAGATGGTATTCTTTTAGGGTGATATATTCTATGTGTTGAAGTTATATTCTTATACTAGTATTTTGTGAATGCCCTATAGTATTTTCCATATATATGTATATATCAGTATATACATATATAAAATTTATAAAGTTGTGTTCTTTATAAATAGATATATTTTGCTCCATACCTAACTTAGTTCTTGTCCATTTTTCATATCTTTATCAAAATTGTGTTTTAATCTTAAACACTTAGATGGAAGTGTTTAAATAACTTTATGGTTTAATAACCTTATGTAGCACTTAATTCTATGATATGCACAGAGTCATATACATATTTTAAGATAATAGTGATTTTTATAAATTATTATAGAATATATATTGGTTTTACTAATTTTTTACCTCTGCTAAGTTCTTCCCAAGAAAATCAGTACAAATTTTCCTGGGTATGAAGCCAGCACAATAAATTGGGAAGCATCTGTTCTGTGTTAATTATGTGTAGTTTAATGAAAGTCCAAATGATCTGGTCCTTCTCCTCTCTCAAATATTTTTGCACTTACCTCTTCAATATGCAGAATTTGGAGACATTTGAAACCTAATTTTTAATTGAACAATTGATATTAGGTAAGGATGGAGTCTTGAGGGAGCTTTCAAGAGGTTTAAGTCATAATTGACCATCCAAGGGGTTGGGGAGGGACACTTCATCCCAGTGGCACTCACAACATTAGGAATGCTTATGTGGCATTATCATAATTCCAATTCCAAATCCATCTGGATTTTTTAAAGGAAAATCACATAGAAAATGTCCTCATTTTCAATAAATATTACATCTAATTTCTTGCCTTAGGATGAGGATTTGGTTTGGAGACAAGGTTAGTTAATGCAACTCTTCTTTCCCATGCCTGGAATTACTGCATATTTGTAGATTTCTACCACAGGTATTTATCAGGAATATACAGGCATATATTAATCTTTAAAGATTGCCCCCCCTCCCCCCGCTCAGCCTCTGGAAACTGTGGTTTGAATTTGGAGCTCAGCATGCCAGTGCCAGTCACCTTCACAGGGACAAAGTCGCTCAGTAGCACCTCAGAAGAACTGAGTGGGGCCAGGACTTCACTTACACAGACCCAGGTGGGCAGACAGGATGGGAGACGATTACTTACAAGCAGAATGAGGATTTAATTATGTGGGGGTTGAAGGATTATTTGGAAGAGATGATAGGCAAAATCATTCTAGGAAGAGAAAAGTGTCCATGGGGATGAGTAGAATGGTGTAATCCTATGTAATAAAAGGCTAATATGCAAATCAACTGAACGTCAGAATGACTGGTCGCTATGAAGCACACTGACTACCTGGGGGAAGATGCTCAATGCAGGAGCTGCCCTTGTTGGTCAGTGTGCTCCCACAGGGAGGAGCGCTGCTCAGCCAGAAGCCAAGCTCATGGCTGGCAAGCTCAGCAGCAGTGGCAGGAGCCTGTCCCACCTCCACAGCAGTGCTAAGGATGTCCGACTGATGGCTTAGGCCCATGTGGAGTGGGAGGATGCCCCCAAGGGCTCTCGGACTACAAGAGGGTGCTGGGTGGGCTGAGGGCGGCCCCCACCCCCTGAGTGCATGAATTTTATGCACCAGGCCTCTAGTTGAGGAAATAAAAGACCATCAATTCCTAAAATGCAAAACACAAGGAAGGGCAAGATAGGGCCAGATATGTCCTTGAGTTAAGAATCATTCAGTGGCCAGGCCGAGGTGGCTCAGTGGTTGAGTGTCAACCTATGAACCAAGAGATCACAGTTTGTTTTCTGGTCAGTGTACATGCCTTGCTTGTGGGCTCGATCCCCAGTAGGGGGCATGCCAGAGGCAGCTAATCAGCAATTCTCATCGATTCTCATCATCATCTCTTTCTCCCTCTCCCTTCTCTGAAATCAAATATATATATATATATATATATATATATATATATATATATATACACACACACACACACACACACATCCAATGACTTAAGTAGGTGAAGCAACTGCTTAGAGTCTTGTTTTTACAAGATCATTCAGGTTACTATAGATAATGGTTTGGAGTTGGGAGAAACTAGGAGCTAGAGTCTAGCTGCTAGACAGTTTGGAAGCTGCTGCACTACTCTTATTAAAAGATTGCATGTGAATTCTATCAAAAATATTCAAATTAAAATAGGAATGTAGTTCAATCTACATAGGAACTCTAGTTTTCTGATAATCTTTACAAATTTGAAATTTGCATCCAAGAAATTTATAGTCCTAAAGAAATACACTTCATCAGCAGGAAAGAAATTCAATGGCACATTCTTTTTTCTCCAGTATTTTCCATTTATGGTTATTTCCAGGAAATTGAGCTCTTTTTGTCTGAAAATAGTATCATTAAGAGAAGGACAGTGGTTTTGGAGAGAAGAAGATAGAATAACAAAATATTTTCTTTTCTGTTAATGGGAGTGGCTTTTTTATCATCTCCAAGCCTCAGTGTGACAATTCTTCTTGTCCCAGACTCCAAGTCCAGGGATAAAGACATGAATATGTGGTAAATCTTACTAATATATAAAGCCTTAATAATATTATTCTTGAAAATCCTTCTCCTGAAAGAAAAGAGGAAAAATTTATCAAAATGAAAATTAAGGAAGAAGGTTGAGGGCCTGTGTGATAAAGGTGAAGGGATTAAGACATACTAATTGGTAGGTGTAAAGTACAGCATAGGGAATCCTATATAATAAAAGGCTAATATGCAAGTTGACTGAACAACAGAATAACCGGTCGCTATGATATACACTGACTACCAAGGGGCAGGCACTCAACGCAGGAGCTTCCCCCTGGTGGTCAGGATGCTCCCACAGGGGGAGCACCACTCAGTCAGAAGCCTGGCTAATGGCTGGCGAGCACAGCGGCGGTGGCGGGAGCCTCTCCTGCCTCCATGGCAGCACTAAGGATGCCCATGGGGAGCTGCTCTAAGCCATCAGTCGGACATCCCCCAAGTGCTCCCAGAATGTGAGAGGGTGCAGACCGGGCTGAGGGACCCCTCTCCCCGAGTGCACGAATGTCATGCATCAGGCCTCTAATATAGTCAATATTATTGTAACAACTATGTATAGTGCCAGTATGGGTACTTGAAATATGGGAGGATCACTTTGTAAAGTATATGATTGTCTAACTACTATGCTGTACAGCTGAAACTTAAGCTATTGAATGTAAACTATAATCGAAAAATATATAAATTGAAAAAAGCAATGGACAGGATTCACTTAAGGTAAAGATTGACCTTTCTAAGGAAGCTATAGTCCTGTTATGTGACCACTTGCCATGATGTGCCCTGTTCAGAATTTATAATCAGAATATTCTGTGTGGTTACTTTTGGTCACTGAACTTGTCAGGCCTGCCATATGGCCTTCCTGAGCTTGTAAGGTCTATTATATAGCCCCTGTTTTGTGCACACATGTCAAGGGATTTGACCTCTGAAATGTCCCATTTGCTAGGTGGTCACAGAATCTGGTCCATTGGATCTGTATATTCATTACATTAGGTATTCCTTCAGGGCCCATTGGAATCTTTCTGTGTCCCTGTTATCCACCTGTACTCCCAGAACCCGGCTACTCAGTCACAATCCTCCCTCTGCAAATGTGTCCCCTGGAACTGCTCTTTGGAAAGATGTTCAATCATGGGTAGCTACAATAGAGCTATTTATAAAAAGTTAAATTAAAATAATTTTTAAAAAAGAAAAGTGAATGGAGATAGGCAACCTGAGCCAGTCAGTCCTTCAGAGCACATCAATCATTTATCCTATGTATATTTTCTGACAGTTTGAAGCAGATAACCACGTAAGAAATTGGAACTGAATGAATAGCCCACCAGGAATCAGACTTTACAATAGGATCAGAGACTTTAAACACAAAAAGAAAAGATTTTTAAGAAAGCTGAAGAAGCTATGCCATCGTGAAGGCCCTTTGGCCCACAGCCAATAACAAAAACATGTTTCAAATGGAAAGAAATATAGTTAGGTGTCCCCTGAACTGTGTCTGTCAATCTGCATTCAGGCCAGACTTTGATTAAAATACAGAGACCTTTACCTTATCAACTATTTATTTCTCTGCATTGGTATGTATTTACACCTCACCTTGATTTTAAATTCATTCTTTTTTGTAAAACTAAGTAAGTATTTTTCCATGCTTTTGGTAAAATTGCCAGGGCCTCAGGTCACCCCTAGAAAGTAGGATGATTTCTTTGGGACTGAGATTCCAAATCTAGAGAAAGTCAGAGTTAGACCAGATGAATAGAGACAGAAAAAAGGTGGCAACCCAAGAGGAGGAGAAAAGAAATAGTCAACTACAGGCACCAGGGCTGCTTTCATCTGGACTACCATTCAAGTATAATAACATTTCCAGATGAAAGAAATTTGACTCCATAAAATTATGGGTAAATGGAGAATTAATAACACCTGGAAGAGGTGTGTACCACTGAGTTTTTAAAAGTTAATGAGTTACATTGCTTTAGGACTGGGTTTAATGTTGTATGTAAGTTTCAAATTTACGTAAATTATTATAGGATTGCACCAACCTAGATAAATTTACTTTCATATTTTAATTGAATGGAAAGGAATGAGAATAATATGGGATGAAAGCAGCCATTTGCATGTGACACTTGCAAATCAGATGGCTTTTCATATATAATTGGGAATAAAATTAATTAAATTTTAATCTCATTACCCCTCTCCCCACAAAAGACCATCCAACTACTATAGTATCAGGTTCTCCAGTTACACTCTTTACTTAATCTATCCTAGAATAAAGCTATTTATTAAAATCATAATAAGTTAAAATATTTTTTAAAAAGAAGTGAATGGAGATAGGCAACTTGAGATAGGCATATGAAATGATTGCATGTTTGGTTTTATGATTTCTGAAGATAACAGAACTTGTTGTTGGTAACTCATTTTAGTTCCAAACAAACCTATTACTTGTAGCAAAATGCATTTAGCATTCAATTGAATTTAATAGATTTCAA
The DNA here is from genome assembly GCF_964212035.1 of Myotis nattereri. NCBI lineage: Eukaryota > Metazoa > Chordata > Mammalia > Chiroptera > Vespertilionidae > Myotis > Myotis nattereri. The sequence continues at coordinate 47,578,007 of NC_138087.1, forward strand.
AATTACTCAATGCAGTCATAAAAGTCATATAACAGTTATCCCTATTAATGGAGCAGAACAGTAGCATCAATAATTCCAAAATACAGGTAATATAGAGATCTTTTCCATTTAGCCTAGCATTACATTGTGCTAACATCTATCCTTAAGAACTAACCTTCAATGTGACATTTAGATGATGGAACATTCATCTAGGAATCAGGAAAAGGAGTTTTGAATTCCTGGTGAAGCTAACATATTTGTGCCTCAATTTCCTTATTTCTATCAAATAGTGGAATTACTATTTAAGACTGTGTCCCAATGTCACCTAATAATGTAACAACTACCACATGGGAAAGTGGGGGTCGCATGAGGTGGACTTGGGGCATTGGCAAAGAGATGTCCAACTACAACAGTCTCTCATGATAATGTTTTACATGGGTAAAACATATATATACATTTGTTTTTAAAAAGAGAAAAAAATAATGAAAACAGGAAATCACTGTGGTAGATAATCACTAAGGCTCTTCCAACTTAAAAGTTTTATTTCTATGTATTACTGAATATCTAATCTTTTTAACAGAATATTCTTCCCTAAGCAAGTGACTCTAGGCTAGGGCTCTGACTCTGTCAGGTTGAAGATGATAGGCAAAGATCTTTCATTACTCATCTACTCTCCTAGAATATAGCTTTATCATCAGTCAAGAAAAAAATACAGTATTTTATGTTGTTTCATAAACATTCATTGGTTTCCAATAATTTGGGTAATTTTATTTCTTCAAATATTAGAAGGTAATCCATATTTTAAAAAAAATAGAGTTATTTTTGTCCATAACCATAAGGACAAAAGAAAGAGTGTGGGTCATTGATGACTTCATTTAACCCAAAATAGCTGGATAGTCCCCTAATCCTCTTTTTGGATGACCTAATTAAGCTTTTTCTTATTTTAAAACCACTGTATTAAGGTTTTTTGTTACTTTCAGATAAACACAATCCTAACTCATACATTATGGTGGCAAGGAGAATACAGAACAGATTGGATTATCCAAATTAAGAGCATGTCACCCAGAATTATATATACATGTTATTCTTTTCCAGGATGTGTCCAGGCTGTTCCAAAGTGTGTTTTGATATATAAATAGATCCTCAGCCCCATTCCCATACTAAGCAAATGGCTAGTGATCATTTGGCCATATTGCAGTAAAGTCTGGTGTAATGAAACAGCTATCGGCAAGCAACTGAATCATCTTCCAGTGGAGAATGCGATTTAGAAATGTGCTGTCTCGTATTATGAATCAGAAAATCTATGTAATCAACTGGTACCTAATATCCTCCCATTGATGTAACATTGAAGGTTTGAACAATCAAGTAGGAAATCTGGATTCTAATGAGATTCTAGGAAAAGTTGTGGATTGCAAATTGTTTTTGTAAACATCCAGAACAGTGGGTAGGTTCTAATAATAAAAATGGAATTTCATGCTATCACTTCACTATATCCACATACTATCTCAGTCATTCAAATGTGTTTTGTTTTCCACTATAAAACTGAGTTTTGAAGAGGTATAGAATTTTACAGATCATCTATTTTAGGATATTGAATAACATTGCCTTTTCTCATCAGTGGCAGATCACAGACATATCTTCAAATCAACTAATTTGCGTGTGTTTCTTTAAAAAATCTTCCTTAAATTTTAAATTTTGGAGATATATACATGTAAAAATATTACAGGAAGTACTCTTAATAGCACTATTTAATAAGTAATTTTTATTTATTAGAGTATCTTTAAGTTTAATTGTCAAAGAAAGGGAGAGACAGTCTTTTCTTGCCTTGCCTGTCTTCCTTCTCTCTTTCTTCTTTCTCTCCTTCCTTCTTCCCTTCCTTCCTAAATGAACCCCCAGAAAAATTTGTCACAAACACTAAAAATGAAATTTTCTTCCATTCACTTTATTTATTAAGGGAAGTTAAACCAGTGAGCCTCCAGTTACATTTAACAAAAGATCAATGCACTGGTTTTTACTTCTACACTCAGTGTCGTAACAATGCAGACTCACAAGTGATCATATTGTGGTTGTTTAAGGTGTGAGTCAGATTTTTTTATCTTCTCTAGATGCAATCTTTAGTTCATTTTAAAAATATAATTTAGAGAATTAATAATAATCAAGATACATTATTTCTAGTTTGCAAATAAAAACGAACCTTAATCAATGTATGGAACAGGCAAGTCTGTGACTCACCTTTCTAAGTCCATATGACTAATTCAGTATCCCTTTTTAGTGCTGTTTTATTATTAAAAATGTTTTTGCATGCTACAAACTTCTAATCTCCTTTATACTACCACTTCTCCATCTTAATTATAATCCAGTTTAAATAAACACACAAAACTTGTAAAGATGGATTTATATAACATTTTTAAGCTGTTTTACAATTTGAGGGAAGGGGTGGCAGTGGAATTTTTGCAGAGCTAAGATAATCATTTATGTTGTTCTGATAAGAAGCAATAGAATGTAAGCATGCATTTCATATTTGCCATTGTTTCTCATTAATTTTTTTCATATGGAACTTTTTTTTCCATTTATGCCTTAGATCTGCATTTATTAAGACTCATTTAAGCACTAGAGCACTGCTAAATTTCCCTGATTGAAAACATCCACATTTCTGATCACATAACAAAACCCCAAATATTTGGCACCTATACAACTGGCACCTTTCAGCAAATGGAATTCTGGAGAATGCAAAATTACAGACAGAAGTTAGGAAGAGCTATTGAGAAAAGCCAAAGACATCAAGTTCAAAGAAATGCCATGGTTGGTCAGGCCTCTGTAAGATCAAAGAGTTCTGGGATTGTTTCGAAAGAGGAGCATGCAACTAAGCACACTCTGGTCTGTAGGGTCACAGTGCAAATAAGTGCTGAAGCTGAGCCAAAGAGAAGAAGGAGAGCAGTGATGAGCGGGCAAGAGAAAGGGCAACAGGAGGAAAGAAGTACCACTGATAAAGGAGGGGAAGGAGGGTGATAGCATGATTGGTATAAGATTGACCAGTATGAAAGAGAGGACATGAAACATCAATAAGGGAAAGCAGAAAGACAATTATGTGAGGGGGGAAAAAGGGAAATAAAAGAATCAGCGATCTAAACAACAACAACAACAACAAAAACACAACAAAAAAAGGAATCTTATCCAGAATATCCTATTATAATGTCCAAAAATTAAGAAGTAACTTCTAGCCCAGCCAGTGTGGCTTTGTAGTTGAGCATCAACCAATAAACCAGGAAGTCAAGGTTTGATTCCCTGTCATGCCCGGGTTGCAGGCTTGATCCCCATCGGGGACATGCAGGGGGCAGCCGATCAATGATTCTCTCTCAGTCATTGATGTTTCTGTGTCTCTCTTTCTCTCCCTTCCTCTCTGAAATCAATAAAAATATATTTGTGGAAAAAAATAACTTTTAAATTTTTATTTGTTTAAATTAGCAAATAGAAGCACTGATTTTGACAAAGGGAAAATCAAAAATGTCTATTCCATTACAAGGCACTTTTTCACAGGGATTGTCCCATTGCTCCTTAGGGGTGCTCTGGCAGGCACTGTTGTCATTTTTGTGTTTATAGATTAGAAAACTGAGCCACAGACAGTTTAGTGATTGGCCCAAGGTGTTGGACTGGTGAAATGAGAAATTGGATTAACATGTAGCTGTCCTTAAAGATCGTGGTTCAATTATGCCATTTTGCTCCAAGCCTATGTGTATTTTTTGTTACAGTAGACAATATAGCCAAGCTTCCTTATTATTAACTAGAGGCCCGGTGCACAAAATTTGTGCACTTGGGGGGGAGGAGAGTCCCTCAGCCTGGCCTGTGACCTCTCACAGTCTGGGACCCCTCAGGGGATGACCACCTGCTGGCTTAGGCCTGCTCCCCAGGGGATTGGGCCCAAGATGGCAATCAGACATCCCTCTGGCAGCCCGGCAGCCCTCGGGGGATGTCTACTTGCCAGAGGGGAGCAGGCCTAAACTGCAGTCGGACATTCTTAGCGCTGCTGAGGAGGCAGGAGAGGCTCCCACCATCACTGCTGTGCTGGCAGCCATCAGCCTGGCTTGTGGCTGAGCAGAGCTCCTCCCATGTGAGAGCGCCCTGACCATCAGGGGGCAGCTCCTGCATTAAGCATCTGCCCCCTGGTGGTCAGTGTGTGTCATAGTGACCAGTCATTCCCAGTCTTTCTTCTGTTAGGGTCAGTTTGCATATTACCCTTTTACTATATAGGATAGACGCCTGGTGCACTGGTGGGGGCCAGCTGGTTTGCCCTGAAGGGTGTCTGGGATCAAGGTGGGGGTCCCGCTTGGGTGCTTGGCCAGCCTGGATGAGGGGATGATGGCTGTTTACAGCTGGTCACACCCCCTTCAGGGTGGGGGTCCCCATGGGGTGCCTGGCCAGTTTGGGTGAGGGGCTGAGGGCCGTTTTCAGGCTGGTGGGTGACTAAAGCTCCCAACCTCTCCTTTTTTTCTTTTTTTTTTATTCTAGGATTTATTTACCTTCTATGGCTGTCACTGGAACTGAGAGCTGGCTTTAGCTCTGAGGCCCGGGTCCAGCTCTGAGACCTCGGCTGCTGAAAGCAGGTATCTGGGTTTGTTTGGCTTCTATAATTGAAACACTGTTACAGATCCAGCTCTGAGGCCTGGCTGGCTGAAATCAGGTTTCTGGGGTTTGTTTAGCTTCTATAATTACAACATTGCTTCTTAGCGTGTAGCTCAGAGGCCGGCAGCAGCAGGCGGGGAACCTTGGCTTCCCCTATCACTGGAGCAAGCAAGCTTCCTGTTCACTTCAGCTGCCTGGCTGCCGGCCGCCATCTTGGTTGGCAGTTAATTTGCATATCGCCCTGATTAGCCAATGGGAAGCATGTCGGAGGTACGGTTAGTTACCATGTTTGTCTATTATTAGATAGGACTAGAGGCCCAGTGCACGAATTTGTGCACAGATGGGGTCCCTTGTGGTGGCCTGCAGGGATCAGGCCCCAGCTCATGCCCCCAGCCTCACAGCCCTGCAGCCCCACCTAGCACACCGCTGTGGCCTGGTGCTGCCCCCTCACCTGCTCTAACATCCCACCTGTGGGGTGATTGATCAGGGACGGCCCCCTGCCGCCGCTGGTTGCCAACACCCACCATGTTCCGCACTGCCCCCTGGTGGTCAGCACACGTCATAGCGAGTGGTCGAACTCCTGGTCGAACAATTTTCATATTAGGCTTTTATTATATAGGATTACCTTGAATTCTATATGTAAAAAACAACTATGTTTACCCTGGTCTAAATACCATGTATCTGGTTTCTTCTTGTTTCTCTGATCTACTTTCCTTTATTCACCATTCTCTATCATGTTGACTTTCTGTTCTGTCACACCAAATTCTATCCTGCCTAAGGCCTTTGGTTTAACTTTGATTTCGTGTTGCCTAGCATTCTCTCCCCCTTCACACCACTTCTTTGCAAGGTTTTTCTTCCACAGAAGCTCTCGTCTCAAACAGCATGTCTTAAGAGTATCCCTGACTACTCAAACTAAAGTAGTGCTTTTCTCTCCAAGTCAGTCACGCCATCTCTTATTATGTTCTTCAGAATTCTTACCACTATCTGAAACTATCTTATTAACATTAGCCATACAGACTCTGTAGGTGGTGGAAAAATTTCCCGACAGGTATTAAGAATCAAAGGGGAATAGGGCTGAGAGACTAAAGAAAGAGGCTGACAATTCCAGAATTAAACAAAGAATTTATTCAGGGGATTTATGGACCAGAGACTTAGGTGGTAGCAAGATAATGGATCTCAACAAGGAAAGGAGATAGGGCTTGTTACATAACATAGCCTCCAGGAACACAGATGGCAAATGACTCAGAATGACCAAGAGAAATGAACTAGCAAGGGATCTGCAGCCAAGTGGCATGTCCTAGTTAAGAGCTATATATTCCAAAGCAGTCAACAAGGTAATGGGACTACTTATCCCTGTAAGAATACCTTTTAGGTGATACAGGCACACCCGTACCAGCTTGAAGTGGTGCTTACTGAGAGTAACTTGCCTCTTAAGATGCCTTCTGTCATATCAAGAACTGGAAAGTATTTAGCCTAACAGTTTGTATTTTATTTTTAAAAACAGCTAACAAATTTATCCACTATTTGAAAATACAACATTTTTCATGTTGAATAAGGTTTTTAGTGATTAATCACACTCTTTCTTATAAAGATCAATCATCTAAGCACAAAGCCTAGATTCTTTTAACAGTGCTGGTTAATGTTCTCTACAATTACGTTGACTTCCATGTAAAATTATAGCTTTGCAGGTCTATATTGGTCCTTGAATGGTTTTTATACAACAGTGTCCTCTATGTTCAAGCATCATTAGACAGAGCTCACCACATGCTTCTTGGGTTATTTAAAGATAGTTCATTGTTTTATTTAGCTTATGGTTAAATAAAAATGTAACCATATATTATAATTAATAGCTTAATATCAAGGCCACCAATTCATGTAGTTGCCAAGCTTTTATAACTGTTTAAATGTGGGTTAAATATCATATTTCATTAGCTTTTAGTTCAATTAGACTTGCAAAAATTTGTATTTCCTCTACATAGACTCTAGTCCAAGTTTGCTTATTTTTATGAAATAGTTGAGCATCCACTGATATAAATAAACAATGTAGTTGAAAACAGGACCTTGGCTGGTCTTTGAAACCAGCTGAACTAATAAACCAACTTGTCAGTGCTCTGATCCCAGAGCACATTTTCCTCTGAGGCTGCTAACCTGTAGGTACTCTGATTTATAGGATTTGCATTTGTGATACTGGTCAAATCATCTAAAAACCTAGATGTTTTGAATGAAGCAATAAACAGATGACCTAAGTGGGATTAAACTTTTACAAAAGAGCTTTCTCTGCTGTAGTCCCAGAATCTATCGGTGTTTAGCCTGGGGTTGTGATCAAAGCCAGATATGTCTCGAACAGAGTAAAGACAAATTATGACTGTCTTACAGAATAAGCAATAAGCAAGTTAGGCAGGTATGCAGAATTCTCATGGATGCAGTGATGTTTATGTTTCATGATATAAAAATAGTGAGAGTGACTCTGGATGGTAAAAAACCAAGTCATGCCAGAGCCCTTGAGTCAGCTGTGTGCATGCCTGCTGGGGAGTTTTCCTTTGTTCTTTTGAGAGGCACTTGGCTTATGTTAATGGCTTTTCCTTGCACGGCATAATCACCAGCTATGTGATTAACCATGTCTAGTTAAGTTATTTCATCACATCAAAAGTAGTGTAAAATAGTTTTTCTGTTGACTGGGAAGCTGAGTTTCATGGGTTTGAATGTACCAGACATCAAAGAGCTCTATTATCCACAGACTACATGGAAGCAGGCCAGCAGCATTGAAAATTTCCCTTCTATTGCTCCTTCCCTTAAGTGGAGTCATCACCCACTAGACTGGCGGGAAGGAGGTGATTTCTACAACAATACATTCTTGCACTCTTTATCCAAATAGGAGGGATGGTGAACATCTGCTTTTTGTCTCTACTGAAGGCAGATAAAGAGAAAAAAATCCATATTATAGTAGGAAGATACCACTGGGTACTGACTAGAAAAAGTCCTGAATAAGTTTCTCATTCTCATTCTCTTTTACTTCTAACCAGTTAAGCAATTATGGCTACACTGTTTAGTTTCTCTTAAAGCAGCTATAAAAGGCTATGACTACTTTAGATAGTTTGAAAAGTTATTTGGGGTACTAAGTCGTACGCAATTTTATAACCTAAACTTGAAATGAGTGAATGATAGATAACTAAATATTAGCCCCAGAAAAATTTCAATATAGAGAACATTAACTATGTAGTAATATGTCTTGACAGTGCCAGCACTGAATAGATGCTCAATAAAGTCTAATTAGATTGTCCTGATGATCAAACATTTTCACAATTTTATGGTATGTTTATCTCAGTTTGGGTTCTCCAAAGGCAGACTCTGCAATGAGGATTCATGTGACCATATTTATTTGGAAGTGTTCCTTGGAAAAACTGGTAGGGAAATAAAATGGGTAATGAAGAGAAAGAAGTCAAGCAGAGATGTAACATCAAGACAAGTGCTGCAAAATATAACTTTAGTTCTCTGACGCTTAACCATTGAGCATGGCTCAATGGTTAAGCATTGACCTGTGAACCAGGTTTTGGTTTGATTCTTGGTCAGAGCACATACTGGGGTTGCAGGCTCGATCCCCAGTGGGATATTACAGGGGGCAGCCAATCAATGATTCTCTCTCACATTGATATTTCTATCTCTCCTCTCCCTTCCTCTCTGAATCAATAACAGGTATATATTCCAAAGTAGTCAACAACTATATATATATAAAAAACTTCAGTTCAACTTTCAGAGAATTAGAGTGTTGAGATTCAGGCCATGTTAGAGAATAAAGTGGTAAGTATATTCAATATAGGAATGTTACAGAAGGAAAATAAAGTTTTGTTTTATTTTTATATAAGAATAGTTCTTTCCCAGGTTTCTCTAGATAAAATGGTTTGGACAAGTGAGGAATTCTTCAGGTTGGGGAATCCTAAAAATTGTATTATATCACCAACCTCTAGCTTATCATCATTCAGAAGGAATTATATTCTGACTAGAGGCCCGGTACACCAAAATTTGTGCACTCGGGGGGGAGAAGGGGGGTCCCTCAGCCTGGACTGTGCCCTCTCGCAGTCTGGGACCCCTCGGGAGATAATGCCCTGCTGGCTTAGGCCTGCTCCCGGGTGGCAGAGGGCAGGCCCAATCCCTAGGTGCAGCCCCTGGTCGGGCTCAGAGCAGGGCCGATTGGGGAGTTGGGGCACCGCCCCCTGTCATTCACAGAGCAGGGTGGATTGGGAGGTTGCGATGCCACCCTCAGTCACGCTCAGGGTAGGGCCGACTGGGGGGTTGGGGCACCGCCCCCTGTCACACTCAAGGCAGGGTCGATGGGGAGGTTGTGGCGCCACGCCCTGTCACGCACAGAGCAGGGCCCATCAGGGGGGTTGAGGCTCCTTACCCTGTCACGCACATGGCAGGGCCGATCAGGGGGTTGGGGCGCTGCCCCCTGTCATGCACAGAGCAGGGCCCATCAGGGGGGTTGGGGCTCCTTACCCTGTCACGCACAGAGCAGGGTCGATTAGGGGGTTGGGGAGCTCCCCCGTATCAGGCACAGAGCAGGGCTGATCAGGATGTTGGGGAACCTTCCCCTGTCACGAACAGAGCAGGGTGGATTGGGAGGTTGTGGCCCCACCCCCTGTCACACACAGAGCCGCAGGGCAATCAGGGCGTTTGGACGTTGCCCCCTGTCATGCTGATCCCGGTACTGGGAGGCCTTGTGGCTCTGCTGATCCCGGTGCTGGGAGGCATATTACCCTTTTACTATATAGGATAAAGGCCTGGTGCATGGGTGGGGCTGGCTGGTTTGCCCTGAAGGGTGTCCCCACTGGGAGTGGGGGTCCCCACTGGGGTGCCTGGCCAGCCTGGGTGAGGGGATGATGGCTGTTTGCAGCTGGTCACACATCCTTCAGGGTGGGGGTCCCCACTGGGGTGCCTGGCCAGTCTGGGTGAGGGGCTGAGGGCTGTTTTCAGGCTGGCGGGTGACGGAAGCTCCCAACTGCTCCTTTTTTTCTTTTTTTTTTTATTCTGGGCCAGCTTTAGCTCTGAGACTCGAGCTCTTAGGCCGTTGCTCCTGAAAGCAGGTATCTGGTTTGTTTTGGTTCTATAATCAAAACAATGTATAACTCCAGCTCTGAGATCCCGGCTTGCTGAAAGCAGGTTTCTGGGGTTTTGTTTAGCTTCTATATTTGTTACAATGTTTCTTAAACTGCAGGCTCAGAGGCCGGCAAGGCAGGCGGGGAACATTGGAGTCCTCCGTCACTGAAGCAAGCAAGCCTCATGTTTGTTTCAAGCTGCCTGGCTGCCGGCCGCCATCTTGGTTGGCAGTTAATTTGCATATCGCCCTGATTAGCCAATGGGAAGGGTAGCAGTTGTACGGCTAATTACCATGTTTCTCTTTTATTAGATAGGATGGCAGCTTCCAACTTGGATTACCACTCTTGGATAAGAGCAAAAAGTTAACATCACTGTAGAATTCCTGCAAACACAATGTGCTCTGTTTAGTTTTATATCATGTCAAGGAAAACAAAAATAGCATCATGCAACCAATGAAATTAGTGTTTTTTATGCTATTTTTTTTGTTTGCTACCTATAAACATGAAAAATGGCAATCATATTTTATGGAATTTAAGATTAATCCCATAAAAAAACTAGTCTGATTCCTCAAAATTCTTTTCTTTCCTGATATATCACACAAGATTAGCTGGGGTAAACCATTCTTCATTTTTCAGTAGCATCTATGTACTAAAATTATACTTGAAAATAATTCCTTGATTATTATTGTAAGAAGTTTTCCTGATCATTATGGCCAACAGAGCTAATGATGTTGCATAAAAAAAATGCCTCATGATGGCAATCCAAGTTCGTTTTCATTGAATTATTCCAACCCAACATTTGATTTTTATGTTCACATTTTTATTATGACTTTAAAAAATTGAAAAGAATCTCTACCTTTTTTAAGTTCTCCCCATCTTCACTCTTCACCTGGACATTAACATGAAACATCCTTCTCTAAAATCCTTCAAGAACAGTATAAGCAATTCTTTTGAAAAGCAGAAGTAGCAACTCAATTGAGTAGAGCAAGGTGATAGCTGAATCCTGAGTAGGGAAAATACAAGGAAAAATTGACAGTATTTTGGGATTGGCTTGAATATACTAGTAGACAAATCCCACTCTACTGAGGAAGAGGGAAATTTGTGGGGATATAGTTTCAAAAGAAAGTCTGGGTAATGGTTGATATTTTGTTGTTAGTTTAACAATATTGCATCCAAACATATTAAAACAGCCATTTTAACTTGAGAAAGCTACTTACTCTCTTAGCATCAGTATCTTCTTATAAGATGGGGCTAAAAATATTTATCCTGAAGTGTTTACATTAGAATTAAATAAGATAATGTGCACAAAGTACTTAGCACACTTGAAGCATTTAATAAATGTAACTTTTATCTGTCAGCCATGGAATAAGTGCTCGGTACCTCATTTGTCAGGATTTTGTTCCTTTTTGCAGTTATTCTATTATAGAATAGTGTTAAGAACAAGGAATTTACCCTGTTTACCAAAAAGAAGAAATGCCCATTTCATCATCTAATCAATTCAATGCTTATGAAGGTGGATGTGGCACAAATTTGGAGATTTGAGTAAGTTGAAAATATATTTAAATGAATGATAATCTAGTGAAATCAACAGCTGAGAAAACTATTATCAGACAACCAAGATGTGGATTTTTACTTTGTCAAATACCTATTATATGAGGAAATGGTCATCATTCCATAGATTAATAAGTCAAATTGATTAGTTATATTGTATAAATAGTATCTAACAATGTTTTCACAATTGCTCTAGTAAGTAATCTTTCAGATTTGTTCTGAACAGTTTAAAGTAGTGTTTTATTAATGAATTGTGGAAGCATTCTTTTTATTAATGTAAGAAGGATAAATGATTCCAATTTGAAAATTTGTACAAATAAAAAATTTTAAATTTTATAGATTTCTATTTTCTTTTTTGGGCAGTTGGATTCTAATTACCATAGGACTTTTGCTCAGGATCTGACACTAGTTTGCAGGGTCTGAGACAGAGCAGAATTGCTAAAGGATTTGTAGAATATTTAGGAGTGAGGTGAAAGAAATCTTAGTTGTTGATGAGGGAGGAGAAACATGATGGAAGTTTAGTTATTCTATCTCATATAATCCTCACATTTTGCAAAAGATTAAAAGGATGCTCAAGCACTTAAGTAAGTTGTGGAGGTAAAAGGCTGTCAGGACTCAATTGCAGAAGTGTCTGACTTCAAAGCCCATGTTCTTTCCTCTGATTCTCTGCACTTCCATTTTTAAAAGAAATTCTTACTTTAAAATGCATTTAGCTCTGCATTTTTAGATATGTTTGTATCCCTGGAAACCAAATGACAGAGGGTTTGACTTCTTGAGGATACTGTTTTATTCTAAGACATCAGGGGAGCACCCTGCTCATATATTACTGTCACGAATCTTTGGCAGGTATGCCAAGTTATCTTCCTTTTCCTGAAGCACAGGTGGGGAAACAAAAGGCTATGACAGGTTAAACAGAGGCAAGAGAGCCAGAAGAGAGAAGGCAACTGTCAGAAGCAGGGTAAGACTGGCAGATGAGAAGAATTACATAGCAGTTAAACAGAAAGTATTGGAAGATCATAAATTGATGCTAATAGGAAATATAGACAAAATACCTTTGGTACTTTTTAAAAGCCAATATTTTGATTATTTGGTAGAAAGAACTGTTGTAAAACAGTCCTTCAATGACTTTGTGAGTATGTCTCAATTTCTGGAGAGTGTTGGTTTACATTGACTTTTAAGATTACCAGGTGGCATTTCACCATTTATTTATTCTACACTAACTGAAAAAGCCATTCCAAAAGTCTTGTCATCTACATCAGGAATCTTTTGCCACCTTATAATGCTACACAACCAACCATCTCAAACCTCAATAAGCATTTATTTATATCACAAAACGGGGGGTTAACTGAATGACTTTGCTTATCTTATGTGAGTGAGAAATTTCTAAAAACACCAGTCTTAAGAGGACACCCACCATTTCATGGCTTTTACCTTCAGGAACTCCATCCAGTTCTCATGATGAAGAGTCAACAAGATCCACTCTTGTCTTGGCCAGGAGTTGGGGAAGAGTACGATTTGTGAAATGCACACAGAGAATTTTCCTTAACAAATGCCTTTTTTTTCCAGGGGAAAAGACATTATCAGAATCTTGTGCCATATGCTACAGGTGGCATTTCTCCCAACCGCAGTCCTTACTAGTCTTCTCTTGTCTTCCTGACTTGTTTCAGGGGTGGAAAGAACTAAGAAATACTTGTGAAGGTCACTACCCAGGGACATAGGACAGTAAAATAAATGAGATTTAGTCATAAGATTATAAAACACTTCTCCCTCCCCCAAATACCCTACCACCACACCACCCCAACTCCAGTACAGAAAAGGGGATTTCACCTGAAAGATCTGCAATGACAAGACTCTCTGTGGAGTAGTACTTAGTGAAGCCCAAAGTTAACAGGGGAAACAAAAACAAATATACTAGAGTCTCTGGCACCTATAGCTACAACTAATACGAAACACAGCCACTTTGCTGACCTTCAGTCAGTGGTTTCACTTGAAATGTTGCAACTTCAGAGACCTTCTGCACTTGTTCTTTTCATAAACTCGGGGAAATCCAAGGAAATCATTGGGTCACTTGAATTTTATTATCCAGGTTTTTTACTGTTTGAATTTTTATGCTATAGTTTCCAAGTGTTAACAAAGTAATACAGATAGTAAAGTAATAAGCTTTACTGCTTCTTCCCCAAATCTGGTATTTGAAAGCATATAGTTCCTACTTATTAGTGACATTAATTTATTGCCCCAAATGCTGTAAGAAACAGACATCAGATCATCTGAAATGACACTTCAGTGAGCAGAAAAAGATAGATTTATTAAATCTTCAAATTTTAGGCAAGTAATTCAAGATAGCTATCTCAAATAATTTTTCCTTCTCCCAACAACAATAAACTCACCTTGTACTAAAAGGAATTATCAAGCTTTGTATAAAAAGATTAACCAAGCATTTTAGAGTAGTCATTGTTAGGGCACTATGCAAAATTAAGATCACATAAAGTTCGAATAATATCTATTAATTGCCTGAAGCCTACTGAGTCTTAAAGATCAGGGATAGCAATGCTATGCTTGCTGGCCACACTTTATAGGCTCCTCTGTCTGGCTCTTTTACAACCACCGTCTCCTGCAAAATGCTTTGTTCCATCTTAAAGAACTGAAGCAAGAGCAACTCCTTTTTTCTCCCAGCTGAGCTTTGGCAAGTAGACTTTAAGTTACTTGCACACTGGGGAGCAGAGCACTAATGAAAGCATATGAAAAGTAATGTACCTAAGGAAAAGGTAAATGATAATAAGCGCCGCACAACTTTTTATGACTTGGCCTTTAAAGTGAAAAGCACTTTCTATAACAATAAATGTTCTGTGTTATATAATGTTGCAATAACACACTAAATAACTGAACAATAGTTGTAATTTTTCCTCACTGCAACAAAACGTGTTCCGAATCAGAAAATTAAATTCCCCTTTTCCCTTTACTGTTTCAATTACCTGTGTATTAAGCTTGACAGACCCCTTAAAATATTCTCAGACCCCGAAAATACATGTTTGAAGCACTGTTGCTTCATAAGTCATTGTTGGATGTGTTTTTCTCTTGTTACCTGTTTTAGTTGAGAATCTGATATGTAAGCATCTATGGACACTGGCTGGAGGAATGACCCCAGCGACTTATATTTAATTTTGTTTGGAAAGCTGAGGATGTTCCATGTGTGGAAAGAAATTCTCATTATTCTTATAAGAGATTGTAACTGGGTACTATTGAAATCTTTGTTCTTAAGTTTGTCAGATTCAATGAGTCGTCATTTAACTCCTTCATCTGCTAGGAGAAGTGAATAAAAGCTCTAAGGAACAGACTATTGTATCAAAATACAAACAAGAAACAAATAAGCCCAAACCTCTTACATCATTCAAAAAGGCATCAGAAACTCTTTCAATGCAACTAACACTAATTGACTAATGTGATCCCTCTACATAACAGCTGGCTTATTTTACACAAAGCAATCATTTTCTTAACTACTAGATGACCATCCAAGAAAAATTGTGGTGTATGACTACATTCACATTCCCCAAATGCAGTGGCATGAGAGGGCATTAGCTGCCCACCCCCCGCACCCAGTCTTTACCAGTGTTCCTTCAATGACCCAAATAAACACTAATTAAATATAACAGCATTGTGCTTTGTAAAACCACTTAAAGACGTGTCATCTAACTGTGACTTACAAATCAATCCTATTTTTCTGTATAGAAATTCTGAAGCCATTGTTTTTTAATTTAGTCTGAGTTCTTATAAAATATGGCTAAGGTCACAAGACAATTGTTTGTCCTGAAGTCAGGAGGAAAATAGTAGTAATAGGATCTTTTGTTCTTTATCTCCAGAGAAAAATAACTAGTTTCTTACCAACCAAACAGTACTTTTAATAAATGTATTTCTATTACATGCATATGCATGGCCATGAACGCAGACAATAGTGTGGTGAAGGTCTGGGAGCAGGTGTGGGGTAGACAGGGTCAATGGGAAAAAACAGGGGACATCTGTATTACTTTCAACAATAAAGATAACATTTTTAAAAATATACTTCTATAGTCATATTAAATTTTTTTGTACTTACCCTTGATTTTTTAAATTAAAAACCTTTTAAATTGAGGTATAATTAACATATCACATTATATTCATTTCAGGTGTATAACATTATGGCTTGGTATTTGTGAAATGATCACCACAATAAGTCTAGTGAACATTAGTCACCATACATTGTTACAAAATATTTCTTGTGATGAGGACTTTTAAGATTTATTCTCTTAGTAACTTTCAAATATGTAATATAGTAATATTAACTATTAACTATATCGTTAATTTTGTAAATTACATCCCTAAGACTTATTTATTTTATAACTGGAAGTTAGTACCTTTAGATCCTCTTCATCCATTTGCCAACCCCTCACCCCTCCCTGCCTCTGGCAACCACCAATCTACCAACTTGATGACTGTATCTCTGAGCTTATTTTTTTGTTTGTTTGTTTTTAAGATTCCACATATAGTGAGAGCATACAGTATTTATATTCTCTGTCTGATTTATTTTATTTAGCATAATGCCCTCAATTTCCATCCATGTTTTTGTGAATAATAGTCCATTATATAGACTATTATATAGACCATTATATATGTTCCATGGTAGAAAGATAGTCCATTATATAGGTAGATTTAGAAATAGATATATAGATATAGACACACACATACTTTCTTTACCAATTCATCCATAGATGAATACTTAGGTTGTTCCTATATCTGGCCTATTGTAAATGATACTGCAGTGAATGTGTACTCCATACCTTTGATGAGCTTCTTATTTAAACTGAGCACCTATTTCCACAAAGTTTAGGAAATTTAAGATCCTTCAGCTAATTTGTTAAACATTTAAAAAAAGAATTGTTAAAAAGAAGAATGAGATATTATGGTCAAAAACCAGAGTTTGGTGTTATTTTTACTTTTTCTCTGAAAACCTTAAAGACAGCATGACTTTTGCATCATTTTCAGTAACAATGAATGAAGGAATCTCAATGAAGAGATTACAAAACAGAGCCAGCATACTTGTGGTACTCCTGCTTCCCATACTCCTAGCAGCTATTGCTAACAAACCATGTTCTTCTTCTCTTCTGGATCTACACAGAACTTCCCATTGTGTCTCAATATGGTATTTCAATCAGCTACTATCAACTGCTATAATGCTGAAATACTTTTGCCATCTCTGTTCAGTGGTTAAACTTTTTCTTCATCTTTTTTATAACCAGTCAGAGAAGATTCAATTCTTATTGAATGAAATGGCTTTTAATCATATTCTACTTCTCAAGAAATAGTTCTCATTTGAATAAATTAAAAATCATCATGTATTAGACTATGACATAACAGAGTTATGGCACTTTGGTAGTGTCCGAGGAAGAGGGAGCAAAGAATTTTGTTCACATGCATTACAAAAATTTTGAAATATAGAAATCATAATGCTTTACAAAGAAATTCCATTATAGTCTTAATCATAAACTTCTTAAGAGTTGGACATATGTTTTAAGAACTTTCATATTAACATCTCTTTAATAAAAATTTAAGTTTCAGTTTGCATTCAAAACATATTTTAATATCATTCACTCTTTATTGCTTAAATGCATGTAAAATATGTAATATGTAATATTCTGTAGGCCTAAGGATTGATTGTGGCTCAAAGTGACTAATTGAATCAAAAGTACAGTTATGTAATTCCTTTCATCAATTTAAAATTGTTACTTAAATATCAAGATAATTTTTATAGTTATAAATCTTAAAAATATGATTGAATCCTTTGGTAATACAAATGTTAAATATTTAAGCAACATGGTGCTAAAGAATTCTTTGGGTCCAACTGATCTCTAAAATACCATGATTTTAGATTTGATCTTTCCTTAATTCAATGTTAATTAAAATGTGATGAGATTTTTATATTGTTATTAGAGGCCCGGTGCACAAAAATTGGTGCACTCAGGGGGGAGGAGGGGTCCCTCAGCCCGGCCTGTGCCCTCTCGAAGTCTGGGACCCCTCAGGGGATGACCACCTGCTGGCTTAGGCCCGCTACCCAGGGAATTGGGCCTAATATGGCAGACATCCCTCTGGCAGCACAGCAGCCCTCAGGGGATGTCCACTTGCCAGCGGGGAGCAGGCCTAAACTGCAGCTGGACATTCTTAGCGCTGCTGAGGAGGCAGGAGAGGCTCCCACCACCACAGCTGTACTAGCAGCCATCAGCCTGGCTTGTGGCTGAGCAGAGCTCATCCCATGTGAGAGCGCCCTGACCACTAGAGGGCAGCTCCTGCATTGAGCATCTGCCCCCTGGTGGTCAGTGTGTTTCATAGTGACCAGTCATTCCCAGTCGTTCTGCTGTTAGGGTCAGTTTGCATATTACCCTTTTACTATATAGGATAGAGGCATGGTGCACGAGTGGGGGCTGGCTGGTTTGCCCTGAAGGGTGTCCCGGATCAGGGTGGGGGTCCCGCTTGGGTGCCTGGCCAGCCTGGATGAGGGGATGATGGCTGTTTGCAGCTGGTCACACCCCCTTCAGAGTGGGGGTCCCCACTGGGGTGCCTGGCCCGCCTGGATGACGGGCTAATGGCTATTTGCAGCTGGTCACACCCCCTTCAGGGTGGGAGTCCCCACTGGGATGCCTGGCCAGCCTGGATGATGGGCTGATGGCTGTTTGCAGCTGGTCACACCGCCTTCAGGGTGGGGGTCCCCACTGGGGTGCATGGCCAGTCTGGGTGAGGGGTTGAGGGCCATTTTCAGGCTGGCAGGTGACTGACGCTTCCAACCTCTCCTTTTTTTCTATTTCTTTTTTATTCTGGGATTTATTTACCTTCCATGGCTGTCAGTGGAGCTGAGAGCTGGCTTTAGCTCTGAGGCTCAGCTTCAGCTCTGAGACCTCGGTTTGTTTGACTTCTATAATTGAAACACTGTTTCAACTCCAGCTCTGAGGCTCGGCTGGCTGAAAGCAGGTTTCTGTGGTTTGTTTAGCTTCTATAATTGCAACATAGTTGCTTAGAGTGCAAGCTCAGAGCCCAGCAGTGGCAGGCAGGGAACCTTGGCTTCCTCCATCACTGGATCGAGCAAGCCTCCTGTTTGCTTCAGCTGCCTGGCTGCCGGTCGCCATCTTGGTTGGCAGTTAATTTGCATATCTCCCTGATTAGCCAATGGGAAGCATGTCAGAGGTACGGTTAATTACCATGTTTGGCTATTATTAGATAGGATATTTTTGGAAAGCTGTTAGAAAACTATCTATATATATTAAAGCCTAAGCAACTGTTAGGACTGAACTACTGGAATGACTGGAACAACTCTCGAACAGTCACTATGACGTGCACTGACCACCAGGAGGCAGATGCTCAATGCAGGAGCTGCCCCCTGATGGTCAGTGCACTCCCACAGCGGGAACCCTGCTCAGCCAGAAGCCTGGCTCATGGCTGGTGAGTGCAGCTGGCGGGGGCGGTGGGGGGGAGCCTCTCCTGCCTCCACAGCAGTGCTATGGAGCGATTGGCCTGGTAATCAGAGGAAGGCAGCAATATAATTGTGGCCACAACGTGGTGACTGACAATCAGGGTAAAAGTCAGAGATGGATCCGAAGGGTGGGGGAGTGGGCGACAGAGCACCCCTGCCCCCCAAGATCCCCAAATTTGTATCATTCACCTAGGAGAGTCTCTTATCAGGCTCTAAGCGGTGGAAAGCGTCCAGCATGTCCAAGGTGTCCACGGGGGACCTCCCAGCCAGCAAGGCACGACCCTGCCACAGAAGGGACACTTGGAAATATTTTTGCAAGAAGCTGCGGGGAGGACAGACTCCTCACGCAACTTCCCAGCAGCTGATGGGGATGTGGAAACTCCCCGGGCACATGGGCGTGGGCTCCCAATTTCCTTTAAATGTGCATGAATCTGTGCACTGGGCCACTAGTAACCTACATAAAAGCTGACATTACACTTTATCTAACAGTTCTTACCCTAATATTTCCACAATAACTGATGTTTAGGATCCATAAAATTTAAATAAAATAGCTACAGTATTTTTTTTATGCTAATAGTATGGTAGGAGGTAGCTTGTCTGTTGTTTATTAAAGAAACTAAGAAACAACACATGTTTTGAGAGACCCTCAGGCACTCGAGGATGGATAATGGAGCTATCTGTTAAATTGGAGTAATAGATAAGTAATAACAATTAAGACTTGTTTATCTTGTCAGATTTGAGAAATGAAAGCTACTACTTGGCTCAGGGCCATGGGAATCTAGAAATCATGTGAGAATTTATTTCTCTGTTAGTAGAAATACATACATTAAACTATCTTTAAAAACTTTAAAAACATAGTGCATCTGCAACAAACCTATTTTACATTCAAAGTTGGTTTATATCAACTTGAGTGAAAAACTAACATATCGTGTGGTATATAGTGAAAAAGATTTGCTTTATTATCACAGAGCTTATGTCTTCTTGCCAAAGGGAAGACAAAAACAATAAGGAAGGAGAAAAATTTTGAATAAACACTTCATAAAAGATAATATGTAAGTAACTCACAAACATATGAAAATATTTCTAGCATGCAAATGTTAGCTTTATAATTTATAGTGAAAAATGTCACTTTATACCCACAACCAGAGCTAAAATTTAAAAAGGGACAACACCAAATGTCAGTACAGTTGTTAAGCAACTGGAACTCTCAGATATTGCTGGTCAGACTGGAAAATGGTATAATCATTTTGGAAAACTCATATGTAGTTTCTTATAAGAATAAACATTTACTTACCCTAAGACTCTGCAATTTCAATCTTACCTATTTACCTAAGAGTAACAAAAACAAAAGTCCAATGTCTCAGAGAAACAAGAGACTGTTCTTCTTCACAAGAATTAAAGTCCAGTGTAGCTCACTAGCAGTTCTGGGATTGGCTGAGGCTGTCTTGTTCTTGCATTCATGCTGATTTGATATCCCTATACTCATCTTCCTTCGTTCTCTGTGCACTGACTCCTCATCACTACTTTTCTCTCTGGTATACACATTAAACACACATTTTTTGTTTGATGTTTGCACTCTCATGCTTGACATATATATAATATATTTTTATTGATTTCAGAGAATAAGAGAGAGGGAGAGAGAGATAGAAAGAAACATCAATGATGAGACAGAATCATCAACTAGCTGCCTCCTGCACATCCCCCACTGGGGATTGAGCTCACAACCCAGGAATGTGCCCTGACCTGGAATTGAACTGTGACCTCCTGGTTCATAGGTCAACACTCAGCCACTGAGCCACACTTGCTGGGCTTGCTTGATAGGTTTTTAGGTTCCTCCAAAGATTATCATAAGCATAAGCTATTCTTACCTTGTCTCCCAGCCTCTCAGGATCCAATAGTGGCTGGATCACCCAGTTTCTTGTCCAGGATAATGTGCTAAAGAAAACAGGTGGAAGGAATTAGTGACCTATCTTTATTTTTCTGTGTTTTTTTTTCCCCCTAGATTTTATTCACTCTCTAGGGTTTTTTTGTTTGTTTTGTTTTATTTTATTTTTGTAATCTATCATCTTCTTTGCCTTTCATTTGTGTTTGTCTCCACAACACTTTTTGCTCTTCTTATATTACTAGAGGCCTGGTGCATGAAATTCATGCATTGGTAGGGTCCCTAGGCCTGGCCAGTGATCAGGGCCGATCTGTGGGGTGACGAGCAGGGCAATCGGTGGGCCCCCACTGTCACCCGCCTTGGCTGGCCTGGTGCTGCATGCTTGCCACCCCCCCCACCACCACTGCTGGTCGCTTCCCTTTGTGGGGGGCAGTTGGGGTCACTGCTGGCCCACTCACTGACCAGTCCTGCTCCCAATCATGCCGCCGCCGCTGATTGCCTCCCTCTGCGGGGCAACCGGCGGGGTGATCGGGGGGCCCCTGCTGGCACCCACCCTGGCTGGCCTGGGGCCTGTGGGCTGGGAGCAGCTCTTGAATTGAGCATCTGCCCCCTGGTGGTCAGTGCACATCATAGCGACCAGTCATTCCACTAGTCGTTCTGCCGTTCCGTCGATTTACATATTAGGTTTTTATTATATAGGATTTTCTCTTCCTGCTTTTTCTTTTGGACTGTAACTCAATCTGGCTGTTTCCTCACCTTGTGGTTATTTCTTTTCTATGGTTTCCTTCTCTAGGCTCACTACATTATTAACTTTTAGGAAGATCACATTTTTATAAGAGTTCTTCTTCTTTTATAAGGGTTCTTCTTCTCAGATGCAAACTTTTAAATAAGGAGGTAGCAAGCATGACATGTTTGGTTGGTAACTGATCCCAGGTAGCAGCAGTAAGGGGACAGGCTAGTGAGACAAGGAAAGAAAGCCTATATAGCAGTGGTTCTCAACCTTCCTAATGCTGTGACCCTTTAATACAGTTCCTCATGTTGTGGTGACCCCCAACCATAAAATTATTTTTGTTGCTACTTCATAACTGTAATTTTGCTACTGTTATGAATCATAATGTAAATATCTGATATGCAGGATGTATTTAGGCGACCCCTATGAAAGGGTTGTTCAACCCCCAAAGGGGTCACGACCCACAGGTTGAGAACCACTGTTATATAGGAAGTTGTTAACAGGCAGATGAGCAACTGAGGTTCAATCCTAAGGGGGATTTCTGGAAGACAAGGCAAAACATTACCCAGACTAATCTCTACTAAAGGATAAGGAAGATGGTGTATTTATTTACAAACTTCTATTCCTCATTGCTTGAGGGCTGCTCCCAAGATGGTTAACCATACATCCTACCTCCCCGCACTCCAAGTCTGACCATGAGTAGCAGAGTATGTTCTTTTGCACAAAGGAATCAAATAGGTAGAGAGTCACAATGATAGAACGAAGAAGCATTTGACATATAGTAGAGAGTGTGTGCTGATGGTTAGGACAGGGCACCGGTAGTGTCTGCTAAAACAGCCTTTTAAATTCAACCTTTAATGGTTGAATGTTTACTACCTTATAAATTCACAGGTAGCGTTTTGAATGGTACTTTAGGGACATGGAAATGAGACCAATGGGAAAATAAAAATAGTTCATGATGTTTTCCTGAAATATGAACACTAAGATATGTCAAGATATATACTTCTACTTATGAATACATGAAAATGGATATATTCTCTACATGGGCAAACAGAATTTGCAAATAACTATTTTGAACATTTTTATCATACATACTAAAGCATATGATCTAGTGCAGTTACTTTCTATTTTACACAATTTGCTTTTATTCAGTCTTTTTTGGGGACAGGGGGCATGGACACTTCAAAAACCACAGGATAATATTAAATGTTTTGAGTGTAAACTCTTCCAATAGCCCTTGTACTAACACTGCATTGGATAATGATAGAATATGATAGCCAATTTTTTTTCTTGCTAAAATCAGATATAAAATATAACCTTGGGGGGGGGGGCAGTCGGGGAGAGATCAATGGGGGGAAAAGGAGATTTACGTAATAATTTAAACAACAAAGAATTTAAATTTAAATATACATATGACCTAATTAAGTCATATAAAATTGAGGCTTCAATGAGAGACCTGTAAAAGCTCTCTTAGAAAAACTCTGTTGGAAAGCAGCTCTTTTTAACAGAGGCTGTTCAAAACTCACCAATCTTTCCTCTTCTTGGGAGTCCAAAACCCCAAATTGAATTAAAGGGAACCACATTGAATTAAGACATCTTAAGTTTCACCAAAGCAAATATGAATTAGACTACATGCTAGGTCTGACATTTATCAGAGTTTTACAGAAGACGAGCTCATTTTATACTTAGAGGACTAGTACATTCAGGCAAACAATAGTTCAGGGTAAAGAACATCTACAGTTAGTATTTTTAACCCCTTCTATAAGTGATATGCCTTCCTAGAATTTGGGTAGTGGATTGTGATACTTTTGTGCTATAAACGGAGGATTTACCCCCTTAGACTTTAGTCTCTAAATGCCATCTCTCACATGCTGCTAGAGTTCTAGGGGATCTCCCCACTTCTCAAAAACTTCCAGTGCTGATTCTACCACTGGGCCAATGAAAACCTTCAAGATGCCAAGGACAGCCAGGACAACCTTCTGAGAAATAGGGGTCCCACTGATGGACTCACATTAGCTCTCTAATAGTTGTTTTAGAGAAAGTATATCAGTAACGGGTTTCACAATGGTCCAGTTTTCTTGAATAATCATGATGTTTCTGAATCTCATCTTTGACATCTATTTTTTATTGGCTGCAGGAAGAAATTGTATCTTCCCTTATAAATCTAAGGTTTCCTAGCTTTTGAAACCATTTTGCTCTGTAATGTTTTCAAGTGCTCATTCCTCACTTCCATTTTGGTGATCATCATCTCTTCTTTGAAGGCTCCTAGCATCTTGCAGTAAGAAAAGATAGTATTTTAGGAGATTATTGCACTGTGAAATGCAGGGTTCCTAGAATCTCGGAGCCCCATAGCAAGGTAAATATTTACTAAAACCAGCCTTTATTGAGCCCAAATATGCTGAGGAATTTTCTAATCAGTGTGATATAGTGGTGGACAAAAAAAATGAACCTGGGCTCATTAAGCTTGTAGTCTAGTCAGCCGTGGCCGGCAAACTGCGGCTCGAGAGCCACATGCGGCTCTTTGGCCCCTTGAGTGTGGCTCTTCCACAAAATACCACGTGCAGGCATGCATGTACAGTGCGATTGAAACTTTGTGGCCCGTGCGCAGAAGTCGGTATTTTGTGGAAGAGCCACACTCAAGGGGCCAAAGAGCCGCACGTGGCTTGCGAGCCACAGTTTGCCGAGCCGCAGTTTGCCGACCACTGGTAGTGGATTAGAATTCAGTGTTCGCCAGCCTGTGGTGTGTGGACCACTGGTGGTCTGTGAGGTCTGAAAGGTTGGCGACAGCTGGATTAGATAATGCAAAATAATTTTTAGTGTCCTTGGTAGATGAGTGTTCCAAAGTAAAGTGCAATGTACATAAACCATGGAAAAGAATTTGAGCACAGATTTGGAAAGATTCCACCCTAGTTATGTGAAGGCAGTGATGCACCATAAAATAATCTATTATTCATACTTTAATTTTAATATATGTATTATACTTACTGTCTAAAATATAGACATTTCAAATGGGTTGCTCATTTAAAATTGACCTATACAAAATTGTTTTTCATTCTTTCTCTTTCACGTTATATTTATTTCTGCACTTAATCAAAAATTTTTGTGCCTCTTTTCTCATAATATAGTTTTTTCTATCTAAGGCAGTGGTTCTCAACCTTTTGGCCCTTTAAAACATTTCCTCATGTTGTGACCCCCAACCATAAAATTATTTTCGTTGCTACTTCATAACTGTAATTTTGCTGTTATTAATCGTAATGTAAATATCTGATATGCAGGATGGTCTTAGGCAACCCCTGTGAAAGGGTAGTTCGACCGCCAAAGTGCTCACGACCCACAGGTTGAGAACCGCTGATCTAAGGCCAGTGTGATTAAGACTGTAAAATTATACAAACAGATCATTGTTCCTGCTATTGTTTTTCCCTTAAATAAAATATATTACATAAACTATTCCAATTAGTGATGGAATTAGTGTATATTCCTACTGTATTGAAATTTAACTGAAATAAAAGTCACTAATACAAATTAGTATTTCAGTCCCTTTAACAACCAAGGTTTCAATTTTCTTAGGGCATCTAATACACTACGTAAAATTTCCCCCCTTCAATTTTTGTCCTTGAATGTTTAAGCATTTATTTATATATTGATTCATTAACCCAACATGCATTTATTCAGTGCCTGCTAGAAACTACTTGATAAATTCTCTGTATGTTGACTTTATTCAAAATCAAGCAAAAGAATGTTCCCAGATTGTCATATGCAGTGATGCAACAAGATGTAATGGATATGAACTATTTTAATGATTCTTGTCATGCTGTTTTAATATTTCTCTAAGCTGGGGTGTTTTTATTTTTTATTTTTTGAGCATTTTAATTTATTATATTCTTTACTTATTACAGTTGCACCCTGAAGCTAGCTAGCAAAGGATGCCATTTTGAAAATCTTAGCAATAAACAGAAGTTGACTTGCCAACACATTTGTTTTGTTTTCAGATCTCTTATAATTCTGAAGGTCAGAAATCTATAATCAGATGTTTTCAGGAAAGCATTTATTCTGGAAACTTTGGAGGAGAATCAATTTTCTTGCCTTTTTAGTTGCTAGAATCCATTTGTACTCTTTGGCTCATCGTACCTTCCTTAAGTCACTCCAATCTTGCTTCCATTATCATCTACTACTAAGGCTGATTCTCCTGCCTTCCTATTATAAGAATTCTTATGATTGCATTATACTTACCAGGATAATGTCTCCCTCTCAAGATCTTTAACATAATCAGTCTGCAAAATCCCTTTTGTCACATAAGGTAGAATATTCCCAGGATCTAGGGAATAGGACATGATATTCTTGGTGGATCTGAATTTTAATTTAGACACAGTGAGTAATGAGCTATGTGACCTGGAGTATGACAGATTATGTTACTGGGCCTCAATTTCTTCAACGATAAAAGGAAAAGAGTGATGTAATTTCTAATTATATTCTAGCTCCCATAATTTATACTTTACAAGCATAATAACAAGGCCATAGCATATGATGTTAAAGATATGACTCCTGAAACCAAAAATAAGTTTTAGAACAAACTATTTTTGTCACTTAGGACTGATGCAGTCCCTGGCCAGGTAGCTCAGTTGTCCTGATTTTCGAGGTTGCGGGTTTGATGTCTGGTCATGGCACATACAAAATCAACCAATGAATGCATAAATAAGTGGAACACCCAATAGATGTTTCTCTCTCACTCTTTCCCTTCCTCTCTCTCTATACTCAAAACAAAACAAAACACTGCTGCAGCTTGGAAGCAACTGTTTGCATTCTGTACCATAATATTTGAAGTGGTTTCTATGACTTTTATCTATAAACTAGAGGCCCAGTGCATGAAATTTGTGCACACAGGAAGGGGGAATCTCTCAGCCCAGCCTGCGCCCTCTCACAGACCAGGACCCCTTAGGGCCATGGTCAGGCTCACGAGCCACATATGGCTCTTTGGCCCCTTGAGTGTGTCTCTTCCACAAAATACCACATGTGGGCGCGAGTACAATGTGATTGAAACTTCATGGCCCATGTGAAGAAGTCGTTTTTCGGCCTGGGCATGTCTATTTTGAAAAAGTACTATTGATATTTGGCTCTGCTGACTAATGAGTTTGCCGACCACTGCCTTAGGGGATGTCCGACTGCTGGTTTAGGCCCAATCCTGGCTTCTGGCTGAGCAGCGCTGCCCCTGTGGGAGCACACTGACCACCAGGGGGCAGCTCCTGCATTGAGCATCTGCCCCCCCCACCCCCCACCCCTGTGGTCAGTGCACATCATAGTGACTGGTTGACCAGTCCTTCCTGTTGTTCTGTCATAAGGGTCACTTAGGCTTTTGTATATAGAGATAAGAAAAATAAGTGAGTTGAAGTTGTTATTCTAAGTTAACACTTCTGACCAAGGGTACAGAATCCAGTTTTACCTTTTATGGTCCCTTGGTTCACTCCAGGGTTTGTCATCTAAGAACAATATATTAGCACAAATTCAAGTTTCCCCTGATTTTTTTTCCTTTTATTTTGTTAGATATGTTTTTAGAAGCACTATTTTTAGAAATATCATGCCTAAAAAGCAGTAGTGCATAATTTATGCATCCCAAATAGTATTAGATTCTCTCCCTATGTCTCAAAGCCCATATCAGCACTGTGTATCACATCGCTATCTAGGCCTCTGCAGACAATCATCTGAAAGTAATCGTATCATTTGATTGGTAAACATATATTTATATATTTGTGTCATTGTTTGACTTTTGTCAACATTGTTAGACTTGTTTTTTTTTCCAATTGTTAGACTTAAAAATTTCAGGGAGACAATATAAGAATTTAAGAGGAAATAAATATCTGGACCTTTCCAGGAATATTAGGAATCAAATAATCTTAACATGGTGCCACTGCCCCATTGGTGAATAGGCCAGGAACTCTAAAACTCTTCCGTCTTTGTTCTATACATGGTTTCTATGATTTTCTATGAACCAATCTCGATTATGTGTAGAAGAAACTACTTTACTTACTCTTAGATGTCTTGGATAAGATTTTTAATCAGGGTAGCTTTCTTATCTATCTAACTCCCGGCACCCAGATTGTATTAAGCCTTCTCCTGTCACATCATAAGTCAAGTTTATATTAATATATTATATTAATATGTATTTCACTAAAATAATGAGTTAGCCACTTAAGAAGATACCTGTGGTAGAGGGGACAGATCTCACTTCAAATCTAAGTACTCACACTTACCAGCTGATGACCTTACCCAACACATACAACCTCTCTAGATATTAGTGTTTTCATCAATAAAATGAAGTGAATAACATAGAGTAGTTAACTTTAAAGGGGCTCTTAGCTTTGAAATTTAATTTCCTACCTTTTTTGGATTTTTTACTTTGCCAGCTTAATTACTGTCTAGTGATAGAATCTACTTTTGTCCTCTAAATTTATTACCCTTTTTAGTTTTATTCAGAAGTCTATATCACTATTTTTTAAATAACATACTGATTTCACTTCATCAAGTTCAAATATTAAAGAAAATTATTACATTCTTTTACCTTAGGGGGCAAATACCAGATCCTAGATTTTAATCTGAAACTGTGTGGGGGAGGGGAGCAAGAAAGGTACCAGGTGTCAGACCGGACCTGGGTTCAGCAACCTCGGTACTTGAGTTCTGGTTGAAAAAATTCAGAACCAAGACTCAAACTATAAGAGGACATTTATTTAGAAAACCACGGAGGTAGAAGAAGTAATTCATAGAAGAAATGGGCTGAGGAAACAAGTTATAGAAGCAAAGAAAGGGCCCTTGGAGTTTGGGAGGAAGGTAATGGTAATGTGCCCCTGGGAAGGGAAAGGGGACAAGGACACGGAAGGGAGGGGAGGAAAAGGTACAGCTTCACTCCTGAAGGGAGAGTGTGAGGGTCCTCTGTCCCAGGGGTTTTCAGGGTGGAGATTTTAGGGGAAGGCCCAGAGGAAGATCTCAAAAGAATATTCCGCAGCTTTCCAGGTTTGTCCTTGCAGGGACCAGGTCCCCACTGATTGATTGGTTGGCACCAGGGTATGGGGTCATTATCCAATGCAGCTGGTCCTGAGGCCAGCCTTGGCATCACTTGTCTAGTTTTACTGCTTTTCTGGGCCTGGAGCTGAAATACAACTGATGCCTAGATGTTATCTTTAGGGAGGAACGGTCAGGGGGTTAAAATGCCATGACCGTTGATATGCCATGGGAGGGAAGGTCACCCTGGGGTCTAGGTCCCACCATACAACTGTCCTTTGCTAAGCTCCTAGGGCTTTCTGCTCTGGTGACTTTCTGTACCTAGTTCATCATCCTTGCTCTGCTCATATTTAACCATCTACCACACAACTTCACATAGATTTTTGGGGTTTTTAAAATATAGGTGGGTTTTTTGTTGTTGTTAATCCGATGATATTTTCGCATTGATTTTTGAAGAGAGTGGAAGGGAGGGGAAAGACAGGAAGAGAGAAACATTGACGTGAGAGAGACACATCAGTTGGTTGCCTCCTGCATGCGCCTTTTTAAAAAAAATATTTTTACTTATTTCAGAAGGAAGGGAAAGGGAAAGAGTGAGAGAAACAATGATAAGAGAGAATCATTGATCGGCTGCCTCCTGCATGCCCCCTAGTGGGGATGGAGCCCTCAACCTGGGCATGTGCCCTGACCAGGAATCAAACCGTGACCTTTTGGTTCAGAGGTCAACACTCAACCACTGAGCCACATCAGCCAGGCCGAGGTACGTGCCTTTGACCAGAATCAAACCTGGGACCCTTTGGTTCACTGGCCAACACTCTATCCACTGAGCCAAACTGGCTAGGGCTTTATATAGTTTTATTGATTTCAGAGAGGAAGGGGGAGAGAGAGAGAGCGCAGCCGCAACCCAGGCATGTGCCCTGACTGGGAATGGAACTGTGACCTTCTGGTTCCTAGGTAGATACTCATCCACTGAGTCACACCGGCTGGGCAAGTTTTTTTTATTATTGTTTTTGTTTGTTTGTTTTGTTTGCTTTTTAACATACAAACAGGATACCTTTTATAGTAGTTACAATACCAATGATCAGTACAATTTTTTTTCAAGAAATGGGAAAATTAAATCACTTTTATTTTAATACGAAGAAGGATGTCTCACTGATCTTACACAGACATGTACCACAAGGCCTATTGAATTGCCACGGCATTCCCTGGACTTAGCACTAAGTATCTGGATCAAGCAAGCAGTGAATGTTGGATAAAATAGATGTGAATGGATTTCCCAGAGAAAGAGCTAAGAAAAGCCAGGAACTTTTGTTACAAAAAGATCTAACTTTTATGAGAACTAGATGTATAAATTTAGAACTATCAAAGTCTTAAAGAATTATTCTACCCTAAATCCCTCCCTTTGCATAAGAGACACATCGATAGGTATTAAAAAGCACTTGAATTAAAATCCAGATCTCAAAAAACACCCACCTGTGTGTTTTGCCAGGATTCATTATTCCAATGTCTTGCCTTTCTCAGAAATTACATGGCTTGGTATTTACAGAGAAAACATCAGCCTGGTGGTTTCAGTCTCTTGTGTTCTTTTCTCCTTTTATTTGCTTCCCCTTATCTGCCTTCTCTCTTTCTTATCTAAGCAGTCTCACTCTCCTTATCAGAGGATTGGGGCACTGTTACTTGACATGTAATTTACATCCACTGAAAGCCTAAAGTTACTGTATCAACCCGTCCTCTCCATCTTACAGATAAGAACTACCAATCAGGATAAGGCTTTAGTTCTTAGCTTGTACTATTAAAGTTTACATCTGATTGCTAACTTCAAATATGTTATTACATTTGCATATTTGCTGCTACAGATAAATTGCTGTGGTGAGGTATCCCTGGGCATCACAGTTCCTAAGTCTGTTTTGAGACCTGAATTAAAAGTCATTTGCTTCTCTTCCAGACTACAAATGTTCCCAGGAAACTGTTTATTATAGAACCTTGCTTTCTGATTTTGTAGAATAATAAAAAATAAAATGCTATCTCCTTGTCAAAACAGTTTCTTTTCATGGGAACATTCTTTCTACCTGAATTTGATGATAATGGTATATTTTCATTAATAAGCCTTAAAGTAAACAATAACACTACAAGTAAACATTGTGTGACACAAGAACCATGCAATTGTAGGGATTCTAAACATAGCAGATATGGTAAATTACTCATTAATTGCATTTGAATATCATAGTCTGAAGGTTGTTATAATTTTTAACTGATTATTTATGATTATAAAATTAGACTTGTTATTTAAAAGGAACTAGTTGTTCTGTTCACTGATTGAGAGGATATATTTTAAAGGCAAATTGATTAAATCTACAAGTTAATTGTCTGGCTCATCTGACACTTGGCTGCAGGGCTGGTGTCATGGGCTGTAACCTGTACCATCACCCAGAATTTGTTCATAGAAGGGCCCCATCCTTGGTTTAATGCTCCAGTGTCACCATCTTGAATTTTTAATACTTTGTGAACAAGGGGTCCTGCATTTTCATTTTACATTGTAACTAGTCCTGCTTGGCTATAAGTTACATGAAAGAAATCCCAATGAATGCCAGTATTTTAAAAAAGGTGGCAGTCACTTTGGATTTGGTTAATGTTCTGCAAAGGTGGCCATGTTCCTTTCTACAAAACAAAGACATGCAGTAAAGTCATTTAAAATATAACTAATTCATAATTCTCTGGGAAATAAATCTATAGTAAAGTGAAGCATGCTTTAAAACCAGCAAGAGAAAGAAGGAAGGTGTTTGAACAAGAAATATTAAGCTATTAAATGCTATTAAAGAGGTACATTTAGAGACTCTTCCTATGGAGATTTTCTTAAGTAAATAAACAAACAAAAACCAGCAACCCTGAAATACTAACATAAAGCATTGTTTTAACTTTTTAAAGTTATATTAAATATGTTTGTTTTGCCAATATAATGAGAAACATTCAAATGACGATTTTTTAAAAGTTAGATTTGTTTATAAAAAAAATACTTAGAATTTTATCACCTACTCTTTTTTTCTATCTTTATTTAGCTATTCTTCATGACAAAACCATAGCTTTTAACTTTAACTCCTGGAGAACACAGTCATGGGTTGATGTATGACATAGGAATCAAGAATTAGGATAAAGGGCAAGCAGTGGCCAAGTAAGAACAGTAGTAGGATATCAGAAACCTTACCTACCTTGGCTTAGGCTTTAAAATGATGGCTATAAAAAAAATAGACACATTTGTGAATGTCTTTCCAGCCCACAAAATCCTTTAACCTTCCTACACCTACCCACATCAGCAAATTGGGCTCCACCAAATGGTCCCAAATGACTGGGCCTCTGACCCAAGGTGAGTCAATAAAGGCCCATTTCCCTGGAACCTGAGTACACATGTGTGTGTGTGTGTGTGTGTGTGTGTGTGTGTGTGTGTTCATGTTTCATCTATCAATGCAGACCCAACTTTTCCTAACCATGCTATTTCATTTGGAAAAAGCAACACAATGAAACAATACAGCACTCTAGAATATCAAGTTTACCAAGTTGAAATATCTAATAAATAGCTTCAACAACTTGTCCTAGCCCCCCAAAAATTATTTCAGGATTTTGGATGTATAGTCTGAGCACGGTTAACATATTGCACTTGTCCTCATGCTTTGGCAGCACACGATAACTTAACAGGTGCATCCCAGGAGGCTTTTTGTGTAGTCTGTTCATTTTTAGCAAGAAAATGTCCTCTTGATGTTTACTGAGCTGTTGCCTTTTACCTGCCAAGTGATTTCATGTGGAATAATCTCCCATGCAACAGTTCATACAATAATCTATAGATGCAGGAAGAACTTCCCCATAGGACACTAGAGATAGGGCAATCACTCATCCCAGTCCTGCCCTCCTTCAATGAATTTACCCAGCATCTGTTTTAAAGGCTGATTACATCACTTCAGGAGGCTGTCTGTCTCTGACTGATAAAGGGGCAGTTAGCAAAAGGAAATGCTTACGTTCTCCATGTTTCTTCATTAAAAATGTCCTCTCACTCTTTGTACTTGGGTGCAGTATACGGGCCAGAAACTTCCACAAGAACAAAAATCAAAATGATTCATCTCTCAGAAAAGACTGGCCCACCTCACCAACAAAAGGCTTTTCAGCAGAGAACATTGATTTAGGTCTCACCAAAATTACTTTTTATGCTTTCATGTAAGTGGCTTTTTAAAAAATCTGCATCTACTTATAGATGATAGCATTAAAGATTTAATTGAAGATAGGAAGCAGTTTGACACAAGAGGAATTTGGGATTGTTGCAGCCCTGAACTTTTTTTTCAGCACTTCCCCATTGAGACAACACAACCCTCCCAGGGGCTCCCCTTCCACGTACTGTAATGACATCACAGGTGGCATGAGCACTCTCTGGTTTCTTAGAAAGAAACAGGGCTGTTCTCCATACTGCATCCTAACTGTGCTTGCAAATAGAAAATAATACAATTTTTTTGTAGTTTTCCAAAATACTTAAAATTCTAGCAATGGAATTTTGCCCAGGTGGTTCCTGAAGGTGCACTGTCAGCCAGGAACAGTTAGTGTGCTCCATGCTGCCCAGGCTGGAGCGTCTGGCTTTGTGGCTCTCCCTCCCCTGGAAATATATTCATGGTCTGAGAAGTTTTTTCTGCCAGATTATAAATGAGACTATATCTTCTCTCCCGGGACTGCTGGTCTTTTCCCATTAGTTATGGTCTCCTGACCACACAGCTTATGTCTTGAAATTTAAATCTTGATTTAAAAATCAAATTAGGCTGACCTTGTCTTAACACGCTGGTTTGGAGCTCCTCTACCAGAGAGTGTACTCTCCGAGTTCTAATGTCCACGTGCTCCGTGCACCACTGATTGCGAATGAAAAGGAAACAGCAAACATGCTGCAATTCTTGAACATTTCAAAAAGGAACACTAGTGTCCATCCTAGGGAGGAATATGACCGGTTGAGAAAGAAGTAATATTTTTTTTAATATATTTTATTGATTTTTTACAGAGAGGAAGGGAGAGAGACAGAGAGTCAGAAACATCGATGAGAGAGAAACATCGATCAGCCGCCTCCTGCACACCCCCCACTGGGGATGTGCCCACAACCCAGGTACATGCCCTTGACCGGAATCGAACCTGGGGCCCTTCAGTCCGCAGGCCAGCGCTCTATCCACTGAGCCAAACCGGTTTCGGCAAGAAAGAAGTAATATTTTAGGAAACACTGTAACTTCAAATTAAATTTTTCCATAGGACCTAACACAGGTCAAAGCAGAAGTGAGGTTTCACATTAACAGACACCTAGAGTTCCATTGAAAACCACTGAAGTAAGCAAAGAATGGACTTGTGCGTGGGTTTTAATGTCTATTATTGTACATGGTCTAGGACATGGGTCACAAATTCAAATGTCTTCAGAAATAAAAATTTAACAAAGGGAAATGAAGCCCTGTTTATAGTGTATGTCCCATCTACAGGGCAGCCTCTGATGACGTTTTTCAAATATAGACATGGTGAAACATTTTTGGAGTGTAGGGTAGGTGTAAGAGTTGTCAAATGTACTGATTTTTCAGAAAGAAAGAGTAGCAGATTTTTCATGTAAAATATCCTGATTTTTAAATATTGGCAGCTAATTAACCAAAGAAAACTCAGCTATATGCCAAATCTAGACCTCAGTGGAATTCTTGTAGATTACCACAATTTGGGTTTCTAAAGCTTTGTATCTCATTAACTTGATTTTATCATGACCCTGAGAATATGACCATTTGTTACCACTAGGATAGCTATTGCCCAGTCTAACCAGTTTCTCACCTGAGTACGTCCAATACTTCCTATTGGTCACTCTTGTTCTCCCTAATCCACTCTTCTCTCAGATGTCAGAGCAATCTTTTCCAAAATGCAAATCAGATCTTGTCACTCCTCTTCTCAAATCTCTCCATGATTAACTATCACAATAAGATTAAAATTCAAATACCTTAACTCCACAAACACCATTTTATGAACCAGCCCAAGTCACCACTTAACTTACCTCCTGCTGCTTTCCTTTTACCACCATCTTTAAATACTCCAAAATTTTGAAAAGTCATCACTGATACAGATATCTCACTTTCTCCTTCTGAGTCTTTTCCTCCCATATTTCCCCCCATAACAATAATACTTCTCCCCCATTTTTCATGTGTTAATCCTACCACTTATTCAAAGCTTGCCTAAAAAGCCATAACCCTCTAGATAACTTTTATGTTATAGTAACTGATACTTACTTTGAACTAACATAGTATCTCATTGGAAAATTCTTATGGAACTATTACATGTCAACATTCTATATGTCATTAAAATAAACACAAACTTAATATCTATGTATATAAAATAGATTGCTTATAATTGATATTAAATTCATGTAGAATAGTGTTGAGTTAAACTCATTGTTAGTTTCTCCACAGGTTAGATATAGTTTGAGTCTCAGTTAAGATCAATCTCAGCTGCATATCTGAGAAAACCACAACAGGTGGCTTACATCCAAAGGTAGATATTAAAGGATAGAAAGGTGGCTTCACAGTGGTCAAGACCTCAGATTTCTTCAGCTGCTGCTGCACAACAATCCCTTCAACAGGGGTCCCATTCTCAATATGGCCTGACTATTCAAGTTGCTTCTGAATTTCTAACCATAGCATTAATGTTACAGAAGAGAAGAAAGGTGGGAAGTACAACACAGCATCCATGACAAGATTGATTTCCCTAACATAAAAGAACACAATAAGGTTGAAACTCAATGTAGAAAAAGATATATCAAACAAATACTATTATTGTTTACATTAGACAAAAGACCTCAAAGGGAAAAACTACTAGAGATTAAGAGAATTACTACATAAAAATATAATTTTAAATCCTTCAGGAAGATATGAAAATTTAAAAATTTTATACCTCTAACATATCTGTCTCAAAAATATACATAGTAAAAATTGTCAGAATTACATAAGAAATATATCAATCTACAATCATAATGGGAGATTTTAAAAATATATTTTTTTATTGATTGAAGGGAGAGAGAGAGACAGAAATGTCAATGATGACAGAGAATCATTGATTGGTTGCCTCCTGCACACCCCCTACTGGGGATCGAGCCTGAACCCTGAGCATATGCCTTGACCAATAATCGAACTGTGACCTCCTGGTTTATAGATTGATGCTCAACTACTGAGCCACACTGGTCAGACATAATGGGAGATCTTAACATAACTTTCTTAGTAACTGATAGATATAAGATAAATGAAATGGATAAATCCCTATAAAAACATAACTTACCATAACTGGATCATGAAGAAGTACAAACCAGATTACTCCTATATCCATTAAAATAAAAC
Source organism: Myotis nattereri (assembly GCF_964212035.1). NCBI lineage: Eukaryota > Metazoa > Chordata > Mammalia > Chiroptera > Vespertilionidae > Myotis > Myotis nattereri. The sequence goes on from NC_138087.1 coordinate 47,613,714, forward strand.
AGTATTGTTAGTCTTCTTACAGAGAACTTTAGGTCTAGTAGTTTTACTGGCAAATTCAGACAAATATTTAAAGAACTGAGTAAGTCCATTCTTCCACAATCTTTCAGAGAATCAAAAGAAAACTGGAACAATCCCCAATTCATTTTATGAAACTAGCATGACATTGATACCATAATCTGATAACAAGTGTATAACAAAGGGAAAACATTACTCCTGAATTTATTGCATAAATCATATAAATTTTAAACATAAGATAAGTATAGAGAATCCAGCAGTATATGAATACATGAATACATCATGACCAACTTAGTTTTATCCCAGTATTGAGAGGTTTGTTTAGTATTAGCAAATCAATTAATGCAAATTAATGAATTAAAAAGATATGAGGAAAACATATGTTAAAATGAGTCACTTCTTCTATATAAAACCTCTAACACACCAGAAATAGAAGCCATAGAAGATGTTTGTGTTGCTCTGCTGCACATGGTTTCTGACTTTGATTTTGGCACATGTATTTTTTATCTCATCTCAAGCATTTGGCTGGGCATTTCTCTGCCTTCCTGCTTCAGGACTCTCTAGAAGGCATAAAGGCCTTTGCACAGGCAGCTCAGAAAAGCTAAGCAGTTGATGCATAGACAGTAGTCAACCAATGGGTTTTAGAGTTCTTAGAAAAGTATATGAATGATACAAATAATTAAAGCATATAAAACTGAGAGACTGGCCATTCTATAACATTCTCAGAGAAAGGCTTAATTATAAAAGGACATAGAATTTCAAACCTATTTTCTTTTGGAAAATACAAACGCATTGAACATCTCCTTTGTGAGTACTATGAGAATAAGTTATACAAGACAAAACTTGAATCCTCCAGGAGTCCATAGTTGGGCAAAAGAGCAGCACTGATAAACTGATTAAGACATACTATATGACTTTGGGCTGTGGGCATACAATGAATATGAAGATCATGTATAATAGAAATGTACACTTAAAATGTTTATACTCTTATTAACCAATGTCATCTCAATAAATAAAAAGAAAGAAAAAATCACCATACTATATGAAATGCTAAAATAGAGATCGAGGTAAGGTGCTATGGGAACATACAGAAAAAAGTTTCTAGCCTGGCTGGAGTGGCTCAGTTGGTTGAGCTTGGTACTGTGCACTGAAAGATTGCTGGTTCAATTCCTGGTCAGGGCATACACCTGGGTTGTGGGTTTGACACCCCCCCCCAATTGGGGGTATGTACAGAAGGCAACCAATTGATGTTTCTTTCATACCCATATTTCTCTTCTCCTCCTCCTCCTCCTCCTTCTTCTCTTCCTCTCTCTCTCTCCACCTATCTCGAAGCATGTCCTCAGGTAAGCATTTTTTTAAAAACCAACTGTCTGATGTTACCTAAAGAAGTCAGGGACACTGTATTGGGAGAATTTTAACAGTGCCTTGAAAGTTAAATAGAATCCAAAGCAGGCAAGGGGATGGAATAGGCATTCCAGAAGAGGGAACATAGATCAAGAAGTTGAAAGAGCATGCTCCAGGAAGAACTGAGTGGATAGTCTGTACAGTGTAGAGTAGGGATCACAAAGAGAGACCACGAGGACAGGAGTTCAGAGAGATCACTACGAATTTATATTCTACTAGAAGCCCAGTGCACAAATTCGTGCACAGGTGGGGTCCGGCCGGCCTGGCCTCAATCAGGGTGGATTGGGACTGGGCCTGTCAGGAGGAGGAGATGGCAGGAGGTTGGCCACCTGGCCCACCCTAATCAGGATGATCAGGGCTGAGCGGAGGGGCCACAGGCAATTGGCTGGCGGGCCCTGCCCCCGATTGGGGTTGGGGAGCCGACTGGGGGGGGGGGGTGGTCGGCCATGGGGAGGGACTTTGGGCAGTGGGCTGGCTGGCCCCACCCCCAAATGCAGTGGGGGATGCCGATCGGGGACCAGCAGCCTGGGGGAGGCACCATGGGTGGTTGGCCGGCCGACCCTGCCCCTGATCAGGGTGGAGGGCCAATCTGGGGTGAGGCCAGTCGTGGGGAGGGGCTGCAGGAAGTTGGCCAGCCAGCCCCACCCCCTATTGGGGTGGGGGCCATAAGGGGTGGGGCCATCCAGGTGGAGGGGCTCTGGGCCGATCAGGGTGGTGGGGGCCCATAGGGAGTGGGGCTGATGCGGGGGAGGGACTGCAGGCCTATCATGGTGGGGCAGGCTGATCAGGGTAGGGTGTTTGGCCAGCCAGCCCCACACTTGATCAGGGTGGGAGAGTCAGGTAGTGGGCAGTACTTATTAAAGGATACTTTTGAGAATAGTAACTGGGAAGAATGGAAAAAGAGCAGGTTTGAGCAGAGGAATAAGTAAAGTTGCAATGCTGGCCAGGGATCAGCCTCAGCAAACCACATAGAGCTCTTGGGTCAATGGGGGAAAAAGGAGACATATGTACCTGATCAGTCGGTTCGCTGGCCATAGCGGGCATCATAGTGACTGGTCGTTATGGTCCTTATGGCGTTATGGTCGCTGGCTTTTTATATACATAGATATGCTCTGAGAACTTTTGATGTGTTTACAATTAGACAATAACATAATAATCTGTTAAAATTATTAAGTTAGAAGACAATTTAGTTGATAGAAACAAAGTTTAAGGCTTCATGATGCCGGAAGTCTTCATTCCCAAGGGTCCAGAGAACTGCAAAAAGGAGTGGAAATCAGGAAGCTTTTACAGGATAAACAATAAGGAACAAGGAAGAGAAAAATAGAAAATGAATAAGAAACTAGGGAGTAAATCTAGAGCCTGGAGATGGCATGGCATTTGAGGCTGGTTGAGGGGATGTACTATGTTTCTCGTCAGGCAAAACATTTCCAGGGACAGGAAAGTTATCTTAGTTTCAGTTTGCTGATATGGAACACCTGGCAGGAGCAGCTTTATCTTAGGCCTAGAAATTTATTTCAATATAGCTTTGCACCAGAAATGTTGAAAAATGAGTTCTAAATTGGCAAAGGAAAATCTAGTACCATTTTTACATCAATAGTGTCTATAAAGTTTGGAAAATCAGCAGGGATAATCCCAATACATTCTCCTCCTTAGAGAGAAATGGATCTGATATTTGTTCTTGAACTGAGTGTATTATAGAAGAAGATAGAACTGCCAAACAGCATTAAATATACTTTTCTTCTTTTAATATTTAAGAAAACAAACCATAAATTTAAGAAATTAAAAATCTAGATTTGTCTGTCTGTTTAGCCTTAGGTATCTACATCAATGCTGCTCAGTAGATCTGATTTGAGTCAAACACTGATTAATATATTCTAAACTCCTCATCAAGAAATACACATGATTTTTAATAATTTAATTATTTTTTAAAAACCCTTAAGATTAGATATTAGAAAATGGAAACAAAGCAAAACCAAAGAACACCTCTATTGAAAACATTAAAGAACTAATGCGTAACAAAGAACATTTTCTCTGGTACAGAAAAATATTTTTGTATTTCCTCTCATGCTGAGGCACTAAAAATGATTTTTTAAAGTGACAAATTTCATCAGACCATTAATAATGTAGTTACCCACCTCAAAGTATATTGTCCTTTCTATTGCTAGGATGGAAAGATTGGGGTGAACTAATGATATTAGATACAGATTACATGTTTTGAACAGATATGAGCATTTTTTAGAGCACCAAACAAGCATGAAAGACAACTCCATATTGATTGTGGGATTATTTTACTAGTTTTTGAAAGATGTTATGAACTATAATCTTTGAGTTTACTTTAAAATATATATATATATATATGTATTTAAATACATATGTATATATATGTATTTAATTTATATATATGTATTTAAATATATTTTATTGATTTTTTTGCAGAGAGGAAGGGAGAGGAAGAGATAGAAACATCAATGATGAGAGAGAACCATTGATTGGCTGCCTCTTGCACACCACCTACTGGGGATGGAGCCCATAATCCCTAGCAAGTGCCCTGACCTGAAATCAAACCCATGACCTCCTGGTTCATAGGTTTATGCTCAACCACTGAGCCACACTGGCCAGCCATTGAGTTTACATTTTAATAGGGATGCATGGATTAGTCTTTCTACCAATTTCACCCTTTTATCTGGTCACTTGGTGGCATTCTGAGTCATCAATTTTTTGTGTGAATATTTGTGCCCAAGTATTTTACTCCTCTTCCATCAACACTATCTTTACTATCAGAGCAAAATTTTGAATTAGATATTTGGAAATGTGTTTCTGCAATTAAGAATACTGTACTTACAAAATAGGTCTTAAAAATAGGAAATAACTGTCACTCTGTATTCCCTTCTTTGCTTTTTAATGTTAGGCACATAAAAACTAAAATGAATCCTAGGGTACAGCAACAAATATTGTTAAGGCAAGAAATAAATGAAAGAACTTACCAATTTTTAAGTCTTCTTAGATTAACTCAAAGGCTGGCAAACTTTTTTATAAGTGGCCAGATAGTAAAATTTTAGATTACGTGTGACTACTACTCAATCTCAACTACTCAACTTTGCCAATGTATCACAAAAGCAACCACAAACATAGGTTAGTGAATCATCATAGTTATGTTCTAACATATCTTTATTTACGGACACTGAAATTCAAATTTTATATAATTTTAATATCACAAAATATTTTTATTTTTCTGTGACTTTTTTAACAATTAAAAAAGTAAAAACCAACCTTATTTCATGTTTTGTATAAAATCAGGCAGCAGGCCAGAATTGTGGTCCATAGTTTGTAGATCCCTGGATTGGACACATATGGTGGATATGAATTTTATTATATAACTAAAGTGTGCAAAGATCTGACATTTTAAATTTCCCCTATAATGTAACTTATTTCAAAATATAAGCCTCCTTTCAGGTAGAATAAAAGAAATTGTTTGCCCAGCATTGGAGTTAAATTTTTAGGAAGTTGATATAATGATACAACATCTTGGTCTGAGTATGGGTTAGGGCAGTGATGGCGAACCTTTTGAGCTCAGCGTGCCAGCATTTTGAAAAACCCTAACTTAACTCTGGTGCCACGTCACATATAGAAATTTTTTGATATTTGCAACCATAGTAAAACAAATACTTATATTTTTGATATTTATTTTATATATTTAAATGCCATTTAACAAAGAAAAATCAACCAAAAAAATGAGTTCGCGTGTCACCTCTGACACATGTGTCATAGGTTCGCCATCACTGGGTTAGGGGGTATCTGTCTTTATCATCTATTCATGCTGTCATCTCCTAAGAGCTTGATTCTCTTCTGTCTGTTGATTAAAAAAAAAAAAAAAACTGTTGAGTTATTCTTTGCCTCCAATAACAAGGCTTCTTTCTTCTTCTGTATTTTATACTCACACTAGAGCCTTGGTTCACAACATTCATGCACTGGAGGGGAGGTGTTCCTCAGCCCGGCCTGCATCCTCTCACAATCCAGGACCCCTTTGTGGACATCCCCCAAAGGGTCCTTAGCACTGCCAGGAAGGCAGGACATCCCACGAGGGGTCCTTAGCAGACATCCCTCAAGGGGTCCTTAGTGCTCCCACAAAGGCAGGAGAGGCTCCTGCCACTGCGCCAGCCCAGCTTCTGGCTGAGTGGCACTCCCACTGTGGGAGCACACTGACCACCAGGGGCAGCTCCTGTGTTGAGCGTCTGCCCCCTGATGGTCAGTGTGCATCATAGGGACCTAATGTTCTGCCATTTGATCAATTTGTATATTAGGGTTTTATTATATAGAATCATTCTCTTTCCTGAATTGTGCTCAAGCACGGGCACACCATGAGCTGCTGAACTTTCTACTTAGCCATGCCACATCACCATAGTGGTCTAGGGGCTTCCTGGGGTTCTGTAAATTAGGGAATGCGAAGTTTGCTTTGGATAATCTCTAGAAATACCTACAATTTCTCCAAAAATTTTTTCTTTTGTTATTCTATCTGTACATTTTAATGGCAATTATTGATTTACAGGTTAAACAGGCTGATAAAAGATAAATTTTAAAAAGACAAGTGAAAAATAATAAAGGGATTTTCTCTGAAAATAGTCTAATGCTAAAATATTCTAAATAAAGAATATCTATGGCTGTAGTATTATTATTCATACTTTCTCAGTAGGAAAGAGTAAAATCAATTTGATCTCTTCCTGAAATCCCACTTAAATTAATTATTTCACCCTATGCAGAGCATGCATTTTTAATTGAATTGCATACAATTTCATTTGAAAGTTATAGTTTCTGACCCATTTCTAAAAAAATCTACTTTTACTTGATCCAACATCTAGTATCCTTCCCCCAGACTCTCTCCGCTGCTGTCCTCACATTTCACCAACACCAGAGGTTAGCTCAGTCTGAGATGTCCCAGGTCACACATGTGTCATCACTCTGAGAGGAATGGAAGGTCCCAGAACCTAGGTCAGTCATGAAATATAATGTGCATCTTGGTGAAAAATTAAGAATTCACTTTGGGAATAGCATGCTATTAAACAATGATTGGGTTACCAAATAGATCAAAGAAGAAATTAAAAACTTCCTGGAAATGAATGACAATGAAAACACAATAACCCAAAATCTATGGGACACAGTGAAAGCAGTCCTGAAAGGGAAGTTTATAGCTCTACAGACCTACCTCAAGAACAATAAACACTGGTAATAAATTATCTAACGCTATAACTTAAAGAATTAGAAGAGAGCAACAACAAAAGCCCAGAGTGAGCAGAAAGAAGGAGATAATAAAGATCAGAGCAGAAATAAATGACATAGAGACCAAAAAAATAAATAAATAAAAAAGATCAATGAAATCAAGACCTGGTTCTTTGAAAGGATAAACAAGATTGATGAACCTCCAGCCAGGCTCACCAAGAAGCAAAGAGAGAGGACCCAAATAAACAAAATCAGAAATGAAAGAAGCAAAATAACAGACCCCACAGAAATACAAATGATTGCAAAAAAAAAAAAAATACGATGAACAACCCTATTCCAACAAACTAGACAACCTAGAGGAAATGAACATATTCCTAGAAAAATACAACCTTCTAAAACTCAATCAAGAAGAATCTAAAAATCTCAATAGGCCAGTAACTATGGAGGAAACTGAAACAGTCATCAAAAAGCTTCCAGCAAACAAAAGCACGTGGCCAAACTGCTTCACAGGGGAGTTTCACCAAACATTCAAAGAACTAAAACCTATCTTCCTCTGACTATTCCAAAAAAATTCAAGAGGAAGAAACATTTCCAAGTTCATTCTATGAAGCCAGCATTACCCTAATACTAAAACTAGATACAGACAACACAAAGAAAGAGAATTACAGGACAATATCCCTCATGAACATAGATGCCAAAATCCTCAACAAAATTCTAGCAAATCGGATCCAGCATCACATCAGAAAGATCATACACCATGACCAAGTAGGATTTATCCTGGGGATATGAGGATGGTACAATATCTGAAAATCAATAAACATGATACATCACATAAACAAATTGAGAGATAAAAATCACAGTCATATCAATTGATGCAGAAAAAGCATTTGACAAAATCCAACACCGTTTCTTGATAAAAAAAACCCTCAGCAAAGTGGGAATAGAGGGATCATACCTCAACATAATAAAAGCCTTATATGACAAAACCACAGCCAACATCATACTCAATGGGCAAAAACTAAAACCATTTCCCCTAAGAACAAGAACAAGACAGGGATGTCACCACTCCTGTTAGACATCGTATTAGAAGTGCTAGCCATAGTGATTAGACAAGAAGAAGAAATAAAAGGTATCCAACTTGGGAAAAAAGTAAAAATGTTATTATTCACAGATGACATGATACTGTACATAGAAAAGCCTAAGGCAGTGATGGCGAACCTATGACATGCGTGTCAGAAGTGACACATGAACTCATTTTTTTGGTTGATTTTTCTTTGTTAAATGGCATTTAAATATCCTCTCTAATAATAGACAAACATGGTAATTAACTGTAACTTCGCTACCCTTACCATTGGCTAATCAGCGAGATATGCAAATTAACTGCCAACCAAGATGGCGGCCGGCAGCCAGGCAGCTGAAGCAAACAGGAGGCATGCTTGCTCCAGTGAAGGAGGAAGCCACGGTTCCCCGCCTGCTGCTACTGGGCTCTGAGCTTGCACTCTAAGCAACTATGTTGCAATTATAGAAGCGAAACAATCCCCAGAAACCTGCTTTCAGCAGTCAGAGCTAGAGCTGAAACAGTGTTTCAATTATAGAAGCCAAACACCCCAGATACCTGCTTTCAGCAGCTGAGGTCTCAGAGCTGGAGCCGGGCCACAGAGCTAAAGCTGGCTCTCAGTTCCAGTGACAGCCATAGAAGGTAAATAAATTCCAGAATAAAAAAGAAAAAGAAAAAAAGGAGAGGTTGGGAGCTTCAGTCACCCGCCAGCCTGAAAACGGCCCTCAGCCCCTCACCCAGACTGTCCAGGCACCACAGTGGGGACCTCCACCCTGAAGGGGGTGTGACCAGCTGCAAACAGCCATCAGCCCATCATCCAGGCTGGCCAGGCACCCCAGTGGGGACCCCCACCCTGAAGAGGGTGTGACCAGCTGCAAACAGCAATCATCCCCTCATCCAGGCTGGCCAGGCACCCAAGTGGGACCCCCAACCTGATCCGGGACACCCTTCAGGGCAAACCAGCTGGCCCCCACCTGTGCACCAGGCCTCTATCCTATATAGTAACAGGGTAATATGCAAACTGACCCTATCAGCCGAAGGACTGGGAATGACTGGTCACTATGACACACACTGACCACCAGGGGGGAAACGCTCAATGCAGGAGCTGCCCTCTGGTGGTCAGGGCACACTCACATGGGAGGAGCTCTGTTCAGCCACAAGCCAGGCTGATGGCTGCCAGTACAGCGATGGTGGTAGGAGCCTCTCCCGCCTCCTCAGCTGCGCTAAGGATGTCCGACTTCAGTTTAGGCCTGCTCCCCACTGGCAAGTGGACATCCCCCAAGGGCTGGCGGGCTGCCAGAAGGATGTCTGATTGCCATCTTAGGCCCAATCCCCCGGGGAGTGGGCCTAAGCCAGCAGGTGGTCATCCCCTGAAGTGTCCCAGACTGTGAGAGGGCTCAGGCTGGACTGAGGGACCCCACCCTCCCCCCCTGAGTGCACAAATTTTTGTGCACCGGGCCTCTAGTATAAAATAAATATCAAAAATATAAGTCTTTGTTTTACTATGGTTGAAAATATCAAAAAATTTCTATATGTGGCATGGCACCAGAGTTAAGTTAGGGTTTTTCAAAATGCTGACACGCCGAGCTCAAAAGGTTCGCCATCACTGGCTTAAGAACTCCATCAAAAAATTATTAGACTTAATAAATGAATTCGGCAATGTAGCAGGATACAAAATTAACGCCAAGAAATCTATGGCATTTTTATACACCAATAGTGAACTTACAGAAAGATAAAAAAAAAATCCCATTTACCAATGTACCAAAAATGTTAAGATACCTAGGAATAAACTTAACTAAGGAGGTAAAAGACCTGCACTCAGAAACCTACAGGACACTGAAAAAAGAGATAGAGGAAGACATAAACAGATGGAAGAACATACAGTGTTCATGGATTGGTAAAATCAATATCTTTAAAATGTCCATACTACCCACAGCCATCTATAGATTCAATGCACTCCCCATTAAAATACCAACAGCATATTTCACAGACATAGAACAAACTCTCCAAAAATTCATCTAGAATAAAAAAAGACCCCGAATAGCTGCAGCGATCCTGAGAAAGAAGAACAAAGTAGGAGGGATCTCGATACCAGATATCAAGCTATATTACAAAGCCAGTGTTCTCAAAACTGCCTGGTACTGGCACAAGAACAGACATATAGACCAATGGAATAGAATAGAGAACCCAGAAATCAACCCAAACCACTAAGCTTAATTAATATTTGACAAAGGAGGCAAGAGCATACAATGGAGTCAAGACAGTCTCTTCAATAAATGCTGTTGAAAAAATTGGACAGATAGATGCAAAACAATGAAACTATATCACCAACTTACACGATACACAAAAATAAATTCAAAATGGACAAAGGACTTAAACGTAAGACGGGAAACCATAAAAATCTTAGAGGAACCCACAGGCAGCAAAATCTCAGACATATGCCTAAGTAATATCTTTACCTATATAGCTCCTAGGGCAGTGGAAACTAAGGAGGAAATAAACAAATGGGACTACATCAAAATAAAAAGCTTCTGCATAGCAAAAGAAACCATCAACAAAACAACAAGAAAGCCCACTGCATGGGAGAACATATTTGCCAATGTCATCACCAATAAGGGTGTAATCTCCAACATTTACAGGGAACGCATACAACTTAACAAAAGGAAGATAAACAATCCAATAAAAAAAAGGGGGGGCAATGGACCTAAATAGATACTTTTCGAAAGAGGACATACAGAAGGCCAAGAGACATATGAAAATATGCTCAAAGTCACTAATCAAAATGACAATGAGGTACCATCTCATACCTGTCAGAATGGCTATCATCAACAAAGGACAAGTGCTGGCAAGGATGCGGAGAAAAAGGAACCCTCATGCACTGCTGGTGGAATGCAGATTGGTGCAGCCACTGTGGAGAACAGTATGGAGTTTACTCAAAAAAATTAAAAATGGAACTCCCATATGACCCAGTGATCCCACGTCTAGGAATATATCCCAAGAAACTAGAAACACCAATGAGAAAGGATATATGCACTCCTATGTTCATAGCAGCACAATTTATAATAGCTAAGATTTGGAAACAGCCTAAGTACCCATTGGCAGATGAGTGGATTAAAAAACCATGGTACATCTACACAATGGAATACTATGCTGCTCTAAAAAGGAAGGAACTCCTACCATTTGCAACAGCATGGATGGACCTGGAGAGCATTATGCTAAGTGAAATAAGTCAGTCAGAGAAAGATAAATATCACATGATCTCACTCATTTGTGGAATATAATGAACAACATAAACTGATAAACAAAAACAGCTCCAGAGACAGAGAAGTATCAATCAGATAGACAAACCTCAGAGGGAAGGCAGGGGAGGCTGGGGAGAAGGGGGATCAACCAAAGGACTTGTATGCATGCATATAAGCATAACCAATGGACACATACACTAAGGGGGTGAGGGCATGAGCAGGGGTGGGGTGGGGGTGGGGGAACAATGAGGGGATAAGGTCACATATGTAATACCTTAATCAATAAAGAATTTAAAAAGGGTAAAAAAATTCACGTTGGGAATAATAATTTATTGTTAAGAAAATGTTTCCTCTGATACAGGTAGTCAACACTCACAGAACCTCATATTTCTTACACTGTCTCCATTTAACACTGTCCAGTGGTGATTCCAATACTCATCACTTTTACTCCGGTCATTCCTTGTATACTGAAGGGACTTGCCAAAGGTTAAAGAAGAGGGAAGTGGGCAAGGTGACAGTTCTTATGATGGAATATTAAAAATATATATATATATATATATATATATATATATATATATATAACTGTTATACATACAAATGATCATAGTTTTCACAGTAACAAATCTAGTTAAAAGATTATGACCATGTTCATAATTGTTTCCTCTTTATGTAAATCCATGAGATTTTTCTTTGTGTTTCTATTCCACTTAGAAATGCAATACTCTACCTTTGATAGTTTAGGTTGGAGGCTTCTATTATCAGAGGAAGGATAAAATATAAACAAGAACTAATTGTAGAGACTACTCATTCATAAAACTATATTTGGTCTTTCAAGTTTTATTTTTGAAAAAAAAAAGTACTATACTTGTGCAGTTTTTACTTTATATAGGTAAGTATAGAAAAAAAAACCTACAAGAATGACATAAATTTAAACTTTGGTAGAGGGAATATGGTTATCTTCAGCTACGGAAATCTAACTCCTCGCTCCTGGTTAACCTGCCTCCACCCCCCACTCCCACAAACATAAAATGAAATTCTGTTTTCCAAGAAGGTGAACAAAAGTAAATTTGATTACTTTTAATTAATTTTATTACATTAACATTCATTTAAAATATACCAACCTTCTGATAAATTATAATTACATTTTGTATCATATGTTAAATATTTTTTCATAATAAGTGAATATACTCATTACCACACAGTTTAAGAAGTTAGTATTGGTTGGGAATAGCAGATGTGAGTTTTAGTGCAGTCTGCCATACCCACTAGCTGTGTGATCTTGGGATATAAATAGACTGACCAACCAAATAATTAATTTAATAATTTTAAATAGTTGTGATAAATACTGTATGCCCTATATTATTTGGTATCTGACTCATTACAGAAAAAGTTTGTCAATTCCTATTATTATGTGACATCATAACTAGCCTATTAAGGATTTTGTACTTAGTGAGATTTCTTCATTTTGTGTTCTGACCTGTCCTGACATTAGAACTCATCCTTGCTCTACTGATTTAAGACAATGAAATTTGCCCAAATCCTCTATTGTTTTTCATCAGACCCTGGTTCCTTTGTCTCCCTACCACACACCTAATCCCAGTGTGCTTATCTGCTAGGGTCTTAAGTCTTAGATTAAATAATTTAAAAACTTCTTCTCATCAATTATCCAACCACTCTCCCCAAATGTGAAATGAAAATTACACTGTAAAGCAGGTAACCATAAAGCAGATCTGAGGCTCCCTGAGGAACTTGTTATAAATGGGATTTGTTTTTCTGAATAAGAATCCAGCATCAAGTGAAGTAATGATCCAATGTAAAGACATATGCAAGTTTGCATGAACAGTTAAAATGATCTAAAATGTATTTCAAAATATAAGCTTTTGGAACTACAGCGATCTTTGAAAACAACCCATTTATATTTTCTCATTTTTAGATGACAAGAAGGAGGCCCACATGCATTCTTTCCCAAGATTATACCCTGAATTGGTGTTAAGAAATCAATTCATCTAACTAAATCCAGAAACCTCAGAATGTTGAAGTTTCAGGACCAGCAGAAGAAATGGGAAGTTAAGGTACAGAGCTGAAGGGATACTGGTTGCATTGGGAGCCAGTAGACCTTGTCACCTATTTTGCACAAAACTCTGAATATTCAGTATACAGGTAACCAGCACCTTTTCCCTCTGGAATAAGACAGCTCAGGATGTAGGGAAACTAGGTAAAATGACGGAGTTGGAGTGGCAGAGTACTAAACATGGATGAATAGTGAGTGCCTGGGAGGAGGGAGAACTGTGGGACTCATGCTGTTTTCCTTCCCTTGGTTTCAGAATTCAAGCAGCCAGATAACTGTCCCAGGGAGGAGATTGACACTTTCTTCATGGGAGGAACAGATTGGCTATATATTCTAATACACTGGAGTCATCTGAGTGGAAAAAAAAATGTTGTTTATTTTCTGATCACCAGATATTGGGTGTTGGGGATGAAACTCCAGATCTTCTAATCAACTTCTTAGTGTCTCATTCTTTAATATTAATGGAACTATAGGGGTGGTGAGTCATCAAACTGAAATCAAAACTAGAAAATCCAGAGCAAAAGTAAAATGGAACTAAGGGAAAATATTTACAATGTTGAAACACAGCACATAGAAATTCAATGAAATTTTAGGACAAAAATCAAAAGTATCAGTAACAAAGGAATCATCAGAGTAATATAAGAAATCTACAGAAATTGAAAATCAGCCCTGGCTGGGTGGCTCATTGGAGTATCATCCTGTACACAAAAAGGTTTCGGTTTCATCCCTGGTCAGGGCACATATCTAGGTTACATGTTCCATCCCTGGTTGGGCATGTAAGGAAGGCAACTGATTATGTTTGTCTCTCACATTGATATCTTTCTTCTCTCTCTCTCTCTCTCTCTCTCTCTCTCTCTCTCTCTCTCTCTCGCCCTCCCTCCCTCCCTCCCTCCCTCCCTTTCTCTTTCTCTAAAAAACAATAAAAAGCTATCCTCTGGTGAGAATTTTAAAAGATATAAAATAAAAATGTAGAAAAAGAAATTCAGAGATTTGGAAGCTAAAGTTGAGGAAATCTCCCAATAAGTGGACCAAATAGAGAGACGGAATTTATAAAACTTAAGAATTTAAATTATTGATCTATTCAGTTAGTAGGGATCCTAGTAAATGAGAACAGAGAAAAAAGGAAAGAAAAAGTTATCAAAGATATACAGAAGTAAAATTTTCTCAAACTGAAAAATAGCTATTTTTCTTTTGAAAGCACCTGAATGCTCAGTAAAATTAATTAAAAAAAAAAACACTCAAGGGATATCACTGATGAATTTAAGAATACCAAGGAAAAAGAGATAAAACACCTTTTATTCACAGAAACAGTATTATAGTACTAAAATGTGAAAAATATATATGGGCTTCAAATGAAATTGAAACTTACTATCTTTGGTAAGATGGAAAGAGAATACATAATATCTTATTTGACTTTAATCTCCAATGTCATATCAATTACACTTCTGGTTATTGAAAACATGTGCAGTTGTGATTAACACAATTTTTTTTTAGTCATTTTTGGAGATGATCCAAGTGAACAGTCTGAGTGAATTCTGTCTGCAGTAAGGTTATTAGAGAGTACTCCCAGGAGCAGCACCTGTGAAGACAGTAAGGCAGGACTGGACACAAGCATTGTAACAGCGGCATGGGCACCCCCAGAGCCATCTCAGATCCGCTCTTCAGAGATGTCTCAATCGAGGCAAGGGTTCAGAGTCTTCATTACCACCTTCCACCCCTCAACAACAGCCAATTGTTGGATAGCAACTCTTAGAAGGGAATGGAGTGTACCATTGGGGTTGGAAACTTTTTTGGCTAAGAATAATTCTTAGAGTCTGACTTAGCTGGGATCCATGAGCAACCAACATTCTCTGAAGCTGGGGTGACAAGTGACAATCTGGGTGACACACCACTACATCCACTATAGTTCACCCCTGGCATTGCTGAGATCCATTTGTTTCATGTAATGGTTTCACCTCATTTGAAACTGCCTTGTCCATGATTCTTTTTGGTCACTTTTCCTGGAAATTATGAAAGGGAAATCTTAGTGGAATAAATTACAGCCCCTACTGCTGCCATGAGTCTGAGGCTAAGTACTCATCATCTTCTTCTTCTACTATCTATTTTATAATTCCCACATGCTTCGTTAGTAACTTCACTGGAATTACTGGTTTACCTAGTAGGGTTAACAAACTTCATCGCTGAGGAGTCTGAGCCCTCTGCTACCATGTTCTTTTCACAGTGCTGTGGCTGCAACTGACCATTGATTGTCAATATTGGGCAGGAGACTAATAAGAGCTACCCTGGCAGATGATTTGGTTTCCATCTGTTTTCTTTCCTGTGTCTATTGTGTAACCATAGCCCTACCTATTACTACTCTTTGTATGCTAATTCCTCTTTGACTGCTACATAGAATAAATTGTGATCCTACTTGGGTCTGGTGACTAGGATAGAAAATGAAGGAGATTCTGAAGAGAACACAAGTTTTCTTATAAGGCATGATGCAAATAGGAGTAGTGGGCTATTTCTCTAGAACCAAAGGATTCAGAGAAATAGGGGAATTCAAGATTACTGAGTACATCGATTTAAATGTGAGAATCCAAGTTTACGGATTCCTGTCTTTCCCATACACAGGAGTTAGTCATTTAATCTTTCCTGGAACGCTGAAAAACGTATTTCAAATGCAGGCCTGATCCTCAGCATTTCCTCCCCACTAGCTGCAGAAGACAGGAGTTTCTCTACATTCTGCAAAGGAGACATTCTAACTCACACTTCTTCCCTTTACATGAGTGATTCATCACTATTAGCCTTTCCTTCTCTTTCTCTAATGAATCCATGTTCCAGCAACAAGCAGTTGATTCAATAGTTCTTTTAATTACTAATTCTTCTAAACTTACTAATTGTTTGAGATAATACCTAGAGTTACAACACTGTTACCAAGTCTAGGTTAAAGGGTCAGAAAAATAATCCTGCCATGAGAAGTCTCAGTACAATGCCTTGGGAAGGGAACTATTTCACTTGTAAGAAATAAAAACTAAAATAATAAATGGGTGGAGATGGATATTACTTGATAACATTAAAATTAGAAATTAGAGGAGAGAGAGAGAGAACATACTTAGAACACTAATAACTAATTCTGTGCTCTGATTGAAATGAATCTGTCGGAACACTTTCTTAACTGAAGACCACTGGTCTCCCCATAATAAACAAGCCAGCCTAAGAGAAATTAAAGCAGAAAGTGTAAGGGAAACAAAGAAGTAAGTCACAATATGAAGTAGCCACCAAAGGCACAGAAAGGAAGAATTAAGTGCACACAAAAAAATAGGAAACAGGACATATTTTAAGAGATTATGAAATAATATTTCAAATTATCAGAGATGAATAAAAGTATAAAAATTAAAATATTAAAACTAATAAAGAGCCGAAACCGGTTTGGCTCAGTGGATGGAGCGTCGGCCTGTGGACTGAAAGGTCCCAGGTTCGATTCCGGTCAAGGGCATGTACCTGGGTTGCGGGCATATCCCCAGTAGGAGATGTGCAGGAGGCAGCTGATCGATGTTTCTCTCTCATCGATGTTTCTAACTCTCTATCTCTCTCCCTTCCTCTCTGTAAAAAATCAATAAAAATATATTTTTAAAAAAAAGCTAATAAAAATTTTGAAAAGGACAGTAATATACCTATACATGAAAAATGGTACTGGAATAAAGGAAATTTTAAAAGCTACAAAATAGACAATTTAAAAATAAAATATTAAAATAAAGAAAAAATCTGAAACATTTGATTAGGAGGCTATGACTACAAATAAAACTAATAAGCTGAAAAATCAGAGAAAATTAGAGTGTAACATGGAAGAAATAAAGACATATAATTGATGGAAAAAATAATAGGACAGATAAAAATATGGAAATCACACTTAAAAATAGTTGAGGAAAATGTGGACATTCAGCTTAGGCAAAAGACTTTTTGCGCAGAGTTTGAGTTCAAATATTTTAAGGATTGTCATGTGGAAGTGATGTTTTAAGTTCTTTAAATCTCTAAAATATAAAATTGAAAAAAAATTGGTGGGAATTTGAGGATGGTTTGAATTCAGTATCAGAAAGGATTGAGATTGAAGGGAGCTCAGATTAAGACTTGTCCGCATAATGAAACAGTCTGCTTTATAAAGTGGTTATGTTCCATCACTAGAAGTGACAGCTGCAGAAGCTGATAGCCTGCTTGCAAAGTGCCCCTATACTGGTTGAAGACAAAAACAACCTAATTGTCAGCTCTATGATTTATTAACTGGGACTGAATCATTTCCATATAATAAAATAAAAAATAAATATTATTTTCAAATGTCACAGTGTCTCTTTGAGAGCAAGGAATTGGGGTAATCCACTTGCCTTCATAGCATCATTACTTTCTATTTTTTTTAAAAAAATATGTTTTTATTCATTTCAGAGAGAGGAAGAGAGAGACAGAGAGAGAGAAACATCAATGAATAGAGAGAATAATTGATCGGCTGCCTCCTACATGCCCTGTACTGGGGATGGAGCCTGAAACCTGGGCATGTGCCCTGACCAGGAATCCAACCATGACATCCTGGTTCATGGGTTGACAGCCATTGAGCCACACTGGCCATGCCACAGAATCATTTCTTAATAGCATTCTCAAATGAGTCAGGGGATGTCCTTCACAACCAGAGGTTCTCAGGTCCCAAACAACCTTGGACATCCATTGATAATGGCAAAACTGAATGCCATACAGAAAGTTCAGACACTAGGCGTCTTGGTTTAACATGGGACGCATAGCAACCCTACCAAGACTCTAAATTTATTAATTTATTACAAATTTATAAATCCAAGATTTATAGATTAGATAGATTTCAGTGAAGACTCCGTCTCTTCCATTCCACTTGCCTGAAACAAAGAGCTTGCTTTGTTCTGGAGCTCAGTTTCAGGGTGATGCCACAGCCCATCACTGATGCTCTCCGTTTGTAGTGGGGGACGGCTGCCTTCACATTTTCCAGTGGGTGATTAGGAAAAGATTTGCAAAATGCTTCACCACGATTTTAAAAACAATTACTGTGGGGGCACCTGGGATGGAGTTTCCAGGACACCATTTTATGGATCATTGCTCCAGTCCTACTTACTGGTACAGTGTTCTTGTTTTCCATCTCTCCTCACTGTGGGAATCTAGCTCTTGTGCCAAATATGGACAGCTCTTGCTCTGAACATCAGGGTACTCAGAATGCTCCCATTTACTGTGGTTGCTTGTCAACCACACCAGAATTGTTGTACTATCTTTCTCTTTTTCAGCCCCATTCCCCAACACCCTCTTAAATGTGAGCCAGGAAGAAAGAGACATAGAAGACAAAGAATTGTAGTATACTTTTCAAAGCCTTTCCCCATACCTCTATATTTTTATTTGCATGGAGCACAGTTATTTTCATAAATACTTTGTGACTGCACTGTTTGTTCGGTATGGTAGTCACCAGCTATTATTTGGCTATTAAACACTTAAAATATGATGACTACAACTAAAGAAATATATTTCTAATTGATATGAAATCTGATGTGTAAAATGCACAGTGGATCTTAAAGTATTAGTAAGAAAAAATGTAATATTTCTTACTAATATGTTTCGCAATAATTGCATGTTGAAATCCCATATAATAAAAGGCTAACATGCAAATTGAGCAAATGGCAGAATGGCCAGTACTATGATGCGCACTGACCACCAGGGGCAGACATTCAATGCAGGAGCTGCCCGCTGATTGTCAGTGCACTCCCACTGGGGCATGCCACTCCGCCAGAAGCCGGGCTCACGGCTAGCGAGTGCAGTGGTGGTGGCGGGAGCCTCTCCTGCTTCTGTGGCAGTCGGACATCCCTTGAAGGCTCCTAGACTGTGAGTGGGTGCAGGCTGGACTGAGAGAACCCCCCAAGTGCACAAATTTCATACGCCGGGCCTCTAGTTTTGCATATATTCGGATAAATAAATTATTAAAATAATCTCACTTCTTTCTTTTTATATCTTAAAATGTTACTACTAAAAAATTTAAAGTTACGTTTGTGATTCATATTTCTATTGAACAGTGCTGGTCTATAAAATTAGTGCGCCCTCTCTCTTTTTCTCTTTCTCTCTACCTCTATCCCTCCTCTCACACCCTTGGTAAATATTTTAAGGCAGTTTGTTATCATAAATACATCAATACTATAGTGATAGTAAAATAAAAGTGAAAATATCAGAAGCCAAAGGTACACAAAATACCAAACAACTAAGTTAATTTAATTATGGTGATGATACATTAAGTTTAAGAATTAAAGTTCTTTGAAGCCAGGGCAACTTGAGAAGAAGGATGGATTGTAAAATCTGTGAACAGATTTACTCATTGAATATTATTTATTTGCAACATTTTTGTATGTTAGGCTGAGAGATTTCTGAATACATTCTAGATAACAACTTGCATTCACCACTATGTATGGATTCTGTTTATGGTCTTTCTTCTTCATCTGAGGCCTCCAGGTGCCTGTATGCACTTCCAGAGAGCCTTTGCAAGGAAATAAAGAGACATTTTTTTCTCACACTATTTTATCAATTTGAAAATATGGCACTGATCTCAGGCCACAGAGTACTTTGAGAGATAATGATGGAAGCATGTTTTATAACAGGAAGCACCTTGTAGAACCCAGCCACACTGATGCTTTAAAATCTGAAATTTAAGACTCTGGCCCCCTAGAGAAGCTCCAATCCCTAGAAATTACTAGAGCATACTTTCAACAAGTGGAGCATTTTCATCCAAAAACAGCATAAGAATAATGGTGAAAGAATGTAAGCTGTGGATTTATACTGCGTAGATTCTTCTCCCAGCTCTTTCAGCATTTGTGAGAATTTAGAAAAATTTCTTAGCATCTCTATGCCTCAGTTTCTCATCTCTACCATCTATATATATAAAAGCCTAAGCAACTGAACGACTGAATGACTGGTTGACCGGTCGCTATGACATGCACTGACCACCAGGGGCAGATGCTCAATGCAAGAGCTGCCCCCTGGTGGTCAGTGTGCTCCCACAGTGGGAGCGCTGCTCAGCTGACCAATGGGGTGCCAGACGCTGGGCTCACGGTTGGTGTGCACAGCTGCACTGGCACAAGCCTCTCCTGCCTCTGTGGCAGCCCTACCGAGTGGTGGCCACAGGCACAGCGGGGCCGGGATGAGCAGGAGCGGTGCAGCACGGTGGCTGGCCCAGGCTCAGGCTCCTCCCTGGCCACCTGCTGCTTTGCACACTACTACATCCCTTGAGGGATGTCAGACTGCTGGTTTCAGCCCGATCCCCGCAGGCCTGCGAGAGGGCACAGGCCAGGCTGAGGGACCCCATCAGTGCATGAATCCATGCACTGGGCCTCTAGTGAGAATTATAAGAGAGCCTATTCTGTAGGGTTGTCATGAAGACTGATGAAATGGTACATATAAGAGATGGATAAGTGTCTGGCACATAGAAAGCAGTCACTAAATAGTAGCTGTTAATTGGTATCCTCTTGACAGCCTCCAGATTTCAGTAGCAGTGAAAGTGGGAACTCTTGAGATTAACCATTTAGTAGCAGTGGTAGAAAGTAACCAAACTCTCCAAGTCTACTTGGTGTTCAATTAGGTGCTAGAGAAATGTCAGTGAAAAAGGTAGCCACAGACACCGCTGTCATAGTCAGATGGGCCATTGTGGGCTTCGGAGAATTAAAGGTGGAGGATAAAATTCAATGTGATGTAGAGGGCACACAGGGGGCCCTCTAACCTAGATCCTCGTATCAGAGGAGGGTTTGTGGGAGAGAGACATCTGAGCTGAGAATGAAGAATGGGTATGAGTTAATCAGGTAAAGTGCTGGGAGTGGAAAGGTAGGAGTCAGTAATACAGTCGTGTTTTAGAAAAAAAGGGGACAATCTCTGTGTAGGAGTGGAAATGAGAACATGGGTTGTATAAGAAATTAAAATGAAGGTGAGGATGGGTGAGGAACTGTGGTTACCTGATGGAAAATAAAGAAGCATAAAAATACTTGGGAAACATCGGCAGTGTTTAAGACATTTTGATAATGAATTGTTAGAGAGTTTAAAAAGGAATTGAGCAGTATAAACCAAAATCTAATATAGATATTTGACTCAAGAGGTCTACTTTTCGAAATTTGTGGTTAGAAGGAACCAACTTTGAGTTAAGCTAGGGGAAGATGCTAGTGGTAGAGAAACAGAGTACAACAGCCCAATGGCAGAAGCCAGTCAAGCCTGTTAGGGAAGCTGGAGCAATAACTGCAGAGACGGTGCAGGGTTAAGAGTTGAGAGTTTGAATTTTATTCCAAGTGCAACAGGAATCCTAATGCATGGTTTCAAGCAGGGCAGAGACCATTCAGGTTTTTTGTTTTTGTTTTTTTTTAAGATCACCTTGTGCACTTGAAAATAATATAATATTGTATGTCTTTTATCCCTCATATTGTGGTAGTTCAACTTAAGTTACTTACTTTAAAAAGGAATTATCAACTGGCCAATATCCTATATTGGTAGCCTACAATTTTCAAACGTTTTTGTCTTTTCTATGTGTTTTTTAAATTTTTTATTACAATAAATAAAAATCACAGATGAAGATTAATTTCAGAAATGACTCATCTAGTGATTAACAATGGGCCCATGTTGTCTGTATTTTGAAACTACTGATACTGGAAATTTGTAGTTTTGCCTAGAACATTCTGACTTCACTAACCACATCACAGAGATGTCAGGAGATAGAGAGCAATGCCATATGTGAGTCCCAGGAGACACCAAATAGAGTCAATGCAGGCATAAGAGTTTTTGACTGGAATGAGGGAAAAATTCATGGAAACATATTTTTATTCATTTTAGCTCTCATTTTTTTTCAAGTTCAGGAAACTTCAAAGGAAATGTAAGAAAGCATGAAACCATACAAAATAAAATGATGAAAAATTCTGGCCAAACTTTTGCAAACTGAAATCAGCAAGTTATCACAGAAAGTTTGCTAGTATGAGCACTCTCTTCCATTTTATTCTTCACTCTCCACAATTTCGTACTGCCTTCAATTGACAATCTTATTTACATCACATCTGAGAAGTTTAAGGACCTAGAGCAGGGTGGGGTATATCTGGCCCATGGGCTGTATAAAGCCCATGAAGTCATTTGGTCTGGCCCTGCTAAGACATTGGGGATAAGTTAATTAAGTCGTTGACCAAATATAGCAGGCTAATTTTTAAGATGATAATTTTGTATGGCCCTTGAATTATGTTATAGAGACCCAGTGCAAAATACGTGCGGGAGGCGGGGGAGAGGGGGTCCCTCAGCCCGACCTGCACCCTCTCCAATCCGGGAGCCCTCAGGGTATGTCTTACTGACGGCTTAGGCCTGCTCCCCATGGTTCTCTGCTCTCTGTGAGGCCTGCCTGCTCCACACCATGGCGACAGGCAAGCAGGCCCTGCTGGGTGCTGCCTGCGGGCTGGCTTGCCTGTTCGGGGGTCCCTGCGGTGACCTGACAGCAGGCCCTGCTGGGCGCTTCCTGCGGGCCGGCTTGCCTGCTCGCGGATTGCCGCAGTGACCCACCAGCAGGCCCTGCTGGGCATTTGCCTACTCCGGGTAGCCATGGCAATGCCTGCTGGGCTCATGTTGCCGGGGTGACGCTGCCAGCATCCTGCCCCAGCTGCTATGGACGCTGCCATCTTTGTCACTGAGTGATGGTTAATTTGCATTTTTCTCTTTTATTAGATAGGATATCCAGATGGCCCTTGGGAGAAAAATGGTTTCCAACCCTTGGTCTAGAGCAGCCGTGGGCAAACTATGGCCCGCGGACCGGATCTGACCCATTTGAAATGAATAAAACTAAAAAAAAAAAAAGACCGTACCCTTTTATGTAATGATGTTTACTTTGAATTTATATTATTTCACACAAACACTCCATCCATGCTTTTGTTCCGGCCCTCCGGTCCAGTTTAAGAACCCATTGTGGCCCTCGAGTCAAAAAGTTTGCCCACCCCTGGTCTAGAGACTTAGGAATTATGGTGAGGTTCTGGTGACTTTACAATATTCCTTAGAGTCAGACAAAAACATTACCAGAAGGAGAATTAAAGCATCACTTTATTACTATCTGGGCCATAACTCAAAGACTCTTATGTAGGACTATTTGGTAAAAGTTGGTTTATGGCTTCATTTCCATCCTTTTAGACCAGTTAATTTTACTAGAGTTGGGGATGGGAAAAAATTGATGAGCTTGACCATTAAATCTGTTCATTATAGGATGTGGAAACAGAAATCATATAAGATAGGATGGAACCTACATTTAGGTTCTTTGACACACTTCAACATACCCACCAGATAGATTTCTGGTTCAAACACTATCCCACACACTAAATTGGCAACTTCTCATTTCCAGAGTTAGTGGCAAAACTAGAAAAAGAGGTGAACATATGAATAATTATCTAGAAAGGAGCAAAATTTTTCATCCTTCAACTTATACCACTTCATATTTTAAATGTTGGCAAGCAATGGTGTTGAGGCTATTAATCTCCCCAAATTTATCTTTCTAGTCAGCAAGATACCAAATACAGGTATATTCTGATAAGTGAAATATCCCAATATAAAGTATTTTAAGTTTTCATTTTCTTAATTTTCTTTTAATTAAGAAAATTAAAACTTAATTTTAGAGAGATCTAAAGAATTATTATGACCAAAAAGCATTAATTTCTAGATTTAGCGATACAATTCTTTCTACTTACAGTAACTTCCTCATTTTTCTTTACATGCATAACTCATTCTTTAAGATTCGGGTCAGAGGTCAGCTATTCCAGAAGACTGATCCTAAACCAACAGGCAGGGTTTAATCCTCCTACTCTGAATTTCCAAAATACACTGGGCATGCCTCCATCTTATTTCTTAAAAGTATGTAGCAAGTAGAATTGGGGTCTCTACTTTGATCTTTTCTTCTTCTTCAACCCACTTCAATCTGATTTCTACAACTAATACCCCTCTGAATTAGCTCTTGTGAGAATCTGTAATTAACAAGTCATCAACTCAAAGAGGAGTAACAAGTTCTCTCACTTGACCACTATGCACACTTTGAAGCAACAGAACAATCTTTTAGAAACTTCTCATCTTCATGGTACACATGTGCAATTATAAGTTGGCTTTTATTTCTGTAAATTTTAATTAAGCTCCCTTTCCCCCCGTCCACACTAAACTGTAAGTCAATGAGGGCAGAGACCTTGTCCCCTTTTTCTCATAAATGGCATACTCAGGGTGTAGTACCATCAGTTCCTAGAACAGAGTGGGCATCAATAAATGTCTCTAGAATAAAATCAAGTGTCACTTGCTATATTATACAAAAATCATTTTCCTGTGTTGATCTTTCTCCTAGATTGTGAGCTTCCAGGTAGAAGGGAAATGAGCTATTTTGTACATGGAGTTCTAGCTGAGGACCTGACTTTTAGTAAGAAAAACAGCTAAGATAGAAAGATGGCAGCATAGGTAAATACCTTATTCGCCGCCTCCCACAGTCACATCAAAATTACAACTAAAATACAGAACAACCACCATCCAGAACTGTTGGAAAACTGGCTAACTGGAAGTCCTACAACTAGGGAAATAAAGAAGAAAGCACACTGAGACTGGTAGGAGGTGTGGAGGCACGGAATGGGCTGGTCCGACACCCACATGTGCCGCTTTTTTTAATTGGGTGGGAGATTGTCTCTATGGAGGACACCCGGAGGAGCAAGGGATTCAGCCCCACACCAGACCCCCAGCCCAGGGTCCCAGAGTTGGGAAAGGAAGTCCCTACGTGCAGTAAGAACTACAGGCTATAGAAACCAGTGTGGATTGGGGCTCAGTGATGCAGAGGCTGCTGGAGACCCAGCTGTTCCTCTTAAAAGGCCCGCACCATGAACTGAACTTACAAGGTCCCACTTCCTCTGAGCTCCAGCACCACGGCAAGGCTCTGGAGAACACAGACACATACGAAAAGGAACTGGATTGTCTGGCATTGGGGCAGGAACTCAGGGGTGGCTTTCTCCCTGACAGAGGTGCTCCCAGGAATCATTGTTCCTCTGATGGGACCTCCCAGATCTCAGGGCTGACTGGCAGCCATTTCTGTTTGCTCAACCCTGGTGATTCCCTAAGACCCCACCTCATCCAATTTAACACCGCACCCAAGCTGTGTGCAGTAGCTTTTGCAAATGAATGGCCTTCCCTTGCTCAGGCTAAAATATCTCAAGCTGCAGCTGGGTTGGGTATCCCTAAACCTATCAATAAAAGGCCCAAGACCTGGCACCAGCACCAGCCTGCCTTGCTTCATAGCTGGGCCTCATCTGGGCACTTCCAAATCCAATACAAAACAGAGGAATCTGCAGATCTCTCTGTAGCTCCTGTTGGGTGGCCCCAGGCAATGACTGACTTTACATCTCCCTGGAGACCCAAGAACCAGTGTAGTACCCAGTGGCCAGTGTCAGCCATATCATATTACAACTCTACACATCCATAAGTGACACACTCAAGAGGAAGACTCAGTGAGCACCAAAGCCCCACTGAAGCAAGTCCTGCTCCATAGAGGTGTCTCCTGCACAGCAGCTCTCCCATTGTAGTCGCAGCTGGTCCTCACAGCCAATTGGCCTGGAGGTCAGTTCTTCCCAGTGGCACCAACAGCAATCAAGTCTCAAATACAACAAGACTGAGCTCACAGCTCACAAAAGGATACATCTAGAGTGCCCAGCTCAGGTGACTGGGGAGGCTGAGCAACTGGGCCCTATAGAACAACTACTATACAAGGCCACTCTACCAACTCAAGGAGACATAGCAGTTCAACCCAATACATAAAAACAAACACAGGGAAGTGGCCAAAATGTGGAGACAAGGAAACATGTCACAAATGAAAGAAATGGAAGAAAGCAAACTACTAGATATAAAGTTCAAAAGCACCATGGTTATAAGGTTACTCAAGAATGTTATAGGAAACACCAAAAAAATGCAAAAGGATCAGTCAGAAATTAAGCATATACTGAATTAAATGAAGAATAATATACAGAGATTCAATAGTAGAATAGAGGATTCCAAGAATCAAATCAACAATTTGAAATATGAGGAAGCACAAAACACCCAACCAGAAGAGCAAAATGAAAAAAAGATTCCAAAAATAAGAAGATAGTGTAAAAAGCCTCTGGGACCACTTTAAGCATACAAACATTTGCATTATGCGGAGCTAGAAGAAGAGAGAGCGCAAGATGTTCAAAACCTATTTGAAGAAATAATGACAGAAAACTTCCCCTACCTGGTGAAAGAAATAGACTTACAAGTCCAACAAGCACAGAGAGTCTCAAACAATATAAACCCAAAGAAAACCACACCAAGACACATGATAATTATTAAAATGTCAAGGGCTAAAGACAATGAGAGAATCTTAAAAGAAGCAAGAGAAAAGCAGTTAGTTACCTACCAGGGAATGCCCATACAACTGCCAGCTGATTTCTCAACAGAAACTATGCAGGCCAGAAGGGAGTGGCAAGAAATATTCAAAGTGATGAATAGCAAGGACCTACAAACCAAGATTATTTAACCTAGCAAAGCTGTCATTTAGAATTGAAAGTCAGATAAAGAGCTTCACAGACAAGAAAAAGCTAAAGGAGTTCATCACCACCAAAACAATATTATATGAAATGCTGAAGGATATTCTTTAAGAAGAGGAAGAATAAGAAAAAGAAAATAATAAAAAATATGAACAATAAAATGGCAAGAAATACATACATATCAATAATTGAATCTAAAATCAAAATAAACAAATAAGAAACCTAATGAACAGAATAAACTGGTAAATAAAATAGAATCAGAGGCATGGAAATGGAACAGACTGATGATTCTTAGAGGGAAGGGATGGGATGGGATGGGGAGGGAAGAGATTAAACCAAGATCTTATATGCATATACACTGAGTGGCCAGATTATTATGACCACCTGACGTTTATAGGCAAATTAACTATAATTTCGAGCTGAAGTTGCTAGAGGGCCAGATCATTATAAATAGGGAAGCAGGTTGTTTACCATGACAGTAGAAGTGAATTTTTTCTGAAGATATGGGTAAACAATGTGATTTAACAGCTTTTGAATTTGGGATATACTTGAACGTGAGTAGCCAGATTATTATGACCACCTGACGTTTGTAGGCAAATTAGCCTTACACTGCATCGTATGGGATATGGAAGCCAAAGGCCTGTTCGAACACCTTTGCTGTCTGCAGTTACCAAGACAAAACGTCTCTAATTCGCACAGGAACACAAGGATTGGACAGTTGAGCATTGGAAAAAAGTCATGTGGCCCGATGAATCATGTTTCCAGTTGCATTATGCCGATGGCAGAGTGAGAATTTGGCAGAAACAGCATGAAAGCATGCACCCCACATGCATGAGTACAACCTTTCAAGCTGTTGGGGGCAGTGTTATGGTTTGGGGCATGTTTTCCTGGCATGATTTGTGCCCTTTAATTCATGTGGAACAATGTCTGAATAGCACAACATACCTAAGTATCATTGCTGATCAGGTTCATCAACAATCCAAATGACAGTGACTGCAAAATCATATTGTTTTTTCACAGTTATAATGTTTGTATGCACAAAATTTCTTTTCTAAACTTAAAATCCCAGAGAACAGGGGCTACAGCTGTTTAAAATGAGCAAATAGGTTTTTACTGATTTCACCTAAATGATGATGACGGTGAAATGATAGTTTAGAAATCATCTTCTCAGGATTTACCACAAGATAGAAGAGAAAGACTAGCAAATGTGATATCAGAAATTACAGAGTTGGAAACAGACCAAGACTTTTTTTTGGAACTAATTCTGGCTTTTACAGAATGTGCCATTTTTTGCAAGTCTCTTGATCAATATGATTTTTTTTCCTCCACCCTCTCTCTACTGATTCAATATCAGAGTGCATTTAAAATTCCCTCCATCATGTTCAGATCGTGAAGGAAATTGCATACCTCAGGAACCAATTAAAGCTTAACTTACCTCCTTCTGACCATCCCTCAGCAGCTGTTCGCAGAGAAAGCTGGAGAGAGCTCAAAGAAAAGCTCCTTGAAACAGACTCACCTGGAACTCATGGACTCTGTCCGAGTCTGCACTGCCAGGGTCCCTGGCATTTCTCTCTGAGCTGTGATTTCATTTAGCTCGAGTGAGGCATTCTGTACCGGGTGCTAAGGGGAATTGAGAGCAGAGATTAGACATGGTTTTTACCCTCAGGAATCTCACAATTTAAAGGAGGAAATAAGATAAACACACAGTCAATTAAGAGAAAGTAGATACATATGTACACATAAAAATATTGATTTAAGTTTGGGAAAGAGGCGGAGATAGAAGCAAAGGATTTAGATGCTAATCAGGAAAGTCTCACAGACTTTGCAGCCTGCACATGGGTGCGTTTAAGTGGAAGGAAACTCTTTGTGCCGAAAGAAAGGGGACAGCTGTTCCAAGGAGAGATTTCTTTTTGCTTCCCCACTCCACAAATGGCCCTGCACTGGGAGAAGAAACTCCTTGCCCAGAAATGGTAAATCATATCCATGTGACACCTGGGTCACTGGATGATACCATGGAGATATTTCACTTGACCTTCTAGTCACTGGGGATTAACCAATTTCGAATGCACTCTACTTTCTATCCCTTGCTCTCAACCCACCAAATGAGGGAATGCCAAAGAGTTTCTCTCTTTTGTTAAATACATAATCCTGGCACGTGTGACAAAAATGCTCACATTGCTCATTATTGAGGAGAAATATGAAATTTTATATAGAGAGAATCAAACTTGGTATTGGGTGTCCCAGAGCTTACATTTCTCTGGAATTTTTGGCCCTACCATGCCTGGTTTGGGGCTCAGGATGGTATGCCTAGCCAGTGGCAGCAGTTTGGACTTTGCTGAAGTGCTGCAGAACCCTGGGAACTCTGGGAAGTCCCAGAGATGATCACCCAGAGGCCTGCCCACCCTCCAATGCATTCCTATACTTCTTACATCCCATTGGAATAACATTACCCCTTTGACCAAACAAAAACTAAAGCAAAGAAATTGCTGTATTTGGGCATCTGATAGAGGGCTTTTTCTTTTTTCAGTTTTCAACGTTTATGAAATTAAAATTTGTTCTCTCTCTCTCCTGGCTGGTGTGCTCAGTGGTTAGAGTGCCAGCCCACGCACCAAAGAGTCTCAGGCTCGATTCCCAGTCAAGGGCCACGTACCTGGGTTGCAGTTTCCATCTCAGACTCTGGTTAGGAAGTGTGCTGGAGGCAACCAATCGATGTCTCTCTCACATCAATGTTTCTCTGACTCTCTCTCACCCCTCTTCACTCCCTCCCTTCTGCTCTCTCTAAAAATCAATGGAAAAAAATATCCTTGGGTGAGGAATAACAACAACAGAAATTTGTTTTCTCTTTCTCCCTCCCTCTCCCTTTCACTTTTTCCAATCTAATCAAATATTGCTTTTTCTTTCCCCCTTGGTAGGGGAATCTGGGGGAGAAGAGACAGATGGTATCGTTTGCAAAAGGAAAGCTGAGAAATCACACATATATCTTTCAGCTTTGTGGCAAATCTGATGCCAAGATTCTTGCTTGAAGTATGTAGTGAGATGCAGGCACAGAGGCGCACCAGAGAGGGTTAGGCCAGCCACGAAGGGCAGTGCAATAAATTGCCGTTGGCTGATCCAACAGCAGAACATGGGAGCTATTACATTTTGGCAGCTATTTTATTTTTCCCTTATGGAGTTTCAGACCTGTCCTGTACACTGAGATAGCTTTCATCTGGCTAGAACTTGTGCCGTGTTTAAACTTCCTTCAGATCCATGGAGTTGAAGGGGGGAACAAAACCCTAGCACAGCCCGTAACACACTGAAATGATGTTGGGGGTGGGAGAGGGCCAGTAATTGTGCCCAGATAATGTTGTCATACTTTGTAAAGCCTTTAATGCTGGAATTTATTTATTAATGATGCATGGGTTATTACCCACCATCTGTCTTGTGTTAGCAGTGGGCTGTTTCAGATTATGGTAATGTGTTTCTGATTTGAGTTGTGTTGAAAGCCAGAACAAGGCATCTCATGTGCAGTCCTCTTTGAGGCCTGCTGTTTTCAATTCCTCTTCACAGAAAGGGCTTTTATTTGATTTGTTATGGGGATTTTTTCTTCTGTTGCCAAAACAGCTGCAAGCCTGGAAGGGAATAAGACACAGGGCCACATCAAACTTGTTAGCTTGTAAAAAAAAAAAAAAAAAAAAAAAGGAATGTTCCAGGAACAAAGAAGAAAAAAAAAAAAAGGATGTGAGAGGATAGATGGAAAGGAAGGGAGGGGGCAGCAGAGAAAAAAATTTAGTGGCCTTTTTGAATGGCTTCCATGTCACAAGTATTTCAATACATTCTGCTATTTTAAGTATTATAGGTCAGATTGCTATGTACTTAATTTATTATCTCCATTCACACCAAACAAAACGGCTTCCTTTTGTGTCACTTTAACGGTCTTCATGCTAGTACAAGGAATAAGTAAAAGTCCCCAATGAGCTAGCCACCCTCCTCCAGTCATCAAAGCAAACACTCAATAAATAACTCTAATTAAAAAAAATGTACTGAACAGATTTGGATTTGTTCGTGAATGAGAAAAGGAGAAAAAAAAAAGAAATTGGTACCAGGCATCCCTTGCCTGCTGTGAATATTCCCCCTGATCTGAGTTCCTTGTCTCTGTTCCTCCCTCTCACATGGTTATGGGTTGGCAAACTATGTTTGTAGACCACTGCTACCCAAGAGCAATATTGATGGTAATGCTCTATATCTGCCCTTCCATTATGGTAGCCACAAGCTAGATATGGCTATTAAGCATTTGGCATGTGGCTAAAGTGACCAACTCAATTTTTATTTGATTTTATTTAATTACCTTACATTTAAATAGCTACACGTGGGCAATGGGCACTGTATTGGAGAGTATGGTAGGATCTATTAAAATAAGTAAAGAGTCTGTTTCCTCCTCTGATACAAAGTAACAGGCATCGTATGCCAGCTATGGTTATGTCCAGCTTTTGAGCTTATAAATTGTTTTGAAAGGCTCTTCCCTGATGTATTATTCAAGGTTAGTAGTACTAAAGCTTCCTCCCAAAAGACCACTGACAAGTTCTTCCTTGAAGCAAGTGAGTAAATGCTTCTATCCATTGAAATATGGATTTATAAGAAAATGTAATGCTCACATAATAAACAAATAAAAAACCTGAAGAACAGTAACCAAAGCTCTCAAATAATAACAAATCTACTAATGCTAAGAATAGTCAAGAATTTGCTTTAAATTTACTGGCAACAATTCTCTCAATTTATATAAAACACAGACTTATTGTTTCTTGAACATACGGTGTTTCACAGAGAAGCCCCAAGCCACGTGAAATTGACTTTGTACACACAGAGACTACACTGTCCAGATTTTAGATAATCCATATGAGATAGTTATTAAAATTTATAAACATATTTTGGGATGTCTTTGGTTGTCAAGCTGCTTTTCCATAGCTTTTCTATTGATCAAGACGAGGCTGGAGATGGTAAAAGATGCACAAGCTATGTGTTTACCATCCCCAGTAGGGGGCGTGCAGGAGGCAGGAGATCTATGGATGTTTCTTTCTCATGGATGTTTCTATCTCTAGCCCTCTCCCTTCCTCTCTCTCTAAAATCAATAAAAACATATATTTTAAAAGATATATTTTAATTTTCAATATTCCTTATGTCATTAAAATAAATCTCAAAATCTTATTTGAATACCAAAAGCCACCATTTGTGGTCAAAATACAAGGTGAGCCCTAGCCGGTTTGGCTCAGTGGATAGAGTGTCGCTCTGTGGACCAGTGTCCCGGGTTCGATTCCAGTCAAGGGCACATACCTTGGTTGCAGCCCGGACCCTGGCCAAACATGTGTTGTTCGCACATCTATGTTTCTGCCTTCCCCTCTCTCTTCCACTCTCCCTAAAAATCAATGGAAAAATATCCTTGGTGAAGATTAATAACAACAATAAAAATACAAGGTGATACACCTGTATATACTGGATGGGTAAATCAAGGGTACACAAGAAGAATGCTCCAGGCCCAGTTTGAGAAACACTGCATTATATTAACCAACAAAATGATCTGGAAAAAATTTAGAGGGGAACAATTTGTTATACTGTTATGCAAGGGTACCAAATGTGTTATGATCACGAAAGAGCAGTTTGTTGGAATAAAAACTAAATTTAAAGATCAAACATTTAAAGTCTGGAAAGACTAACTAGTTAAAATTTTTAAACCTTATTTCTGTGTATCGAATGGTAATACCCACTGAACAGATGGAGACAGGAAACTTTAGGTCTGTGCCCACATCTATAGAAAAGCAATATAAAGCAGGAGGCCTGGAGTTAAGCTATCTTTTAAAGGATATTGGCATATTACAACTTGAATCATATAATATGCTTCCAATTTAGTGACATTTTTACATCTACAGAATAAATTACTGAAAAGTACCTAGTATTACTCTGATAATCAAATTATTGTGGAATACATATTTAGACAACACTTTATCATTTTAAAGCTCCCTTTTTCAAAGATTATCAAAATGCTTAAAAACCTGCAAACTCCACAATTAACTAAATGTAGAAAAGAGACAGAAATAAACTTTATGAATTTTAAGTTAAAAAAATGTCAAAATATAAACTCCAAAGTAAATGTTCCCATAAGGATAGTTTTGTTGGAATCAGTTTGCTTTATTTATTCAAATGATGACAGAGTTGAAAGAAAGAACTCGGTCCAATTAATGTTTCCCAGCCCCAGTATGAATGGAAATGTAGGAAAACGCGATAACATTTCCAAGTAGTGCTTTAGCTGTGCTGTCTTTGATCTGTTGGCCCTTTATCCACCCTTGCCTTTCTGTTTCACAGGGATATTGTCATAGGCTCTGTGAATGCTGGAACCACATGGATTCAGCCAGTGGGTGACAGTGGGCGGAGTCTGGAGAGCATGAGTATAAAAAGAGCCATTGCATCCCTCCCTCCTGTCCTTTGCTTCCAGCAGCCCCTGAATATAGCTGTGCATCCTCCATAGCCTAATGTCTCCCACATGACGAAACCTGACATGATTCTATATTCTTCCTGGAATCCTCAAGCTCCAGGCAGCCCCTAGTTAATTTAACTCTTGTCTTTAGCCCTCCAACAAGGAGTGGTATCAGCTTCCTGTTTAATCTCTGGGTTTTCTCACCATTCCCATATAGCTCGCCAGCTCTTTCATCACTTACCTGGATTAAATTCCCTTTGGTTTAAATGTTTAGAGACTGGTTGGACATTGACTTATACATGAATGATATTTCCTCTAAGACATAGAAGTCTACTACTGCTAGTTAGTTCTCCTTCAAATAAAAATATAAATACATACAGTGAATGTGATAGGAAGCACAATTAAACACCAAGTATTTCTGTAAGACTAAAGAATTGAATGCCTTGATTATATGTAGAAGATATTTATTACTCCTTAGCATACTATAATTCATTAGAATTAATTTACTTCAATACAATTCAAAATTGAATAATTAAAACAAAATTTGTTAAAATATTCTATAGCCCTTAAACTACCTTGTATAGCAGGGGTGGGCAAACTTTTTGACTGGAGGGCCACAATGGGTTCTTAAACTGGACTGGAGGGCCGGAACAAAAGCATGGATGGAGTGTTTGTGTGAACTAATATAAATTCAAAGTAAACATCATTACATAAAAGGGTACGGTCTTTTTTTTCAATAGTTTTATTCATTTCAAATGGGCCGGATCTGGCCCGTGGGCCGTAGTTTGCCCACGGCTGTTGTATAGACTAGACAATTTAGGTTATTGCTTGGAATAAATTTTGAGGGTAAGTGATCTTTGTAAAATAACATTTTGATTTGTTCACCACTAAAGGCTGAAAAAATGAGATCAGTCGGTTCATTCCTAAATCTATCACTACCCAAACAAGCTAAGCCAAAGGGGGAAAATACAATAAAATAATTGTATAATGTCTGGTTTTTGAAGTAGTATAGCAGATGAGGACGTTTCTGTAATACCTTAGCATCTTCACCCTACATTAACGCTTAGGGGGTGACATTATGGAATTATCAAACTAAAAATTGACTAAATATTAATGGGTCCCTATCTATAATCCTCAACTGTGAATGCTTTGATAAAGCCCAATCATATATGTTTCATCTATTAATCTCCACTATTATTTCCCTCAACATCTTCTTGGGTAATTATATCAAGAAAAGTCTAAGCATTTTTATCCTCCTTCTTACTGTTATTTATACCACCTATTTGCTCATTGCCTGCAATATTATCAATATGTTTTTTAAGTAATGTGAACTTTTTGTTAAACAGGAGAAACAGGAACTCTCATTATTGATGAGAATGAGAAATGGTAGAAAGTTTGATGGTTTCTTACAAACCTAAAAATACACTTACCATATGCTCCAGTAATTGATCTCCTTTATATTTATTAAACTAGAGGCCCAGTACACAAAAATTTGTGCACTCAGGGGGGTCCCTCAGCCTGGCCTGTGCCCTCTCGCAGTCTGGGACACCTCGGGGGATGTCCACCTGCTGGCTTAGGCCTGCTCCCTGGGGGGATCGGGCCTAAGCTGGCAGTCAGACATCACTCTGGCAGCCTGGGAGCCCTTGGGGGATGTCCACTTGTGAGTGGGGAGCAGGCCTAAGCTGCAGTCAGACATCCTTAGCGCTGCTGAGGAGGCAGGAGAGGCTCCTACCACCACCGCTGTACTGGCAGCTGGCAGCCTGGCTTGTGGCTGAGCAGAGCTCGCCCTGTGGGATCGCACTGACCACCAGGAGGAGAGCAGCTCCTGCATTGAGCGTCTGCCCCCCGGTGGTCAGTGTGTGTCATAGTGACCAGTCATTCCTAGTCATTCTGCTGCTAGGGTCAATTTACATATTACCCTTTTATTATATAGGATAGAAGCCTGGTGCATGGGTGGGGGCTGGCTGGTTTGCCCTGAAGGGTGTCCCGGATCAGGGTGGGGATCCCGCTGGGGTGCCTGGCCAGCCTGGGTGAGGGGCTGAGGGACATTTTCAGACTGGCTACACCCCCTTCAGGGTGGGGTCACCCGCTGGGGTGCCTGGCCAGCCTGGGTGAGGAGCTGAGGGCCTTTTTCAGGCTGGCCACACCCCCTTCAGGGAGTGGGGGGGGGTCATGCTGGGGTTCCTGGCCAGCCTGGGTGAGAGGCTGATGGCAGTTTGCAGGCTGGCCACAGCCCCTTCAGGATGGGGGTCCCCACTGGGGTGCCTGGCCAGTCTGGGTGAGGGGCTGATGGCTGTTTGCAGCTTGGCCAAGCCCCCCAGCGGGGACCCTCACCCCATGAGGATGTGGCCATCCTGGGTAAGGGGCTGATGGCTGTTTGCTGGCTGGCCATGGCCCCCAGCAACCCAAGCTCCCAGTAGAAGCTGGCTGGAAGCAGGTATCTGGGATTTATTTATCTTCTATAATTGAAACTTTGTTGCCTTGAACGGAGGCCTCAGCCTGCCAGAGCAGGCCAGAAGCTTGGCTTCCTCCATCGCCGGGGCAACCAAGCCTCCTGCTTGCTCCAACTCCTGGCTGCCGGTCGCCACCTTGGTTGGGTTAATTTGCATATAGTCGCTCTGACTGACTGGTGGGCGTGGCATGGGGCATAGCAGAGGTGCGGTCAATTTGCATGTTTCTCTTTTATTAGATTAGATAAATTTAACAATATCTACACAAAAACCTGAGTTTAAATGAATGTTTATAGCAGCTTTATTTATAATCACTAAAACTTATCCAAGCAAAGACAGCCAACCAAAATGCCCTTCAGTAAGCGAATGAATAAACTGTGGTATATCCAAACAATGGGATATTATTCAGTGCTAAAATGAAATTAATTATAAAATCATGAAAAGACATAGAGGAAACTTAAATGCATATTACTAAGTGAAAGACATCAACTATAAAGGCTACATACTGTGTGATTCCAACTGTATAACAATTCGGAAAAGGTAAAATTGTGGAAATAATAAAAATATCAGTGGTTTCCAGGGCTTGTGGGAAGGAAAGAATAGAGCACAGAGGACTTTTAGGGCAGTGAAAAATGCTTTGTATAAAACCATAATGATAGATACATGTTTTATACATTTGTCCAAACCCATATAATGTACAATACTAAGAGTGAACCCTACTGCGAATTCTGGACTTCGGATGATAATGATGTGTCAATGTCTGTTCAGCAGTTGTAACAAATGTACCCACTCTGGGATGAGATCAAAGTCGACTACCTTATTTATTCACCTAAAGCCCACCAGTCTCTCTTACATCACTTTACCTGTTTTCAAAATTAGGTCATATAGTCAGGAATAAAAACATCCTTATTTCTGATTCATACAACTTTCTGTAGTGGCCACTTACAGCCACATATATAATACTCCTGGTTTGGGTGATTTACAAGCAGCCCAGCCCAGAAGGCATATGCTTATAGTGATTTTAGTAATTGGGGCCTGGATTTGCATCAGACAAGCAGAGGTGCTGGCCTGTGATCAAACACACAATCCCAAATCTACAGCTCAAACAGTTTTCATCCTCTGTCCTTCATCACCTAAACTCTCTGTGGTATTAATGGTTATTTAAGACTGAATGTAGCCTTGACTAAAGTTAAGGTGATGTCTGACACATAATAAGTGTTAAATATTTTTTGGATTAATGGCTTGCATCTCCATTTCCCATTTTCTATCTCTCATATCTTTCCTATGCTTCTCTCATAGTTTTCTCTTGTACAAGTTTTCCTTTAGTGTGTTATACAGGAAAATTATCTACATTAGTGTTTCCTAACAAGCCAATACCCTCTTTCAGTAAATATAAATACCAAGTGCTCTTCTTTAATTCTTCTTAAAAAATAAATTATGTGTCATAATCATAAGATAAATCAAATCAAATATCATTTTAGTGGAGAAAAAATTTCATTTTAATTTGAAAGATAGAAAACTTTTATTTTTCTCCTTTGTTCACATGATATCAATGTAAGCATTGAGCTTTCATGTTTGGCGCAATAATTCTTTCCCTAGGTTGCATATAACATAGAGCAAACTGGCCACGTTAACAAAGCATGCTTTGCTTTTTATAGAGCCAGAAATAAAGTAAAATTAAGCACTGTACATATTATATAACAACATATCACATATATTATATATTACAGAATATATTAATATGTTGAATAGTCTTTCTTTCAATTTTGCATGCTCCCCAAACCCCACACACAAATTCTGCTATGCCCCATCAAGTCATGTCCTCTCTCTTCAGCAAATCATGAAACAAAGTCTTGGAAGTGCACCAACTAACTGACAATAATGTCCTGATATCTGTCCAAAGGCAGCATTTAAATTTAATTATGGAGATTTCATATACTTCTGATAATTGCTCCAACTTCCTATACTAACATGCAGATAAAGGTCCAATAATATGAAACAGAGGAAATGTCTTCTCTGATTTGATTAAGAAGAAGAATAGGTAACCTTTGTGTTTGTTTTATTTTGTTTTCCAGAATTTCTAATCAGTTATTTCTAATAACTATGATTTTAAAAAGTCATTTTGACTTCAACTGACTTTCAAATTAACACCAAGGTTTCAAATTAATACCACTTTCTAAATTATTCACACAACTGTAAACAGGCCTTTAAGTCTGGAACAATTAGACTCAAGTATCATAGAGCTTATCTTTTATATGTCATGCTGACCAAATATAGTTTTTAAATTATGAATTTTGGGTAAATGCTTCAGCTTGGAAGAGGTTCAAGAAATGGCATAGCATAAACCTAAATGGGAAAAGAACGATAGAAAAATACAGATAAATTGGGAACTTTTTTCCAAACAGCTAGTATCAACATGGAGGAATTGAGAAAAAAAATCTGGTAAACATACTGCCGGCTTGATGGTGGTACTAAGAGAGGAAGAAAATGACCATGAGGAGAAAGCAGATGAAGAGAGTTAGCATACATCTTGGTTGATTTCACAGACTGGCCTCCAATAGCGAGCTGCCTCTCAAGCTCAAATATGGTCAGAAAGCTGAGAATGAAGAAGCCACCCCTAAGCACAGACATGCATGTCAGGAAACCAGGTCAAGCAAAGTGGCAACACAGCACAAGAGCAAGCTGCAGAGAGCTGCCGCGAACTATAGTTCTCTCTTTCCCGAAGCCAGACATGTGAATGACCTTGCTCACTTGTGCCAGGGACAGTATCTCTGTCTTAGAACCCACCCACACTTTTCATTTTATTTCTTCTTCTAATTTAAAACAAACTGCTCACTGTAAAGTATGTTCTAAGAATACTCACTTTTTTCCATTCATCTAATACATTTTATTGAGCACCTGTCATTCATCTTGTTCAATGATTCTAATCTGACATCAGGAAGACAGAAGATTGTTATCAGTGAGTTGTTCAGAAAAAAAATCTTGCTAATATAGAATATTCTAATTTGAGATATAGTAAATAAATATAAATATATTTCTTTATGGGAACATAAACATATATGATATATAGATATAACTTATGTATTTTTGTGTGTGTGTATACAAATATATAAGTGCTCACAAGGATAATACAGCATAGTAGAGGAGGTCAGGAGTGTTGGAGTGGAAGGTTTGCTATTTATTTATTTTTTTAATATTTTTTATTGATTTCAGAGAGGAAAGGAAAGGGAGAGATAGAAACTCCAATGATGAGAGAGAATCATGGATTGGCTGCCTCCTGCATAGTCCCACACCGGAGAGCAAGCCCACATTCCGGGCATGTTCCCTGACTGAGAATCGAACCGTGATCTCCTGGTTCATAAGTCGATGCTCAACCACTGAGCCACACCAGCTGGGCAAGATTTGCTATTTAAAAAGAGAAATCAGGAAGGATATCACTGATAGAGTTGTATTTAAGCTGAAATCTGAAGAAAGGAAGGGAGCAAGTCCTGTGCACACCCTGATAGGAGCAGGGTTCTCAGCAGAGAGAACAGAAAATACAAAGGCTTTGAATGCCCCTGGAGCTGTGGAGGAAATTCAAGGAGGCCAGGATGACAAGAGATAATGAAGGAGAGAGATGGAGAACATTATGTCAGAGAAGTAGGAAAGGCTGGGTCCGTGTAAAGTCTTTGGTGTTTGTTCCTAAGCCATTGGACAGATTGAGCAGAGGAGAGACATGCACAAGTGAGAGTTTGAGGGGTCTCCTTGGCTGCTGTGGGGAGGATCAATGGAAGGGGAGCAGGGACAGAAGCTGGGAGAGCAATTAGGAGGCCAGTAAAAAGGCATTCTGCTTAGCTCCACGTGTCTTTTTTGAAATCAGAATTTGTAGAACCATCTCTACAAAAAAAATAAAAACACACACTCTGATGCTGCTGAATGGACATGAACAGAGGTAGGAAAATCACAAAACCACATGTGTTCATCTGAAATGGGGTGGAATTTTAGAGGAGAAAAAGTATTCAAGGAAGAAGGGTGACCTGCTCATGCTGAAAAGTTCAAAGGTCACTCAAGTTTGTATTTCACATCTTTAGTCCTTCAAGTAGATCAAAGGTGCTTGTCTTTGTGTGCCTGATTCATGGGGCTGCCAGAAGACCACATATGGCCAGGCGGCCTCCGTTTTATGAGCCTGCCCTACCTGCTGTTCTCCTTAGGGGTTCTGACTTCCTATTTACCCTGCCTGTCTTATCCTGGCTGTTCACTGCA
Source organism: Myotis nattereri (assembly GCF_964212035.1). Taxonomy (NCBI): domain Eukaryota; kingdom Metazoa; phylum Chordata; class Mammalia; order Chiroptera; family Vespertilionidae; genus Myotis; species Myotis nattereri. The sequence goes on from NC_138087.1 coordinate 47,653,404, forward strand.
GCCTGGGGAGAAAAGGAAAACTTTGATTTGGGGTTTTCATTGGTGACAAAATTGTAAGATGAACCACAGATTACACAGAATTTTCAAGAAGAAAATGTTTTCAAGAAAATCATTTGTGGGGGTTTAAGAAACCCTGGGTTTGAAACATCTTGGTTTGATGCCCAGCCAAGCATCTCTTATTAGTCTTAACTTATGACATCTACCTTAATTTCTAGATGACCAAACTAGACTCATTAGCTGTGTTTAAAAATTGGAAGGATTAAGAAATAATAAGGAAAGGAATACAAAATAGATAAAAAGGGTTGAAGAAAGTTAGGCAAAAGGAATTCCTAGGATAGCATTTATATAGTGTTTGAGTTGCAAAGCACTGTTTAGTACTCTAAGAAACTTTATATCACTAGAAATAAGTATTGAAAAAGTATCTTTGATATTCCTTTACTAATTTATTTCTTTCCAAACTTATATCATTCAATCTTTGAAGACTTTTCATTAAGGGAAATATGTTTTTCATGTATTTGTAGTATTTAAAAATTTATCTAATGATGGGCTTGAAAACCCAATAAATTAGTGAATGATTGATTCCTCCAAAATCCTCATTTTGTAAAACCTTTCACTTATTATTTATTACAAATATTTTAGTGAAAACATTTTATGTCAACACTTTTAATTGCAATGAATTGTGGTATCTCGAGACAAGCCTTCCATTTTAAACTTTCACCTAAAGGCAGCCCTGCCTATATAGGGTTGTAATACACAGTTGAAATGAGGAACTTTCTGAGCACTGTTTGCTAATTGTGACCCTTCTTGTACTTTGGTTTAATTTCCTAATCATTTCTCAAACTTTTGGTCTTTCATTTAATGATACTACTACCAATGAAAGCCTACTCCCTAAGTCATTTAGGATCATAGATATTGTTAGACTCATCTGAAACAAATTCAGTCTGTCTTCCACAATTCCCAATGAGGCCAGCCTACTTAAAATCTGATTTATGCCCAGTGACTCATCATGTGGCCTCCTCATAACACAAGCTCTGAGGAAGGAGTTCATGGAGGCACCTGCAATATCAACCCAGTCTAAAGAAATAGGATGTACTGGAGAGAAGTACTGAACACATGTACAATATCCCAAGAATACCATAATAGTTTCTTGGCTTCTTACCATTAGAAGTGCTCATGATAAATAGATACTGAAAAATAAAAGTCAAGGACATAATGAATAAGCTTAAGAATATCAAGCAAAACAAATTTGAAAACATAGAGTATCAAGGTGATTAGGAGCGATAAAAGTAGAAGACAAAGTAAAGCTAAGTTACTAAATTAATTATAAAAGTACGCTAAAATATAAGAGAAAGAAATGAACAGTGTCCCATAAAAATCTGGTATAGAATAGGCAACACTGAATTGTCTTGATAAAGTTACCAGGCTTCACGGTAACAACAACTCATTAAACATTTTTCAAAAGGTCCTAAAGCACGAAGAGGGAGAATTTACAAATGTTGGGTGATTTCAGACTTCTCCAAGGCAATATTCAAGGATAAAATGTTATTTCAAAAAATGTCTACAAAACTTTGCAAGAAAAAAATAGTGACCCAGTTATCTTAAACAGAACTAAATTCGTTTCAAGTATAAAGGCAAAAGGCATATCAATATTTAAGAAATATAGTAATTATGAATACTTCATGAATAAAATTCTTATTCACAAAATCTAAACAATTAAAAGATAAATCAAACAAAGAACTCAGAAATAATAAAGTCCTAGGAAAAAAGAATTAAGACCAAATACCAAAAAGAAAATACAATGCTATAAAACATAAAATGTAAGGAAACACAATATGCTCAGCAACAATTGGGAGGAGGGAAGTGTGGAGAGGAGGCTGGAAGAATGTTAACTGCACAAATCTTCTCTTCATTAATAAAGGTTTTGCTGTAAAAACATGCATCAAAATCTACCACCTAAAAACAGGAATATGACTTATTTTCTAGGGCTATGACTTATTTTCTAGGGCTCATGCTATACAATATCAAACCCATAACAAAAACTACCATTTAGGAGGTAATAAATAAACCTCATTGATTTCCAAAAAAATTTCAGTATTGTTAGTCTTTTTATCATAGCCCAATAAAACTAGACACACACACAACAACAACAACAACAACAACAACAACAAAAGGAACCCTGTGTCAGACCATATCATATTACAACAGCGTTGTTAAATCACTATTGAGTTAAAGAGGAAAACCTAAAACTTTAAATTGCATAATACCTAGAAATTAGGAGCAATGAAGTTATGGTATGTTAGAACTATGAAATAGAGGTTAACTATAGATACATAAGAAAGAATAAAAATAAATTATGCTAACTTAAATTATTTGTCACACAATCAAATAAAACTTAGAAAAGGAAATAAAAAAGGGGGCGTGATTAAGATGTGTACAAATTGCCAGTTATAAAAACAGTCACAGGGATGTAAAGTATAGCCTAAGGAATATAGTCAATAATTGTAATAATTATGTATGTTGTCAGGTGAGTACTAGACTTTTCAGAGTGATCACTTCATAAGGTATATAAATGTCTAATCACTGTATTCTTTACTTAAAACTAATATAATACTATATGTGGACTATAATTGAAAATTAAAAAATAACAATAAAATATAACAGTAAATTAATTCATTATGAGACAGACAAAAGTAGGACTAATAAATAAATTCAAGAAACATGTTACTTAACCATCTTGATTTATGTACAGTTCATTGCAAACAACAGCTCTGACAAGGGGGTTAATATCCAAAATATATAAAGAACTCACACAACTCAACACCAAACAAACAATCCAATTAAAAAGTGGACAGAGCCAGGCCAGTATGCTCAGTGGTTGAGTGTCAACCTATGAACCAGGAGGTCACTGTTTGATTCCTGGTCAGGGCACATGCCCAGTTTGTGGGCTCAATCCTCAGTGCAGGGTGTGCAGGAGGCAGTTGATCAATGATTCTCATCATTGAGGTTTCTCTCTCTCTCCCCCTCTCCCTTCCACTGTGAAATGAATAAAAACAAGTTTAAAGTAAATGAGCAGAGGACCTGAACAGACACTTCTCCCAAGAAGACATACAAATGGCCAACAGACATATGAAAAGATGCTCAACTTCACTAGCTATTAAGGAAATTTAAATCAAAACTACAATAAGTTACCACCTCACACCTGATAGAATGGCTATTATGAACAATACAAGTAATAAGAAGTGTTGGAGAGGTTGTGGAGAAAAAGGAATCCTCATTCACTACTGGTGGAAATGTAAACTGGTACAGTCACTATAGAAAACAATAAGGAGGTTCCTTAAAAAAATTAAGAATAGAGTTACCATATGAACCAGCAACCCCTCCTCTTGATATCTACATGAAAAATTTGAAAACATTTATTCACAAAGACATATGCACCCCTATGTTCACTGCAGCATTAGTCACAGTGGCCCAAACATGGAAACAACTGAAGTGTCCTTAGGTAGATGATTGGCTAAAGAACATGTGGTACATATCCTATATAATAAAGATGTAATATGCAAATTAATCCTCACACCCTCACAAGATGGCTGCCACAACCAGGCCAGCAGGGGCGTTAGTGAAAGACAACCAAAAGATGAACAAGCAGGCTACATGGGGTGACCAGGCCGGCAGGGGGGCAACAAGGCCGGAGGGGGGGTGCAGTTAGGGGCAACCAGGCCAGCAGAGGGGGGCAGTTGGGGGTGATTAGGCCAGCAGGGGGGGGGCAGTTGGAGGCAACCAGGCTGGCAGGGGGGGCAGTAAGGGGGGCAGTTAGGAGTGACCAGGCCAGTAGGGATAGGGCAGTTGGGGGTGACCTGGTTGGCAGCAGGGGGCAGTTAGGGGTGACCATGCTGGCAAGCAGGTGAGTGATTAGAAGCCAGCGGTCCAGGATTGTGAGAGGGATGTCTGACATCCCCCAAGGGGTCCGGGATTGGAGAGGGTGCAGGCTGGACTGAGGGGACCCTCCCCCAATGCACGAATTTCATGCACCGGGCCTCTAGTGTGTGTGTGTGTGTGTGTGTGTATAAGAAAAGAAGAAATACTGCCATTTGTGACAACATGGATGGATCATGAGAGTATCATGCTAAGCAAAATAGAAACACTTAAGAACCATATGATTTCACTCATATGAGGGATACAAAACTGAAAGTAATAAATGAACAAAAAAAACAACAAACAGAAATGCATAGACAACAGTGTGGTGATTACCTGGAGGAAGGGAGGTGTGGGGATAGTAAAGGGGCCACATATATGGTGACAGAATATTATTTCATTTTGGGTGGTGGGCACACAATGCCGTATACTGATCATGTATCATAGAAATGTACCTTTGAAATCTATATAATCTTATTAATCAATGTCCCCCCAATAAATTTAATTTTTTTTTAAAAAGATGATGACAAATAAGATGTCTTGCAAAGTTCTATTCAGAGCTACATTTCCCTGTCTTCAAAGTCATATCATCTTGTTTAAAGAACATCTAATGGTTTGTTTCCAAAAGCATAACGTTTAATTTCATTTGATAGCCAGATTTCCCTATCTTCGGAGTCATATCATCTTGTTTAAAGAACGTCTAGTGTTTTATTTCCAAAAACGTAACGTTTAATTTCATCTGCTTCTGTTGCAAAGCCTCCCACCATGTTGCCCATATTCTAACTATCCAAATTAATTGCTTCTACTCCTCAAGCCAATCCTTCAACTCTCCTGAGCATGCATTTCCTCTTTTGAAAATTCAAGTTTATTTAAATATAGCTTACACACAGTAAAATTTATTCTTTTTAAATTTACATTTTGATGAGTTTTTACTAAATATATGCAGTCATATAACCATCACCATAATCGAGCTATATAGAACATTCCATCATTACAAAATGTTCCCTTGTGCCCTATGAAGTAAAAACCCCCTGCTAATTCCCAGCCCTTGGCAACTACTGATTTGATATCTGACCCTATGATTTTGCCTTCTCTAGAATGTCTAGGGCTCATGATATATAATATCAATATAAATGGAATTGCACAGTATGTGGAATATTTTTGGACTGATTTTTTTATACCTGGCATAATGCTTTTTGAGATTCATCCATGTGGCCCATTTCAGTGGTTCATTCCCTTTCATTACATAATAGCAGTTAATGGGTTTCTGGGTGTTTCCAGCTGCTATAAACATTTGTGTGTAAGTTTTGTGGACATAAGCTTTTATTTATTTTGGGTAAATATTTAGGAGTGGAACTGCTGAGTCCTGTAGTACATGGATGTTTATATTCATACAAAATAGCTAAAGGTTTCCCAAAGTGTCTGTATTATTTTGCATGCTCGCCAGGAATGTTTAAAGAGCTCTAATAGCTAATTTCCACCAGTGGGTAAACTTGTCTTCTCTCCACCCCCTCACCTTCCCAATCTGGTAGGTGTTTAGTGTTGTTTCACTGTCATTTTCAATTGCATTTCCCTAATCCTATACGATAAAAGCCTAATATGCAAATCAAACAAACAGCAGAACAACCAGTTGAATGACTGGTTGCTGTGATGCACACTGACCACCAGGGGGCAGACGGTCAATGCAGGAGCTGACCTCAGCCCGCAGGCCCCAGGCCAGCCAAAGCGGGTGCCAGCGGGGGGCCCCCCAACTGTCCCGCTGGCCGCCCCACAGAGGGAGGTGACTGGCAGTGGTAGCGGGTGATCGGGGAGCAGGGCTGGCCAGCAAGGGGGCCGGTGCTGTTCCCTGATCACCCTGCTGTTCGCCTCCCACAGAGGAGGTCACTATAGGAGGCAGCCAGTGGTGGTGGCAGGGGGTGGGACCAATGAGTGGGCGGCGCCAGGCCAGTCAAGGCGGGTGCCAGCTGGGCCCCCCCTGATTGCCCCACCAGTCACCCCACAGATTGGCCCTATCACCAGCCAGGCCTAGGGACCCTACCCGTGCATGATTTCGTGCACCAGACCTCTACTAATTAAATGTTAAGCATGTTTTTATATGCATATTTCAATACACATCAATATCTCTTCTACAGTGAAATCTGTTCAAATATTTTGTCCATTTTATTTTATTGAGATTATTAAGTTGTAAGAGTTCTCTATATATTCTGATAGAAATCTGTTATCAGGTTTGTATTCACAAATATTTTCTCATAGTCTATCAACTAAACAGTTTGTTTCCTTTTCCTTAAAAGCAGAAGCTATAAATGTGATGAATCCAATTTCTCAATTTTCTTATTTCATGTTTATGAGATATGCATTGCATTTTTAGAAGGTTTTACACAATTGTACAACAGAAGAATCTCTTTTCCATGTTCATCTTCAAGGGTCAGCAAACATTTTCTGTAAGATAGTAGATAATTTGGCTTTTTAGACTGCCTATGGTCTCTGTTTCATATTCTTCTTTATTTCTATGATATAATCTTTTAAAACTATAAAAATCATTCTTAGCAAAAAGAGTCTGCTGGGAGGAATTGGCTCAGAAGCCATAGTTAATCAACCATTTCTCTTACCTCTTCCCACTGGGTAGACTTGCTAATCACTTGTCAGTCAGTGCTAGACTTACCAAGCAGCTGGGCAGGCTCTCTGTTTCCTGTCTTAGAGTCAATATCAGGCATGTTCTTGAGCCTGTGCACAGGGTTGGGCTTTCTCAGTGTCTCTGCCTCTTGATCCGCAAGGCAACCAAATTCTTGGCCTTTAAAAATTCATTAATATTTTAGCTGATGTTTTCCCTCATCCCTCTCTATGGCAGCCACCTCTTCCTCCTCTGTTCTTCCAAAGGTGAACTAGTTCATGTTTTCCATCTTTTTCAGAAGAGTTTGTCCCTCTTTGGAATTCAGTTTCCTTCATTGTGTGTTATGACTGCAGGTCCCTGTTGGGTTAAAAAAAACAACCCACTACAATTTCTTAGGTGATCTGGTTCTCTCTCACTGTTAGGGTAAGAAGACTTACTCCTGTGACTTTCTACATCCTAAACAGAAGTACTCATATTGCTTCCCTCACATGGGAGGAATGACTCAATAAATATTCAGTGATGTATTCATAATTTAGGAACTCACAAAATAAAGCTGTATTCCTTTACAATACCCTATTTCATATTTTTTTCAAAAATGTTTTACTGTATATAGATCTTATGCACACAGAGTATGGACTTTTGAATAACCATCAATGTGCACATCCAGAAAGAAAATTAACTACATAATTAACTAAAAATGGGTACTTAAAAATGTTGATTCTACTTGTTTTTATGATTAAGCAGTTTCTGGGCAAAAGATGACCTGGTAAATTTGTTTACTAGAAGTACAAACATCTAATTTGTTTTAAGCATGCTGATTAGAATAAAAATACTATTGAATAATCCAGTATCTTAATTAACAATTATTATTTATTATTATTCACTCCCTTTACAAACATTTGTTTATTTTTTATTATATGCACTACTAAATACTCTAAGCAGGAGTTGAAAAATATAGTCTGAACACCAAATCTGGTCTATGACTTGTTTTTATACAATTCACAATTAACAGTGTTTTTTTACTTTTAAAATGGTTGTAAAAAAAAAATGGGGGACAGAGGTCAATCACATGCAGCCCCTAAAACCTAAAATGTTTTCTATCAGGGCCTTTACAGAAAATGATTGCTGTCTTCTGTGTCTAGAGACTATAAAATTGAGTAATATATTGTCCCTGTCCTCAGGCCCTCTCACTCTGGTAAAACAAATCAGCTGTACACACAAATAAGGAAATGAATTAGAAACTAATGAAAAATACCAAGTATAATCCTACAAAGAAAGAGAGGAGGGTATAATTACTTCCAGGCAAAGGCATCCAGGAAGCCTTCGGTGGAGATGGCATTTTAATAGGACAGTAAAATATGGGTAGAATTAATATAGGCAGAGAACTAAATGAATCACATAAGCAATGGGTAACCAGGGTTCAGAAACAAGAAAATTGGCCCTGACCAGTTTTGCTCAGTGGATAGAGCATCAGCCTGCAGACTCAAGGGTCCCAGGTTCAATTCCGGTAAAGGACATGTACCTTGGTTAAGGGGAGTGTGCAGGAGGCAGCTGATCGATGTTTCTCTCTCATTGATGTTTCTAATTCTCTATCCCTCTCCTTCCTCTCTGTAAAAAATCAATAAAATATATTAAAAATAAAGTAAAATTAACTGTACAACTATGGGCTGGAAAATCATGTGACCCATTTATGTTTTCATTTTCTGTCATTAGCTCCGCCCTAATAAGATTTATTTTCAAATGAGTTTTATTTTAATGGTTTTAGATTTGATTTGATAAGGGGGAGGGGAACAACCAAGACATCTATATTTATTTTCAGGAAACCTATAAAAGTAGCTTCAGTTTAATGTTTAGGTATTTTCCATAAATAGTATTGGTGACATGAAACTGAATGGTCCTTCTTGAATTGGGAACTGCATATCCCCTGATGTTACATTCTCAGGTACGCATCCCATGCAAGAAGCATGGTTTATGTACCTAGGACATCAATTTTACTGCAAAACTGGGGCAAGGGCATTTTTGAGTTTTGTTGCTTTTTATGTTGTTAAAGTCTTTGAGAGGATTGTGGCAAGAATATCCCAAGAATCAGCAGAATGTGTATTCCATGGATGCCATGTATTCCATGTCCACTAAACTTTCACATTTTAATGAAAGCCCAAAAGACTGTTTTAATGTGCTTGGACTACATAGGAAATCTAGTATTTTTGTGATAATTAGAAATCCAAAATGCCATTGACATCATGAACTGGGAATGCTAGTGTGACAAGACCAGACTTGCCCTCAAGGCTAATTATTGTCACTGACCCTCAAGGCTAATTATTGTCTGTCCAAATAAGTTGCAGCATAGAAATTTGAAAAGAATTCTCAATGGTGGCCCACTTAGCCTTTCCTTTTATTTTATAGACTAGTGTGATAACATTCAAACCACTGTTTTGCTTTCTGGCTATTGATTATACACTGCACACACAATTACTGGTCCTTCCTGCCACAACTAAATGTTTTATGTAATGACAATGAAATTAAATGAGTTTAAAAGCTCCTCCCATGTGCTTCCTTTTTCTTTTTTTAAAATATATTTTTATTGATTTCAGAGAGGAAGGGAGAGGGAGAGAGAGATAGAAACACCAATGATGAGAATCATTGATCAGCTGCCTCCAGCACGCCCCACACTGAGGATTGAGCCTGGGCATGTGCCCTTGACCGGAATCGAACCCAGGACCTCTCAGTCTGCAGGCTGATGCTCTATCCACTGAGAAAACCTGCTAGGGCCTTCTTTTTTCTTTTTACTTGTTTCCTTAATTGTTAAAGACCTCACCTTCCAAGTTCAGGTGGCTTATAAATTACCTTAGCTGCTGAAAATGAAGGGCAATGAAGACATTATCTACAAGGGCAGATTGATTGGGACTCAGCAAGTTTCAGAGTAGGTAAGCTGTCCTCTGCCAGATGATCTAAGCAAAATATGCTAGCAGCTATGAACAAAAAGTGCTCAATCCACAGAGTTGAAAACAATGACTTCCTCAAAGAGCGATGGCAGGCCATATCAATGGCTCATTGGAATGAATAGTGGTGAGTTTCCTAATGCTGATTCAGCATGTGTCCACATGGTTCTCCATGAGATAATCTTTTTCTACTTTTGATTTCTCTTCTTTCTTTCAGCACAATCACCCCCCAGCCCATATGATCTTCTGAGGTAGAGAAGATTTTTGATCTTTCTCTTTTCCTAATTGCACTGACATGGATTAAACATTTGCTTCCCTCAGGTCTCCCCTTTTGATTCTCAAAATCCTATTCTAGATGTCAAAAGAATGAACATTGAGAGGTCCTTTAAATGCCATTATAAAAACGAAAACAAAACAATGACAACAACAACAAACACACTTGTTTCTCCTGGAGGAAATGTGGAATGTCTCTCACTAAATAGGAAAGTCACAAACAAGCACATAGGAATTAAAAGGCAAAAAGTTAAATAATTCAATATGTGAATATATGATCTGAATAAATTTTCAAGAACACAATTAAATAAGCTATGATTTCCACCACAGTAAATGCTACAATATAAAATAACCAAAATGTTAATTTTTCACTGTTAATTTTACTATCATTCTTTGTTTATCTTTTAAAGGTAATAATTTTTATTATATTTTGAGATGTGTATGGATTATTGGTTTAAACAGAAAGATTTAATCAGAAGCTTTGAAACCTGTGAGTTTATACAAGGTTCTAAAAAGAACTAGAAAATCTAAAGCTTTGAGAATTGTTTCATGCATGACATTGTTCCAGAAATTTATTATTTAAAAAAATTTATATAATAGCATTATTTAAAACCCAGTTAACTGTACAGTTTAAAGAATAACCACTAGAATTTTAAAAAGAAGAAGAAGGAGTCTTTGCTAGGAGCAATTCAATAAAAAATACAAATAGGTAAATAAAATATCTTTCAAAGTTACCTTCAAGGTCATTTTCAAAACTATTTTAGAAGCTGAGGTTCAGTTAACTGAAGAATATTTGACAGAACCCAGGCTGTAGGCATAGCAAATCTATTTTGGATCAAAAAGAGGCAGCCAAGCTGAAAAGGTGCCCATATCAAACTTGGGGAGTGGTAACTGCATCAAGGACATCACTCATTGTGAATGACCCAGCAGCAATTGCATCATTTACCAAGAATACTCACCTCACACTATATGCCTCCCGATTTCTTCTGTGTGCTGAATGGGGTGGTACAAATGGAAAATTTCACTTTAAAAAAGAGGCCAGTGATTTGAAGATCTCTTTTGAAAACCAGTGGGAAGTGACTTTGAAAATTTACTATACAGATGAGCTCTTAGCTAACTCTAGAAAATCACAAGCCAGATGTGCACTGAGGGAAGCCAGATGTGCACTGAGGGTTCTAACACCAGTTTCAGTGGCTATTTTACTTACACAGAAGGGGAATGAAGACATCTAGCAAAGGGACAACCTTTGGATAAGATGAATTAATTCTTTTTTTGTCCACAGTGACAAACGATGTTTAACAAAATTGGCTTTATCTATAAGATACTTTTTCAAGGTTAAATAACTTTAATAATTGCAATAAGGCATTCTCAAGGTTGTTACTGCGTATGACAAGATAACTGCAATGAAAATGGATGTTGAGAGCTGAAATCGGAGAATGGCTGTGGGGATGATGAGGTATTTGAGCATTTTAGTTCAATTAAAAGTAATGATGTTTACGTTGTCTTTGTTAAAGATAAAAAATAACATCATCATTTATCTTTCTTCACTGAAAAGTCATTTGATGGGTGTATGCCAGAGCAAGTAAAAGAGAATGCCCAGTGGAGCAGAGAACTTTCAGCCCCATCATGTTACTCAAATGTGCAAACAATTCATAAAATTTGAGCAACAATGGTGTGTATTTACACTATATTATGGTAATGTCATGGGCATTTTTTCTCAGTGATTATTGCAACATAACCTATAAATCAGTAAAAGAATAGACTTGTGGTTCTGGTCCACAAATATATCCGTTTATACATTTTTTATTAGAACACCAAGAGGTATTTCAGGTCATGGAATCTTTCTCATTTCAGTCCATTTCATTTTTAAAATTTATAAGCTCAGTGCAATAGTATCTTATCCAACAACCAAGAAGTATAGAAAATAATTTCTAAGTGTAAGGAATAGCATTTAAACATAAATAATTTACACAAGGCAAGCACAACTATATTACTGAGTAGAATACAAAATTTGGAAGAATCATTAAGATAAAAAAAATGAGAGCTATTATCTTCAGTGAGTCACCCAGAACACCCAGAACAGATTTCTCTCTTGCTCTATGATTACTTCACAGAGAATCTGGAGAATTTTGTCATTATCTGCAAAATGTGTGTTTGGTATGTGTTTCTACTAAGCCAGCCACCAGAGTAACCAACGCTCTGTCAATAAGTCTCCCCTGTGAACAGTGGTTTTGAAATAGGTTTATATTTAGGAAAATCAATATTAGTTTTAAGTGAATGCTGGCCCTAGCTGGTTTGGCTCAGTGGATAGAGCACTGACCTATGGCCTGAAGATCCCAGGTTCGATTCCAGTCAAGGGCACATGCCTGGGTTATAGGCTCCATCCCCTGTGGGGGGTGTACAGGAGGCAGCCAATCAATGGTTCTCTCTCATCATTGATGTTTCTATCTCTCTCTCTCCCTCTCTCTCCCTCTCTGAAATCAATAAAAATATATTTTAAAAATAAATAAATAAATGCTGGAAGTCAAAAGTTAATGAATAAAAGAACATGGTGGATATAGCCCAGTTTTTCTTAAAGCATAAGTGTTGGACACTGTTTGGGGAAGAAACCATAGTTCACTCATTACTAAATGCATGAATTTGACCAAGTTACTTAACCTGTCTGTGAGTCTGTTTCCTCATATCTCAGAAGAGAATAATGTAATCACTCAATCAGCTTGGATTCTGATGGTAGTAAGTTCATCCCAGAGTTGCAAGTTCTCCAAACTGAGGTGAGCTTGAGAACTTTGAGATTAACAGGGAAAGTTGAGATTAGTAAAGTAGAAATGGGTTTCAAGGGGACCACCAAATCACAGAGAGCCAGAGACAGAAAGGGAAGTAAAACATGAAGCCTGTCATAGCATTAATTTAGTAAGCGTCAAGGAAAGGTACTACAGAGTTGACAGTCTATGGAAAATTCAAAATCAACAGAAGCAGGGGCACTCACCAGTGGATGGCTTCTTATATCTTTTATGCCATATGATATGTGGGCAGTCCATCTGGGGCCTTGTCTTGGAGAAAACTGAAAAACAAAAAAAGAGAAAAACAAATGATGAGGGTGGTATAAGACATTTCCTATGACCAATGAAAAGTGTCATAGATAAGGGGGACAGCTGCATTCTCCTAGCATTTCAAAGGGGTCTGCTAACTAGTTCATCTTAGTATTCATGGAAGGCTAAAATATTAAATATATTTAAATTAATTCAGAAACATTTTTGTCAATTAAAAGAACACTATAATCAAGCTTTGGAATAATTCTACAAAGATCCATTGTGAGAGCTTGTCTCTGATGTCGAGACAATGAACAACCATCTTCCTGAGATGGTGTATAAGTTGCTAGGGCTGCACAGACTAGGCATAAACTATAGGAATTTATTTCCTCACAGTGCTAGAGGCTAGGAGTCCAAGACCAAGCTGTAGGAAGGTCTATTTTCTTTTTTCTGAGGCCTCCCCCTTTCTTGTAGATGCCTGTCTTTTTGCTGTGTTGTCACATGGCCATTACTCTGCGTGTGGCTCCCTGGAGGCTGTTTTTGTGTCCAAATTTCCTCTTCTTATAAAGAAACCAGTCAAATTGAATTAAGGCCCATTCTAAGCACTTCATTTTAATGTAGTCACCCCTTTATAGACCTTATTTCCAAATACCATCACATCCTGAGGTACTGAAAGTTAGGGTTTCAAATGTGAATTTGGGGGGACACAACTCAGCCCATAACAGATGACTTAACCAGTGATGGCAACCGTTAGTCATCAAAGACTAATTATTATTATAATATAGAATAATATAATATAATATACATTTATGTTACCCCTGCCCGACCCCTAGCACACAGGCATATCTTCATGTTTTCAAAATTTTAAATTATCAAACCACACACTTTAAAAGCTAATTACTTAATTATCAGATTTTAAACTAAGACAGCTATAACTATATATTAGAATTTCTTAAAATAATAAAAAGTGATTTAAGAGTATATATATATATATATATGTATATATATATATTTACATATATATAAATAAATATATATATATACATATATATATATATTTACACATATATAAGTAAATATGGCATTTCAGTTTTTAGAGTAAATACATAATTTTGGTTGGGTTTCAAAAAAGACTGAACATTTCTTATGGGTTCCCATTTCTAGGTTGGAAGCCACTGTCTTAGTTGTTAACCTCTCTTAATGGCCTTTGGAAACTTGCTGGCCCATTCAGCAGAAGGTTCACAAACAATGTGGTGGACATATGTGGACTCCCAGTGGCCTATTCTCCCAGTGGGGAACTCTTTTTCCTCCAGCATGCAGAGTTCAGTGGAATTATGAATCAAGGTGCTGTGATCTCCCTACTGAAAAGGTGGGCACTTCTAGGCTGAGCTAAATGGACACTCTCTCTCTGAAATGTACATCTGAACCAAACTAAGAAAATACTGAGGACCTTGGAGTTCATTCACTCAGAGTTATTGCCTGCTGTTTTTGGTGCTTAATCTTTTCAAGGGGCTTGGTTTTTCATCCTTTTCTTCCAGTCTGGGAGCTCTCCCATCACCTAACAGCAAAGTTCCTTTTTATATAAGTTATCCGGACTTAGTTTCTGTTACCTATAAGAAAACAGTTCTAATAATACCAACCATATTATTAATATTTCCAGATAATTATCATCTCTATATGGCTCTCCTACTGCCTCTGTCAGTAAGTCTCACCCCCAATTAAGCCAACGAAAATGGAAATCCCTTTGTAAAGCTGAAGAGCTTTCCAGAGTGAAGCATGGGGCTGAATGGAGGAGATTTAATTGTACAGGGCTATCTCTTCCTGCAACTGAGAATCAGCTGAACATTTAGAACTGCAGTCCTTAGATGTGGTTACATACCCAACAAGTCTATGAGGAAAACCGAATTTGTTCATATCTGCATCTGTATAAGCCTTTATTTAATTAATTTGGGCTCAGATGGTCCTTCATAAGCATGTGCTGGGTCAGCAGTTCTCCAAGTGTGTCCCAGGACCAGCAGCTAGCAACTTGTTTACAAAGCAAATTCTGCACCTAGTCTTTCAGAAATTCTGGGGCTGGGACCAGCACCCTGTATATTAACATGCCTTCCAGCGATTCTCACGTTAGTTCTGTAGTTCGTGAAAGTTTAAGAAACTTTGGGTTAGGTCAAGTTCAAATTGGAATGGGATCCCTGTCCGAGTGACAGATAGGACGTTTCTCTTGGTGAAAGAATGAATGAAAGCCTTAAAGGCATCCCTCTAGGGGTCTTTTCCTAGTTGAGCCAAAGCTCTCCTCCTTCCTCTACCCCAGCCCTTTTTCGTCTGTTGCCTCAAGAAAAAGAATTGGTCATTAAAGAAAGGCAGGAGGTCTGAAAATAGAGCAGTACGGTCATTTATGCGAAGCCTGCAACCCCATTTCCGACTATTTGATTGTTTTATTTGCCCCAGAGGCACTACTTCTCACACATTTGACTTCTCTCTCTAAAAGGAACCCCAACTAATCATTTTCCTGTGCTTCAATGCCCTACTCTCCCAAGTATACTTTTTAAATTGAGTGAAAATTAAATCTCATGCACACGGTTTCATAATAACATTTCTTTTAATGAGACCCATCATCTGATAGGACTGCCCTACTAAATTAAAAGTAGGGAAATATATAAAACACATAATCCAGCACATGAAATAAAAAACCTAATTTATTCATTCATTTCACTAGACAATGTGATGAAGCATAATAGGAACATGATAAAAGGAAGATGTGTTCCTGCCTCCTCCTGCCATTTCCTCTTTCCTACTGAGAAAAGGTCGGCATGAGAAAAACGGGACCTTAACATCTACTTCCAGTAAAGCAAAACCAGTGAGAGCAAATATTTCCCATGTACTACTCATCTGAAAATCTAATTGTGAATTACACACACACACACACACACACACACACACACACACTGTTCATTAAGTGAAATCTTTTCTTTTTTTATTTCAAATGTCTTTAACTTAAAAAATATTTTTAGAAAGGCTGGGATGAATTCCAAGCAATTTCAAAATCACTATTAGAATAGTACTTTAGTTATAGGTTAAAAAACCAAGTGCATAATCTGCAGTGCTTTATGAGGTTATTAATTTGAATTATGGAATTCTAATTGCCTAGGAGCTTGTCCATAAACCACCGCTTTCCTCCGGCAGGATGGAAAAGAACACAAAAGTATTCCCACCAGGAAGCTTGGAAGCTTGTCAGAACCTACAAATATTTCTCAGTCCTCATGGTTTCTTTCAGGGCTTTGGATATTTTGCAAAACCTCTGATCAAAAGGTAACCGTGACCTCAGAGGTGTGTGTGTGTGTGTGTGTGTGTGTGTGTGTATTTAGCTTTTTCTTGGCATGCCTTATGCATATTGAAATGCTGACATTGCAAGAGGCCAGAGCTATGTCAACTCCCCCAATAACTGAGGTGTGCTTGTTTTATAATGGTAATTAACTAACTGGAGGTTATTTGGTGTGTGTGTGCATATGTTAACTTGTGTGCATTTCATAACATACATGTATATAAGCACTTTGCATGTGCATAATTAATATTCTTATGGTTTCCAATATTTATTTCAACCAACCTAAGATGCAAATCAGCTCAAATTTATTTATTGGTGTATAATACATTGAAGTCATAAAGCCTGTGTTGAGATTGAAGACTTTACTAAGAAAGACATCCAGCTCAATAATTTATTTTCATTTTTTTAAAAAAACAATATTTGTTTTCTTAACATTTAATGTTCCAAGATAAAATATTCTTAAGATAAAAAGCTCTTAATTTCATTCATCGCATCATTCAGTTGACCTATGTGCAGTTTGGACATGTACTAGGAATAAAAAGACTAATTTTGAACTTGTTTCCATAAAACTACATGAGATCCAACAACAAAACACACAAAATAAATATAAACTCATGGGGGAACATTATAAAAATAGTCATGACAGTTCTTGAATGCTATATAGGAAACTTGTCCATAGCTAAGGGGGGAAAAAAGAAAAAGAAAATGACTTGAAACAGTTTTACAAACTTCTTACACAAACACTCTTACTTTTGGCAGTTTGTTCCAGAGTCTATTTCCTGTTGGCATTGCAAATACTAATTAACAAATCTACATTGTACTCCATGGGTGGTTAAAAAGAAGACTGTATAAAGATTTTGGTATTTCATAGAATTTTAAGGATGGACACTTAGGCTAATAAGATCAATCATATCAGCAAAGTATTGAAAAGAAAGGAATCTTTTGTATATCTTCATGCAGTCCTCTGTGCAAGTCAGTGGCTTTACTGGGCTACCCACAATCTTCCTGACAGACCAATCATTCAGCAGCCACAGTGTTTCTTCATTGGCTTTATTTGGTTTTGGTGTTGAAGTAGTTTTTCTCCAGTGAGTAGGTGGCTCAGTGAGAATCCCAAAAGAAAACAGCTTCTAAAAGAGCTTTTAGTACTTAGAGGTTTTGGAAAAATGATGAGAAGAAGCATTTTCCTGGAGTAAATATTATTCCTTAGGACAAACCACGGTATTGACTCTAACAACAACAACAAAAGTTAAGAAAAATTTTGTACAGCAGCAACTGGGATAACTTCTGAGAAATTACTTTCTAGTGACATTATAATAGTAAATATTCAACCTGATTTATAACTGTTTTTTCTTTCAACCGAAAATGTTCAATGTATATGGCTTGAATACATGTTCTTGTCTCAAATGTTCTACCACACACATTTCCACCTACTGTGAAGGCAAACACATTTTGACTAATGTTATTGCTTATAAAAATTTTTCTTATGACTTGAAATCCTAACTCTGTATTTTCTTTAAACATTCACATTTATAAATGGGCAATTGTTAAACCACTTGCTATTTCTCTTAGAGCTACTATAATAAGGGTGATAAAGTAATCTAACCTTTCAGACACTATGTATTTTCCATTTTCTATTTGAGAATAACACTTACAAAGAAAAGTATCCTTGAGAGTGGGAAACTTTAAGAATGATTCCTAGATGCCAAGGCCTCTCATTAACGTTTCTCCAATGAGGGTGTTTCAAGTAGTTTGAAGTTCTGTTTCATACAAAAAAGCAACTTAGGTGAAACTTGTGTGCTCTGATATTTTAAGACCATTGGCAAAATGCATGCTTATTTAGCTGTACTTGGGGACTCACACAAACAAAATAAAAATACACCAGCCTATTCTCCAAGCTATTTGGCCAGAGCACTTCCTTAGAGGTAAGACATCATTCTCAAAAATAATTTTTGTATGTGCATTTAGGATCACTTTATATAGAATGTGAAGTGTTTTATGAGTAAGTCCCACTCCAGGTGTGGGAGATGAATCCCAGAGGAGGTGAGCAAATCTCTGTCTCTGGGTTAGGCCTAGAGCCAAGGCTAAACTATTCTCTACACAAAAACAACCTTGAAAGACTTTGCAGACCTAGTAATACCTATTACCTGCCCACATATTGTATGCTGTTTGGATGGAGGTATCTGGCCAACGCTAGCACCTCAAATCACCTGATGCTGCTAGATGCCCTGGTGGGAGCTTCAAATCTGTTTTGGAAGCCCTGTAACAATGGAATTCTGATGAGACATTGCCCCAGACATTATGGCCAACTGTTACAAGGGGTAACTTAGAATTCAAATTATGACTGCCATATATTGATTATATGATACTAGGAATGGAGCTAAATTGTTATGAGTACCACACAGATTCTGAGTTAAAATGCTTGTGTTGGTTAATATGCTGTCTCTCAGCTCCTAAATCACCTCTCTATACTCTGCTTTGTATAGCTGGAGCTGGGGCTTTGCCAACTATGCTTTTTCATTGCAGCTGGCTTCTTGTTAGGTTACCCAGAAGAGGAAGGGAAAGACTTTCCTTCTTCCCTTTTGCTGGCAATTTTCATCGACTTTCCCCAGTAGCAACCGTTTGCCCCAGTTTTCAGCTCCTACTGGAATTCACAAAATGAGGCTAATGGTCCTTCAGAGGTATCATCATCAGGTAGGCAGTGACTCCTCCTGGAAAGTCTAAGACCCAACTCCTCATCACCCATCATTTGAGCTTCTGATACTCTTAACTTATCCCCTGTACTTCCCTAACCTTAGGGATAGTACTTGCTTTCTCGGTCATTTCCATCTTTTCTTTTTTCTCATTCAGCTAACCAACACCTGTACATCAACTGCTTACATTAAATTCTCTCTGCTGACTGGTCCCTGACTGATATACAATGTGCTGCCTATAAAATGTGACTGAAACAGTGCTATCTACTTAAAAATGTTTTATGTAAATTGAATTACTGTATGTTAAACTCCTGTTGCACAGCTAGGTACATCTACACTAATAAATGACAAAGATGCTAATTGACCCTACCTTCGCTATGCCCTAAGCCATGCCCACCAGCCAATCAGAGAAACCATATGCAAATTAACCCAACCAAGATGGTGGCCAGCAGCCAAGGAGCTGGAGCAAGCAGGAGGCTTGGTTGCCCAGGCGATGGAGGAAGCCAAGCTTCCCACCAGCCCTGAGCTGGCTGAGGCCTCCCGCTCATGGCAACAAAGTTTGAATTATAGAAGACAAATAAATCCCAGATACCAGCTTCTAGCCAGCCTCCACTGGGAGCTTGGGTGGCTGAGGGGGTTGTGGCCAGCCTGCAAACTGCCATCAGCCACTCACCCAAACTGGCCAGGCACCACAGTAGGACCCTCCCACCCTGAATGGGGTGTGGCCAGTCTGAAAACGGCCCTCAGCCCCTCACCCAGGCTGGCCAGGCACCCCAGGGGGGACCCCCACCCTGAAGGGGCTGTGGCCAGCCTGCAAACAGCCATCAGCCCCTCACCCAGGCTGGCCAGGCACTCCTATTTAATAAAAGGGTAATATGCAAATTGACCCTAACAGCAGAACGACTGGGAATGACTGGTTACTATGACACACACTGACCACCAGGGGGCAGATGCTCAATGCAGGAGCTGCCCCCTGGTGGTCAGGTCGCTCTCACAGGGGGAGCTCTGCTCAGACACAAGCCAGGCTGATGGCTGCCAGTACAGTGGTGGTGGTGGGAGCCTCTCCCGCCTCCTCAGCAGTGCTAAGGAGCTTAGGCCTGCTCCCCGACTGCAGCTTAGGCCTGCTCCCCGCTGGCAAGTGGGCATCCCCCAAGGGATCCCGGACTGCCAGAAGGATGTCTGACTGCCAGCTTAGGTCTGATCCCCCAGGGAGCGGGCCTAAACCAGCAGGTGGTCATCCTCCGAGGGGCCCCAGACTGTGAGAGGGCACAGGCCAGAATAAGGGACCACCCCCCCCAAGTGCACAAATTTTTGTGCACTGGGCCTCATTCATATATATATATATATATATATGTATATATATTGCCAGATTATTATGACCACCCTATCAGTACTTCGTTGGCCACCTTTTGCCTTCAATACTGCGGCAATTCTTCTTGGCATTGACTCCACGAGATGTTGAAAGGTGATGAGAGGTACCTGACACCATGCCTGATGAATAGCACTGTCCAGTTCTGTGAGATTTGATGGTTGTGGAACCAGCTGCCTGATGGCTCTTTTAACTTCGTCCCACAAATGCTCAATTGGATTGAGATCTGGTGATTGTGGAGGCCACCTAAGCAAGGTAAAGTCTCCCTCATGTTCTTGAAACCACTCCTGCACAATATGAGCACTATGGCATGGCACATTGTCTTGTTGGAAGAAGCCATCTCCATTAGGATACGCCATTAACATGATAGGATGAACTTGATCAACAACGATACTTAGGTATGTTGTGCTATTCAGACGTTGCTCCACATAAATTAAAGGGCCCAAATCATGCCAGAAAAAGATGCCCCAAACCATAACACTGCCCCCACCAGCTTGAAAGGTTGTACTCATGCATGTGGGGTGCATGCTTTCATGCTGTTTCTGCCAAATTCTCACTCTGCCATCTGCATGATGCAACTGGAAACATGATTCATCGGACCACATGACTTTTTTCCAGTGTTCAACTGTCCAATCCTTGTGTTCCTGTGCGAATTGGAGATGTTTTATCTTGGTAACTACAGACACCAAAGGTGTTCCAACAGGCCTTCGGCTTCCATATCCCATACGATGCAGTGTATGGCTAATTTGCCTACAAATGTCAGGTGGTCATAATAATCTGGCCACTCACGTTCAAATATATCCCATGTTCAAAGGCTGTTAAATCGTGTTGTTTACCCATATCTTCAGAAAAAAATCACTTCTACTGTCGTGGTAAGCAACCTGCTCCCCTATTTATAATGGTCTGGCCCTCTAGCAACTTCAGTGGGAAATTATAGCTAATTTGCCTACTTTGCCTACAAACATCAGGTGGTCATAATAATCTGGCCACTCACTAATTATATATATAGTTATAGACATCCTGAGGATCCCTGATTCCCTCATTGTATGACACCCTGTAGTTTAGTTTCCAGAATCCAACCATGTGACTGGTTTTCCACAATGTTTCTCTCAATGTATATATTTACTAGTTTCTCATACTTCTTAAATTATATTTATATTTTCTTTAGTACTCACCATATCTCTAATCTGTTTTAGGAATTCCTTTTGAGTTTCAATAGTCTCTAACAAAAAAAGTAAGATCATTGTTCCCATTTTATTCTACAAACAGAATTCTACATGATGTAGCTGCAGCAGCAAGAGCAGCAGCAATTTTTCTCTTTTTAGAATTCTTCCAGAGCCACAGGTCACACTTGTGGAAGTTATACTCTGCACAGCTCCAAGGATGCTATTCACCTCACAGTAATCAGAGATTCACATATTATTTATTGCCACAATGAGCAGATTTGTGACTAAGTGCCTTAAAGAATGGTCAATTGTTCCTATATTGCACAAAGGTAGCATACTGGCTAGTGGGCACTACTTATAGTTTGATATTAAAAACTAAGAATAGCCAAACTTCTGCCCCTAATCTGATGCAGTAAAAAGAACCAAACTTGCTTTTTTGAGGTAAAACAACCAGAAATCTGAACAAAATATGTATACTGACTTGTTTCAGGCATTTTGCAACAGACAGAACAAAATGGTGAACCTTGAGAGAAAGGAAACAAACAGTATCAGCATGTGATCACCTTAGTTTTCTGCTTGATTGCAATTTTTGAATCACGGGCACAGGAAGAGGGAGCCGAAGCAGAGACTCAAAGTTGGACTGAGTTGAGGGTATAGAGACCGGTGGGGGAGTGTGCCGAGGTTGCACAACAAGCTCCAGAAAGGAAGGAAGTACAGAGAGAAAATGCTTCAGAAACAGGGGTGCATAGCCTTTCATTATTGCTGAGCATTAATCAGTGCATGTGTAGAGTTCAAGTCTGTGAGGCTGAACAAAAGGGGTAATTAGTAATTTCTAAGCTGAACAAAACCCAGAGTTCACACAAAGTAGAAAGACATTTGATCTGGCCACTGAGAGTCCCTGGTAATAGTCCCCAAGGTCATGCCTTAGTAGTAGAGCTAAACTATACCTGGAGGGAAGCTTGTTCTAGGCCAACCATAACAAAGCTGAAAAAGAAGCCTTAAAGATATCAAGCACATCTGCAAGTAACTTAAACTGTTTGCCAGATGAGAGTACAGAACCACAATGCAGACACTCACAATTCCACCATAAGAAAAAAAGTACTAAGTATCCATGAAGCAAGAGAGTGTGTACCATAATCAGTAGTAAATCAGACAACAGAACAGAAAAGAGGGATCATGATAGTAGAAAGTAAGGATGTTATAGACTCTTATAACTACGTTTAATTATTTTCACATTAATGTGTTAAAGTATTAAGTGATAAAAGTAAAATGCGAAAGGAGTTTCTATAGTATACTATATTTTATGTAAGAATGAGATTTAAGTAAATATGCATGTGTGATATTTTGTGCAAAAGAAATACAGGAAAAATAATCTATAAAGTAATGAGATTGTTTACCTAGATGAGGGGGCTGGAAATGGGATAGAAAGAATAGAATGGAAACATGATATTAAGAAGATGTAGGAGTGACACTCTGCTGAACATTAAGAACCTGCCTCTTAGAGCAGGGATAATGTTTCACGTATCCCCAAATTAAATAACTACAATCTATTAGGATGCAGGGAATACAAAATGAAATACAAAAAGTAACAAATGAAGTTAACTCTACTACAAATCTATAATAATAAAAGCATAATATGCTAATTAGACTGGACTTCCTTCCAGATGACCTTCTGGATGAAGCTGGGGCTGCTAGAGAAGCCCAGGTCCCAGGTGCCAGAGGGAAGCCAGGAAAGGAAGGCCTACTCTTGCACGAATTTTGTGCTGGGGCCTCTAGTAATAAATATGACCACAATGATTCAGGCATAAAAGAGCCAACCAAAGTAATATTTTTAAAAATTAAAACACTATATGACTATATATCTTATATAATAAAGTGGGAATATGCAAATTAATCCTCATGCCCACACAAGATGGCTGCCTAAGACCAGGCCAGCAGGGGGGTTAGTTGAGGAATGACTAAACAAATGAACAGCAGGCTGCATGGGACAACCAGGCCAGCAGGGGGGCAGTGAGGGGCAACCAAATGACCGAACAGCAGGCTGTGAGGGGTGACCAGGCCAGCAGGGGAGGCAGTGAGGGGTGACCAGGCTGGTGGGGGGGGGGCAGTTGGGGGCAACCAGGCTGGCAGAGGGGGGCAGTAAAGGGAAATAGGGGGGAAGTTGGGGGGCAACCAGGCGAGTGGGGGGAGCAGTTGGGGGTGACAAGGTCAGCAGGGGGGCAGTTAGGGGCAACTAGGCGAGCAGTGGAGGCAGTGAGGGGTATCCAGGCTGGCAGGGGGGTAGTTGGGGGCAACCAGGCTGGTGGGGGACAGTTAGGGGTGACCGGGATGGCAGAGGGGGGCAGTAAGTGGCGACCAAGCTGGTGGGTGGGGCAGTTAGGGGCGACCAGGCCAGTGGGGGGGGGCAGTTGTGGATGACTAGGCTGGCGGGGAGGGGGGCAGTTAGGGGTGATCAGGTTGGCAGGCAGAGGTGGCTAGGGGTGATCAGGCAGGCAGGCAGGCAGGAGAGCAGTTAGGAGTGAGCAGTCCTGGATTGTGAGGGGGATGTCCAACTGCCAGTTTAGGCCCGATCCCCAGGGCTTAAACCTGCAGTCAGACATCCCCCAAGGGGTCCTAGATTGGAGAGGGTGCAGGCTGGACTGAGGGGAACCCGCCCCCCATGCACAAATTTCATGCACCGAGCCTCTAGTGTCATTGTAAAATGGTAATTTTACAGTGAAGATGCCTCCTATTAAGTGATAAAATTTAACATTACTAGTCATAAGATACATCAATATCATGTAACTTATATGATGTACTGAGTTAGGGCATAACATCAATTCTGTGTTATTCTTACCAAAAATGTATATAACTTCAATCAAAGTTATGAGGAAAGTTAATGAAACATTAGACAAATTGAAGTTGAGGGACGTTCTACAAAATAACTGCTGAGTACTTTTTTAAATCGGTTTTTGCAAGACTAAGGAACTGTCAGAAGACAGAGGGACATGATAGCTAAATGAAATGAGAGAATCTGTATTATATCATGGACCAGAAACCGGACACTAGTGAGATATGTGAAAGAATACTCCAAAATGTGGACATTAAGCAAACGCTTCAGAATAATTTATGAGCCTAAAGAAATAAAATCACAAGGAAAAATTAGAAAATATTTTACACTGAAAAAAAATGTACAAACAGTAATAAAATTTGTGGGATGCAGGTAATATATTTCTTACAGGGAAATTTATAGATTTAATATGTTTATATTGAAAAGAAAGTTTTAAAATCAATTCTTTTAAGGTTCTACCTTATGAAGCTAAAAGTGAAGCATAAAGAAAATCCAAATTAAGTGGAATAAAGTAAAAATATTAGCATAAACAAAAGAAATAGTAAGTAGCCAAATGTAGAGAAAATTAACAAACCAATGAGCTTGTTCTTAAAAAAATAATAATATATTTGAAAAAAGTCCACTTAGATTTGTCAAGAAAAAAAAAATGGCTGTGTTGCTCAGTTGGTTGGAGCATCATCCCATACACCAAAAGATGGCGAATTCAATTAATGGTCAGGACACATTGCTAGGTTGTGGGTTCGAGCCCCTCTTGGGCTGTGTCTCTCTCTCACATAGATGTTTCTCTCTATCTCTCCTGCTTCCTCTCTCTCTCTCAAAAAATCAATAAAGATATCTTCGGGTGAAAATAAAAAAATAAATTAGGAAAAGTCATGAAAACAGATGATGAGGAATGAAATCTACATCTACAGAGATTAATTTGGTAATAAGGGATGTTATAAAATCTTTAGGTCAATATATTTGGCAAACTAGGTGATATATCAAAATTTTTGTAAAAGTCTAATTAGTGTTTTAGCTATTAAAGAAATATAATTTTTATTTAAAGTTCTCTAAAAATAAAATTATAGGCTATATAACTTATTTGCTGAATTCTATCAAATTTTAAGATAGAAGATATAACAACAATCCTGAACAAAATGTCCTGGAAATAAAAGTGAACAAAAACACTTCCTGAGTGATTTTATGAGGCTGGCATCACTCTCACATCAAAGCAAGACCAAGACATTTCCAAAGGATGTTCATTAAGCCAATAAAAACAAACAAGCAAAGAAAGCTAAGAGTCCAAAGCATATTCTCATACAATTTTGTAATTGATAAAATGGGACATTCAACCAAAAATTTGGTTTATAGAGTTCTTCCCCTATTGGGATGAACTTTTGTGTTGTGGGCTAAGCCTGATATCAGTTATTTTCTCTGTTTCTTCCTCTTATTTATTTATTTTAGATTTTGTGTGCAATGAATTAGGAAAAACATAATTGGGCTATAAAGTTTTGAGAAGGAAATCCTGGCAGCCTCAGTCTTGTCTCCATGTGCTACTTCTGGTTGGCACTGTTTTCTCATTAGCACTTTCTTACTTGACTAATTAGTGTAAGAAGGAAAAGGCTGATCTTTCTTTGCTGTGGATTTCCTTCCGAGGTATTTTACTGGAAACATAGCTATTTAATGGCAGTGTGAACTACTAGAGTGTATACAACATTAAGAATCTAAAAATATTCTCCATTGCCCAATTTTGCTCCAGAGCAACCATGAGCCCTGATTAAATTACTCCTCTTATTTGAAGTAGCATTGTGCATATCTAAGAAATGGCATTCATAGTGATTACCACATTTCAGTCTCACATGGGCTGTGTTTATCTCTCATATAGATGAAAGGCTCATTGTACACTTTTAGCATTTTATTAACTTTCTCTTGATCACAGGTGAGGAATGAAATCTACTTCTACAGAGATTAATTTGGTAATCACAGGTGATCAAGAGAAAGTTAGTAAAATGCTCAAAAGTGTACAATGAGCCTGGACAGCATGGTTCAGTGTTTGAACCAAGGCACATGAACCAGGGCACATGCCCCGGTTGTGGGCTTGGTCCCCAGTGTGGAATGTGCAGGAGGCAGCCAATTGATGAGTCTCTTTCATCACTGATGTTTCTCTCTCTCTCTCCCTCTCCCTTCCTCTCTGAAATCAATAAAAATATATTTTTTAAAAATGTACAATGAAACCAGATTCTTCATAATCCCATTTAGAATCTTAATTTATAAAATCGTTGGCATTGTTTGATTATAAAATTTTATGTTTAGAATCCTTATGAAATGCTTAGTAGTAATTACTATGTTTCAAGGAGAAATTATAAGCTATCTGAAACAATCACTCAGTGTTATTGATTGAAACTGTCTCCATAAAATCATATACTTTAGCCCTAAACCCCATGTGTTGGATGAGGCCATGACGGTGAGACTTCCATGAAATAAGTGTCCTTACAAGGAGAGGAAGAGAAGCCAGAACTCTCTCCTCCAGGAGAAGGCACAGCAAGAAGGTGCTCAGCACACCTGCGATCCATTGAGAGAGCTCTCACCAGAAACCTGCCCTTCTGTTGCCCTGACTTCAGATTTCCAGCCCCAAGAACTGGGAGAAATAAAGTCTTACTGTTGAATCCACCCAGTCTATGCTATTTTGTTCTAGAAACCCGAGAAGACTAATATAGCCAGAGATAGAGATTTTCATTTCCCTTTGGCCTTAACTATGAATGTGAATATATAAAAATAAATATATGAACATCACTACATTTATTATATAACTAGAGGCCTTGTGCACAAAAATTTGTGTACTCAGGAGGAAGGGGAGGGTCCCTCAGCCTGGCCTGTGCCCTCTCGCAGTCTGGGACCCCTCAGGAGATAACGACCTGCTGGCTTAGGCCCACTCCCGGGTGGCAGAGGGCAGGCCCAATCCCTAGGTGCAGCCCCTGGTCGGGCTCAGAGCAGGGCTGATTGGGGAGTTGGGGCACCGCCTCTGTCATGCACAGAGCAGGGCAGATCAGGAGGTTGCGATGCCACCCTCAGTCATGCTCAAGGTAGGGCCGATTGGGGGGTTGGGGCACCGCCCCCTGTCACACTCAAGGCAGGGTCTATGGGCAGGTTGCGGCACCACCCCCTGTCACACACAGAGCAGGGCCAATCGGGATTGGGGCGCTGTCCCCTGTCAATCACAGAGCAGGGCCCATCAGGGGGGTTGGGGCTCCGTACCCTGCCACGCACAGAGCAGGGTCGATCAGGGGATTGAGGAGCTCCCCCCATCAGGCACAGAGCAGGGCAGATCAGGGGGTTGGGGCACCGCAGCCTCTCACACACAGAGCCGCAGGGCAATCAGGGGGTTGGGGACCTCCCCCCTATCAGGCACAGAGCAGGGATGATCAGGGGGTTGGGACGCCTTCCCCTGTCACGAACAGTGCAGGGTGGATTGGGAGGTTGTGGCCCCGCCCCCTGTCGCACACAGAGCCACAGGGCGATCAGGTGGTTTGGGCGCTGCCTCCTGTCACGCTGATCCCGGTGCTGGGAGGCATATTACCCTTTTACTATATAGACGCCTGGTGCACAGGTGGGGGCTGGCTGGTTTGCCCTGAAGGGTGTCCTGGATCAGGGTGGGGGTCCCCACTGGGGTGCCTGGCCAGCCTGGATGTGGGGATGATGGCTGTTTGCAGTTGGTCACACACCCTTCAGAGTGGGGGTCCCCACTGGGGTGCCTGGCCAGTCTGGGTGAGGGGCTGAGGGCTGTTTTCAGGCTGGCGGGTGACTGAAGCTCCCAACCACTCCCTTTTTTTTTTATTTTATTATGGGCCAGCTTTAGCTCTGAGGCTCCAGCTCTTAGGCCTCTGCTGCTGAAAGCAGGTATCTGGCCTTTGTTTACCTTCTGTATTTGAAACAATGTTGCAATCCTGCTGGCTGAAGCCCGGTGACTAAAGCAGGTTTCTGTGGTTTTGTTTAGCTTCTTTATTTGTAACATAGTTGCTTAGAGTTGCAGCTCAGAGGCCAACAGCAGCAGGCGGGGAACATTGGAGTCCTCCGTTACTGCAGAAAGCAAGCCTCATGTTCGCTTCCAGCTGCCTGGCTCCCGGCCGCCATCTTGGTTGGCAGTTAATTTGCATATCGCCCTGATTAGCCAATGGGAAGGGTAGCAGTCATACGCTAATTACCATGTTTCTCTTTTATTAGCTAGGATTACATACATATGTATTATTTTATTCATAACTTTAGATAAAGTCATGTTTATACATCATTTTGCCTCTTCATTTTAACAACCAACACTCAATGTAGTCTTTTCCCATATTAATAAATAATCTCTGAAAATATGCTTTTAGTGGTTCATGACATCCCATAATAAAGACTGTCATGCTCTTTTAAGCTGTACTTTCAGCTGTACTTTGGGGGATACAGATTAGATCCTATTTTTCACTATTATATAGAATTATGTTATTCTATTTTATAATCAGTAATATATACTAATATATAAAGTATATCAGTAATTATATTTTGTTTACACATGTGATTGTTTCCTCATAATAGAGTATGAATTAATTTGACCTTTTTTAAAATTATCATAGCATATTAATTGATTTCCAAAACATTGTACTTACTTCCATTTCAAATAATTGTTTATGAATGTGATTATCTCATAGCAGTTTTACAAATTCTAGCTCTGAAAGCAGAATGAAAAGGAGAGAGTGCATAGATATTCCACTGGCCCTGGATGCCATCTACCTTTATTTTTCTTGTCTCTCCACTCTCATCAGCAAGTACTGCCACTCAAATTTCACTACTGTAAGAATGAGTGAAAAGTTATGTCTTGTTTTATTATCATTATTATTATTATTATTATTATTATTATTACAAAAAAGAAGGTTTAGATGAGGTTTAATAACTATTGGATGTCGTAGTATTCTACTGATGTCAGTTGGGTCAAGGTGGTTGATAGAGTTGTTCAGAACATCAATATCTTTAATGATTTTTATATTTAGCATTTCTATTCATTTCTGGAGGAGAAAATCCCCATTAAAACTTATTTTTATTTTCCAATTATCTGTTTTATGTTTGTCAATTTTTATTTCATGCATTTTGAAGCTCTATTCTTAAGCACAGACATAATCATGATTAATATATTGTCCTAATAAAATGACTTTTATCATTATGAAATGTCTTTATTTTTAGTGATACTTTTTCTGAAGTTGATTTTATCTATTATTAACGTAGTCATTCCAGCTTTTCTTTTTCCCCTCACTCTACTCACCTTACATTACTGATGTCCCTCAAATGCACCAACCATGCTTCCACCTCAGCCTTTGCACTTGGCAGTTCCCTATGACTACAAGCCATTTATTTATCTACTATTTGCATTGTATATTCCTAATCTTCAATTATTTACTTTGAATTTATTTTTAAAATTTTAAGTAAATCTTGGATTAACAGGGTCATGCTTCTTTATCTTAGAAACTCTGCATATTCCTAAGTATTTTTACTTATATAGTAGAGCCTTACTTTTATCCATTTGATCAGAGTTTGTAAATTGAGTGTTTTGTTTCCTAATATTTAATGTAATTATTAATATGGCTCAATTTAGGTCTGCTATTTTATTGTAGCTTTTCATTTACGCCCTTATATTTTTTTCTTGTCACTCTACTTCTTTACTTTTTTTGGATTATTTGAATATTTTCATATTTTATTTTATCTCTTGGCTGATTAACTATAGTTTTTTGCATTTGTTTTCACTCTAGACATTACAGTGAACATATTTAGTTATTCATAACCAATATGGAGTAAAAATTTGTACAATTTCACATAAATTGTAGAAACAGCACAACTATATAGGCTGACTCATTTACCAAGACCCCCATCATTTAGCTAAAATTTTCATGTCATTATGTCTACACAGGTTATAAATTTAATAAAATACACTATAACTTTTGCTTTAAATAGACTTTGTACAAATATATATGTTTATGGGTACATATATATTTAGTTTATACATATATTTTAATTAGAAAAGAGAAACAATGTGTTGTACATACCCAGATACTTACCATTTCCTCCTAAGAATCTGATTTATATCTGGTATCATTTTCCTTAGGCCTGAATAAATTGTTTTAGCTTGATTTAGCGTTTCTTAAAATGCTATCTGCCGTTAATTTTTACTCATGCATTTCATACTTCTCTTATTGGTTGCATTTAAAATGAGTATAGCTTTTTGATGAATTTACCTTTTTTATTATTCTATAACGAATCTCTTGGTTTTGGCAT
The DNA here is from genome assembly GCF_964212035.1 of Myotis nattereri. Classification (NCBI taxonomy): domain Eukaryota; kingdom Metazoa; phylum Chordata; class Mammalia; order Chiroptera; family Vespertilionidae; genus Myotis; species Myotis nattereri. The sequence goes on from NC_138087.1 coordinate 47,683,821, forward strand.
TTTTTTCTTGTCTGAAGTCTACTTTGTCTGATATAATATTCCACTCTAGCTTTCATTTAAGTAGTTTTTCATGTTATAACTTTTTCCATTCTTTAACTTTTAACTTATGTCTTTATACTTCAAGTGGGTTTCCTGTAGACAACATATGTGTGTGTGTGTGTGTGTGTGTGTGTGTCTTGGTTTTGATCCAATCTGACAATAATTACTCTTAATTGGAAAATTTGGACTGGTGTTCTCCAATAAAAATAAAATATGAGCCACAAATGTAAGTCACATATGTAATTTTAGAAAAAAATTGGTAGACACACCAAGAATTGGTAAAATATTTTTTGAATACATTATTTTATTTACCTAAATATATCCAAAATATTAACATTTTAACATATAATCAATGGAAACATGTATTAGTAAAATATTTTACATTATTTCACTCATATTAAATCTTTGAATCCAGTGTGTGTTTTACATTTATATCACATTTCAATTTGGCTTACCACATACCATGTGCCTAACAACTAAATGTGACTAGAGTATTGGACAGCACAATATAGCCAATGTGTTTATCAATGATGTTGAAATTAAATCTATAGTGTTGTTATTTTTTCATTAGTTCCATGTGTTATTTATTTTCCTCCTCCAATATTTCTGTATTTTTTAATAGTAGTGAGTTATGAGTTTAATTTTATGATTCTCTCATTATTGTATTTTTAGTGGTTGCTCTAGAGTTTACCATATACACCTTTAATTTAGAGCATATGTTAAAATATTATCACTTCAAACATAATCTAAGAACTTTATGAGTGTATCTTCATACCTACTTTTCCTTTTTGTGTTCTCATTGTCATATATTTCATCTCTACTACTACTATAAACCTCAACAAACATTATATTATTATTTCTTAATAATAAATATTAAGTATATTTATTAATCATAAACAGAAAATTATCTTCTATAGAAAGTTTTAAAAGTGAGAAAATAAGTCTTTTATGTTTGTCCACAAATTTTTATTTCTAACACTAACTTCTTTTGCAGATTCAAATATATATTTGGTACCAATTAATTTCTGTCTGAAAAATTTCCTTAAGCATTAATTGTGGTGTGAATCTTCTTAAATTCTCGTATATTTTATTGGCCTGAAAACTTATTGTGCCTTTATTTTTGAAAAATATTATGATAGGTTTTCCTTTTAAGCTTTGTTAATGTGTCCAGAAAAACCTTGATTTTAAGGCTAATTCACCTTAACACTAAGGCCTGGGTCTCAAAATACTCTACCCAATTCCCTCATGTATCAGGAGGTCTCTCCTCTCTAACTCTTAAGATTACAGATTATTTCCATGCCATGTGAACTCCATAATATTCTGATTACTTAGCTTTACCATGTTCTACCTTTAACTTCATGGAATTTCATCCAATGTTTTTAGATTAGTACTCACCCAAAGACTCAAGGTGACCCTTCTGAAGTTCTCTGGACCTTTTTACTATGCAGCTTTCTCCGATCTCATACAGATTATTTCCATGCCATGTGAACTCCATAATATTCTGATTACTTAGCTTTACCATGTTCTACCTTTAACTTCATGGAATTTCACCCAATGTTTTTAGATTAGTACTCACCCGAAGACTCAAGGTGACCCTTCTGAAGTTCTCTGGACCTTTTTACTATGCAGCTTTCTCCGATCTCATATTCTGCCCATAGGTTCATTCCACCACAGCCTTCCAGAGCTATTATCTCTACTTCCTTAACTCTATGATTACCAGGCTCTGTTTAGGTTCCCCATCCCTGGGTTGTGTCATCAAATTAAGCTGGGATAATGGTAGGAGCCACCCCTGTTTTCTTAGAAACCACCATCCTCTGAAGTCTGTCAGGACAATTTTATGGCACATATTTTATTCTGGTTTCCAGTTATGGCCTATTCCTACAGCAGTTAGTTCTTCATGGGCCTATGAAGATATTCCTGGCCTCATTCCCAATAAATATCTAAATGTGTGGCCACTTTGTTAATTTAAGAAAATGTTATTTGGAAACTGAACTTGTCTGATAATTGTTCTTAATCAATAAAGATAATTGTTGTTTCCAAATCATTGTATTAATTGTTTGAATATCAATGTTTGTCTTTATTGATTAAATTATCAAAACAATCATTCAATATTAATCAATTTCATGTGTTGTACACAGTAGAACTACAGAATTAGCCAACAAGCAACAATTAAAACATTTCTTCTTGGGTTTTCTTACAAATCAAAGAATCCAAGAGAAAAAATATGTTTTTCTTTTCTTTTGAAAATAAGAATTTATCTATTTCCCATTTTGAAATATCTCTTTCTTGTTTCACAGTTTAAAGTAGGCCAGATCTCACCAAATCATCCCTTTTCCAAGCAAACAAAGGTTTTCATTCATTTTTTTAGGTCCTACTATTCAATGCTATGAGGAAAAATAATTTTTCACTAGATATTACACACAGAAAAACAATGAAATTAGAGTTAAATTTTGTGTTTACTTACTCCACGATGAAAAATGTGTACGTATAAGTTTCATAATATTTCAGGATTTTTTCTACCTATTAGCTAGTACATACAAAGCAATGGAGAAATATCATTAAATCAACACACCTCCCCTTCCCAATCCAGTTACTATGTCAAGGTTTACAATCCAAAATGAATTTTAAGGCATAGTAAACCACTTAAAAATATACACTGTGTCTCTTTCAAATTTTTTAGTTCAGTGATGAGAACTAATGTTTTTATAATTGAGATACAGCTCTATGTTGTTGGAATGGGGATAAGCAAGTTTGCTTCATGAATCCACAAATATTCTTGGAGCAAACAGATAACTAATAACCTAACCCAGTTTATCTGGGATACTTTTGTTGTATACTCCAAGGCATGAAATCAACCATAAAATATATTATGTCATGATACAGCAGTTATGAAACAATGATCTTGTACTTGATAGGAAATTGAAACTTATTCTAACTTAATCCTTTCTCAAAGTAGAATCTCAGCCAGGGGAAGAGCTTCGTGAGAAATTACAAGGAGCTATAATATTGCAGTCAGAAATATGAATAAATTTTAGTAACTTACCCTCAGCTGTGTTGTCTCTGGGTTTGGAAACTGGGAAGAATGGAAGGACAAATAACTCTTCTCTCATTTCAAGGATCCATTGCAGATCTGCATAAGGCAACATTCTGTAGAAAAAAATAAATAATTCAAATGCAAGTCGGTTCAGGTAGGACTTGAAATGAGCATTCTTCTTCCATGTTTGATTCTTTATATTCTTCAGCTTTAAGAATAGCTTTATTTATTAGGACATATATAAAATAGAGAGTGAAGTTGAAATTTTTTTATCCACCAGGCCCACAGAAAAAAAACACAACTGTAAACAAAACTATTTACCACTTGCCATTCACTAATGTCTATTTGTCTGAGTGAGATTGTCATATCACATGTTTCCATTTCCCTGGGCATTCTGTCCTTACTATGAGCCATATCTTTGTTACTCATTACTGCTATATCAAGCACGAGGTAGGCATATTGACATTTCTAGTATAATTAAATATAGAGAAGTATAAGTAATTTTCCAGGATTCATAGTCATAACTACCAGACGCTATATTCCCAGTATGCTTATTATTCATGTATTTACACTACCCTTTTGGCATATATAAAATAGAAAATGCAGATAAAAATAACATATACATTAATAACCAAATGTAGAAACAAACTGGACATATTACAGATCAAGACCGCCTCTCCCAGAGCCCAGGATAGCAGATGGAGTTCCTGCATAGAAGGCATGGTTTTTTAATCTTATCTCAAATGTCTAATTCTTCACATGTTGAGAGAGACAGGTTTTGCCTTGAGAGTAATAACTTTTTTTAACATCCAATATCTTTCTCATCAACTACCTTAGTTAAGTTTGCTTTGCAACTGTATTCCCTTTGCTGTAAAATTCACTGGACCTTGGTTCAAAGCTGAGCAGAAATTTCCTTACAAAAAACTTTTTTTTATATAATCCATAACATATGGTTGTCTTGGCTTACAATGAGACTTTAAGAAGACATGATACTTTAATAATATACCATAGAGAAAATTTTACTAAAGTATGCTTCAAGATAAAAATAATTTAATTATGTAATTATATATAGAGAAAGAGCTCAATGTGGTTAGCCTGGATCTAACTATGATAATATGATTTTCATGGAATTGGTATAGTTTACCAGCTGAGACCACAAATATTAGATTGCGCATCATAGGTGGGTTTTCTGTAAGATTTTAATAATATACAACCAATGATTGCATCAAATACCAATGAAGTTTGAAATTAAACATGGCTGTACTTCTAATACTAAGTACAATTTAAAGAGAGATAACATTTGATTCATATGAATATCTCTGACAAAAATCCCAAAGCTACTTGTGGGCCAACTTTTTACCTTTGGTAGGTGGCAATACAGTTTGCCAATGTGAGAAGCTACTCAATCTCATAGGTTTGAGGATCTGATCCAAATACAGAAGATAATTTTGTTTTTGACATGTTTACACTTAGTATAGCACAATTCCTAGTTTTTACAAAATATATAGACATAGAACCCTCTCTAAACAAACAAAGACATAAATAAATACTCAAAAAATTTATGGGGCCAAAAGCAGAAAAAATAAGCCCTATAAATCTGTTTTTAGTGCCTGAGTGTTCATAACTTTAAAATTTAAGGATTTAGTTTCCCTTTTATATGTCTAGATTTAAAGATTACAGAGGGAAATGTATTGGAAAAATAAGTTTGATGTTTTATTTCAACTGTATTATTTAGAAAACTAGAGGTCCATTGCATGAAATTCATGCACGGGTGGGAGGGGAGGATCCCTCAACCCAGCCTGAACCTTCTCCAATCCGGGACCTCTCGGGGGATGTCCGACTGCCTCTCGCAATCCTAGACCGCTGGCTCCTAACCGCTTGCCTGCCTGCCTGCCTGATTGCCCCAACCCCTCTGCCTGCCTGCCTGATCGCCCCTACTGTTCCCCTATTGGCCTGATCACCTCTAACTGCTCCCCTGCTGGCCTAATTGCCCCTAACTGCCTCTGCCTCACCCCATGCCCGGGACCCAGGATTCCCTCCTCCGGCCAGTCACAGGCACCCAGGACCCAGGCTTCCCTCCCTCTTGCTGGCCGCAGGCACCCAGGACCTGGGCCAGCTTCTCCCGGGTCAGCTGCAGGCACAGGGGACTGTGGGTGGGTGGTTTTGCCCAGGCCGCAGCTGCAGGTGCCTGGGATCGCGGGGCAGGTGGCTTGTCCCTCTCCCGGGTTGCAGCCCCAGCCTGGCTCGTCCCCATTCCTCTCTTGTGAGCTCATTTGTGCCTGGCTGGTCCTCTTTCCTCTCTCCCCAGTGTTGAGTGTCTGAGCCATTATGGCATGACGGCATGAGGGCGTGATGACCATTTGTATATTAGCTCTTTATTATATAGGATAATTCATGAAGATTGATGACTTTGAAACATCCTTTTCTAGTTCATGTAAAACAAATGGCAATACTTTAAACATGCCTGCCTTTCATATTATTATGCATGTTTTCCCTCTGCCAAAAACCTTAACTCATGTATAACAGTACTTTTAACTAATAAAATTGTAGTCATCCAAACAAATTGGGACAAGTACAAACTATAAACTAACTGAATGGATATTTTTTCATTTGACATTATTTCAAAATTAAGATTAGAAAAATATAACCTGAGTTATTTTTCCTAAACTTATACTATTCTAACCTGTGTTTGTAAGGAACAAGGAATTAATGAAGAAATTCATTCGTTTTGCTCAAAAATTTCAACTGGGAAGTAGCTAAGGAGGACTCTATCACACTTTGAAATCTATCAAGCTTTTTACAGAAAAGTGATGTCTTTGAGTGTTTATCTTTAATGAATGAAAATGAATATATTGGCACAATAACCTTAACTGGAGGTATAAAACAATTATAGAAAATTTGTTTCTTTTTTCAAATAGAAAATTCTGAGTGAACAAATTAATTTGAAATAACAGATGGTAGGCAAAAGGACATGTAGTCCATGGTTAAAAAAAATAGGAAAAAAAATTAAAAATATTTGAGAATAACACCATACATGAAGAAAATTTTCAGCTTTTATTTCCCTTTATTCAGAAAATGTTTGGTTTGTTAACTGTTTAAAAATGTATTTTTATTGATTTCAGAGAGGAAGGGAGAGGGAGAGAGAGATAGAAACATCAATGGTGAGAGAGAATCATTGATTGGCTGCCTCCTGCACTCCCCTTACTGGGATTGAGCCTGCAACCAGGGCATGTGCCCTTGACAAGAATCAAACCTGGGACCCTTCAGTCCACAGGATGATGCTCTATCCACTAAGCCAAACCGGCTAGGGCTGGTTTGTTAATTTTTAAAAGACAATTCATTTTATGCAGAAATCTCCAATCCTATATAATAAAGAGGTAATATGCAAATTGACCATCACTCCAACACACAAGATGGCCACCCCCATGTGGACACAAGATGGCCAGCAGGGAAGGGCAGTTGGGAGAGACCAGGCCTGCAGGGGAGGGAAGTTGGGGGCAACCAGGCCTGCAGGGGAGGACAGTTAGGGGTGACCAGGCTGGCAAGGGAGGGCAGTTAGGGATGACCAGGCCTGCAGGGAGGGCAATTAGGGGCAATCTGGCTGGCAGAGGAGCAGTTAGGCGTCGATCAGGCTGGCACTGGAGTGGTTAGGGGATGATCAGGCTGGCAGACAGAAGTGGTTAGGGGCAATCAGGCACATAGGCAGGCGAGCGGTTGGGAACCAGCAGTTCTGGATTGTGAGAGGGATGTCTGACTGCTTGTCTGATGGGATCAGACCTAAATGGGCAATCGGACATCCCTTGAGGGGGCCCAGATTGGAGAGGGTGCAGGCTGGGCTGAGGGACACACATCCCCGCTTCCATGCACGAATTTCATGCACCAGGCCTCTAGTGTATAATATTTCACAAAATAAAATTTGCAAAAATTTTTTGAATTTTGTTTAGCAGAGCCCAACTTTTTAAATAAGTTGTAACTACCAAAGTTTTTGAGGACAGATGTTCAAAAAAAAATCTCACACATATTAACTGAATTTAATATTTCCCTAATTAATTTCTATGGAAAATATATCATGTGAAGGAATATGAATCAATAAATTGTTATAGAGTTGATACCCCTTCTATTTAAAATTCCTTCCTAGAGAAGTAGTCAACAAATTTAAACCTCAGCTTTTAAGGTTTTTAAATTCTACACACTACTGCATTATGGCCTACATCCTGGTCAGAAGCTGCATATTCATTTTTTAAATGAAATAATCAGAATATAAAATCTTCTTATAAGAAATTTGTAGAAATGAAATAGCTCAATACTAAAGTAAAATTTTATTTTCAACACTTTTTCCAAACCAACAGATCACTTTAATAGTTAATAAATTAAAATTTATAATAATAGTAACCCAGGTCTAATGTGAGCCATAGCAATAACATCTGGGGATTAAGTCTTCTTCTTTTTATACATTTATTTTGTACAATCCCATCCCAATAAAAATGCCTCACTGAAATTTTCTTTTATTTAAATATTGTTTTCTATAGTTTATTTCCAGAGGGTTACATAGTTAATTTTTCTAGTGATTGGAAAGAATGGTATAACTTTTTTCTACATCTATTTTTTTTTATCTGCTTTGTAAGATTTCCCATGTGACTTAATATGCCAAAGCAGTGTATGGCATTGGTATGTGGAAAACTAATTTAAAGCTTGGGTGATATTTAAAATGAATAATTTTGTGAATTCCTTAGCTAGTGGAGAAAAAAAAAAAAAAGCCGGAGAATTAGCATTCAAAGTTATATCAAACTGCCAATGAAAGCTACGAGGCCTTCTCAAAACTCACCACTCTCTTTCTCCATGATTAAGGTAAGACAATTGACCTGTGAGTTCAGCTCTGTTTCCAGTTTTAGCAATGTCTTAATTGGGAAATTGCAAAACAATGTTGCCATGCAAGACTTCCAGGAGTACATCTGTTTCTAATGTTCAGTAGATAATTTAATGACGAGACACTTCAGTGGTCTACCCACTGCAAATCTCAGTTGTTAAATATGTCTGGAGCAAGATGTCTTTAAATAGTAGGCACTTTTTTGGTACATTAATTTTCTTACACTCAGAAGCAGAAAATGTAATTCTAACTGTCACTTTGTGTAAAGCTCTGTTTATTTTAAAATGCTATTTACAGTTTAAATGTCTTGTTCAAATTGATTAACTATACTGGGATTTTAAACTTTTATAAAACCTATTTATTATGGTTAATGTTTTAAGAATTTTTTTCTTTCCCTTCAGACTATGGGTTAGGAAACCTATCTAATTGGCAATAAAATGCAGGGCTCTCAAGTCAAATCTTGAAAAAGCTACACCAACAGTATTCCAGAAGAGCTTGAAATTTAAAATGTAAGCCACAACTTGGTGTAGAGATGGAAGTATAATCATAGAATGTAAACACTTCTCCAACAGATTAGGAATGGAGTGCCAAAGCCAGAACAACCATCCCCAGACCATAATGCCCCAGTGGTTACCAAACAGTATCTTTATTTATGGTTCAACTTGGCTCACCACATGCTTGCTAAACAGCTTGGTATCCAACATATATTTTAGAGTGCATAAGATCTAGTTATATGTGGTTAAATGTGGTTATCCTGTTTAGAACTTTCTGACCAATATTCCAAAAAGATAAATGGTGATAATCCCATATTTTACAGGGATGGTAACGGGAAAATACCCCACTAAAGAAATACATGTGGAAGAACTTTCATTAAAATTGTTAAAGTACTATTATTAGTTTCCATTTTCAGTTATGAAGAGCTAATACCCTAAAACAATCAACTTCACTCTGCAATTATAATATAAATTCTGCATTTCAATTTAATACTATCCTATTCAGAATTGAAAAAATATTTCTCAGTGAGATCTATTTTTTTTTTCAATAGGTAATTGTGGAATAAATAGGACTCTTCAGCATAATGTAAAGAGTTTGAAAGAACAATCAAATTAAATTATTGACTCCTTATAATTGTGATATAATGTTACAGGCAAAGTGTTAAAACTTCTAAATCTTGAGTCAGAGGTTTCTCAAGAAAAATTATGCAGATGACAGATGACATGACAATAGATATTTATTCTGTCCTCGTTTTTCTAATTTACTCTCTAGCTCTTTGATTTTGAAAGTCATCATTATCCTCCATAGAGTGTCGTTTCTCAAATACCTGTTGCCCATGATTTTTCTGTGGTCAGATCTTCCCTAACAATTTAATACTTTCATGGTCTTCTTTCCCTGACTCCCAATCACATGTACATAAAAAAATACAGGCACATTTTTAATAAATGACTAACTTCTTAACTTAGAAACTTAATTTTGCTGGGAAAAGACATAAATTCATAAATGAAATTCAGATTTTTCAAATTATCTTCTTATTTGGATAATTGCTATAAAGATGAGCACATGCAAAGGGACAAAACTATTAAGTTTCAATTGAATATTTTTCCTTTAAAATTCAACACAACAGATGATTGTTGATGATCTACTATGGGTGCAGCACTTTATAGGTTTTTAAGATAAATAAGGAAAATAGACTAAAGGGAATTTCTTACTATATTTTAGTGCAGAGATAGAAAATAAACAAAATAAGAAACTATAAAATAGGCAAGAAAATAATAAGTGCTATGTACAAAAAAAAATAAAAGAAAAAGGAAAAGAGAGAATGGGGAGGAAAAGTGTAGGTTTAGAAAAGCAGGGTGCAGATAGTAGTATAAAACAGAGGGAGCAAAGCATACTTCATTGAGGAAGTAAAATTCAGGCAAATATATAAAAGAGATGGTGGAGTTATCTAAATGAATATATTTCAGCAGAGAACGTTTCAGGTGGAGTATATAGCAAGAACAGTAAAAGAAAGGAAAAGGAAGTAGCAATTAGAAGGAACTGAGGGGTTCTGGGGACTGCTGAGACATTTTGAAGATGAGGTCACAGTGGTTATGAGAGGTTTGCAGGATATATATATATATATATATATATATATATATATATATATATGGCCTTTAAGCATCTTCAAGAATTCTGACCTTTTTTTCTGAGTAAAATGAGGAGCCATTGCTTGGTGTGAAGCAGAGTAGTGATACGATACGACTGACATTTCAAAAAGATCTCTTGGGCTGTTGTGTTGAGAAAAGATGCTGGGGAGCAAGTGTAGAAGCAGGGAGCCCAGTTGAGGGGGTGTTGCAGCAATTTAGGTGAGAAATAATAGTGTCCCAAACCAGAGAGATGGCCTTGGAGGTGGTGGAAGTGAAGGATATATATTAAAGGCAGACCTAACAGAAATTCCTGATGGATTATATGTGGATTGTGAGATGACTGCAATTAGAATATAATTGCCATTAACTGAGTTGGAGAATGCTGTGGGTGGTGCAATTTGGAAGGCTCAGACAATAGGGGTTCATTCTTGGATCTTTTACATTTGAGGTCTTTACGTGACATCTCAGAACCAATTTGAGGTAAACAGATAAAGTGTTCTGGGCTTTTGTATAAAGATTGGGCTATAGGTATAAAGTTTGGTGTTATCAGCATGTGGATCAGTGGTTCTCAACCTTCCTAATGCCATGACCCTTTAATACAGTTCCTCATGTTGTGGTGACCCCCAACCATAAAATTATTTTTGTTGCTACTTCATAACTGTAATTTTACTACTGTTATGAATCGTAATGTAAATATCTGACATGCAGGATGTATTTTCATTGTTACAAATTGAACATAATTAAATCATAGTGATTAATAACAGATACAATATGTAATTATATATGTTTTCCGATGGTCTTAGGCGACCCCTTTGAAAGGGTCGTTCAACCCCCAAAGCATTCTTGAAGATGCTTAAAGGCCCTATATATATATATACCCTGCAAACCTCTCATAACCACTGTGACCTCATCTTCAAAATGTCTCAGCAGTCCCCAGAACCTCTCAGTTCCTTCTAATTGCTACTTCCTTTTCCTTTCTTTTACTGTTCTTGCTATATACTCCACCTGAAACATTCTCTCCTGAAATATATTCATTTAGATAACTCCACCATCTCTTTTATATCTTTGCCTGAATTTTACTGCCTCAACCGCTGATGTAGATGGTATTTAAGCCATATATTTGGAGGAGATATTAATAAGATGGGTTTGTAAGTAAAGATTAAGAGCATCAAGGATCAAGCCTAGGAGCACAGCATTGAGAATAAAAAAGATGAAAAGAAAACAGCAAGAAAAGAATAGAAAAGAGTAATGAGTGAGGTGGGAGGAAAAAGCAGCCATGGGATTAAGGAAGATGGAGTAATCAATCCCGTCAAATGTTACTATGCGGTCAAGTAATACAAGAACCTAAAAGTGACCATTAGTCTAGCAGTATGAAAGTCAATGGCTAAGCTCAACAATATCAATTTTTGATGGCATGCTAGGAGAGGCAAAAGCCCAATATCAGCAGCTTTCAGAGACTATAAGAAACAGAAACTGAAGGCAGCACATAGAGGTATCTTTTCTGAAAAGTTTTACTTTAAAGGGGAGCAAAGAAATGTTATGGTGGCCAGTATGGGTAGTACAGCTAAGGGAACTTTTTATTTAAGATTAGAGAAATAATAGCACAACAATAATTGAGAAGAGAGGGAAGATAATAATATAGGAGAGAAGAGAGAAAATTGATGGAAAAATGCCTGAGTAGACATAAGTGTTTGATACCTAGTTCACAAGTGGAGTTCTGTATTTAGATAGAACCATAAAAGGAAGGGCATGGAGATATAGGAGATGGTGATGATAGCAATAGAAATTCTCTCCGATTGCTTTATTTTTTTTAAATATATTTTATTGATTTTTTTTACAGAAAGGAAGTGAGAGAGATAGAGAGTCAGAAACATCGATGCGAGAGAAACATCGATCAGCTGCCTCCGGCACATCTCCCACTAGGGATGTGCCCTCAACCAAGGTACATGCCCTTGACCGGAATCGAACCTGGGACCCTTCAGTCCGCAGGCTGACGCTCTATCCACTGAGCCAAACCGGTTATGGCTCTCCGGATTGCTTTAAATTTTATAAACTGCAAATGAGCTTGGGAAAGGACGTTTTGAGGAAAGAGGATCAAGTATTAAACAGTATTTGAAAAAAGTAGAGTGAATGAATTAGAGATGTGTCTTGTGACTGCCTAACCTAGTTTGAACATTACTGAAAAAGTTACCGCACTAGTTTAAGAAAAATTTATTATCAAGATCAGAGAGCTGTAAGAAGCCTAACTCTACTGCAGCATTAGAATCATAATTTTTGTCCTACCAGCGGTTCTCAACCTGTGGGTCGCGACCATCTGAAAACACATATAGCATATCAGATATTTACATTATGATTCATAACAGTAGCAAAATTACAGTTATAAAGTAGCAACGAAAATAATTTCATGGTTGAGGGTCACCACAACATGAGGAACTGTATTAAAGGGCCGGGCATTAGGAAGGTTGAGGACCACTGTAACTGGTTTGGCTCAGTGGATAGAGCATCGGCCTGTGGACTGAAGGGTCTCAGGTTTGATTCCAGTCAAGGATATGTACATCCCCAGTGAGGGTGTACCGGAGGCAGCTGATCGATGTTTCTCTCTCAGGGATGTTTCTAACTATCTCTCTCCCTTCCTCTCTGTAAAAAAAATCAATAAAATATATTTAAAAAAAGAATCATCATCATTTTGTTTATTTCTGTTTTATTATACAACTAGAGGCCTGGTGCAAAAAATTTGTGCACTCGGGGGGGAGAGGCCCTCAGCCCGGCCTTTGCCCTTACAGTCTGGGACACCTCGGAGGATGTCCACCTGCTGGCTTAGGCCCGCTCCCTGGGGGATCGGGCCCAAGCTGGCAGTCAGATCCCTCTGGCAGCCCGGCAGCCCTCAAGGTATGTCTACTTGCCAGCAGGAAGCAGGCCTAAGCTGCAGTCGGACATCCTTAGCGCTGCTGAGGAGGCAGGAGAGGCTCCCACCACCACCGCTGTACTGGCAGCTGGCAGCTTGGCTTGTGGCTGAGCAGAGCTCCCCCTGTGGGAGCGCAATGACCACCAGGGGGCAGCTCCTGGATTGAGCGTCTGCCCCCTGATGGTCAGTGTGTGTCATAGTGACCAGTCATTCCCAGTCATTCTGCTGTTAGGGTCAGTTTGCATATTACCCTTTTATTATATAGGATAGAAGAATGGTGCATGGGTGGGGGCTGGCTGGTTTGCCCTGAAGGGTGTCCCGGATCAGGGTGGGGGTCCCACTGGGGTGCCTGGCCAGCCTTGGTGAGGGGCTGATGGCTGTTTGCAGGCTGGTCACACCCCCTTCAGGGTGGGGGTCCCCACTGGGGTGCCTGGCCAGCCTGGGTGAGGGGCTGATGGCTGTTTTCAGGCTGGTCACACCCCCTTCACGGTGGGGGTCCCTACTGGGGTGCCTGGCCAGCCTGGTTGAGGGGCTGATGGCTGTTTGCAGGCTGGTCAAGCCCCCCCACCAGTGGGGACCCTCACACCATGGAGGTTTGGCCAGCCTGGGTGAGGGGCGGATGGCTGTTTTTAAGCCTGGCCACACCCCCTTTAGGGTGGAGGGTCCCCACTGGGGTACCTGGCCAGTCTGGGTGAAGGGCTGAGGGCCATTTTCAGGCTGGCCAAGCCCCCAGGTGACGGAAGCTCCCAGCATCTCCTTTTTTTCTTTTTTTTTAATTCTGGTATTTATTTACCTTCTATAATTGAAACTTTGTTGCTTTGAGTGGAGCTCAGAGCCAGGGCTGCTGCAGGTGGGAAGCTTGGCTTTCTTCATCATTGGGGCAGCCAAGCCTCCTGCTTGCTCCAGCTCCATGGCTGCCGGCCACCATCTTGGTTGGGTTAATTTGCATATAGTCTCTCTGACTGGATGGTGGGTGTGGCTTAAGGCATAGCGAAGGTATGGTCAATTTGCATGTTTGTCTTTTATTAGTGTAGATATTTCAAACATAGACAAAGTAGAGGAAATAGCATAATAAATGCTTATGCATCTACCACCCAGTTATAAGGTCAATCACTGTTCATTATTTAAATATACTCTTTTTTTCTCTTGATTATTTTAATACCATATACATATGTATAAAATATTATATACTCTATGTCACTTTACTTAATCTGCAAACATTTCAGTATGTATCTCTAGATGACAGGCACCTGTTTTATAAATACTTCATTAAAACATCTAAAATATAACAATAACCCTTTATCATTGCATACCATTCATTGTTCACATTTCCTCAATTTGCTTGACTTGGGACTCAATTTAAATTGTAACCCTGCAGTTGGATGATTTATTTTTCAAATATCTTTAATTCGATAGTTTTCCATCCATCAGATCATATTTTTGCATTTTTTTGTATTTATTGTTGAAGAAATTGTATTGTTCATTTTACAGAATTTGTCATCCTCTGGATTTTGCTAATTGAATAATCATGGTTGGTTTAATATCTTCTGTCCCTTTTATTTTTATAAATTGATAATTCGAACTAGTGATTTAATCAGGTTCAGGTTTGATTATTTTGGTGATTTGTTTCCATAGGTGGTATTATATAATCAAGTCAGGAGTTACAAAATATCTATTGTCTGCCTCTTTGACATACTTGTATATTCGGCCATTTCTGGTAATTGCCTAGATCCATTAATTTAATAGGAGTTACAACATCTTGACATTCTATCATGTCTTCTTAATTTATTAACTTAAATAATTCCATATATTAAAATGTCACCTAATAAATTAATTTCCCACCCTGAAGTATAGTTCATATAGAAAAGACTAGGAAAAAAATCTTGATTATTGGGCATTTAATGGAAGTTTTGAAAATAATCAATTGGTTCCCCCAGCATCCTCATAGGTCAGCTGCCTACTGTGTTTATTTTAGTATTGCTATGAACTAAGGGATGTAAGCAAATATATGCATTTTAATTCATTGTATTATTTTTGATGTTTCACAAATTTCCTCCCTTTGATTAGCATTAGGCTATTGCAGTTTGCTTCAGGTTTTTTTTTTTTTTTTTTGTGTGTGTGTGTGTGTGTGTGTGTGTTTCGGGGGGGGGGGAGGAGGCATTGTTTTGTTTTGCTTTTTACCTATGTCTGTACTGAATGAGATAAGAGTTTTCAAATACTGACTTTCTCAACCTTTTTTGCTGTGTAATGACTACAAATATGGCACAAAAAAGATTTTATATTTAATCTGCATGATTAACACTTTTTTATTACTTTCTTTACCCAACTCTGGCTAGGGAGCTGGCTGCCTAGTTTTATATATGGTTTTACAGGAACACAGCCACACCCATTCATTAACGTATAGCATATGAGCTTTGACACAATAACAAGCTAGGGTAGCCGCAACAAAAACAGACTCCATAGCCAATAAGCCTTAAAGATTTATTATTTGACCTTTTACTGAAAAGTTTGTCGATCCATGGTCTAGACCCGTGGTCAGCAAACTGCGGCTCTTGAGCCACATGCGGCTCTTTGGCCCCTTGAGTGAGGCTCTTCCTAAGCCTTAGAAGTACCCTAAATTGATATAAGCTGGCTCCAATACACCATTTCTTATATACCATCAAATATGAGCTTTGATTTTGAGCTCCCTATAGAAACAAATCCACTGCCATACTGGTAGTATATTTTATTGGCTAACAAGTTACCTATGAATTAATAGCCTCAAACATTAAGCCTTACATAGAAATAATTTTTTAAAACCAAATACTTTAGTATGATTACATTATAAGACTATACATCTATGCTAATAATCTATACTAATAAAAGGGTAATATGCTAATTAGACAAGAGACTAGCCAGGGAGGGCAGTTGGGGGCCATGAGGTCAGCAGGGGAGGGCAGTTGGGGGTGAGTAGGCCGGCAGGCAGACACCCCCCGAGGGGTCCCAGAATGGAGAGGGTGCAGGCCGGGCTGAGGGACACCCCCCATGCATAAATTTTGTGCACCGCTCCACTAGTATATACATAAAGGTGCTTCTTGCAGAAAAAAAAGAACAATTTGGCTTTATCAAAAGGATCTTTGGGACTTGAGAAGACTTGTTTGAAAGGAGATATTAATGAATTTAGAAAAACCAACCTTTATTTAAACTTTGAAATGCTGTTTTTACCAGCTGGTTATCATATGCAAATCACCACAGGTTCAATCATAAGTGGTTTTCTAGGGTCAGAGAGTAGGCTTGTGGAGCATAAGTTTGATATTTCCACCTTCTGCCCACTGACAACCATTTACGAGTTTTCAAAGAAGTTGAGCATTCAAAGATTGGGCACAGCCTCTCTCCATCCTGTTCAACATGGAGCTCCAAGCAAGTCACTAGTACTTGATTACTACTGAATATGAAATTAAGCCCTCAAGCTATCTCTGTGAAATATATCTCACAGACTACATAATTTTCCCTGTTTTTATATAATTCAGATTTTATAAAGAATTATGTATACTCCCAGAATAACTTTTCAAGAATCTTGAGTTTCTCTTGAGAGAAATGGAATAATGCTTAGCATTCCTAAATTTCAACATCAGGCAGGTAGAGACTGTGAGAACACGCAGTAAGTGCACCTAATATTAGAGAAATGTAGAATATAATTGGAGCTTGCAGTGGGAAGTCTCATTTAAATTTATCATAGGCTTGACTTAGTGTAGGCATCCTTGAGTCTACCTATATATTCTTTTACCTGTTAAAAGTATTAAACCAAAAATTATGACTGAGAGAAAGAATTAGAGAGGTCATACAGACTACTCGTATATGGCTAGTAATATTCATCAGACAAAATATGAGAAACCTTTTCACATTACGATTTGTGACCTAGGAAAAACCCAAGCAGCAGAACCTGCATTGTGAAGACTTGACAAAGTGGTTTTCTTTGATCAAAAACATGAACACACTAAAATATGGTCATAGAAGAACTTAAGGCACGGACATGCTCAAATCTGCCCAGTCTGGCATTCAGTCCAGCACCTGAAAAGAAATTATTCAAATACAAAGGAATTACCATGTGAATGATGCTCCTGCACAATTTCTGCATATGTTGCCTTGCATTTTTATCAAGACGACAAACATAAACCAGCGTGAGAAAGCAGGTGCCTTTTTCCCCAAAATCTTTTGAACATCAGTATTTCCCAGCAGTTAACTGCATGTGATAATGACCAGAGCACAGAAACATTTTGATTTGGATCCAAACTCTTCACCCAGAAGCAGCTTTTTGTTGTTATTTTAAGCCTGGAGCTTTTGATCCAGATTTCATTATATGGCAGATCATTTAAATAAGAAGGCAAGGAGGTTGATTGAGTGGGGGGCTGGGGGGTGCTTCGCAAGATGTTGGAGTCTCAATGGGTATTTCTGCTCAGAGGGATTTCTATTTTGGAGCCAAATTCAGATCCCACCTACTGAGTTAAAGCAATTAATTATTAACCACAGACATATTAAAATTACAAGATATCAGGTTGACAGCACATTACAACAAGCCTCCAAATTGTGATTTCCCAACCTAATGATGATGATAAGCTAGGACTGAATGGCAAATTGCTATTGCTTTCAGTTGAAAATTTGAAAGTGCTGTGGCCTGATTACTTGTTATAGAGAGCTGCTATTCATTCAGCAGCATTCCTAGCAGAAATAAACGCAGGGTCTGGTATGGGAGCAGCTGAGATGTTAATTCACAAGACAGGGAGCAGAGAGAAGCTGCTAAGTGGCACAGTGGGTCAATGACGCACTACAGCGCTTCACCATGGGAGACATATGGGTTGATTCTGGCATTGTTCACAAGTGAAAATTGGTTCACCAGTCTTAGCTTGGTCCCTAGTGGACAGTTGTCCTTGTACTAGACCTCCTCAGATGCTGTCCTAATTTTCTGCACAGGAGAGGCTCTTATGTGGAAGAGCAGGAGGATTTACTTGTAAGAGTGCAAACTGGCTTGGCAGAGTCAGAGGAGGAAATGGGCCTGATACCCTCCCTTTCATTCCGGTCCTGCCAGTATCTCATTTTCACAAGCATGAAAATCCATTAAGAACAGCAAAAACAGAAAGGCAATAGACAAGGCCAATTTCCTTTCTGATAAAACGACATCTCCAAAGAGCTAAAAGGTTTGGCATTAATTTATTTAAAAAAGGATACTTTTTTGCAATGGGCTTTGCCCTTGGTACAGGATCCATGAGACAAAAAGCTTAAGATTGGAATAGCTTAGCCACAAACGTTCATTTGCTAGAGTAGTTATATAAGATATGATTATATGTAACTTACCATTATAATACTCATGATTTTATATCAAGAGAATGTGTGGAATAATATTTATAATTTTATAATGTATTTATATATTTTAGAAGACAGTATTTTTTCACATGAAATCAAAGCCTTCCCTTTATAGACAGTTACTTCATTTACTCCCCCATTAGAGAAAAATCACCAAGAATAAACATTTAAAATTGCAAATAAAATCAAATAATGAGAAAAAAGTTTAACAAAAACTTTATACATAAGGAACTCAAAGGGAAATAGGAGGAAATTATAGAAGTGGATAATACTAGTTTATTTTCCTAATTCAGAAATTATCAAAAGCTATAATACAAATAATGCATTGATGGAAGAATGAAACATAAAAAAGAGTAAGGAGATATACCTATTACAAAAATAGAAGATTTAACATTTAATGAAACTTAGAGGCAAATATCTATAAAAAGACTTTATAAACTGACAAAAAAATGAAAACTAAAATATTAAAATAGTTTGTGAATTTCAGGCTATTCAGATATTTCCAACCTCTATATTATTATTTTCTGAAATTTTTAAATATACCCCCATTAATTCTTCAACTATCATTCCTTCTCAATCTTTGTTTTTCTTTTAACTGATTTGGGGAATGGTTCATTGATTCAATATTAAAAATATATACTCAGTAGGGAAATACCTCAGAGAGAAGAATCTATCTCTACATTAAAATTATAAAAAATAAAACAAACAAAAACTTTTGGAAGAAATATAGATAATACAAATATGAAAACCAAAGCATTTTTTTTTCTTTCTGTATTCTGCTAGAGTCATCATTCACAATGCTATCTACAGCTAGTGCTACAGGGTCCAACTTGTGATCAATGGGGAAAGCCACTAGCTTTGTCTTTCATAACGGTCTCTCTCAGGGCTGTGACCCTGCCCAGCATACGGCCAACTCTCTGAAAATGACAGACATTTAGAGGCAAAATTTAGTTGGCTATTCTCCCAACAAGTTTTGACAAGAGGGACACAAAGGGAATCTTAAGAAGAGTATAAAATTATCTAAATAGATGCTATAGAGAGATAATTGGAGAGTGGAATTTCAATAAACAAAGAAAGATAGTTAGGCAGCAATGAAGTTGGACACCACTGTGTGAATTCTTAAACACTACTCAGAAACCTAGTAGCAGGAATAAAGAGGAAGGGCTCCTGGGTTTCTCAGTATTGCTGGGTCTCCAGGCAATTGTAACAGATAGAGAGTAGGTAAATAGACATAGGATGTTGGCAAGAAAAACATGGTTGATGCTATGAGTTTTCATAGAAGCAATATTGCTTCCCAAAGGACATTTGATGATGTCTTGAGGCATTTTTTATTGTCACAACTTGAGAGGGAGCGACTAATGGAATCTGGTGGACAAAGGTCAAGGAAGTCTAAACATCCTATAAGGCACAGAACAACCCTTCACAACAAATAATTTTCTTGGGTTAGAAAATATAAATTGATTTGGGAATCAAGGGGAGGCAGAGGAGGGCTTACAGGGAAAATTAGAGAATCAAAGCACAGAGTGTCCTGTGAGAGTGTCCTGTGAGGGCAGAAGCATATCACGTGAAGACGGGTAGAAAGGGAGAGAAGGAGGGAGGGGCAACTGAAAGGTGAGAGGGAAGGAGAAGAGAGAAAAGACACAACAAGAATGAAATAACGAGAATGAGAGGTTATGTCCCTAAAGTGGTTCATTGTTGTTGTTCTTTCATTATGTAACATTTTAAAGTTGGACCAGTTTGAGGTGTTGACAAATGTGTGACCACAGGAGTAAAAGGCAAATGGTGAAGTTTCACTAGAGACTAGTAATCCAAAGATAATTTCCATCACCCAGGATAATGGCCAGGCTAGGGGGGTTGAGAAAGATAGTAGCACAAGTGCTCAAACCTTTAATGAAGGAGAGCTGTAGAGAAAACACTCCGACCCAGCAAACCTACTTTTTTATGTATGGAGTCAACATAAATAAAACACAGTTAACATAAATAAAACACAAGTCATCTTTGAAAGGGAGAATGAAAAGGAAACAGCAAAACAAAAGTTATTTGCAAATGAAGAATGACAGTGAGTTTTTACTGAGTGGCATTTTCCTAGACTTTATAAAATGAACATTTTTATATCCTAAGAATAAAATCAGTAAGCATGAAAGAAAAAGAAAATAATTGGAAAATGAAATAAACTGTGAAACATTGGTATGTAGTTACTTCACATAGCCCATGAACTAGAACCCAAGTAGTTTCCGAATTTAAAAATTATTTGGTATCATGTGCAAAGTTTGATGTCAATTAGTTTATTAGCATCGATGTCATAACTATTACTTCCAGAGAATGAATGCATTGCTGATCAACCCCTCCAAAAATACTTTGAAGTTTTATTTCATAATTATTTGCACCACACTGATTTCCAGATATTATTTGTAATAATAAATCTAAATTTACCTTCACTTACTTTAAGAAACTTGTAAGATGTGCATCTTGTTCTTCCTGACCCTCATGAAGGCCAGGTTGAAAAGATAGTACGATAGAATGATACTGTTCTAAAACTGGTAATTGCAACATCTGGATGTGCCAAATTTCTCAGGCATGGAACACTCTAAATTATGAGTCAAGTCCTGCCCTAAACAATACTATCTAAATTTAATGGAATAACTTCACACCAAGTGACATATTTCTATTTGTAGCTTAACCTGCCATATTTTGTATTTGCTTATATACATCACATAAAGGAATATCACCTTCTGCTCCTTAAGGCAATCATTACAAACAAAAGTCCTTTTTTAGTCTGGTTAATAGCTGGCAAGTATAGGTAGGTGATATAGTATCCTCAGGCTTATAGAGAGTGAAGGGCTCCTCAGCCCTTTTATGGGGCCAATTGGGTATGTGATGCACCTTTTATGGGGCTAATTGGGTATGAGAATTCAATATATCAGAGGATTCATCCAAATTACAATTTGGTAAAAATAATAATTATTTCATGTCCAACACAACTGGTAACTTGGAATCACTCATTACATTGACCAAAATTATATAAACACATATTTTCAAAATAGTACGTAATTAAGGCTATGTTAGCTAAGGGGAATGGTTTGTGCATGTCAAGGGCAATATAGGTTTGTGTTTTTTTATTCATGTGTTTATCTTTTTGTTGTTGTTGTTAATCCTCACGAGAGAATATGTTTTTCCATTGATTTTTCAGAGAGAGTGGAAGGGAGCGGGAGAGACAGAGAGAAAAAAAAATACCAATGTGAAAGAGACACATTGATTGATTGCTTCCTGCATATGTCCCAACTGGGGCTGGGGATCAAGCCTGCAACCCAGGTACACGCCCTGGACCAGAATTAAACCTGCAACCCTTCAGTCTGCAGGCTGATGCTCTAACCACTTAGCAACCTGGCTAGGGCTCCTGTGTTTATCTTTTAACCATAACTGAGAATATCAGAGAGTTGTTTTTTGAAATAATTCACTAGAATCTTTTTCATCTCTTCCTTTATACTGTTACATAGCATTACCCATACTCTTTCTTGTGCAACATTTTAAAAGAATATGTATACAAATTATGTAAGTGAAAGTTATTCTGCACTAACTAATGGAATATTACTTTCTAGTGGAAGAAAACTAAAAAAGTAAATATTACTAATATGAGAACCAAACTCCATATATTGCAAAGCAACATTTTAATAACAATTATAATGAAATATGACTAGGTAGAGTTGATACACTAATTTCTCAACCAGAGTGTTTTTGGTCAGTTTTGTATTTTTCCCCTTATATATTACTAGATATATACTTGGTGCTTAATAAATGCTTATTAGAGCAGATTAATTATAGACATTTTAGGTAGAGCTATAATGGTAGTAAATGAATAAAATTTGAGCCAATTGCTTCATTATCACATATGTTTTTTAATAGCAGACCTATTTTTAAAGAACTCTTAGATCATTGCAGCAAACAATTTATCAGGATTATTATTTCCTCAAAGAGATAATTTTTTTAAGATCTAATATCACCTTGTTGTATAGAAATAATCCTCGAGTGAAGGACAGATATGACATGAGAGTGGATAGCTTGCAAACTGGTGCTTGGAAAATTCTTACAAATATTCTGAGTCAATGCCATTTTAAATTATGGGAAATAAAGAATTGCTGAATTTCCTTTGATTTCTGCCTTAGAGATAGGAGACTGTATCAGGGACTCTAACATTCCAAGATTTCAAAAATTATCTTTCCATTTATGCACTATAATAGGGAAGATGATAAGCTTAAGCTAGATGTTGTTATGATTGTTCTTAACTCAATTTTAGTGAAAGAATAAATTATTCATGTCATGAAGTAACTGTAGACATTACTTGTATTGGCTATACAGAATGTCAGAAAGAGGAATGTTATTTAAAACTGTAGCCTGAATATTAACTTTAGTACAAAAAAAAATGATCACTGGTGACAGAATTGCCGAAGGGCATGAGGTATTCCATCCAAGTTCAGGCTTGCCCTAACATTCAAACGAGGTTCCTTAGCTAAAAGAGATATTGGACCTTCAAAAACAAGTCTTAAAAGTAGTTAAGGAAGAAAGAAAGATAAGCCCACTTATAGTTTCCCTACTCTCTAGACCAGGGGGTCCTCAAACTACAGCCTGCGGGCCACATGCGGCCCGCCAAAAACATTTATCCGGCCCGCCTGGTGTTTTTGCCGCCGCTGCCTGTCCTGCTTAGCAGCCAACTCGTCCCGGGCCCGCAGTGCGCATGTGTGGAATGTCTGCGGGACAGTGAACTGGCCCCCTGTTTAAAAAGTTTGAGGACCTCTGCAAACCTCTGTACTGACTATGTTTAGTAGAAATATGTGCCCTTCTACATGCCCAAAGGAGATTTGGATGCATTTCTTTATCACAAAGACCACGGTTTTCTGTTGCTTTTGTAGATAAAAAGTCACAATTTGTTTCTGTTAGATGAGCCTCTTTGTTATACTATCTGAAGGGTTTTAAAAAAACAATGTCATATTCATCCAAAGACAGGAAAACGATCAAAACATTACTGACTCAATGTGACAGCTATTTCTAAGAAAAAATTAAAATGGCATGATTTCAGCAATTTACTTTTTTACACTAATACCAGAGTTCATTATTTTATACACCAAAGCACTTTAAGCCTCTCGTATGCTTTTAATCTATTACTTACTAGTTGGCAATTACTACTTCATCTTCGGTCTTTATACTCTTAAGAATTTGAACTCATAAACACTGTTCTTATAATTGGGTAAAAGCACAGGAAACAAAAAATTATTTTTGTCAAGCCCCACTTGTGAACATTTTTATATTCATTGTGCTTGTTATATTTTAATATGTTTTAAAATTAAGATGAATTTGCATTCTCTTCTTGGAAAAGGGAGAGAAGTAAATCATTCTCACAGGACTAAATGGGGAAAGTACATGAAAATAATAATTTTAAAAAAAAATCAAGGCAACCATTCATTGTAAAATGCAGTTTAAAAAGTGCCTGAACTAAAGTTAATGCCACCAGGCGTCATGCCCAGATGGCATAGAGTGATGCCACACCATGAACTTACTGGGGTGTCGAAGGGGCCAATTCATATAAGAATCAATAGACATAACAAAAAGTGATAGTGATGTCACTTGAAAAAGCCATTTTATTTTGGTAAGGTCAGGGTTAAGCTCAGTTCTCTGAGGAGCTCCTATAAGCCATGTCAGGAGACAGTTCAAACAAAGTTAACAGAAGGAAGGAGAAAGCTCAAAAATTACAAGAAAGTACACAGTAAAGTAGGTATCCATGTGTAAAAAAATGACAAATTAAAGAGTACTGAATACTGAACATGTTGAAGCAGGAGCATCAGAAACAGTTGCAAAACGTTGTCATCAGTAAAGTGGAGTTTTTGTGAACTATATCTAATTAATGCTCTTTTTCAGCAGATCACTTCCATACTTCCCTTCACAGCAAGAAGCATGGTCTTAAAAGGGTCAGGATCCAATAGAAAAACTCATAGAGAGTAGACATCTTAAAATCATGTTATAATTATATAGGCAGAGCACACTGTTGAAAAAGGCTAATTAGACCCTTCTAAGCTTTTGTAATATAATTTTTAAAAGATTATATTTATTCTTAGTAATATGTAATTTTGCCTACAATTTTTGAAAAATCCAAAATTCATTCATGTAACAGTCAAAAACTTTGATTTCCTCTTTGACTGACATTGTTAAATTCCAGAAAATATTAAACTAAAATGAACATGATCAGATCTTCATTTATTTTATAAGTGAGAGAAACAGAAACTATTAAACAGATAGTAACAAAGGTACCTATTACATTATAGGTATAATCAATGTTATGAGGGGAAAAAACAACATAGTGTACTTTACTTAACATAGAAGTATATAACTACATGCCCATTCTCATATTGTGAATTTTTTAGCAAAATAATTTCTTTAATAAATCCTGAGCTTACAAATAATGATTCTACTAGACAATTATACCACTCTCTTTTTCTGGATATGCTATATATCAAACAGTTAATAGTTTAAAGTTTGAAGAAATATATTAATGATCAGGAAAAATACAAGAAAATATCTTTGCCCTTTGTTTCCCCAATAAAAAAGAATAATACATTCTTATACTTCAAGATAGTTAGGGTAGTGGAAAGCATATGTTGGCTTTCTTTTTTTGTGTTTTTTTTTTTTCATTCAGAGGAAGTTTATAGAACATGGCCTTAACTTTGTGGTTTATTATCTTTATTTGAAATGAAATATAGAAAGCGCCAACAATAATCAGGCAGCTTGCCATTGAGCCTGTAGCATTTCAAGAACCACAAGGAAGAATGAATCATTTCCATACACCCTTAAACCAGAGTTTCATATCTACCAATGCTTTTTATAGCACTTGGGATTTGTTAATAACTCATTAAGATGATTTCAACATTCAAACATCCCATTTACAATTGTTTATATTTCACTGCCCCCAAAATGATCAGTTACCCCAGCCAAATCTTGATTCACTTCCTACCACAAAGCATCTCTGTTTCCACTAACTAGCTGGTTTGTGTTATTCTTAGTGATTGAGTGTTGCATTAACATATTCAATTTTCATCTTTACCTGCCCTGATTTAGTCAATAAAGACACATAACTAAGGCAGTAAATTTGGCAAGAGAGCTGTCTTCTAGGATCTGGACAACATGGAAAGATCCCAGGGATATGTTAAATTATAGACAAGACCATGAAGGGCCATGGCCATTCCTTGTCTGAAATCAGACAGATAGGAAAATTGAGACCAAATGCAGTAGGGCTGTACTTCAAATGAAATGATTTCAAGTCATGCTAATGTCTGGCATCAATTTGAAATTCCTTAAATGAAACCACATGATTTCAGTTTTAAACAAGATCTATAACTTTTAATGATCCAAAAGAAACCTTTGATTGAAGTGCCATAGGGCAATTTAGTGAAAGTCTTATAGCATTTTTTTTTTTTCTAAAACCAAGATTTAGGAAGCAATTGATGATAATCAAGTGCAGATGCTATTAATCACTTTTGTATCAATTCAATATTAGAATAGGTTTTTTCCCCTAAATTTGATAGTTATAGGAAGGCCTCAGTAAGACTGGAAATCCCTAGAAACAAAATTAATTTGAGGCTTATCCCTCTAATGTGCAAAGAAGAAAACAAATATATGTAGACATATAAAGTTGTCATTTATTGAACACAGTATCAGGGCCACACATTACTTCTAATAATGATATCATCTTGGATTTATATGGTGATATGCCTCCAGAGTGCCAGAAATTTTCTATATTGAGGAATAAATTATTACCAACATTAGCAATCATGTTTATAGATGAAGATTTTAATGCACAAAAAATACATAATTTATCCAAGGTCACACATTTCATCAGCATTAAAGTCAGATAAGAATCTAAGTTTTCTGATTTATAATCCCATGTTCTATTAATTTGATTAAGAGTTCTTAACCCAGAGTAAAGAGCTTCAGGGACCTGTGAACATCTTGAAATTAAATGCAAAATACCATCTATATGTATGTTTTTCACCCCTAGGGAGAGGATCATATTATCAAAAGGGGTCATGACATAAAACTTATTAAATTCTACCTTATTGACTAATCCACCTCTGTACTAGATTTCTCTAAAAAGAGATCATATTCATTTCCATAATAAATTTAAAGTTCAGCCAAAATTTCTAAATGGTATGTTAGCAGTTGGAATACATTAATGTAGCTTAGTAAATAACTTTGCAGACAACAACTGAAGTGATGGGGGATTTGAATCCCTGGGTCCTTCCACATGCCTTGACATTATTCTTTCACATCACAGAATTCAACAAGCAAATGTTACACTTAAACAGTTATAATTCCTGGTTTTTAACTTTTAGTATGTAATGAAAAATTAATCTTTTGTACTAAAATTGTTCAAAGCATGAGATAATTCTTTTCCATGAATTTGCAACATCAGATCAGCTGGTTTTTACTTATGAGAACAAAACTGAATTTGTTCTTTCCCATTTTCCCTTTTGGAAATGTTGCACATGCACCCATACATGCACACAAATTCTCTAATTCAGAACAAAATAAAGCATTAAATCCATTTTACCTAATTTTCAGAGAGGAAATATCATAGTCTATATTTGAATTTTTAATGCTAGAGAGTAAAAGTTAGATGCAGTTTAAATATTGATATTCATAGGTGCATATAAGCAATTTGGATTTGGCTCTAAATTGAATATATTTACTATTGCTCCATTGGAAATAAAAAGTTGCATCCCTTACCTGAAATCTTCATATACATTTAAATAAGATGGTACCAATACAATGCATCCAAACTGAGAGATTAGAGTGAGTCATTCAACCAATTCAGTCAACAGGCAAAGTCACCAGCACCCAGTTGTACCTGATCTAGCCAAGGAATCACATGTAAGGACTTCTCAGACCTGAACATAATTTCAGGACTAACTGATTTACAAGTCAGCAACCGGGAATCCACAGGGTCCCCACATTAGCTTATATGTCAGAGATCTTTATGTTTCTTCTCAAAACATGGCAAGTGTTTTGATGGCCATCATCAGGAAGCTTGTTCAAGGTTCCAGGGGAAGGGTGAATTAGATCTCTGCTTATACAGTTTACCCACTAGGCTACTGGTACATCAAAGATGTGAGACAATGGAATAAACGCTCAAAAAAAAAATAAAATAAAAAGATGTGAGGCAGAAGGTTCTTGTCCAGTAGAGTACACGGTTTATTTGTAGTTGCTAAGGGATTAACTTTCACTCCTGTCCCCAGCTTATGACTAAGGCAAAATATTCCCAGAGGTATGCAGGTCCTTGGCACAGACACTGGCTGATAGTAGACAGAGAAGAGGGTTATTCCCCTTTACCCAGAACAGTATGGATCACTGAAGGCTTATGAAACTGAAAACAATCACCTCCTCCTCCTTTTCTTGAGTAGAGGGTGGGCAAGGGTAGTTATTAGCCTAAACAAAAACTTGAAATTCAATATCAAATCAAGCCCTAAATTTAAAAATGATTAAGGTAAGGCTTCTTTTTTGTGTCAGATGAGCCTTGTTAGTTCTGGTCCAAAAGTTTCTCTGCCTTGATAAAGAAAAAGGCATGGGGCCAGCTTTCCATTTCTAAGAATGTCTCATTTCGATCGTTGAGATCTGTTACTTACTGAGAAGCACATAAGCCAATATTTCTTGACTTTGAGATCAATGGCTGGACCATAGAAATCAATAGAGAGAATAAGGATTGCTAATTCCTATGATCAATGTCAGGAATAGGGAAGAAATGAAAAGGTCAGTGATAAATCTGAGGTTTACCTGTAGTTTTATCAAGGGATGCCTCACAGACAAAAAGAAAGAAAAGAAACCTGGGATAGAGGCACAGAAACTATTTACTGGTCAAGCTGACTGAAATGAGGCTCCAGAAATGGAAGGCAGACTTCATTGTGATATTCTTGACAGCTGGATGTTCTCTGTTATATCTTTATTTCGAGATGGCAAAATGAGTTTCTTTGCTAAAATATAGACTTCCTGGAACTAAAAAGATAAACATGTCTTCTTTGGGGCAGATGGTGGCAGAAAGCTCTTCTTCAATATGGGAATATTTTATTTATAAAGCAAGTAGTCCCAGAAAGACAAAAAGCTACTAAGACAATACAAGTGGACAAAGATGTGTCTCTTGGTATAGATGACTTAACCAGGTTAGCTAGCCATTTAACGGCAGCATGAATAAATTGTGCATGTGTGTTTGAACAATTAGAGTCAATGTGAATATTTAAGCAATTTTGTTATAATTAAGCTCACTCTTGAAAGACAATGAAATTTTTATACCAATTAATGGTCACTCTCGCCACTACATTTTTCACCTTCCTTATAAAACCTCCACCTCTTCAAAGATGTGTATTTGTTGTCTTCTAAAGATATCTGGAGAGTCTGTGACCCTATTATCTATGTCATTCCTTATTCATGAAATACCCTTCACCATTTTTCCATTGATCTCAATGATTCCCATTCCTATTCTCAATGAAGCCTTTCCAGAATGTTTCAGTCCTCACTGATTTCTTACGTGATCTATAATCATAAATCAGATTTCTGCATTTGGCATTTATACACATTCTATGTTATTACAAATTTATAAATTTCCTCCTAACAATTTTCTAATTGGCATGGGAAGAGCCATAGAGTAAGTGATTGTGTTTCTAGTCTCTAATTTGCCACACAGTATATCTTTTCTATTCACCAAGTCCTTTAATCTTTCAAACCTTTAGTCTGCTAGTAAAATGGAAAACAAAATACTTTATTTCCTGTGCTAGGAGAATTGTTAAAAGTAACAAATTAAGCTTGAAATAAATAACATTGATTATCATCATCAACAATATCACATTTTTGGTGTTTTTGTTATTTTCCATTTGGATTATTAGCAATTTTGGAATAACGTTTTGGACTCCTATGTGCTTCTTCAACACCTTTATCAAAGTCTTTCCTTGCACTTTTACCAATATAAGATACTTTTATGTATCTTTCTCACTAACCTATAAACTCCTAAAGCTAAACCTGTATCACATTTCCCCTTGAATTTACCCTTGAATCTCTGGCACTAAGTCCCTGGCAAAGAATACATTCCAAAACATGTGAAAAACTGAACCAAATTACTGTACATATCCTCATCACGTCGCATAATGCCTTGCATGTAGTACGTTTAAGTTGCTTTTGTGTTGAGTAATTAAACTAGAAATCATTCATTAACTCTAGTGTTTGTTAGAGCTTCTTGCTTGGATTAATTCACGTGAAACTGAATTTACTATAAATGTATATTGCAAACTTGAGAACAACCACAAGAAAAGTAAAAAAAGAGGAGTATAATTAATATTCTGAAAAAGAAGAGAAAGTGGAATTATATAAAATATTCAATTAAAATTAAAAAGGCCCCCCAAAATAGAAGATAACTACAGAAACAAGGAACACAAAGAAAAAAAAAGAAAAAAAATAAGGCATATATAAATCCAATATAGCAATAATCACTTCAAATGTCAATGTCTAAACACATCAATGAAGAGAAAGAGACTGTCAGGGTAAACAGAAAAATGAGACGCAATTATATGTGGTCTACAAGAAACCATCTTTAAATAGAAAGACATATATTTTCAAAGTAAAAAGATGAAGGAAGATATACCACGTTTGTAAATATTAACCAAAAAAAATGAAATTTCTGACAAAGCCAAATTCCAAAGAAAATTATTAACAATAAAGAGAGTTTATACAAAAAGATGAAAGGATCAATTCTCTAAGACAACAATTCTTATTGTGTACATACCTAACAACAGAGCATTGAAATATGTGAGACAAAATTAATAGAGTTGCACAGAAAATAGATGAATCCTCTATTACAACTGGAAATTTCAACATTGCTCTATCAGTAACTGACAGATCCAGTAGACAGCAAAGTAGTAAGAGCATAGTTGAACTCAACAGCACCATCAATCAATTGGATATAATTGACATTTATAGAATATTTCACCCCACAACAGCAGAATACACATGTCCCCAAGCTCACATGGAGCATTCACCAAGATAAACCACATTCAGAGCCATAAAATATCATTCATGAATTTAAAAGAATACAAATCACACAATATCTGCTCTCATAACACAGTAGAATTAAACTAGAAATAAATAACAATAAAAATAGCTGGAAAAATCCCCAAACACTTGGAGAGTAAACAACACACTTTTATATGACAATGGGTCAAAGCAGAAATCTCAAGAGAAAAACACTGAACTACATGAAAATGAAGATAAAACTTATTAACATTTGAGGAATGCATCAAAAGCAGTGTTTAAGGAAAAATGTATAGCCTTGAATATATGTACACTGGAACAAAAATTTTCTAAAATCAATAATCTAAGCTCCCACCTTAAGAAAAGAAGATAAAATTAAGTCCAAAGTAAGCAGAGGACAAATAAAACTTAGAACAGTAACCAATGAAATTGAAAACAGCAATTAATAGAAAAAAATTAAAGCAAAAGCTGGTTCTTTGAAAACAATAAAATTCAAAAACATCTAGCTAGACTAGCAAAAAAATAGAGAAAAAATAATTTTCCAAAATAGAAAAAGAACATAACGACTGCTCCCTGTACAATTAACAAGAAAGGAATGAACAATGTATTGTCCACAGGTTTGATAATTTAGATAAAATAGGTCAGTTATATAAAAATATAATCAACAAAACTTTAACAAAGAGAAGTAGATCACATGAATAGGACTGTATTTATTTTTAAATGGAATCAATTATTAATAATCAAAAAGAGGGGAAAAAGCAAAAACACCAGGCCCAGATGGGTTCACCAGTAAATTCTACCAAATATTTAAGAAAGAATTTTTACCAATTCTCTACAATCTCTTCCAGATAAAAGATGAGGAAATATTTTCTAACTTATTCTATAATGCCAGCAATATCTTAATACCAAAACTATATAAACATTACAAGAAAGGAAAACAATGCACAGATAACTCTCATGAACATAGATGCAAAAATCCTCATCAAAATAATAATTCTTAATCAAGTCCAACAATGTATAAAAAGACCTATATACTTGATTACCCAATAGGAATAATTCCAGGTATGAAAGGTTTATTCAACTTTTGAAAATCAATTAATGTAGTTCACTACATCAATGGGCTAAAGAAGAAAATTCATATGGTGATATCAAAAGATGTGAAAAAGCATTCAACAAAATCTAACATTCATTTTTGATAAAAACTGTCAGGAAACCAGTAACAGAGGGGTGCTTCTTCAACTTGATTGAGAATATCTACAAAAATACTACACTTACTATCATAGTCAAGGGGGATAACCTAGAATCTTTCCTTATCAGATCAGAAACAAGTTAAGGATGTTCCCTCTCACCACTCCTCTTAAATATATTCTGCAAGTCCTAGACAAAGCAATAAGAAAAGAAAAGTATATGAAAAGTACACATAAAGGGAAGACACTGAACTGTTTTAATTGCAGATGACGTGGTTGTCTCTGTAAAAATCCCAGAGAGAGCTGCTGGAATGGATAAGTGACTGTAATAAGGCTGTAAGACACAAAATTAATATACAAAAGTCAATTGCTTTCCTCTATACCAGCAATGAACAATTGGACTTTGAAATTAAAAAACACAGTGTTTTTATTTCCAACTATACCATAGAATATTTACATTAATGCACTTCAAAAAATACTTTAGTACAAATCTTACAAATATGTACAACATTAACATGAGGAAAACTGTACAACTCTGATGGAAGAAATCAAAGACGTAAAAACTGGAGAGCTATTCCCTGAGCATGGATGGATATGAAGACTCAATGCTCCTAAGATGTCAGGTCTCCCCATCTTGATCTATGGAGTCAACACAGTCAAAACTGGAATCATAGTGTGTGTGAGTTCAATTTCTGTACTTTTATTGAAACATTTTTATGGCTTAGAATACAGTGTATCTTGGTGAATGTTTGGTGTACACTTAAAATGAATGTGTATTTTGCCAATGTTCTTTAAAGTGTTCTTGAAATGTCTACTAAGTCAGGTTGGTTGATTGTTTAGGTTGATAGTTGTGTTAAGGTCTTCCATATTCTCTCTGATTTTTTCTACTTTATTGATTATTGAGAGAGATATTTTAAAGTCTTTGTTATTCCGAAGCTGTCTATTTTTCTTTTCAATCAGTTTTTGTTTTGTGAAGAAATCTTGTTAGGTACAAACTCACTTAATATTGTCATGATTTCTTAATTATTTGACCACTTTATCAGTATCCACTATCTTTCTTTATTCCTGGTAGTATTCCTTATTATAAATTGTACTTTGTATTATATTAATAAAACCACTGCATATTTCTTTTGATAATTTTTGCATAGAACATCTTTTGTCATATATTTGTTTTTAACATGTGTATGTTTTTATATTTAAAGTGGTTTTCTTTTTTGTATTTTATTGATTTTTTTACAGAGAGGAAGGGAAAGGAATAGAGAGTTAGAAACATCGATGAGAGAGAAACACCGATCAGCTGCCTCCTGCACACTCCCCACTGGGGATGTGCCTGCAACCAAGGTACATGCCCTTGACCGGAATCGAACCTTGAGTCCGCAGGCTGACGCTCTATCCGTTGAGCCAAACTGGTTAGGGCTAAAGTGGTTTTCTTTTAGACATCCTATATATAATTGGCTCTTGTGTTTTATCCAATTTGACAAATTCAGCCTCTTAATTGTGTGGTTAGATAATTTGCATTTATTGGTATGATTAGTTGCAAATCTATTTTTATATACAGTATTTTTATTTTATTTTATTATTATTTTTAAGTTTTTATTGTTTAATGTATTACATAAGTTAAATCTACTATTTTAAAAATTGTTTTCTATTAGTTCTAGTTGTCCTTTGTTTATTTCATTCCTCTTTTTTTGCCTTCTTTTTTTTATTAATTGAATACTTTTATTATTTTATTTTATATCCACTCTTGGATAATTATTTATACCTCCTTTAAGTCAAAAGTTGTTATAGGATTTATAGTATATGTCAAGTACAGTCTTTCTTCATGTCTAGTAAAAACAAAAACTTAAAATTCCTAATTTTTTATTAAGTATTTTGAACTAAAGTTTTCACACTTCTATATTTTCCTTATTTTTGCTACTGTAAGTGAAATCATTTCCCTCTATTATATTTTTTAAATAAAAACAACAATGATAAATAATTTCCTAACAAACTAACATTTATTGAACATTTACTATGCACCAGACACTTTGCTAATTTACATGAGTCAGGCCATTTAATATACATAACTCTATAAAGTAAATACTATTCTTATCTCCATTTGATAGCTCATGGAATTGATGAGCAGAGAAAGTGATTTACCCAAAATTACACATTCTTGTGATATTTGAAATCAACAAGTCTAATTATAGAGTCTGCAATCTCAATCAATACATTACATTTGTTGGCACATGGTAAATTTATTAAAGTGTAAATGTTAATAGTATTTTAGTTTGTTTTCTAAACTTCCCTATGGAAAACAAAATTAGTCCGCAAATGGAAACTTGTTCATTTCCTCTTACTCACTAACTAGCTAATATTTTTGTTTCATATCTTATTGCATTTGCCAGTACTTTCACAAAATTAAAATGAGAGTAAAAATAAATGTCTTTTACATTTTATTTTAAAGTAAATGTTTCTACGCTCTTGTATTCAGTTTGTTAGGGTTTTAACAGTAACAATTAAGTGTATTTAAACCTATAATCACATATTGCATTATAAAAAACAAAAGAATAAAGAGAACAAAATTATTAGGAACAAGTAAAATGACTATTTTCTAACTCAATGAAAAAAATCATATTTACCTATGAATATAATGGTATGCAATTTGAACATTATTTCCAGAAGAGAATTCAATCAATAACATTCAACAAATTTTACTATCTAAAAGGGCTAGAAGATTTTCACAATTTATAATGACTAACATTATCTTCCATATGTCAAGTGTCTAAAAAACAGATTTTTACCTAATGTTCTAATAGTGGCATCATATTGCTACAATCTGTTCTAGACCCAAGTCCAAAGTTCACGTGATAATTTTAATGAAGTACAGTGATGAGTCCAGAACATAATCTTATCAAACACATTTAAACACTTTGTAATGTAGCCAATGTATTATTATGTGACATCTGATGAATCTAAAAGGTTAAAAGGTAGATTCTTATAACATAAATATAAGTAGAGGGTATCCCAAAAAATGTATGCACACTCTGAGATTATAAAGTCAGTGTTTGTTAACAGTGTTTGTCATTTTTCAAATTTAAAGAATCTACAGAAATGAGTATGTATACATTTTGGGGGGACATCCTGTATATCGCATGATGCCGTATGCTCTATAGGTTAGGGAAGCTCAGGTACAACTTCTTACATAGCAAAGGAATCTCCAGATCATGTCTTCTAAATATCCATCAAAATTAGGAGACCCTTAATATAGCACCAGTAAGAATGAGTCTATGTGAGAATGATATTTAAAAACTAAGTAAATGATAACACTTCACTAATTTCTTCTTCCTTCAGGTGACAGTTAACTCAAGGAAGATCAAAAGAATTGGGCATGT
Organism: Myotis nattereri; assembly: GCF_964212035.1. Taxonomy (NCBI): domain Eukaryota; kingdom Metazoa; phylum Chordata; class Mammalia; order Chiroptera; family Vespertilionidae; genus Myotis; species Myotis nattereri. The sequence goes on from NC_138087.1 coordinate 47,718,747, forward strand.
GACTACATCTTAATATACAGACATTCTCTAATTGTTCTACAAGCACATGCTCATCTTGAGCTCCCTAATGAATAGTTATACAGATATATATCTACTAGAGGCCCGATGCCCAAATTTGTGCATCAGTGGAGTCCCTCAGCCTGACCTGTGGCCAAAACCAGCTCTCCGACATCCCCTGAGGGGTCCCAGACTGCGAGAGGGTGCAGGCCAGGCTGAGGGACCCCACTGGTGCGTGATCGGGGCCGGGGAGGAATGCGAGAGGTTGGCCAGCCAGAGGGGAACCGCGGAAGGGCTCCAGGGCATGTCCAGCCAGTCTTGCTCAGTCCTGGTAGGCCAGACCCCAGCAGCAAGCTAACCTACTGTCAAGCGTCTGCCCCCTGGTGGTCAGTGCACATCATAGTGACTGGTCGGCTGTCTGCCCCCTGGTGGTCAGTGCACATCATAGCGAGCGGTTGAGTGACCTTAGCATATCATAACCATATTACACTTTGATTGGTTGAATGGCCAACCAGACGACCAGACACTTAACATATTAGGCTTTTATTATATAGGATATCAATATGGATAGGTAGATATCTATAGGTAGATATTAATATAGATATGCATATATGTATACATACTCACAGATGTAAGTATACAACATGCATTTTTCTAAAAACAATATGGTTAAATATCAATGATAGAGCCCCAAACATAAAATAGGGCTACACAGATAGCTTCCAAACCAAATTTCTGGACAAATTTTCTAGTTATCCTCTAAACATGCATTACCCAATACTGTAGCTACTAGCTGCAAATGGTCAATGAAATTAATTACAATTAAATAAAATTTAGAATTCATTTTCTTATTTACATTAGCCACATTTCAAGTGCTCAATCGCACATGTAACTAGTGGCTAACATACTGGACAGCATAGATAGAGAATGCTTTCATCATTACAGAGAGTTCTATTACACAGCACTGCTCTAAGGGTTAACATAGCCCTCCCTCTTTCATCACTCAACAAGGAGAAAATCTACAAAAGTGTTACAACATTTCAATTCTTCACACAGCTTTGACCATAAAGACTCAAGTTTTACTTTATACATGGAGGACCTTCAGCCATAGGACAATGGATATTTTGCAATATTAGATGGGAAGTGTTAAAGCAATAATGCCCCCGAGACACTTCTAAATCATTATTCCCATAGGAATGTTTAATGAGGCTGAAGTGGAAATTTCATGGTATTGAAAATTGGAGGATCGATTTTTTGCTTGTATCTCAAATAGGCAACCACTCTTCATATAAAAAAAAAGAGTTCAAAACTACATACAATCACCAGAGCAAGGAGAACACATATTGAGCAGAAAGAATGCAGTTGCCAAAGAGAACAAGAGCTGAAGCATTACTCAACTATAGTCAGCATATCCAGAGCTTATTGAAGAGAAGTGAAACCATGGGTACTCATAAATTAGTTGAGACTCGTTAGTTGAAAACAAGATTTTTAGCAGGGACATAGCAATACATACATATATAAAATTTAATAATAGAGACCTAAAGAAAGAGAAATGGTCACAGAAAAGCAGATGGCAACTCTTGGAACAAACAGCACATAGAATACAATCAAAAGGTACGGCGGTATTTTTTAAGTTATGTGGCTTCAGGTTTATCACCTTTTTTTGAAAAGCAAAGATGGCAAGTTGATATTATTTTTATTTGTGGGGAGATAAATATTTTAAAACTCTGATTTGTGGATTGGGTTCTGTAATTTTCACAATACAGTACTCACCTCTTATCTGTGGTTTTACTTTCCATGATTTCACTTCCTTCTGGTCACAAGGGGCCCAAAAATATTAAATGGAAAATTACAGAAATAAACAACTCATAAGTTTTAAATTGTCCACTGTTCTGAATAGTGTGATTAAATTTCATGCTATTCTGCTTGTTCCAACCCAAGGCTTGAGTCATCCCTTTGTCCACTGAGACTACACTGCATAGGCTACCAACTATTAGTCATTTATTAGCCTTTTTGGTTATCAGATAGACTGTCATGGTATCAGAATGCTTGTTTAAGTAACCCTTATTTTGCTTACTAATGGCCCCAAAGTTCAAGAGTAGTGATGCAGTTGGATATGCCCAAAGAAGCAGTAATGTGCTCCCTTTAAGTAAAAAAGTAAGTAGAATATAATAAGATATTTTGAGAGAGAGAACACATTCACATAACCTTTATCATAGTATATTATTATAATTATTTTATTTTTAGTTATTATTAATATCTTATGCTTAATTTATAGATTAAACTTCATCATTAGTATATATGTATAGGAAAAAACATAACATGTATAGCAAAGGGCAGTGATGGCGAACCTTTTGAGCTCGGTTTGTCAGCATTTTGAAAAACCCTAACTTAACTCTGGTGCCATGCCACATATAGAAATTTTTTGATATTTGCAACCATAGTAAAACAAAGACTTATATTTTTGATATTTATTTTATATGTTTAAATGCCATTTAACAAAGAAAAATCGACCAAAAAAATGTGTCCGTGTGTCACCTCTGACACGCATGTCATAGGTTTGCCATCACTGGTATAGGGTTTGGTACTAGGCATGGTTTCAGGAATCCACTGGCGGTCTTAGACTATATCCCCCACAGATAAAGGTGGAACTACTAATTCTCTTTTTCAGTCTTCAAACATTCCTTAGTTAAAAAATATGTAGTTATCATCTAAACACGATTGGATTGAATGCAACTACCTCTCTATAGGAGTCAAAATTCTTGTTTCTAGAAGGAAGAGCCAAACCAAAGCCTTTTCTCCCTTTACAGAATTCTGGTGAGGGTTATCTCTGTGTGTTTTGGTATGTGCATGTTGCATGCACACGTGCATTTATTTATGTGTGTATTATAAGCTATGTTACAGAAACCTCTCTATAGATTATAAAGACATCACCCACCTTTGCTTTGGTCGAACTGGAGAGCAGATCAAACTTTCAGGAGGAGACTATAAATCTACTAAGATTTTATTTTTAGCAGCAATGAGAATTACCATCATGCATAAGTTCTTTCTCAAAATGTAAATCATGAAAAGGTCTGTCAGATGATGTCATCCTTTATTATGCTCAAGAAAACTTTGAGATCCCCTGGCTTGTTTCTTGCATGTGACCATACCACAGTGGAATATAGCAGATAAAGGAGAAGAAAAATATCAAAGAAGGCAAGCCAAATTCAACTGCCTTTAATTGAAAAATCATTTGAAGCAGATATTTATCATATAGGACCATAGCAACACCAATTGCAATACAAAAGTAACTACAAAATATGAATAGGGTAAGGACAAATTTGTAAAACATTTCACGCACATTCAACTTTCTGACAGTCATTAAATAAACCCAAGAATGAGGTAGAGTGTCATTTGATGCCCTTTACGGTAAGTAAGATTTAATATCAGTGCAAATTTTATTCCTTCTTATTCACTACATTTTGCAGCTGTATTCTTGGCACTAATTTGTTTCACCTTCTGAGGTCAACCCATATGATTTAAAGCATGTCTCTCTCCTTGTTCCCTACAGTAATTAGCCTGCCTTACTCAAGAATGTTGCTTGCCAAGGAGCATTTTAATTGGGCACAGTTTCTATAACTAACAGCAAGTTAAGGTTGGTGGCCCTAAAGTTTGGTGCCTAAAATATCTAGATGACCCTATATCAATGAAGGTACATTTATCTGGAAATTTTAGGTTTCTTTTAATGGTTATTGAATGGACTTAGTTATCTATAATAAGTAGTGTTATCTATTATCTTAGAGTTACTAACATCTATACCAAGTGATCACACAAACCTCCCAGTAATGATTAAAAACCTACACTCTGACCCTAGATTCCAGACTCTTGTTACATTGAGTTTCACAGGGTGTAGTTATCTGCTCTGCCTAAGTTTTTATTTATTTATTTTTACACACTGAAGCTATTTCATCAAAACCTCACAAAAGTGAATGGGTATTTATGTGAATGAGCATATTTTATTAACATTAGCAGCAACACCTTCAAAGCATTTATTCATGTACTAGAGGCCCAATGCATGAAATTCGTGTAGTGGCGGTGGGGTCCTTCATCCTGGCCTGTGCCCCCTCACAGTCTGGGAGCCCCCAGGCAGTGGGCCTAAGCCATCAGTCAGACATCCTTAGCACTGCCCCGGAGACAGGAGAGGCTCCCGCCAGTGCCGCTGTGCAAGCCAGCTGTGAGCCCAGCTTCTGGCTGAGTGGTGCTCCCCCTGTGGAAGCAAACTGACCACCAGGGGGCAGCTCCTGCATTTAGTGTCTACCCCATGGTGGTCAATGCGCATCACAGCAACCAGTCGTTCTGTAGCTCAGTCAATTTGCATATTACCCTTTTATTATATAGGATATTGTATTAGGTGCCATACTGTTGAAATATTTGATAAGCAATAATTACAACTGCAAAACTATACCAATTTACAACCTAAAAAAATATACCTTATGCCATGTTAGTTAAGAAAATGCAAATTTTTATTTATCTACTCTAGAGCTGTACTCTAACATGGCACTTAGTACAACATAATTCCCGCTTGGAGGCCTTTCTGCACTTAATACTGCAGAAGAGATCGCAACCAGAGGCATTAGGGAATAGTGGAGAAGATGCATTTATTTTGGAGCTAAATAGAACTAGGTTTCAATTATGCCTCTGTCAGTTAGTGACTGTGACATTGAGGAAGTCCCTTAACTCTGTTGAGCCTTTTCCTTTGTTTGTTAATCCTCACTGAGGATATTTTTCCATTGATTTTTAGAGAGAGTGCAGGGAGGGTGAGAGACAGAGAGAAATACCGATATGAGAGAGACACATCTATTGGTTGTCTCCCGTAGGCACCCCAGTGAGGGCTGGGGATCTAGCCTGCAACCTAGGTACATGCCCTTGACTGGAATTGAACCAAGGACACTTCAGTCCATGGGCTTCTGAGACCTTTCCTTTATCAGTAAAATAACGATATAAAAATCCTACCACATTGTTTATAAGGAGGAAAGAGACCATATGTGCATCATGACTCAGATAGATCATGGCCTCCAGTAAACAGTCAATATATCAGTGCCTTTGTTATTTTTTTAAAGTACCAACACACACACACAAATCCTTTTAAAGTACACACACAGAAAGAACCTTTTTCAAAAGGTCTGTCTGGCAACACCTCAGAAAACTAGATACACAGCAGCTCTCTGCTGACCTTGCTTGTACTGTAGTACACACAAATGTGGATAATAAATGTGTGCAAAGATCTGCCTGCATATCTAAATATCAATCTCCTTTTTAAAGTCAAAGGGGATTCTTTATGTGAACAAGATTTTTAAAAATCAGAGGTTATTTTCTACAATCCTCACATTTCTATGCTTACATTTCATGTAAACTGTAGATTCCATAATATGTACTAATGTATCCTTTGAATGTGGCCTCCTCATGTTTACCTAAATCTAATAGATCCACTATTTTGTAAAGGATACAAAATACATATGAAAACATGCTTGCACATACATATTCACGGGTCAAACTTTCCAATGATTTTATATATAATTTATGGTAGAGACTTTTGTCCCATTTTTCTCATTTCCTATTATATACAAAAGAGAGCTTGCATTATGAAGCCTATTTCATTCCTTTAAATGCATAATGCATTGAAAATACCATTTGTATTTTCTTAGGTTTTTTTGTTTTTGTTTGTTTGTTTGTGTGGTTTTTTTTACATTAGACAAATTCTCCCACATCAGAACTTAGAACAGGGGAATCCTCTTCTAATGCATTTGAAATAGTATCACTTCAGAGAATAAATTCACCTTGAGCACAAAGCTAATTTTTATCTAAGCTAGCTCTTTTGCAAGCAAAATAGGGCTATAGAATGAGATAAGGAAAATGTTAGTTCTTTATCACTCATGTAACAAATCTCTTAATAATACAGAATGGCATGTTAGTTATTTCTGGTGACAATATTAGGATGGTAATGAGAAAAGAAAACCATTATATATTCATTCTCCTGATAGGTTTTACAATAAGATTGGGGACAAAGAAATTAATCAATCACACTTGGCCAAAAGGGAAATAGGAATTGTAAGAAGAATCTTAGAAACAGGAACAAAAAAAAATCCACTTTGCTGGAACAAGTTCAATTCCTATCCACTTCTGGAGACTCTTATCAAGCTCTTATCAGAATCTACTTACACTGCTGTTCCTTGCTCTCAAAGTCTCCTATCGATTGCCACCTCATCAAAAAAAAGCTCCTACTGGTTATCATTCCTTAACTGGCCCTACAGTGCAAATACAGGGCCCAGGTTCTCTTGGTTCCCTTCACCATCTCTTATATCAACAATCCCAGAATTAAAGTAAAGGAAATGGCCTGTCATGGGAAAGGAAGGAATCCTAAGTGTGGAACAGAAACCTAGGATTTAATTATCATTGTCTCAGGAAATTCATTATGTGATGCTTGTAATTACACTAGGAGATATTATTTTGGTGAAGTCGATTCTCTTTAGTGGAGACTAGGTATTTATTCTTTATAGTGATAGTGCAATTATCTAAGATTGCAAAATTGAAGCTTATAGGCTTATGTTTATTTTTATGTTTTAAAAAATTGGGCTAGTGACCCAATTTTAAAATATTGTTTGTAACGGTATTAGGAATTCTCAGAACGTTATATGACCTGGACCAATAGAAAGTCTGAATTTTCTGAATGGTGCTTTGAATTTACAGCATTTAAGATATACTCCTATAATTTTATAATAATTTATTCTTTTAATTTATCTTTATTGTTGAAAGTGTTACAGAGTCCCCCAATGACCCTTTCTAGCCCACCCCTGCCCCTGCCCCAGGCCTTCACCACACTATTGTATGTGTCCATTGGTTATGCATCTTTGCATAAAAATTCTTTGGTTAATCTCTTCCCACCCACCCCCGCCTTCCCTCTGAGATTTATCAGACTGTTCCATGTTTCTATGTCTCTTGTGTCTAGATTTATTTTGTTCATCAGTTTATTTTGTCCATTAGATTCCACATATGAGTGAGATCATAACATCATTAAAATGTCCATACTACCCAAAGAAATCTATAGAGTCAATGCAATCCCTATTAAAATGTCAATGGCATATTTCACAGATCTAGAACAACTATTCCAAAAATTTATATGGAACCAAAAAAGGCCCCCAATAGTCACAGCAATCTTGAGAAAGAAGAACAAAGTTGGAGGAATCACAATACCAGATATTAAGTTATACTACAAAGTCACTGTAATCAAAACAGCCTGGTACTAGCACAAGAATAGGCATATAGATCAATGGAACAGACAAAGCCCCAGAAATCAACCCAAGCCATTATGCTCAATTAAGATTTGACAAAGGAGGCAAGAGCAGACAAGGGAATAAAGACAGTCTCTTCAATGAATAGTGATGGGAAAAATGGATGGGTACATGAAAAAATAAAATGAAACTAGACCACCAACTTATACCATACACAAGAATAAACTCAAAATATATAAAAGATTTAAATGTAAGTCATGAAACCATACAAATCCTAGAAAACATAGGCAGCAAAATCTCAGACATCTCTCAAAGCAATATGTTTATAGATATATCTCCTAGGGCAAAGGAAACTAAGAAGAAAATAAACAAATGAGATTACATCAAAATAAAAAGCTTCTGCACAGCAAAAGAAAACATCAACAAAATGAAAAGGGAGCTCACCGTATGGGAGAACATATTTGCCAATGATACATCTGGTAAGGAGTTAATATCCAAAATATATAAGGAACTTATAATAATTTGTATCCTTTTTAACTGGCCTTTGTAAATTAGGAGATAGAAAAATGACATGATTATCAAAAATAATTCTGTGAATATAGTCAAGGACTCTGAGAAACATTCAAAATTAAACTTCTTTTATGGAGAAAATATTAACATCACCAAGAAAAGAAAATAACCTTAATAAGGAAAGATCCATGACACAGTTCATCTGAGAACAGTCTCTATTTTGGCCAGAGATAGAAACAAAACAAAACTGAAGCATTTAAGTCAAAACTTGCTTTTGTCTGGGCTCTGCCGTCTACTGTTTTTTTTGTTTTTTTTCCACTAAGAATAAGGGCTGCTTTGTGATACAAAAAGGCTCCAATTTTCCCAGTGCTTCCCCCACTCCCCTCCACACACATGCACACGCATGGTGGGGGGGAGGGGGAGGACATTATTTCCTTCTCTTGTGGTTCAGACAGGGCTGGGTTAAGAAGACACTAACATGGAGCACCACAGGTACTGGAGGTGATTGAAGTGAGGTACCCAGACCAGTGGCATCAATTTCTCCAGGAAACCTGTCAGAAATGCTACAGAATCAGAAGCTCTGGGCTGGAGCCCAGCAGTCAGGTTAAGTGACCCCTGCAGGTGACTCTGATGTCTGCCTGAGTTTGAGAACCAGATGTCTGAACTGTTCATTCAGGACAAAGATCAGGAAAATAGGTGAAAGCACCAGTTCACAGCTATGTCAGCTGTACTTTTTAGTTCTTGTCTAAATATAAAATGTGACATAAAATGAATGCACCATGAGTACCGACTTTTGATTCTTGAAAGGTATTTGAGCTTATCAAAGGAAACAAATATATTTAAAAGTTTGATAATTCAGTAATTACAGTTTGATATAAAATACATAATATTAGTGGGTGGGTATTGCATGTAAAATATATTTAACAACTTCATTTTTCTTTTTTTCTTTTTTTAAAAATATATTTTATTGATTTTTTACAGAGAGGAAGGGAGAGGGATAGAGAGCCAGAAACATCGATGAGAGAGAAACATCGACCAGCTGCCTCCTACACACTCCCCACTGGGGATGTGCCTGCAACCAAGGTACATGCCCTTGACCGGAATCGAACCCAGGACCCTTGAGTCCACAGACCAATGCTCTATCCACTGAGCCAAATCAGTTAGGGCCATTTTTCTTAAAATGCTTATAAATTGGGATTCTTTAATAATGAAGCAAGTTACGTAATAAGTTAGAATTAGTTTAAAAGTATCTAACTGGACTCATAACTATGAGGTATTATGACATGTAATTAAAAAAGGATATACTGCCTCTGTAGGGACCTTGCACACAATCATCAAGGAATGAATAAACCAGGCATCACATCTTTGGACTTTAGCCCATTTGAAGAAATCACTGCTCTCAGTCATAGCTGGAAATATACCAAGGGGCTGAATAAAAGCAATATGGACCTGGAACTTCTTGTGGACAAAGTAAGTATGCTTTCAAATGTAACCATCAAAGTGTTCACCTCAAAGTTCACTTCAAAGCCTGGTCACAGGAAGTCTCAAATACTTAAACAAATATATGATGTTACTGTCCATTGGAACACAGTACACTAAAAGAGCTATAAGTCTAGAATCTGTACCAAAAAAAGGACATAGGCACTTTTAAGTGTGTGCAGGAGTTTCCATTAATATTTACAGGAAGATGTTACATATTTATCCATTGAAAGTATTCAGTTTTAAAATTAAGTATATTCTAAGCTATGATTACTATAATCACCACCTGAGTTACCCATCACAAAATATAGACAGGCCTACAGAAGATAGATTTAGAATAATGTCTTATTCTATTCAGGATTCAGTAACACAATGCCATGTATGGTGGCTTATAAACAACAGAAACTATTCCTCACATTCTATAGCTGAAAAGTTCAAGGTAATGGCACTGTCAGACTCAGTGTCTGGTGAGAGCCCGCTTCCTCATGGGTGGCACGCTCTCCTAGTGTCCCACAGGGGGCAAGGAACAAGGGAGCCTCTTAGGACTTTTTGATAAGGGCACTAATTCCATTTACAGCATAAGGGCTCAGTCCTCAGAACCTAACCTCCTCCCAAAATCCCCATCTCCCAGTATCATCACTTTGGAGTTAGAATTTCAATATATAAATCGGTAGGGACACAAACCATTACAATGCCGTTGCATTATTTTCAAGTGGAACAGTGATTAAAGTATCCTATCTAATAAAAGACAAAAAGGATAATTGACCGTACCTTTGCTACACTTCCCATTGGCTAATCAGGGCGATATGCAAATTAACTGCCAAGAAAGATGGCGGTTAACCACCAACTAAGATGGCGGTTAATTTGCATATGTAGGCGCAGGAGCAGTGAGCAAAGGTTGGCATGGCAAGTGAAGAGCAAAGAGGGAAGCCCGCCATGCCAGCCTCCGCCAAGGCCCCGGGGCCCCCAGAGAGTCTGCGGAGAGGACCGGCCTCCCAAGCGGAGAGTCTCCGTGGTCAAAGGGCATGGTGTCAGGACTGGAATAAAGACGGAGGCGACCCAGAAGCCTGGAGGCAGCCTTAGATCAGCAAGCAGGGCCTTTCAGCCAGGACTCCAGGGGTGGGGCGAGGGAGGTGAGCCAGAAATAGAGAACTACAACTCCCAGGAGGCTTAGTGGCCGGGGCCCCAGTGCCTGGCCATGGAATCAGATGGGGCGTGTCGTTTTGCGAGCCACTTTAACCTAAAGGTTTGCAAGGTTGGAAGTTCTGCGCCGGGAGCCGGGGAGAAATGGAGCTGGAGCAGGGAGAGGGGACCATGGCAGCCGTGGGCTTTGAGGAGTTCTCAGCACCTCCTGGCTCAGAGCTGGCGCTGCCTCTGCTGTTCGGTGGTCACATCCTGGAGAGCGAGCTTGAGACCGAAGTGGAGTTCCTGTCTAGGGGTCTGGGCAGCTCCAGCCTCCAGGAGTGAGACGAAGAGGAGGAGGCAGCCCGAGGCTGGCGGCGGCGCCAACGCGAACTCAATCGCAGGAAGTACCAGGCGCTGGGTCGGCGCTGCAGGGAGATTGAGCAGGTGAATGAGCTGGTCCTGAACAGGGTCCATCAGATACAGAGGATAACACAGAGACTCCAGCAGGAGCGGAGGTTCCTCATGAAGGTGCTGGACTCCTACGGCGACAACTACCGGGCCAGCCAGTTCACCATCTTACTGGAGGACGAGGGCAGCCAGGGCACAGATGCCCCCACCCCAGGCAATGCTGAGAATGAGTCTCTGGAGAAAGAGGGGCTGTCCCCGCCCAGGAGGATGCCAGCACCCACAGAAGTCAGCAACCCGGCCCCTGGCGAGGGGCCCAGCAGGTGGAAAAGGCAGCAAGTGCCACGGGAAGGGCGCCAGGCGGGAGTCCCGCTGACTCCAGAGCTGGCCCCCATGCAGATAAAGGTGGAGGAAGACTTTGGCTTCGAAACAAACGAGGCCCTGGTCTCAAGTTGGGTTTCTCGGGGGCCAGACAAGCTGCTGCCCTACCCCACCCTAGCCAGCCCCCCATTTGACGGACCCCGCAATAAACAGACCCCATGCTCTCCTCGGCAAAAAGAAAACAAAACAAAACAAAAAAACTAAGCCCTTCGCCTGCCGCGCCGGCCTCGGCCTTGTCCCTGGGACCCGCGCAGCGAGCGAAGAGCTAAGCCCCTCGCCCACCGCACTGGCCCTTCCCAGCGAAGAGCAAAGGCCTGGGTTCCGGGTGCCAGCGGCCAGGGGAATGGGCCGCTGAGGGCACAGGCCAGGCTGAGGAACCCACCCGAGTGCACAAATTTTTGTGCACTGGGCCTCTAGTTGGTGATAATGATAGTATATCACATTAAAATCGAGAAAAAAGGTTTAAGAATATGTATATTACATATATCTTATTAGTCATTTTCTATATAAAAGGTAAAATTATGTAGTTATGTATGCCTCCGATTATTTTTTATTATACTTTACTGGGGAACAGAACACAATCACATCAATATATGATTAGACTACACATGATAAGGGCAGGAGGAACATGTTTGGGGCTGGAAGGTACTTGCTCACACAAGTGGGACACAGAGGAAGAAAAACAATATTAGCACATTAGAAACCATTACAGAGAATGAGGAACTGCAGAGGCATTTTAAAACCGGTGCAGAACTTACCACTGAAGCCATATGGGAAAACAGTTGTGGATAAAAGCAAAATCAACAAGTTCTCAATTATATTTTTCACCAGTTATATTTTCACCACAAACATATTGTCTGCCTTACAACTGCTCTCTTCATTGCACTCAGCTCATTTTTCACAGCAGAGGTTTGACCCCCAAATGTATAAGATAAGGTTATGGCAAGACTTTTATCTATAGACTCAGAGGCCCAGTGCATGAAAATCATGCCTGGGTAAAGTCCCTAAGCCTGGCCGGTGATCAGGACCAATCAGGGCCTTCTGGCTGCCGGCTGGGCCTTCCTTTGTTCCGCACCACCCCTGGTGGTCAGAGCACGTCATAGAGAGCGATCAAACTCCTGGTCTTTCGGTCAAACTCCCAAAGGGACACTTTTATACATATAAAAGGCTAATACATATTAGCCTTTTATATATTGTATATAGATTCATCCTTTTAGATGTGGATAGATACAAATTCCTTTATGCAAGAATTTTTTTCTGAGAAAGAAAGCATTTCTTCAAGTGAAGGACTCATAATTTCAGAGCTCTACAGCCACTCAGAAGATCACTCCTTTGTAAATGAATTACCTGCCATGCTTTTATTGGCATTATCTGCCTCTATTTCCAACAGATTGGGAAAATGATAGACAAGTTAAAGCAGAGTTCTCCCCAACAATATTTAACTTTTTTCTACATACATTCAGGTTATTAGGAAAGAGAAAAATATGGACTCATATCTTCTGAGAAACCTAGTAATCTCATGGACAGCAAGACTTGACAGGCATAATAGTATGCTGTTCTTTGAAGTTCCACTTGGCAAAGTTTTGAGATTGGCAAATAGTTAATACAGGTCTACTTTCCTTTACTGAAACCTTGGAGCCAGATGTATCTGAGAATTTGGATAAATTTTCAGATGCAAAAAATTTTATGGCACATTTGCTGTATAATATGTAACTTCCCACAGATGGGTTTGAGATAGCATCCTATAATCAAACACATTAACATATCTGCCATAAAGTCACACTAAGTTATTATTAACTAGAGGCCCAGTATATGAAATTCATGCACAGGTATGGTCCTTAGGCCTGGCTGGCAATCAGTGCTGATCAGGTTCCTCACCTCCCCACCTCCTTCTTTCCTCGCTCCTTCAGCGCCCCACCACAGCCACTGGTCGCTTGCCATGTTACACACTGCCCCCTCGTAGTCAGCGCACGTCATAGCGAACGATCGAACTCCTAGTCTCCCAATAGAACTCCCGAGGGGGCAATTTGCATATTAGCCTTTTATTACATAAGATACACTCTTATTGACCTCTTGTGAACTCAAGACAGGTAATGGCTCCAAATTTTAAAAAAAGACAATTTTAGAGATTTTTGAAATTTGAAAGACAACTAAAAATTATCAATGTGAAGAACAAAAATCATTGTTATTATTTACTATTATTACTATTGTTATTGTTTATACTGCTTTTCATGTGGCAGACACATAGTAAGTGGTTGAAAAAACACTTATTAAATCCTCACAAGAGTATTTTATATACATAATCAAAACTCATTTTAAGAAATTAAAGTGTCAGACTCCTACAAAGGAACAATCAAGTTTCTATTCTATGAATGATCAATCCATAAAAGTTCCCACTATTCCCTTCTTCCTTTTTCTTATTGCATACTGTGTATTTAATGCCTACTATGTGTCAGACATTTTTTTTGACACTCGATAGACAACAAGAAACAAAAATGCTCTGCTCTCATGGGATGGGGGGGTGAAATAGACAAAAATACATTTTAAAAAACTATAAAGTAGTAATAAAAGTAATCCTATATAATAAAAGCCTAATATGCTAAGTGAACAACTGTTAGACTATTTGACCAGTCACTATGATGCGCACTGACCACCAGGGGCAGATGCTCTGACCAGTAGATTAGCTTGCTACTGGAGTCCAGCTGGTGAGGACTGGGCGAGATGAGCCAGACACACCCTGGAGCCCTCCCATGGTCCCTCTCCAGCCCCCATCATGTACCAGTGGGGTCCCTTTGGCCTGGCCTGTGTCCTTTGGCAATCTGGTACTCCTTAGGGGATGTTGGAGAGCCAGTTTCGGCCTGGTTCCCACAGGCCAGTCTGAGGGACCCGACCGGTGCACGAATCTGTGCACCAGGCCTCAAGTGCAGTATAAGGACATAATAAATAAGGATGTGGAGACACAGACATATTTACTAAAGGGTGAGAGAAAAGGCCTCCCTAAGCACTTTGAGCAGAGAACTGAATAAACTGAAGGAAGTGTGGTAACTGGGGAAGAGCATTGCAGGCAAAGGGAAGAGGAAATGCAAATGGCCTGAGGTGGAGACAGCCAGATAAAATACCAGTGTGTTCCATGATGCCTGTGTATCTCTGTTTGTTGCCAGTATGCCCCTTGTAATACTTGGAACATACTTATAATGAAAAATATTTGATATTTATCTGAAATTCAAATTGAAATAGGTGTCCTATATTTTTTATTTCTCAATTTGGCAACCTTTTTTCAGGTAAAAAATGCGCTTGCCTTAACACAGGGACAGAAAAGAGGCGGAGTATGGAGGCCAATGTGGCAAGAACAGAGTGATCTCAAGAAGGGAAGTATCATGAGCCACATGTTTATATGGAGCACTTGAAATGTGGCAGGTCAACACTGAGATGTGCTGTGAGTCTACAGCACAACCTCAATGTGAAAGCCACTGTAGGAAATTGAAGGTGAAATACCTCATTAATAATTTCTCATTCTGATGTACTGATGGATCTGATTTGCTAGAATTTTGTTGAGGATTTTGGCATCTATGTTCATGAGGGATATTGGCCTGTAATTCTCTTTCATTGTGTGTTGTCTTTATCTGGTTTTGGTATTAGGGTGATGTTGGCTTCATAGAATGAGCTTGGAAGTGTTACATCATCTTGAATTTTTTGGAATAGTCTGAGGAGGATAGGTTTTAGTTCTTCCTTGAATGTTTGGTAAAACTCCCCTGTGAAGCTGTTTGGCCCTGGGCTTTAGTTAGCTGGAAGCTTTTTGATGACTGCTTCAATTTCTTCCATAGTTATCAGCCTATTGAGATTTTTAGATTCTTCCTGATTGAGTTTTGGAAGGTTGTATTTTTCTAGGAACATGTCCATTTCCCCCAGGTTGTCTAGTTTGTTGGAATAGAGTTGTTCATAGTATTTTTAAACAATCCTTTTTATTTCTGTGGGGTCTGTTGTTATTTCGCCTCTTTCATTTCTGATTTTGTTTATTTGGGTCCTCTCTCTTTGCTTCTTGGTGAGCCTGGCTAGAGGCTCATCACTCTTGTTTATCCTTTCAAAGAACCAGCTCTTGGTTTCATTGATCTTTTGTATTGTTTTTTTGGTCTCTATGCATTTATTTCTGCTCTGATCTTTATTATCTCCTTCCTTCTGCTCACTCTGAGCTTTTCTTGTTGCTCTCTTTCTAATTCTTTGAGTTGTAGAGTTAGATGATTTACTACCATCTTTTTTTCTTTTTTTAGGTAGGTCTGTAAAGCTATAAACTTCCTCCTCAGGACTGCTTTCATTGTGTCCCATAGATTTTGGATTGTTGTGTTTGGAATGTTGTGTCATTAGCTTCCAGGATGTTTTTAATTTCTTCTTTGATCTCTTTGGTAACCCAATCATTGTTTAATAGCATGCTATTCAGCTTCCAAGTATTGGAATTTTTTGGATTTTTTTATTGTAGTTTATTTCTAATATTATGCCATTGCAGTCTGAGAAGATGCTTGATATGATTTCAGTCTTCTTGAATTTGAGGAGACTTTGCTTGTGACCAAATATGTGGTCTCTTTTTGAAAATGTCCCATGTGCACTTGAGAAGAATGTATATTTCATGGCTTTGGGGTGAAATGTTCTGAGATGTCAATTAAGTCCAACTGATCTAGTGAGTCATTTAGGATTGCTGCTTCTTTGCTGATTTTTTGTCTAGAGGATTTATCCAGAGATGTCAGTGGTATATTAAAGTCCCCTACTATGATTGTATTATTGTCAATATCTCCCTTGATATCATGATTACATATTGAACTAATAATATTGAAGGTGTATTGAGTCAAAGTATATTATTGAAATTAATTTCAGTTCTTATTTATTAATATTTCAACTAAACCTTCAAACTTACATATGTGGTGCACAGTATATTCCAATTGTATGGTGCCACATGAGAAAGAAAATGGCTGTCTGAGAAAGGAGACCATGGGAAGGACTTTTGATTTTACTTAAGTGGGATGAAAAGGCACTGGAAGTTGTAAGCACAGGAGAGCCATGATCTAACATATTTAAAAATAATCACTGGGATTACTGCCTTCAGTCCCCTCCAATGAACCCCAACTAGGATCACTTAGTAGTTAACACAAATGATTCTCCAGGTGGCTACTATTTATTGTCTACAGGGATTATCGCTTACTCTCTCACCTTGTCTCCCAGGTCCCAGGCTAAATTATCACAATGATTGAAATTCACCAACACAACTGACTTGTGGCCTTTTGTTCTAAATCTTGCTTCCAGAGTCACAGACTCAAAACTATTCTTGGAGAAGCTACCAGTGCCAGGTACTATTCTAAGTGTTAAGGATATGGCCATAAGAGAAAAAGAAAAGGCAATAAAAACTATGCATCGTGGGATTTATATTTCAGCAGAGACAAGTCTTTGACCAAAATAAAAATAAAATGAGTAGCTAATATATTAAAGTGGTACAGTAAAAGATAAAACAAGCAATGGTTAGGGATTGAGTTATTTTCATTTTAAAAGGAGTAGTAAGTTGGAAGGCTTCACATGAAGCAGGGCAATAAGGGATCCACATGGATATCGGGGGAGGACAGTTCCAGGCACAGGAAACAGGGAATGCATAGGCTCTGAGGCTGAGACTTCGTCTGGTGAAAGAACAGCAGGAAGGACAAGGTGTCTGGAAAGAGTGAACAGGTGGGAGAGTAGGAAATAAAGTATGTTTTGACAAAACTATCTACTTTAATGCTCCTGAAGTGCAGTTAGAGGCAATTGGCTTTGCAGAATTGTGATGTCCTGGAAGAGCAAAAATAGTTCTGAATTCTACTCAGGAATAGGCTACTAAAACCCAACCACAGGGCTGTCTTGAAACTTACACAAATTTCTTGATTGGAAAAGTCCTTTAGAGGCTTGAGGTGCAATCTGAAGCAAGGCAGAGCTGTTGAACCAGATATGGTCCACATTAACGTGGCCCTCATGATCTAGCTTTGTAGCTACAGAATGTACCTAGTACACCCCACAACAGAGAGGGTGGATGGCTGTGCCATTAGTGTCCATATCAGAACGTGCACATTAATGTACTCTGAGCTGGCCTAGCCCTCTGGGGAGATTGGCAACAAGCACCCAGGGCTACTAGGATTGAGGGTACAGGGTTTTAGAGGAAGTTTCATATAAGAGGCAAAAAGAGTAACTGGTTTGTAAGGAAAGTGAATCAGAGACAAATAGGGGATTTCAAAAAATGTTATGTTCATAAAACAAGACCAGGCTTATGAAAAAAGAAACAGAGAACTGAGAAATGTTATACATGACATTGCCAAATATGAAATTTATTAAACAGACTAATTAGCATAACACCACTGAATGATATGATTAGCATAACACCACTGAATGGGGGGGACAGAAAGGTGACTACAGGATAAGTGTGACCCAGAGTGACAGGTGTGGGAAAGGAAGGGGTACAGGAGGGCAAAGTTAGACAAAGGCCCTCATTCAGGAACAGGACAAGAAACCCAAAGTGGCTGAAGCTTTGTCCAGTAGCTAATATTTCACAATCAAAAAGGTCAGAGGGAAACAGAGAACCTCTGTGGGTCCCCTAGGTAATTGGGTCCCCCTTATTGTGCATGTGTGTGCAACAGCTAGATGCAACAAGGAATAAGGAGACGTTATAAGAAGAAGTGATATTTGGAAGGAAGAGAAGACTACTGGGGGAAAGAAATCTGAAAGTAAATAAGGTACATGCATTTGAACCACCCAGTGCAGGTTGGCCTATTGACTAGTCAGCAGCTGTCCCCTGGACACCCACTGAGACAGATATGGGCCTGCCACGGGAAGTGTGACTCCACTGGTGCCAAATGATAAAATAACTTAACTCAGCACTTCCAGGTGTGTTCTGAGGATGTTGTCCCTTTACCTGTTTTGTGATAACAAGGTCCAATGACCCAACATGTTAGGAAAACACTGCAAACTATATCCTTGCCTTAGAGCTTCCTAATGCATGTTGCATATTAAAGGGTTTGGGAAGTCCTGAGGTAAGAAATCTATAGAATCTTAGCACACCATTTCCCAAATTTACTTGGATAAGGAATCATTTTATTCATGTAACATGTAACACACATGCATATGCATCAAAATTAATGAGCCATGCTGTAGAGGAACAAGCTTGGGTGAACTTGCTGTGCATCCTGACCTGGGCATGGCTAAAGGAGAGAGGCCAGAGTGCATCTACGCTGTCCTTCCACACCCCCTTCAACCCAGCACATTCAGGGTTTCATGAAGTATCAGTCCTGCCTAAGACGATGATCTTGAACTAGAACTCACCCAAATGGGGCTTAATACCATGATCTGGTCCTATCCATTTCCTCATCCACATCTTCCACTCTTCCCTAATAAAGAGGAGAGCTATCAGTGATGTCAGAAGAAGAAGAAGGAGGAGGAGGAGGAGGAGGAGGAGGAGGAGGAGGAGGAGGAGGAGGATGGGGAGAGGGAGGGGGAGGGGGAGGAGGAAGAGGAGGAAAGAAAAACCTCTCTCCAGCATGTAAAATAATCTATATTATCATCTTTTCCTCCTCTCTTTGCTAAATTCTCCTTTAATAACCAGTTCCAAAAAATAATAAAAATATAAATAACAAAACAAAATAAAATGACTATTAAATCACCAAAGGAATAGCATATTACAAAGGAAAAATGTGAAATAAATTCTGTGGCAAGTGAGGTCACTGGCAGCTGGGGGTTCGCAATACATAGAAACCTGACAGGGATGCTTGAAAGGCTGGTCACACTAAAATAAACAGAGTAGGAATGGAGGTTCTAGGAAACAGGATGCCACATTCTGTGCGGAAAACCAGGCCATCAGCTCTAAGTCTTTTGGCCTCCTCCTATTAGAAATGACTGTTCCCCTATGGCTTTAAATAACAACTCCTGTATTTATGGGTAACACACACACTTACGTTTTCCATAAACATATCCATAGTCTATTTCATTAAGGATGTTTTTTACATTAAATGTTCAATGGATAGTAGATTAACATTATAAGACATTTACCTTAGATAGGAAAATGTCAAAACAAAGAAGAGGAATTGTCTATTTCTTCTTGAGGCTTCTAAGGCACAGGAGGATTTTTTTATTATTTAGAGAAATCTACATGTAAAAAAAATAATAAAAATAACCTAACTCAGGAATTTGATATGCTGTGTCCTGGCTTGTGACAATGACAAACTTTTTTAGCCTAATTGGATTTTGGTTTCTTCATATTTAAAAAGGAACCAGTGATATAAATGGAAGGAGGGGAGTGTCAACAAACAAACAGCAGTCAATGGTCTAAATCCATAAATAACATGTTATTAGAGCATAGCCACACCCACTTGTTTATGTATTTCCTATGGTTGGTTTCATTGAGTAGTAGGGACAGAAATGATATGGTCCATAGAGCCTAAAATATTTATTCTCTGGCCCCTATACAGAAAAACAATTTGCTCAGGAAAGTTTCTGCCAGCTCTGACATCCTGCTGATTATCACCCCACAAAAGATGTAACCGTTGTCATTGGAATACAGGTGTTAGGAGCAGAGGAAAAGGCAGGAGTAAGTCACCCCAATTTAAATATTTCATGCACCTTTAATGGGTTGCTTTGCCACCCACTGCATTTTGAAAATGAACCACACACCAAATTGCTGTAGCTAGTGCCAAGAAAACACATTTTGAAAACAAAGCTTGCTTTCTGGTCCTTGACTTATGAAAATGCATGATGTGAATTGCTCTCAAATAAGGTGTGTGTTGTGCTGTGTCTCCAGCTTTGAATCCCAGAAACCGCAGCATTCCTCAGCTCAGCCTCCTCCATAGAAGAGGGAGAGCTTGCCTTGCCAAACAGATGAACAAACTCTGACATTTTATTTATTTTGCTTTCTGGAAACACTCACTCAAAGGGAAAAGGGTCCCCAAATTTTCTGCATCTGCTGTCTGAATCCTTTTAAAAATATGCCCAAGGAAGCTGCGTGGGTGGCCATGGAGAATGGTTGAATCAGCCTGAATTTCACATATTGGGTGCTTTGAACTGTTCCCAGTGATCAGATTATCCACAGGGTCCTGACCATGTCTGGCAGCCCACTCACAATTGCCTAAGATTTACAACAACACCAAAGGGATTTTCCTGGATGATGTTCTCCCTTAACATTTAACCCAATACATTGAAAGACAAGCTACCATTCTGGTGTTGACATCAGATAAGAATTCATTTAGAAAAATGTCAAGAACATAAAAACTCAATCACCAAGTGATTACAGATACTAAACCTCAGAGTCTCAGAGAGATTCTAAATTTTACAAGAGAACATTTTCCCATTGTGTAAATGTTTTTGAGGGAGGGGTGTCCATATTCTGTTAAACTGTGACATTCATAAGGTACCAATTTTAAATAATAACTGCACATAAAATGAAAAAAACACACAAGAGAAGTCAATTATATTGGAATTTTGTAGCAGTTTAATAGGAATATGCTGCTGGTAGATTCTGAGAGATGTTGATGAGTTCTCTGTGACTCAAAGATGCCTCCATTCATTCTCTTATTTCATAAAGGACATTAGACACTAGGATAGACCCTTCTGGGGATTGGACTAGGGCCGTGGTCGGCAAACTACGGCTCATGAGCCACATGCGGCTCTTTGGCCCCTTGAGTGTGGCTCTTCCTAAGCCTTAGGAGTACCCTAATTAAGTTAATAACAATGTACCTACCTATATAGTTTAAGTTTAAAAAATTTGGCTCTCAAAAGAAATTTCAATCGTCGTACTATTGATATTTGGCTCTGTTGACTAATGAGTTTGCCGACCACTGGATTAGGGTTATTTCTTCTCATGAATACTGCATCCTTACCTATTTTTTAATGTTGGGATAAGAATCCTGCAAGACAAGTAAATATTTTTATAAGAAAATAGTTTGGGAAGTTTAAGAAGACTTAGATAACCAGACCATGCTTCTCACCCCCAAAGTCTGAAAATGTAGTACACCGATGCCAGGGCTCCATTCCCCGCCATTGTACTCTCTCGAAGAACCAATATGAGAGGGAATTTAAGAAAACATATCCTAAACCATCTCTAGTCTCTGCTTCCTCCAGCACCTTCCCCAGAAACTGAAGATGCTCTTGTGAGGAGAAAGGAGATAGGTAGGCTTTGGATTTTCTGCCACATCAGTTCCCTGTCTCCAATGCAAATACTGAAACACTGACATTGTCTGAGTGCCAACTCTGTTAGGCACTATGACCACATCATTTCAGGTAATTGTCATAATGCTGCAAAGTTGATGTTACTATATAATGATTATCTTTATTTCATGGTTGAGGGGACTTAGGTTTAAACCAAGGACATTGGTGAAAGTAATAGATTGAGTAGTGGCAAAGACAATATTTGGACTTAACTCGGTTTGGTTCCCAAACCCTTGCTAATCCCACCATACTCTGTGGTGGGGAGAACCTCTCTTCCTTCAGAGCCAAGCATTCAAGAAACAAACAAACAAACAAAACAAAAAAAAACCCTTTCCATTTTCTTTTTCCCATAAAGGATGAGAGAACCCTCTGATGTGAAGTGGACAGGGGCTGGTATTCTCTCCAGAAGTATTGGGGCACGTGCTCCCAAACCCCAAAGCTTTGACTTAGAAGCTGCCTTGCACCTGGAAAGGCTCAGCAGGATGAAGACCAGTTACAGAAATGTACCACTTCATTGTGTTCCCAGACTTCTTGGAAGTGTTGCCATGTATTTTGCCAACTGATATGTAGAAGTGTCTGTGGTACCTACATACTGGTGACTACTGCAGGTGTGATGGTTTGCCCAGTGTGACGTTGAGGGGCCCTGGCCACCTTAAAGAAGAAATAAGGGCCATCTCTTTGTTTTCATTGTCAACTCTGTCCACTAGGCAGTGACTAACACATTGTTGCTCTCAGGACAGAGCTGGCCCTCCCACATCTCACATCACACGGGAATGATGGTAAAGCTGCCACAAATTTCAGCAAGTCAAACATGTGAAAAACCAGGAAAATCAGATGGTGAAAAGTTCAAATTCTATCATCTTCAAAGAATGTGGCACATGTACACACACCTATGTATATGTATATATTTGTAGGTAAAGAAAGTATTGGAAAGTAGGCAGTTGAGAATTTGAGCTTCTTCAGGAGGCTATTTTGATGAAAAACTACAAATGATTTATATAATTTAGTTCATTTAAAGTGCTTGAAAGCAATTTCTGATCAATGATAGGTGAGAAACACTACCCTTTTTTATATTGATTACACACTTACTCTCTTTAGAAAAAAATTAAATAGAATGTACAGGCAGGAACTTAGCCTAAACTGGTTCATCATAAATTTCAGACATTTGAGACCTGATTTACCATATTTGATTTCTCAGGCATATCTGAGAAAGGATTTGTACACAAGCACTACACCTTTCCAAAATCAGCATCTTAAAGTACCCCACTTTATTTATTTATTTTTTTTAAAGTAAGGCTTCTTCTTTTACTTATTTATGTATTTATGTATTTATGTATTTATTTATCTATTTAAAAATATATTTTATTGATTTTTTACAGAGAGGAAGGGAGAGGGATAGAGAGTCAGAAACATCGATGAGAGAGAAACATCGATCAGCTGCCTCCTGCACATCTCCCACTGGGGATGTGCCCGCAACTCAGGTACATGCCCTTGACCGGAATCAAACCTGGGACCCTTCAGTCCGCAGGCCGATGCTCTATCCACTGAGCCAAACTGGTTTCGGCAGTACCCCACTTTATAGAAAATACCAGGATGCTTGTGAAAATGATGACAGCAGCTGCCTCTGTGTGGGGAAATTGAGGGGCTTGAAACAGGATCGGAGGGAGACTTAACTGTATACTTCTGTGTCTTTTGGACTTTGAATCAGGTGCTTTGCTTATTCAAAATAATTGAAATGAAATTTCTAAATTAGTATGCAGGGTCACTCTTTTATTTACTATCTCTGACAAGGAAGCCATTATTTTATATTTATTCTCCTCATGTATTTGCCATGACTTTCAAAATCTTCAAAAAATCTTATCATTACTTTCCTATCTCTAACCAATGCCCATTTCTTTGGAGGTACCTGCTGTGTTCTTCAGCATGTTTCACATGATAATGCTGTGTGTCTGTATTTGGATTACAGATCTCCAAGGGTGATTACCACGGGAGGTTGGTTGAGTGTTGGTTCTGATGGCTGACAGCCTAGGTTAGCATTTTGAGTTCTGCCTCTTACTAATTTTATACCATTGGTCAAGTCACTAAAAAAATCTCTAAACACTCAGTTTCCTCATTTCTGAAAATAGGATAATAATAATAATAATATCTTATAGAATGGTTAAAATTGTATATGGCTCAATAAATATTATATATAATATTCTTATTATTATGCCTTTGTGTTTAAGAGAGTATATAATTCTCACACTTTAAATTAAATTCAAATAAATTATGTTAGTTTAAAAATATTTCTGACTGAAGCAAATAGAAAATAAGAAGAATATCCTAAAGACAGTAATAAGAATTAGAAAAGATAAGTAAATGGTAGCTGCCATCTAGAAATTACATTTATTCTATTGTCTTCCCCACAGCCAAACAAAGAAGGATGTATAATAAAAACTACTTGAGACCACCTCCTGCCTTATTTTCTCTTGGGTTGCTTTGTTGATACATTGCCAACCAGAGTATGGAGTCCAGGTTCTGCCACTCAGATGTAGTTTTCACCCTGGGTTTTCCTCCATGGCGCTTTGCTTTTTATCTTTGGTTCCTAGTATTCCTAATTACTTGGGAATAATTCCCAGCCCTAGCTGAATCCAACCTCCATCATTAGCCACATGACTTGCTCCAGAGAGGAAGTGGGTAGAAAAGCTTTCATGGTTGGCGTCAGTAAACTTTACTGAATGTCCAACACATGTTGAGTGGTGTTCTCAGGCAATAGGGGGTACATGCATGCCTATGTCCTAGACATAAAAGAAATAATAGATTTGGCTCTATTCCCCTGTAGTCTTGTACAAGGTCAAAATGAAATACAGAAAAGCAAACTCTCTGATATACATGGATGCACTTTGTCTTGTGAACTTCGGGCTGAAACAGTTCTTCTCGCTTCCCTCTCTCCTGTTTCTCAGCAAATGCTTTATCCATCATTTCTAAGTTAAATATATTTTCTGGCAGGAAGCTCATCTGGCACACATATTTTAACCAATTCTCAAACAAATAAATAAATAAGTGTGTCTGCCCCTAATCCCCTGTGTGGAGCAGACTGTGGGTGGTCATTCTGAGGTTAGACTGCAGGGCAGGAAATACCCAGCTCACACTTTTCAAAGTGCCAAGCAGCCAATTAACTAATTACATTCATACATTCTCTTAATCTCCATGGCAGCACAATTCAGCATTGCCACATATAGAATATATTCCCCACAGACCTTGGAAAGTGTAAAATGGCCACATAAAAGGAACAAAACAGAATTTAAAAATAAACCAGCAATGAAGCATAATTTTGCCTTTTGTCACAGATTCTGACCCTTATATCTACATTCACTTTATAGGCTAAGAGTAATGTTAAACATGGTCCAAATGCAAACATTTTATATCCCCTGATAGGAAGGAAAGGGACACCTTGTTTTGCTTGCTGAAACTTGGCTGTTAAACCCAGCAGTAAAATGTTCACAGGCAGACTGTGGAGGAAGAACACCTGAATTCTGGGGGAAATGCATCATTCATCACTTTTTTTCTTTAAATATGCAGAAATATTTTTTCTATCATCTTTGCCTTTTTATAGGCTGTTAATGATGAGAGAACTTGATCAACTGCAGGCCGATTTTCACATTTAGAATGGATAAGAGGAAGGCAACAAATGCTAAACACGTGTCGTGCACCACGAGCCAGGGACGGCTTTTTATTACATTTTGTAAACTTGCAGATTGACACTGAGTTGGAAGAGAATTCACATTCACACAAGCATGCCTTATTTTGCACACTACTGCTACTAATAATAAACAGTGAATGGTTGGATTAATTCCTCCTCTCCTTGTGGAAAATATTACTTTTCCTGCCATTTGTTTTATATTTGCTGGAAATTGAGAACTCCTAAGGTCATCATGCACAATTTCCCAAATATTCAAAGCCCAGATTCCCATTAAGGAATACAGGAGACTTATAGATGTGACATCCACTTCCATGAGGGATGCTCTGGGAATGCTGGGTTTGACACTTTTGTAGCTAGTCACATGACTCCATGGTTCTCAGCTGACACCTGGGGCTGCTGGAGCAAACTCACTTTGGTGCTTCAAGATATTTTAAATTTTAAAGGGGAAACTCAGCTGTCCACCATCACACAAACTACTACTATTACAATTTAATTGTTTGGACTCACCTATTTAAAAATTAGAATGATTAGCTATTTCTTATGGATTAGGAGTACATACCATGAAATAATTACTGTGACACTATGGGTATCAAGAAACTTTCTGGAAAGTTTGGGAATCTCTAATCCAGTCCCATTTATATTAATCCCAAATTCAAGAAGATGAACTTATACATGGCATCTGACACTTTCTATGTGCTGGAAAGCAGATTATGAAGAGTAAAGAAACCCTCACAAGTATTATATAAAATACCTGTGGGGCGTGGAGTTATAAGGCAGGGTCTCAGTGGTCTCTTGGCCTCTCCTTTATGCTGATTACTGTTTCCAACATTCTAAGGACTTCCCCTGGAGGGAATGAATAAACAGTTCAAAGCAAGGAGGTAACATAGAACCTGAGCTTTGTGCTGTATGCTGTTCAGCAGAGAATGCTTTGAAAATAAAAGTGAGATGGCATCTGTTGCTTCTCATTCCATCTTTGTTCTCTAATATAACTTTAGAGGAGCTTAAGCACTCCCTTTGAAACAACTTACTCTGGAAAGAATTGTGCAAAACCCAGATGCCAATAATTTAACAAGGATGATGTTCAGTGCAGCCTTTCAAAAGAAATAAGAAGACTGGCCTGAGCGAGCTCTTAAGCCTCACAGAAAACTGGGATCTATCTAAGAAGCAAGAGATATTTGGAATCTCAACATCTGTGGCAGTAAATTTGACCCAAGATGCTGTAGGCAGTCTGGAATAGCAAGACCAACAGTTCAATGATAAAAGATTTAAGACTTGGAGTTACAAAACCATTATTAGTTTGGCAATGAAGTATTGGTAAGGAGGTGGGGAACTAAGGGCAGAGGCAAGCATATCTCTTGATTCCACTATGATGGAGCCATCTTGGTGTCAACTGGGGGATTAATCTGTCTTTTCTGCCTTCCGTTGGCTACTGAATGTGCCATTCATTTCTTTGTAGTTAGTTCTACAACATTCTTAAAAGAGAAAACAAATTTTTAATAATTTAAATCCCAATTATACTCTTTAGCTCTGTCCCATAGAAAATGACATATTAATAACACTGCAGCATCACAACTAAAAGGGAGAATCATACCAGGAACTGGGCAATGAATCTCTTCCTCTGGATCCCTTTTCTGTTGAACTTCGAACTGTGCCCCAGGTGTGTGACTCCCTTTGCTCCTAGGACAATTTCTTCCAAGAAATTTCATTCAGTCCCATGGCTTTAAAGGACACCCATCTGCTGCTAACTAACTAACTAACTAACTAACTAACTTATTTATTTATGTATGTATGTATGTATGTATGTATGTATGTATTTATTTAATCATTTAAGGTATTACGTGAGTCTCCTTTTTTCCCCCATTGACCTCTCCCTGCCACTCCCTCCCTCAAGCAAAGCCTCACCCCCTTACTGTCTGTGTCCATTGGTTTTGCTCATATGCATGCATACAAGTCCTTTGGTTGATCTCTTACCCCCTCAGCCCCACACCTTCCCTCAAAGGTTGTACAGTCTCTTCAATGCTTCTGTGTCTCTGGATCTATTTTTGTTCATCAGTTTATGCTGTTCATTATATTCCACAAATGAGTGAGATCATGTGATATTTATCTTTCTCTGACTGGCTTATTTCGCTTAGCATAATGCTCTCTAGTTCCTTTCATGCTGTTGCAAATGGTAAGAATTCCTTCTTTTTTACAGCAGCATAGTATTCCATTGTGTAGATGTACCACAGTTTTCTAATCCACTCGTCTGCTGATGGGCACTTAGGCTGTTTCCAAATCTTAGCTATTGCAAATTGTGCTGCTATGAACATAGGGGTGCATATATCCTTTCTGTTTGGTGTTTCTGTTCTCTTTGGATACATTCCTAAAAGTGGAATTACTGGGTCAAATGGAAGTTGCATTTTTAAGTTTTTGAGGAAACGCCATATTGTTCACAGTGGCTGCACCAATCTGCATATTTATTTTTTAAATATATGTTTTATCTCAGAGAGGAAGGGAGAGGAAGAGAGAGAGATAGAAACATCAATGATGTGAGAGAATCATTGACTGGCTGCCTCCTGAACACCCCACACTGGGGATCAAGCCCACAACCCAGGCATATGCCCTTGATGGGAATTGAACCTGGGACCTTTCAGTCCGCAGGCTGATGCTCTGTCCCCTGAGCCAATCCAGCCAGTCCTAACTAAAAAATTTATTTCTCTGACCTGGACCTTTTCCCTGAACTCCAGATTCATGTATCAAATTACCTCTTTAACTATCTCCTACCAACCTGTATATCTAATAGATGTTTGAAATTTAACGTGAGAACAGATACCTTGTTTCTCAGATACCAATCCTGCTCCTCTCCCAGTCACTCTAAATGGCACTGCCACCCACTCAGTTGTTCAAACCAACAATTTATTAATTTCTTTCACTCTTCTATTCCTTATGGCAAATTCACCTGCATGAGTTATTATTATTATTATTATTATGCCTAAGGATCTCATAATCTCTCCATGTCTCTCTATGTCATCTGTCATCAGATACTGTATCTTGCCTAGATTAGTAAAATGGACTTGAAACTTATCTCTCTCTTTCATGCTTGTACTGAGCCATCTAATTTTCTATGCATAGTCTTTAAACATAATTGAGATTATTTCACATCTATAGAAACCCCCCCCACAATGGTTTTCAAATGCAGTAGATTAAGACTCAAATTCCATAGCTACACCTGAGGGTCTTACTTGGTTCATCTCTATAAAACTATCAAAATTCACCTGTTACCAATCTCCTCTTCAACCTTTGCACTCATGCCATACTCATCTTTCTTTTTCTTCAAAGATACCACACTCATTTCCCACCTTAAGCCCATTGTAGTTCTTATGTTATCTTCCTGGAAGTTTATGCTTCTATTCTTCACATGCCTGCCTCCTTCTTGCCATCAGGAGAGGCCTTTGGTGTCCAATTTCACATATCCTCAAGTTACTCTCTATCATCATCCCAAAGCAATGACCACTACTTGAATATCTACCTACCTACCTACCTATTTATTTATTTATTTATTTATTTATTTATTTATTTACTTGTGTATATTTATTATCTTTCTTACCTCCACTAAAACATAAGCTCCAGTGGTATAGCAACTAGATAAAGATCATACTTTTACAAACAACATAAAAACATTTTCTCAATTTTGAATTGATCACATCCAGAATACTCTAGTATTTGAAATGGTATTATATAAAATAATTTTAAAGAACTGCACGCCTTAAACATAATTGGGCATACATATGAAGATAGTTGAATAGAAAACAAATGTGTGCCCTGGCTGGTTTGGCTCAGCGGATGGAGCATCAGCCTGCAGACTGAAGGGTCCCAGGTTCGATTCCAGTCAAGGGCATGTACTTTGGTTGCAGGCACACCCTCAGTAGGGGGTGTGCAGGAGGCAGCTGATGGATGTTTCTCTCTCACTGATGTTTCTAACTCTCTATCCCTCTCCCTTACTCTCTGTAAAAAAAAAAATCATAAAATACATTTTTTAAAAAAATAAAAAAAATAAAACAAATGTGCTAGAGATTACTGAGGTATACATGTTACTATATAATTGAAGAATCATTTAAGTTAAAAAAATAACACGTATCTAAGATTTTTACAAATAATGTAGTTCTAGAGCATAACTAAAAGTTCACAAAATTTTTGGTCTGAAGTATGATAAATGAACATTTGTTTGATTCCTAGAATGATAAGAAAGAACTTATATCAATATTTAGCTTTGAAAGTCTCAGGGAATCATAAATTTCCCGTTGATTTATTTTTATTAGATATTTGCTGCCTAAATAAGTGTTTTTCCAGCCAACTGAAGCCTATTTATATATTTCATTTAATAATTTTACTAATTGAGATGTAAAAATTTATGAAATGGTTTACTATTTTCTTCTTTCTTACTTTTTAGGGAGAAAACATGTAATTCCCATTCTTCGAGTTTTCACAAGTAGGCATTTCCCTAAACACTTCCAGCATTTTGAACAATCTTTTACTTTTTACTGTGAATTTGGAATGAGTTATCTGTTTAGTAGGCATCAACATTTCTCAGCTGAATTGAGCTAATATTTGAAAAGTACTTGAGAATGAGAGCTTTGACTTTTTCACTATCTCCACCAAAAAAAAAAAAAAAAAAAAAGTGGAAGGCAGTGATTCTGGGAAACTACATCTACAATTTCCCATAGGTAGACTCTATTAATGTCTCAGTTGAGGATCAGGTAGAAATATCAATCCCACTTAACTATCAGACTTTTCCCAAGTTCTCCAATATAGCTATATCAGTCACATCGGTGATATTTACATTTCCATCTACTAAACTCCTTTGCCAATCTCTAAGCTGTTTCTGAATCTGGGCAGGTATTATTGGTTGGATCCTATCAAAATCCATCATCCAGTCATTGGCCAGGAACATAGAGAAATAAATAAGGAGGCAAAATAATGCTGGATATTTGAGACTTATCATGTGATGAAGCCAGGATAGAAGACTTTACACCTTGGGCTTTTACAACTATGAAACATGAAGTTCTTGAGCTTGGCATTTATAGTAGTTTATACTGTGCTATGTAGCCAGTTATTAAAATGGTGTAATTATCTTTTTAACTGGCATGCTTTGAAAGTACAGGTTTAGGATTGATTTTAAGAAAATACTGAAAACATATAATTTTTACTTTTGTGGGTCATGGTAGCTTATCAGGACTTTATCCATATCAGTCACAGTCAAGATCTGCTGACCCAGAGTAAAAGCTGCTAGAACTATAAGCTGGTAGGGGCACAGAAATGGCAGTTCAGACATTGCTGGAAGCTGGGTGTGAACTACCATGAGAGTGAGAAAATCCTTGGACCACAGTCTAAGGATGCCCTCATACTTTTGTGGGTTTTATTTTTAGGAACCCCACCAAATTCTCACAGTGAAGAGCTAAAACAGATTCTCTCCAAGTTCTAGCAGCAAAAGAAAAATGTAACCATTGTGAAACACACCAAAAGAATTCTTGGGGGCCGGGGAGAGGGGGTCTACTGTGTTCATGTCTTTTTTTTTTCTGCCTTCTGATACTTCAATATCTTGAGGCTTTGCTTACCCTGGACAAACTGACACTCTCAAGGAAAGCCAATTCATAGAAATAGTAAAGAGCTCTCCTGAGGATGCAATTTTCAAATGCAAACTAACCAATCCATAGCCAAGACCCCAATCACCTCCTTTATCACACTCTTACACTCTTGGCCAGAATCCACCTGCCCTCATCACCCATAGCCAGGTGTAGCACAACAGGGTCAGCTCTATGCCCCGGAGCCTACCAAAATTATTCAAGCCAATCAATACCAAGACTATTTACCCTGCTTCATCCATTCCTTCCCATGGAAACTATAATAAAAGCTCTTTCCCACAGTACCTCCTCTCTTTGCCTCATGACACACCCGGGTGCTTCCCTGTGTGGCCACTCATGACATGGCCTGCCCAGCCTCCTGGAAACTGTGAGTCATAAACTCTGCTATCATTGGCAAACATCTCCAGGTTGTTGGCCTAACTTTATCTCAATTTTTAAACATCTCTCAAATTAAGATACTATGTTTTAGAACACCTATTCTGCAGGGGAAACAGTTCATTAGCGTTTTACCCCACTCTTCCAATCACTTAGAATAATTACCCAAAGCTGGTTCTTGCTATCTTTCCTGTCTTACATAAGGGGTTGGTGAATATGGGGACATAAGGTAGGAACAAAGGCCAACTAAAAGACTGAGATTTAGTCATAAAACACTTCCCATCCTCAGCAATTTACCACCAGGTCAAGAGAACTCCTGTATAATAACAGTGGATTACAGCTGAAAAAGCTGCAAGGTATATATTCTATTTAAAGAGGAGTTCTTAGACAAGTATGAAGAAAGCAGGGGAGATAAAATCAAGGACACTTGAGATATTGGAAGCTTCTGGCACCCTGAGCTACAGAAAACATTAAACATAGATCAACTTCTAGTTAGATCAGCGATTTTCAACCTTTTTCATCTCACAGCACATATAAACTAATTATTAAAATTCTGTGGTACACCAAAAAGTATATTTTTACCAATCTGACAAAAAATAGGTATAATTTTGATTCATTTATACCAGACAGCTATTGTTGTATTGGCTGATGTCATTTTTTTATTTGACAATCAAAGGGAAAAGAGGTCAGTGCCACTGACAAAATAGTCAGATAGTGCATGTTTTAAAAATCTTGTAGCACACTAGTGTGCCTCTTGAGAAACACTGGTTGAAAAGCCACTGAGCTCAATTAACATAAAGACTCACCCTAAATGCTGATATACCTGAGTTCCTATTACCCAATATATCATATCTGACTTTCAACAACAAAAAAAAAAATCATAAGGCATGTTAAAAGATAAGAAAAAGATATAGCCTGAAGGGGCAAAGGCATCATCAAAAACAGTTTTGGAGGCTTGAAATTCTGGAGACTGAGATCCCTCTCCTTGGCTTCTAGATGGCCAGCTTCTCATGTGGTTGAGAAAGAGGTCTCTCTCTCTCTGTTCCTCTTTTTATAAGGCGTAGTCCTATTGCATTGGAGCACCACTCTTATGACAGCATTTAACTTTACCTCCTAAAGACACAATCTCCAGGTATAGTTACACTGGGGTTTTGGGCTGTAACATATGCATTTGTGGGAAACACAACTCAGTCCACATCAGGAGCATAAATATGTTAAGACATTATATAAAATGAAATCACCCCAAAACAGCAGAATTCACATATTCTTCTCAAGTTCACATGGAACATTTACCAAGATAGGCCATAAATTATTAGAGCTAGAGGAGGGTAAAAGTATTGGATCAGCTGCCCCAGATTTTGTTCCTTCATTTTTTAAAAAAACTGGATTAGGCACTTAATTACAAGATACCACATAGCCAGTCCTAAATTGGTTCTGGATTTGTTCATGTGAAAGCTCTAACCAAGGTGCTAGATCTAAAAACCCAACCTTGGAGGGCTATCTAAAATAATAAAAGCATAATATGCTAATTAGACCAAATGTCCTTTCAAAGGAAGCTGGGGCTGCAAGGGAAACCCAGGTCCTGGATGCCAAAAGGAAGCCGGTGCTGGCAGCCGTGGGAAGGAAGGCCTACTCTTGCACAAATTGCGTGCATCAGGCCTCTAGTTTTATTAATAAACAATGAAAAAAAAGAGTCTTTTTAAGGATTTTCTACCAATGTGAGTCAAAGAAGGTAAAACTATCATTGCAAAGAAAGCAATTTAAAATGGTACATCCATGAAATAGTTTCTTTACAAGTCAAGTTTACTCAGGAATTTAATTGGTTTAAATTCCTGAAATAGAATGGTTTAATAAATGTACTTCAGTCTTACTATCAAATAGGGACAGTGAAATGATAAAAATAAAATAAAGGAAGCCAGATACTGATTAAACTACCAAAAGAAAAAATATTTCCTTTCTTCTTATATATTTAAAGAGATATATATGTCTGATATGAGGACATATACTTGAAAATAATTATGCCCAAAGTAGGCATTAGAAAAGGGGAATATGTAGTGAATAGCAGATGAGAAGATGTAACAGAGCCTAAAGAAATCTAACAGAGAAAGGGAGGCAAGGTTTTACAGAGCAGGCTAAAATTACACAGTAGAAGCTAAAATTCAAGAAAAAATTAAGGCCAACCTTTGTGAAGATATATATTTAAACTTAAATAAGAACTATTGGAAAACTACCTTTTAAATGTAGAGAAAACTTGGTAAATTGATTACAGCAATATGGGCAGATCTGAGATCTGGAAAGTCAGGTAAAATTATCCAGGAGTTCCAAATACATTTCAAAAACATACAGCAATTATAGGCAGAAACACAAGTCTCACTTGTGCCACGAGAGATTGTCTAAGAAATGTAAAATGAAGTAAAAGTACCAAAATGATGAGGCATCTTCATGTGAAGCCAGTCCTTGGTTAAATGTTCTGAAGGAAAGCATGCCTTTTGCAACCAACCAAAATTGGGGACTGCACATAGATTTGCTGGGCATTCCTGTAACTTAGTAGTTTTTCATCAGGATGAATCTGGAAGAGTGTGTTAGGATGGCAAATGACTGGGCTCAGAAGCAGAAGAAATAAGGAAATGAGAGTGCTAACCTTACATATGGTAGAGAAGAAAAGAGACCACAGTAAGGAATGAATATATTACAAACTGACAGGCAATCAGGTAAAGAGAAGGACATGTCTGCAAAGGGCACTGTAGACTAAATGAGGTGATGGATGAGAAAGCTAAGTAAGGTTCCATAAATTCCAGAAATGTCTAATGACAAGATATGGTGGAGGCTCTTTCACAGGCACAAGTCAGACCTCATTTTTTATGAATGCATAGAAGCACAGGGAACAAAGGAGAATTGGTGAGAAGTTTTAATATACTGAGTGGAAAGAAAATGCAATCAAAATAAGACCTGGTAGGATGTCATTAATGCAAGCATAAAACAAAAAGCAACAAATGAACAAACAAAATAAGCATATAAACAAAAATCTCATAGACATAGACAACCGAATGGTGGTTACCAGAGGGGTTTAGAGGTGGGGGTGAGGGGGACGAAGAGGTCAAAGGAGACAAATATGTGGTGATGAAAGACTAGATTTCAGGGGTAAGTATACAATACAATACACAGATGTCATATTATAAAGTTGTACACATGAAATTTACATAATTTTATGAACCAGTGTTACCCCAATACATTTAATAATTTTTTAAATAAGAAAAGAATATCTTAACATCAGTTTTGCAGAGAGTGGGGGGAAAGTGCATAAGTGGCTCAATCCCTGCTTCCCCTACCCAGATAGTTTCAACCTTTTTAAACAAATTTTCTCCTGTTGATTTTTTTTTAAGTCCCAAGTCAGAGACTATAGACTACACTGACTTTCTCTTTGCCAACAGGGAACCTTGATGTTTTTCTTTATCTATCTTCCTTCTCTCAGGTAACACTGAGTCTTTAATATGGTCTTTAGCAACACTGACATGCTGGGTTCTGGAATCATCTAGTTTTGACCAGGATTTCTGCTGCAGGGGTGGGAGTTCATTGCATTTGAACTTCATGGGCATGGGGGGGCAATAATGTGAACATCAAATGTATCCTATTAGCTTTGGATACACTTAACAGAAGCACATGAGAAACTTGCATTAAAACAATATAGTCTCAAAGGCTCTGAGAAAACAGCAGAGGCTAAAATGTATATCTTAAGAATCTTTCTGACAGAGTCTGACCAAAATATACAATTTAGGAGGATAGTAATATCTCTCAATTTTGAGTTTTTAACTTCCCTGAAATATCACAAGACGTTACCCCCAACTCCAAACATCATAGGCACATTTAATGCTTTAAAAAAGGGGGGGGGCATGTCATACATTTCTATCTCTCTTATCAGTAATACAAAAATCTTTCCAGAAATTTCCCAATAGATACTTATGTTTCATTGACTAGAACAATGTCACACGGTCACATCTTACTGCAAGGATGGGAAAATGAGTAATTAGCTTTTTCAGGCTTTATAGTGGTGGCAGGTGACATATATAATAGGAGCTGATAATACCTATTCCAATACCAGTACCTACAACCACAAATATGGACAGTGATGCTTTTAGGGTCTTTTGAATAGGTAAGATTTCTGTCATTTGCTTGGGAAAGTATTTATCATGGATGGTGGTTTTTTCCTTTGTGCCATTTTAAAAAAATTTCTTTGTGTATTCCCACCTGTTTTTAATCTACTACATTACTTTCAATAACTATATAGCTCAGTGGTGACATTTTTATGGGGAGGAAAATAGTTCATGAGCTTTGTCATAGCTTTTCCTTATTTTGAGGATATTTTCTTCTTTTATTTTGGTTTCATGTGTCCGTCTAGGGTCATTAATGTTACTATATGTCTGGCTTACATACAAAGGGTAGTACTATTTTTAAAGTAAAAAAAGTTCCCATTTTTAAATTATCTTTTAGCTGCGTGGTCATCTTTGAGGTTTTGGGATGTTTGAGATTTTGGATTATTTATGGAGGTTATTCAAAATGTGGTTGCCATTTTAATTTTGTGTTGTCCTTGTTGTTACATTGTTACCACTTTATTTTTTTTTCATCCCATGAAGCTTAGCCAAATGGTGGTAGAAGGTGCTACCCTTATAAATTTAATTCAAATGGTTTCCCAATTTTGAAGTTCATTCAAACTGACCTGGGCTTCATAATAGATTTAACTCCTGCTTTTCTTGAAAATTTAAAAGCATAGCTGTTAAGATTTTATCCCTCTTCAACTTTGAAACAGTCTATTAATAGAAGAGCATTACATTATGATGCAATGTTTGCTTACTTTGCAGAGATTTTTTTTCCCTAAAATGTCTTGCTCTGGATTAGAATTGGCAAAACGTCACATCTGATAGGTATGTTTACAGTATTAACTGTTATAAATGTAACTCCACTTTTTGAAAGTTTCCTGTTTTGTTTGGTAAAAAAAAATAATACTATGCCATGTATGACATTTAATAAGAATTGCATACACAAAGACTTTACGTCAATTTTTCCAGAAAAAGAAATGTTAAGAGAAATTGCCTTTTAAATTAAAAGTTAAATAAATCTAGTCTAAATAAAAAAGGTGCTTTCCATATAAGCACTTTTTCACTTGTCTTAACCATTAATTTTCACATTTTCCACATGCTCCTTACCCACGGGTTATGAGTTGGAGGAGAAGCATAGCAATAACAGACCCCAGCAAAAATGCTGCACGTCACTTTTGCACAAGCCTGCTGCCAAAACAATTAGTACAGAATCTGCCTCTCATTATAGATACAAGGCAGGCCTTTTGCTGTGTGTGTGCACCAACTGCATCCCATGGCCAGGCTAGGCGAGCACATGAAACAGAGCTGGCAGTAACACTTAGGCACTTGCTGTCTCAACTTGCTGTTCAGAACTGAGGCTGCCAGACCACTGCTGAAATTGATTGGCGTTCACACTTCATTTGAGTGGGTTTGCTTTTGGATGAAGTCTTCATTTTCACCTTTCTTGCTATTTCCTGAGGAAAATGAGCAATTCTACGAGGCTGGTGTGCTTTTCAATTCTAGGATTGTTCAGTTACCATGGGCCCCAACCTTCTTTATAAAAGAAAGGGTCTGCATAATTAAGCTTATAGGTAAAAGGGTTTATATTCCACTCCTGCATTTTGCAAGTAGATTGTTAAACCCTTTTTTTTCCTTTCTTTACTTAGCTTAGCAGCTGTGAATGGTTGCTGACTGAGAACATTCGATACATAAATTCATCATTTATCTACAGAACAAGGACACAATTAAACTGGAGGAAATGACCTTATGACAGCTTTCGGGAAGTTGGTACCAGACTTAAAAGGGGAAAGAGTTGTTAACATACCTCTTCCCCATATGAATCTTCCCACTGAGAGGGAACAATCTGTTTTCCTCTCAAGGAGCTGGCACTAGTCAAGTGGATTTTAGAAATGTTACTCTGTAGGCAATTTATTCAAAGCTGTGAAGCATCTTTCAAACATTAACAGACGGTGCTGCTGATATTCATTTGATTTTTTTAAAGCTAAAACTCTTGTTCACAATGCCACACTGAATCAGAATTTGGAACCTTCTACACCAAACTTAGGCAATATAAACAACCAGGCAAAACTGCAAAAATCAAAAAAGTGAAAATTGACCTGAATTCTCCAGATTGATTAACTGCCTGGCATGAACTACCTTAACAGCTAGTCAAGTCTTTACTTCATCTCTGCAGGGTTCTCCACCAAAACTGCATGTGACCCAAAAAGTATGAGCAAGCTCAATAGATAACTTCAATTAAGTGGTACAGCAAAGATAGGTTCTTTTGAAATAAACTCCAAATCTCAGGAACTTTCCACGTCCTCTTCCTTCTGCCTGGCAATATTTTTCATTGTTCTACTCTTACTTCCTTTGCTATTGAATGCCCCTCAAGACCTGGTTCAAAATTCTCAGTGTTTACTGCTTTGATGGCCTCTACTCATTCATTTAAAAAGTGAATGTATTAAAAATATATATGTACTGAATATATAAATGCATATATATATATATATATATATATATATATATATATATACTGGAATACAAGATAACATCTTGTTCTAAGGAGCAAGTTACTTAACTTTGCTTTTCCTGGAACCCTTGGAGATACTTGGATCATAGATTTATTCATTTATAATGTAGTTTTATCATTTCTACCTTCTTCCAGACCCACATATGCTAGCCATATGTGACTATTCACCTAATCCAAGTTGAGGTGTGCTGTAAGTATAATGTACACTCAGATATTAAAATCTTAGAATGTAAAATCAAAATATAAACTATCTAAAAATATCTAATAGCGCTTTATATTATACTGATATAACAGTGATAATATTTTGTATGTTGGATAATGTAAATTATTAAAATTTATTTCACCTGCTTCTATTTTTAAATGTAGCTATTAGAAAATTTAAGATGACAACTATGGCTAGTATATTTCTATTTGACAGAGCTACCTTACATTATGAGCATTGTGAAAATAATAAAGTTTTATAATTTCTGTATTTAAATATCAATTACATAGAGAATGAAGTTGTTTGATAAATATATGTTAACTGAATGTATGCTTGAGTAGCCACTGTTAATGCCCTAGAGCTAAGAACAAGGATGCTAATTTGTACAGGCAAAAGCTACTTTAGGAAAAAAAAGATACCCTCTAATTTTGTTTTTTTATTTCTTAAGATATGACAGTTTGAGAACAATTTCAATGTTTTCTCCTTATAGATTATTTGATTTAGTTACCTCCCCATTTCATTTATTTGAGTTCATGATTCTTTCTCAGCTATTCAACCTGGCATATTATACAGAAATGATTTTCCTCAGATACCAACTGACTGCTCAGCAGAGGGGCAAACACTGTGTCTGACTCCTTGCCTGGCACAATCACTAGGTAGGTTGACATGAAAAAGATGGCAGGTAATAGCACCATGTTCCAGCAAACCTGCTTGTTTACTACTGGTATTCTAGTTAGATGTCTGGAAAGCCTCAGGAGACACAAAATCCATTTTTCATGAATTGCATAAAGGAGAGCAAAATCTCTGTGAAATTGATATTGGTTTGAGAAGTCCAAAACTTAGGTAAGATATTATCTCCCATTGGCTACTAGAATCTAAGTTTAGCCTCTTAAGATATCAGGGCTTGGGAATTTTTTTTGGTGGTGGATGATGGAGCCATAAGGACTGTGGTCCCAAAATAAATGACTGATCGAGTGATACTAAAAAGATGTATCAGCTAAATTCGACATGTAATTCTCATTTAGATTGATCCTGAACCAGAAAAAAAAAGATAATTTATAGGAAAATGGACAGAATTTGAATAAAGTATATAAATTAATATCACATTAATTTTCTAATTTTGATAACTTTACCATGGCTATGTATGTTCATCAAGATTCATATTACTACATTTTCAAAAAGTAAATTTACATATTTGATAAAATTCTGATGCCTTGACTTTTCAGTTTTCTAATTTTAAAAATTTCATAAATATATAATATTTATAACATTTACATTGAATTTTATGGACATCCTAGGCTTCTTCTGGTGAGCAAGTAATATTTTCTGTCACTACTTTGATGATGAAAAGAAATTTAATCTGTCGGATGAAGTTATTCGTATATATACAGATGAAGTTAAACCAAATATGCCTGGACTCTTCTTTATGTTTGTTCTTTTTATCAACTTAAAATATGCATGTGTAGCCCAAATTATCCCTTTAAATTTGCTTTAAAAATTTCAAGTAACTCAGAATCCTGAAGGGATCTCACACTCTAGGTTGTGCGAATTAACTTTTATTCCTGACTTATTTACTCTTTTAAGGAACAAAGTGAAATGATTAAATCAAAGCAGAGATGACAAAGAGGAGAGATTGGGACTTTTGCAACTGTATCTGCAACAGATGGTAGGGCCATAACTAGAACAGTGGCAATAAGAATATAACAACAGAGAGGTCCAGTGATAAGAACCATTTTAGAGGCAGTATCACACATTTGAACGTCCACATTGAGGCAGAAAGATCCCAGAAAGAAAGCAAGAGTTGCCAAGACTGTGTCTCAGAAGGTGGCTGACCTGAGAGGGGGAACCCAACAAAGGGTACATAGAGAAGACATTTCTGCTTTATATTGTCAAAGCTCATCATTTAGGAAGTTCTTTTCTTCAATACAGTCTCCATAGGACACATTTTCCATAAAAATTTAGGTATGAGTCTATTATTAGTAAGGTTTGAGAAATTTGTGAATCAATTAAGAGGGCATTCCTGGAAGGCCAGACTCACCCACACAGATCTGCAAGACTGAAAATGTTTCATAAAGACGGTACTCACCGTAAGCCACTGTGGTCTTTAACTTCTCAGATTTTCCATGGGAAGTACATATTCAGCCTTAGAACATTACCACGTAAAGGAAGGGGCAGCTGGTATTTTCCCAACAGACCGTAATTTATTATTTTCCCCTAATTATGGTATTACATAATAGGAAAAAATCCTGACAGAAAAAAATTCAAAAAAAAAAAAGAGAAAAGGAAAACATCATTTATTCTAACATAAGGCACATGTAAAATAACCCGGAAAATAACAGAGTCAAAGGCAGATGTGAGAACTTAAAATGCTATCACAATCAAAGTCTTATTTTCATCAAAAGCTGCCGGCAACTGGCCAATGCCTCCACTAAGTGATGGGCCAAAAAATCGCCGGCCAAGAAATGAACACCGTGAAAAATACTGCTATTACCTGGAGCTGAAGATGCCCCATCAGGCCAAGCCAACCTGTGAGGATTGAAAGTCAGTGAGTCAAAGTCATGACAGACACCTGTCTGCTATGAATCCCAGGGGCCCTGCCTGGACCCTTGACAATAATCACAACTAAAGGCCTGTCATCGCCTGGTTTTGCCACTGCTGGAGAGTACAGGCCAGTGCCACAGCCACACTGCAGTGTACCTTCCTGTGTCAGAACTTGAAATCTGCTGTCGTCCTTTAAAATCTGTTCTTTAAAGAGATTTGCTTTCCTTGATTTCCAAATTCCCTTCAGTGTGAGTTTTCTACCTTAGAAAAAATCCTTGGCTTTGAATTAGCTAATTTACCTTAAGTGTACTGCTTAAATGTACCCTTACTCTAAATTATCTTTAATTTAAATGATATGAAATCCTCCCTTAATAGCTTAGTTCACCAAACTCCAATTTGTATTTTAACTGATGGCGGTGCAGTGGTTTTGCTGTTTGTATTCACTAAGCAATTGGCTATTTTCCCTGAAACACTGAAACCCTTCATCACCTCCCCCAAGGCACACATACTCTCTCTCTCTCCCTCTCCCTCTCGTCTCTCTCTCTCTCTCTCTCGTCTCTCTCTCTCTCTCTCTCTCTCTCTCTCTCTCTCTCTCTCTCTCTCTCTCTCACTCTCACACACACACACACACACACACACACTCCAAATAGAAACATTTTATTCCCATATCTTCTAAAAACCAGTGAGCTTGGTTTAGCAAACAGTTGACTAGGTGTACAGTTTGAAAGTAATGCCAAGGATCTAGGGCCTAAGAATTAGAAGGGTGGCTTTGTCCTTAATTCTCTGGAAATGCATGTTCATTCTTCTTATGACATCAGCAGCCATTCTGCCCTGCAAAGGGTAACTAACTCGGGCTGGTTCTCTTGTGTTATCATATCACATTCCCCATTAATCCTCCAGATTAAAGAGGAGCTGAACAAGTCCCAGTTCCAGAAGTGTCTCCCCCTGCCAGCTCCTGTCCTTCCCAGATGCAAGTGCCAGAGTTCTGCCGTGGAAACATCCGGCCCTGCTATCCCTGGCTACCATGAGAAGCCAGCCTGGCAGTGGGTGCTTCTGACACATGAGCACTCTAAGCCTAGAAGCAATCTCCTATATCTGCAGTGAATCTACTCCTCTGAGGTATTCATGGCAGCTCACAGAGATGTCCCTATACCCAACCTCCAT
Source organism: Myotis nattereri (assembly GCF_964212035.1). Lineage (NCBI taxonomy): Eukaryota > Metazoa > Chordata > Mammalia > Chiroptera > Vespertilionidae > Myotis > Myotis nattereri. The sequence continues at coordinate 47,760,303 of NC_138087.1, forward strand.
GGTGTGTGGCTGGTCTGTCCAACCAGCCCCATACTGGGACTCTGAGTCCAGGTCTCCAACATGGCTCCCTCAAACTGAAGCCTAACCTTAAGGACCTTGACTGTTTCTGCAATGACCTCTCACAGGATTAGATCCTGCTTCTCAAATCAATCCACAGCCCTGATACTGAGAACTACTACTATTCAAAGTACCACGAAGTCCTCTATAATTGAACACCCTGGAGTTGTGTCTCTTAACCCCAGGGTGCCTCAGAATTAGCTTGAAGTTCAATGCTATCCCCTCAGAATGAGAGCCACTGCCTTAGACACCAAGGTGACCAGGCCAATTATGACAGCAAACAATTCTAGTTTGGAAGTTGCTTCAAACTTTTTAAGAAGTGGCTATAAATCATAAAGTCATAAAATGGTATCACAGTATGGAAATTATTTTTGTGAGAATGTATTGCCATGTTCATCTCACCATGGTTCTTGGCATTAGGAGATCTAGCTCCAACTCCCCTACTCATGATCCCTCCTGAATTACATGCTATCAGGAACTTTACAGTTCCCCTGACTCATCAGGTCTGTAATCAAGGCAACCTGTTGTTACTATACAAGGACAAACATCCTAAATCACTTGTCCTACCTCATCTCATAACATAATTGCTGGTTTCTCTCTACTCTCTCTGACTTTTGACTTCAGGATTATTCAGGACTCACTACCAGTGTGGTTAACCCTGCTTCTGCAGCGTAAGGAAGACTCAGTTCTCTCCTTCATCATGAATGCAGCTTTCTCTAAAAGTCAAAAGCCTTCAGTTCCTCTTTTCAAACTATCTCCTTGGGTATGTAAAAGCCTATTGCTGGGTTGTAGAGTTATTGTAACTATTTTTGTCCTTATGTTTTGTATATGAAGATATTTTAACAATAATGAAAGAGAGTAAAAACAAAGTCACTTCCATTTTAACAAAAAGTAGGCCAAACAATATAATCCACCTAATCATCCTGCTCTCTGGAAATCAATCATCAAATTTCTACACGTAGAACCCTCACCAAGTTCCCTATGGCCTTCCCAACTGAAGCCCACTATTTCTTAAACCCTTTTTATACAACCCCATTGTAGCTAAATTCAGGACACTATAAATGTTAGTTCTTTCTCATGGTTCAGTCCCTATGTATAGATTTAGCATGCTACTCTCCTGATCCAAAAGACCCATTGATTTATGGATTTCATAAATTCTAGATAAGTAACTCACATTTAGTGGGGCACATCACACTAGGAGAAGTAACTGAGTATAGGGGAAATGTATGCCTCAACAATAAGTTTCCATATTCAATTTCAAACCTTATTTGTAAAACTTTCAAATATATATTGCTTCCATAATAAAACCTGTAGAAGGGACAGCTCACTTGTTCATTCATTTATTTGTCACATACATACTACATAGCAGGCCTACTCCAGCTATTCTAGCTGTGGGGCAAAGCCTTCCTGCCATAGTAAGTAAGAGGTTGAAGACAAATTGGAAGGGGAAAAAAAGGCCAAATTAAAATCTCCGGAAGGTTCCACAAGTGGAACTACTACAGCTAGTCTCAACTCTGATGTTTTTAAGCAGCCTCCACCCATAGAAAGAAGAATGGTGGCCCTCAAAGATATCTCCATGCCCTAATTCCCGGAACCTGTGAATATGACCTCCTTTGGACAAAAGATCTTGAAGATGTAATTAAATTAAGGATCTTGGGATGAGATCATCCTGCTTTACCTAGATGGGACTTAATCCAATGAAAGTGTCCTTAAGAGAGACACAGAGAAAGAGGAGAAGGACATGTGATGATGGAGGCAGAGATTAGAGTGATGTAGCCACAAGGCAAGGAATACCCAGATCCTCCAGAAGCTGGAGGAGCCAAAGAAGGATTCTCTGCAAGTCTTCAGAAGGAGCATGATCATGCTGACACACCTTAATTTCAGCCTCAGGCCTCCAGAACTGTGAGAGAATAAATTTTGTGCTTTATGCCACCAAGTTTGTGGCAATTTACTTCAGCAATCACAGGAAGCTAATGAAGCCATACACTCTAATTTGTAGTAAGATTTTCTCACCCTACAGCAACAGAGGGGGTGCAAGGTTGATATATAATAAATCCTTAATGGTCTCTCTATATAGTTTAAGGGCTAGGGCTGGGGTAGGAGAGAGGGAAAAGGCAACCCAAATTGATTCAAGATTATTATTCTGCTCATACATTTGTAATCTTACTCTAGGAAATATAGAGTAGATTTTTCTTGTCTAGTCTACATGAGCTATATCAAACAAGAAAGAAAAAAAAAACATATCACAAAGACTTCCTGATTTGTTTCAGACACAATGTCTTTAATTTTCAAAGGAATTGTTCTCCAAATAATTTCAGAAACATACTTTTACATAGGCCGTACACTTATTGGATCCCTGCTTTTTATTCTTTTCAGGCTGAAGACCTCTCTCATTAATCTCTTTTTTTTGCTACTGACAAAATATGTACCTCATAAAGGAATTTTTATATGACAAGAGTGGATTTGGAAAACCATAATTTATTCTGGAATTATCCAGAGTTCCAATTTTGTTACATAGTAACTATAAATTAAACCACAAACCAAGATTGTAGATACCCAATGCTAAATGCAAAGAAATTTCACATTCAAATAAAAGAAATTTTAAATAAGACTAAAGCATAAGATGGCATAGAAAGTAGTAAAACTAAAATGAAACACAGAAAGAGAACAAGGTTTTATCAGTTATTTTTTTGTGCACTGATCTGAGTACCTAAACATAGCTTGGGTCGCTAATTAAGCATTGAGAAAGATAGATGACAAGTGAGGGAAGGGGAAATAAATAAAACTCTGAGTGAGAATTTCCTGACAAATAAATGTGCCTTGCCAGTTAATTTTCACGTCCAGAGCTGAGCAACATCTGCATCGCTTGCATTTCCTTTCATTTCCCGGACACCAATCACTTGCTCATTTATCATTCCTGTACATACAGTATTATTGAAATGTGCTGATTCATCGCTTTCCATTGGTCAAATAACACCCAGAATTACCTTCCAAATGCTTTGCATATAGAGATGACCAAGAATTACAAATCAGTGAGGCTCCTTTTTAATAACATATTCAGGAAAAGATTTTGTAAACCTGATTTCTTGTAATTTCTCCCATTAGCATGGGGACCATGCTCTCTGCTGGCTCCATGGGTCTGCACACCACTCTCCCTCCACGCCTGTTCATTTTACATGCTTTCATGTGTAAATGGATGAAAATTGCTGTCAATTGAGAGCATTTGGGATCCATTTGCCTTGCCTTCTCTTAAGTAAAAATATAAAAAGAACTAGGAGCAAATAGACGTGACTATTATGTAAGGAGACTCTAGTATGTTCTTTGAGTAGTCGGTCCCCAGGAATACACTATCTTATAAGTGAGCCGATCAGACTTTATAAATCAGAACTTAAACTGCCATCCTTCCAGAAAGTGTCTTCGTTCAGAAGTACGGGTACATGTATCGAATGGTCTATATTTGAGTCATTTTTGCAACCCTCTCAGAGTCTAGCAATGTGTCAATTGAAGGTGTCTAGAAATTGTTTATTGATTATAATGGACATGTGCATTTCCCTTTTCCAAGCTGCAGAGTCTCATTTAGAGATGCTGGCAAACTGCATATTTAGTCACCCTGCTGTGTTAGCCCTCCTGAAAGTTCGTAGGACCTCTATAGCAGGACAAGCACGTATCTAAATCTTGTTTTGAGCAACCTGCTGAAGGCAACTGTCCATCACACACAGCTAAAGGCAAGAGCTGAATTTAGTGAGAAAATATGATCTCTTATAAATTTAATCTGAAACATCTCTTAAGATACATATTAGATTCTTTCCTCTCTTTTCCTCCTCCTTTCTCTCTCTTTCTCTGGCAGGTAGAAAATGGAAAAATTGGCATATACAGCACACCTACTGTGTGCAAGATAAGCTTTGTGCTAGGTGCTTTATCTCAATTAATTCAGTTATAATAACAACATTGTCCTTGCAGCAACCTGAGCTCAGCATTCATGCCAGTCCACTGCTTAGTGGTGTAGACTGAATATACAGCCAGATAGCCAACACTTATTGTCCATTATCTTTTGCCTACACTGTGATACCTTCAGCAAAGGGACTCAGTACAACCAAGTGGTCAATGGGCAAATGTTAGAGCTAGTCAACAGTAAGCAAACTACATGGAATCATATTTTTTTAAATAAAACATTAATGGGTAAAGGTAAGAAAATGGCCTATTTATCACTGGGCATCATTCTAGGAACAATCAGACTTAAGTGCAGGTATTGCAGACAACGGTTGTAAATACTGGAATAAGACTAAAGTCTGCTGTCTTGGCCATAGACAAGAATAAAATATGGATGTCAAATCAAGTAGAATGGGAGGTGGGGCATGATCTGGCACCTAAGAAAGATTAAGGTAAACATAGTCACCAATTCAGACACAAATACAACTGATAATTCCATGGGAATTTATAGTTTTAATCAGTATTTAAAGCAAGTAAAGACTATTAGCCAGATGTACCCCAGTGTGACCTCAATTGCATATGATTTCTATTCTTAAAGGTCTAGGAGAATTTAAAGTAAGCCTAAATCCTAATTCTAGAGCCTGTGTCCTTAGGAGGCAAGAAGGTGCTATACATAACCTTCCCAGAGATGTATGTCAACCTCCAAGAGTTTTTGAGAAACACTTTATACCTAAAGAGTCCAAGCCCTGGTTTGTCTTCATTGACTTCTATCCTACATCTTTGTATTCCATGGATTTGAAAAGGTAATTTTAACAGGAATACAGCTACCCAAGGATCTTTCAGAAATATTCCAATTTGTATAGAATCAATGCATTTTCAACTATATTTTCCATTAACAACTAATACAAGGATGAAACTATATCCAACTATATCCTCAAATGGAAAACAAAGGATGTCACTACAATAAAATGACATTTAAGATTCTTAATACTCGCTTGGCGTCTCTCACATAACTCTAATGAAGATAGAAGTGTCTCTCACATAACACTAATGAAAATAAGCTTAATGAACACATAGTAGTCACTATGCTATAATGATTTCAAAACATGTATGTTCTGTAGTAGCATTTCAGTAGCTATCAACCAACATATGTTGATACCAGGCTCTGAATAATTGATGATAAAGAGAATATAACACTCTAACCTGATAAATACTGAAGTAGTACTGATGAAGGCAAAGGAAGATTTTCCACAAAGGCTGTTGGAGACAAAAGCTCCAGCATTAAAGAAGTATCAAATATGCAAAATAAAAGCACTGACAAACTTGTTAAGGTACAAAACTAAGACTAGGCTAAAGGAATACCTGCTGCCTTTGTCCACACCTGCCCCCTCTATCTCCATCTAACTTAGTAGGTGATAAATACTTCAGATTCAGACATTTGGAGAAGAAGATGGTCAAAACAATGTTGAGAGAAAAGGGCATTAAGAAATTATCAGTAATGTCTCTCTCCAGAATCTCCATAGATATGCTCCTAAACATATTTGTTAAAAAAAAAATTTACTGTTAAAGATTTATGAGAGAAACGTGGGTTAAAGGGACGGGGGTCATAAGCAAACCTGTGAAAGTATTTAAAACATAATCCTATATAATAAAAGGCTAATATGCAAATTGTCCCCTCGGGAGTTCGACCGACTGGGAGTTTGACCGCTCACTATGACATGCACTGACCACCAGGGAGTGGTGCAGAATGAAGGAAGTCCTTGGCCAACAGCTGGAAGCCAGGGGAAGGAAGGCTCCGATCGGCCCTGATCGCTGGACAGGCCTAGGGACCCTACCCATGTATGAAATTTCATGCACCAGGCCTCTAGTATAATAATAAAAGACAATGATAGCACATAAAGAAAAATATCAATGGCTTTTTACTTATCTTCAATTCATAAAAAGGTGGTTACTAAACAATACATTTCCATGGTCTATTCCTAGTTCACTAAAAAGCCTGAGAATATTCTTTCCCCACAGGTCTGGTCACGTATTTGTTTTGCTCTATTGCAGTACTCTCCATATGCAAAGACAAAACATTTGTTTAGTTCTCTATCCTATATTTATATTTTGTTTTGTTTTTGTGTTACTACAGTAAATTTCAATTTCTGTTATGTTAGACCTTAAACTCTCACAAATGTAGAAATGATATCAGTAAAAGTATTTGTATGTCAAATAATAATAATTTAAGAGTGTTTAATTATCTAAGCAAAGACACTGTTAGACTAAGGGGACTCTAATACTTTAGTAGCCTGTGTAAGCAAACCAATGTCAATAAATTGAAACCTAAGGACAACCAATCACAATTAGCCAATGAGGCTGTTCCCAATAAGGTAACTGTGTAGGCTATAGTCAATCAAATAATTTCCTGCTTTATTTCCATCTTCTGTATAATAAAGTCTTTACTCTAGCTCCTATTGGTGGCGCTCTCTTAACCACTTCCAGTTTGCCACTGTCTGATTCAAATCAATTTTTCCTCAAATAAACTCTCAAAAATTTTAATATATGTCACTTTATCTTCTAACAGAGGGAACAAGTGACTTCTCATTAATAAAAGCACTGATTTCTAGTGGCATACCTGAGCAATGGGAAATCGGTCTAAAGCCTCCTGACTCTCACCATAATAATCTACCCGCTGAACAAACTGTCCCTGAGTTGTAAAATTAAAATAACTTTTAGCAAAAAAATCTAGGAATATACAGTTGTCTTAAATGTAAAAATTCATCTTAAATTCTTGCCTATTTTTGTTGAAATATTTTCTGGAAATCTCAAGCATAACTGTGTATGAGTCTTGTATTTCTTAATCTCTGTTGAATATAAATTTTCTCATCCCACTTTGTCTATCAAGGTCTTTGAGTCTCTGTCTTTCTGTCTCTGTCTTTCACCCCTAACCCACAGATTATTTCTAAAAGCAACTAAGTGAAAAATGACACAAAAAACAAAAGAAGTATTTTGTTAGCATTTTCTGTCTATGGCATTTTCTGTCTGTCACATTAAGTGAGGGATTAGAAACTTATTGTTTTGTTTCTCTCTGGACAGTTCAGAGCCCATTCCCAACCAGTTTTCTCCACCACGACTCTTGAATCCTGTTTCTGTGGGAACCACAAAGAAATATAAGCCCCAATGACTCAGTTTCTCTGAGTCACCACTGCTGCAGCAATGGTGTCAAAAGGCATGCAGTGGCCCAGGCACACTGGCATCTCCTCCAAGTTGGGAAACCAGAACATTGCTCCCCATTTCCCTCATTTGAATGAGCCTGTCTGTCCCTGGTGTTCTGTGTCTCAGAGTAACTTCCTCACTGGTCAGCAGAAAATGAAATTAAATCTCATTTTACAGAAAATATGATTTAGGTTCTTTTTATATATATTTTATTGATTTTTACAGAGAGGACGAGAGAGGGATAGAGAGTTAGAAACATCAATGAGAGAGAAACATCGATCAGCTGCCTCCTGCACACCCGCTACTGGGGATATGCCCGCAACCAAGGTACATGCCCTTGGCCAGAATTGAACCTGGAACCCTTCAGTCCTCAGGCCGACACTCTATCCACTGAGCCAAACTGGTTAGAGCTGATTTAGGTTCTTAAACTCATCTTGATTTGCAGGGACACAAGTTTCCCAAGTCATTATCTTTGGGTCAGAGGCACTAATAATAAAGGCAATATTTGATAAAGTAAATATTCACACAGAAAGAAACCATGAAAACTCAGTAGAGAAATTAGTCATTGTTCCTATATTGTCTTTCAGAGAAATGAGATACATTTAAAATGCTGCCCTACACTTTAAGATGGAACCATGATTAGTGACCATGTCTCCACTTATCCAGCTAGAAAAAGAACAGCGCAACAAAACAGACATAAGTATCTTAAAAATTGTGGGTAGAGAGGGAAATGTATTTTCCATCTTAAAAATAAAAATTAAACAGGAAAGTAACTGCTGCCTCCTTTCAAAGGGTTAAGCATTTCTGATTAGCTTTGGGTCATGCATTACATTTTGAGTGCCTAAGCTTAAAGACACACTTCATTGAACTCCATCTAGCAAGCTTCATGCCCATGAAGGTGTTCCTCTTGATTGCTTCTCATCTGGGCTACAAAACGATTGAGTTGGAGACTGACATTGATTAACTGCAAGGGAACCATGTTTTACTGTGACAGCTGCTAGGACTCTGTCAACAAATCAATGTATTTTTTTTTTCTTTTCGTCTTAACTCTCCCGTTAGCATCCTGCTGTTACTAGAGATGAAAAACATCTCTATAACTGTCTGCTGATTGACCACTTTCTGATTTGCCAATCACATAAAATGTTTTTATGACAGAAAAAGCTAACCCTTCATTCTAAGCAGCTTTTTGCACACAAATAGCACAATTTACTGGAATCCTCTGGGGTGTGGCTGCTGCTCCTATAATTCAGAATCACAATAAAGAGTAAGACATATTTTGCAGAAAAATATCACTGTACCTTCTGGATTTGATCAGTAAGGTTACAAATGCACTCTGTTCATCCAGTGAATTTGGGGAGTATTTTAACAGTGGTCCCACCCACTGATCTTCTGCTGTCTGGATAAGGTAGTCACCCTTAGATACATTTGATTATGTTGAGATTTAGACTGTGTTCTCTAGAAACATACACTGAGACAGAGAATAGTATACACAAGGGAGTACCCTTGAGAGCTACAACTGTAAGGAAGGGAGGGTGTTGGAGCTAGGTAGTGGGAGAAGCTGACTAGCAATATAACTGCAGCTGAGACATCCTGAGGAGCTCCAAGGGTGGAATGGCTCTTAAGAGCTGTGTCACATGAGGAAGGGTTAGGCTTTCATCCCCATAACAGCCAGGTGGGCCTTGTGCAGTTGTCTTTGAGTGGGCATAACCTTGGTTGAGTGAGTTCTTACAGCCAAGGTCAATGCCCAGTGGCAGCTGTGTGCTGTTAGCAAGAGAGAGTCCAAGAAACAAGGGATGGGTGCATCAGACAGGATGGAGGATCTGAACAAGCCATGGAGCTTCCACTGGAAAAAATACAGACTTTTTTTGGCCTTACATGTAAAAATTCAACATTTTATTTAAGATGGGTCATTTTCACAGGGAAAGTGCATTCTAGGTTTGATGGGGTTTTTTGTTGTTACTGTATTACTGCATTTGTGTGTGTGTATGAGATCCTATTTACATCTAACTTAAAATTATTTCTTCCTAAAACTAATAAAATAAGAACTTAGGAAAGATCAAGTCTGATACACTCATTTTACTAATAAAGAAACTTTTTCCATGTCAAAAGGCTGGTTAGTGACACAGCCATATCTAGAAGTAGGTCCCATTCTAATATCCTGTCAAGTTGCCATTCTGCTTAATTTAAAAACCTTTGCCCATTTTATTCCTGCCTGTACTGGAAACACTGGAGAGATATGAAAGAAAACCAATGTAGTTTACAATCTTGAAATCATCTTTGCTAAAATATGCTCCATTATTACTGAAAATGTTTTTCTAAGAATAAGATCTGACAACATTTATATTAGCTGTTTTATAATAATCTAATGTGAAACTCCCACTTCCTTTCCCCTGTAGAAAGGCACCAATCTTCCCATATTTTAATTATGAAGCCAATGTTCTCCTTCCTCACTATCACCTGAGTCTATCTCAAGTAGCCATGCCCCATGAGTGAGAGGGCTGTGCTTCTTCAGAATTAATCATACTTCATTCAGGCTCAAGTACACTCTCCCCATTCTTTGAGCCTTCCTTTGCCCCTACTTAATATATTTTCAGGCTGATGTTTCAATTCCCTTTGCATGTCAGATTATTTGTCCTACTGCCATAAACTACTCTTTTAAAAGATAATTTCTGTCAACATTTCATGGGTCTTCCTGATCCCCCAGCCCCACTGGCGATAATGAAAAGCATCTAACTGCAGGAAGTAGGAGCTACAGCTGCCAATCTATAGGAACGGTGACCAAAAGCGGTGCACCCTCCCCAAGGTGATGGCACATTCTCACGTAGCACAGCAAGCATCGGCTGCTGAAGCTGCTCCAATCCATGTGGTGTTTTCTTGTGTCTACTTTTTTCCTTCACTTGATTCTCAGGATTTAAGACAAAGATGACAATGACAGTGATGGTGATGATAACTGTATCCATCAAACACTGACTGTTTCAAATACTTGTATAAATATCACCTCATTTTTCTCTTGATCTACAAAGGGGGCATAACATATTTCATAATTGTTGCAAAATTAGCCAAATACATATTTATTTTTTGTATGATCCCCAGTTTCCAGAACGCAGTAATCTATCCATACTAGTCTGCTATATGATGCCCCCATGGAATCTTCAAAGTTATTGCTGTGTTCCTGCTGGAAATGTCATACAACTTCCACATTCAGTATTTTATAGCTGTTCCATATGCTTTACTTGATTTTTTTTTAATGTATAAATTTTGGCAGAACCTCTGTCTTCCTCAATATAGCAAATAAAAATAGTAATTCAAAATGGGAGGCTAAAATCCAGCATAAAACACTCTTTATACAAATGCATGTCTCTTGCCAACAATCCCCACGAAAGCATCCAGTATATAATACGCCTAGCATAAAAGAAAATCCTACTGTCACTCGGATCTCTTCTTAATACCTGTTTCAGCACAACCTGGACCCCCAAAAAAACTCAGACACAAATCTAATTCAAATTATTCCTGAGGTTTTGTTTGTTTGTTTGTTGATTGGGTGAAGAGATAAAGGAAGTAATTATGACTCCAATCTTATAAAAACATAAAATTCCATTCAATTATCTCTAGCTTATCCCAGAGTTTTCCTTCCTCCAATAATTGCTACATCTTTCCCACATTTCCCTCAGAACATTTCTCCTTATTGTTACTTCTAACAAAATTTTTCTTTCTCTCTATTCTTTCATTCAAAATTCTCCCCTAACTATCCCCTAAATCCTCCCATCTTACAGAATCACTTTGCATAATGAAACAGACAAACTTAGTTTCAGAAAGAAAAGAAAAAGAAAAACAACTAGCATCTATCCAATAGATAGCATTTTGTTCCATTTGGAATTGGTTTAAGGGAGGGGGCTGGTGATGGGTTGGTGGTGGAGAGAATGGGGAAGGAGGTGGTGGAAGTGCTTGTAGAGCTGAGTTTACCCCTCCAAATCAACTTGCTCAATTTTCTTTTTAAATTTGAATACGGCCTAGTTCCCAACACTCTCCTCAGTTTTGGTCTTCTATTAACAACTTATTGTTGGAAAGATCTCCCTGGATATCCTACTGGAATCTCAAACTTAAGTTAGTAAACAAACAAACAAACAAACAAACAAAAAAACTCATTACGTGCCTTAGGACATATGCGTCTCTGCAAACGTTTTTATTCATCTCATCATCAAATTGCCCAATATTAAAACTTAGAGTCTTCTCACTTCCTACATACAAGTGATTATAAATGAAAGCATGGCAAACTCTCATCACCATCTCCATCATCAAAACCTTGACTTAATACTTTGCCATCTCTTGCCCACATTTTTACAATTGCTGCTTAAATAGTTTCAGCTTCCTATCAGCAACATTTGCTACTCCCTTGCTTGCTTGCTTTCCCTATGATTAATTTTTATTTTTTACTTTTTATTATGGAAATTTTCAAACCTATAGAAAATAAATTATAATAATAAAACAAACTGAGGTGCCCATTCACAATTCACAATTCATGATCAAATAATTTTCATCTATTTTCAATCCCTGATTATATTGAAGCAATTCCAGGCATTATATCATTTTCAAATCTAAAGAGTACAAAAGCCCGGCCAGCATGGCTCAGTGGTTGAGCATCAACCTATGAACTAGGAGGTCACAGTTCAATTCCCAGTCAGGGCACATGCCTGGGTTTTGGGCTCGATCCCCAGTGTGGGGTGTACAGGAGGCAGCAAATCAATGATTCTTCCCATCATTGATGTTTCTATCTCCCCCCCTCCATTCCTCTTCAAAATAATAAAAATATATTAAAAGAAAAAAAAGAGCACAAGAACAGAAATCTTTTTTAACTAAATTACCAAACATTTTCACACAAAAAAATTAACTATAATTTCTTAATAGCAGCATTCATAATTCCTTGTTTTATACATTTTCATTTTAAAATTTGAATCAGTGTCTAAATAGGCACCATAAATTACAATTGTGTCTAGGTCTTTGAAGCCTTTTTCACTCTACATATATCCATCCCTCTTTTTCTCTCTTTCACTGTTGTGATAGTTGTTGAAGAAAATGGGTTATTTGTCCTGTCCATCTGGGTTTTGCTGATCACATTTCTATGGTATCATTTAATATGTTCCCTTATTTGCTGTTTTTCCTGTAAATTGGCATTCAAATCTAAAAGCTTAATCTGTTTTAGATTCAACATTAATAGCAAGAAAATTTCATAGGTTGTTTCATATACTTGCACTAAGAGGTACATAAGAATGACTTGTCTCTCTTTGTTACCCACTTTTACTTAGTTCAATTAATTCATCAGGTAATATAAGCAAAATTGTGATATTTTATCATTTCTTCTAGATGTATTAGCTAGAAATTGTCTATAAGAAAACACTTTTCTCATTATTTGGTTACCTTAAACTGTACTTTTAAGCTTTGTACTGAAAATACTTCACAATCCAGCTCTGAGCTTCTTGTCAAGTACAATCCCTCCTACTCAACCCACATATATTTCCCCCAAGAGTGTGATGGTTTACAAGAAATGTGATTCAAGATCTTTTTTAAGCCCTGACCAGTTTGGCTCAGTGGATAGAGCATCAGCCCATGGACTGAAAGATCCCGGGTTCAATTCCAGTCAGGATGCAGCTGATCAATGTTTCTAATTCTCTTTCCCCCTCCCTTCCTCTCTGTAAAAAGTCAATAAAAATATACTTTTAAAAAAGATTTTTTAACATCTCCAGTATTTAGTAACTATTGGCATATATTAGATAATTAAGAAATGTTTGCTGAATGGGAAAGTGAATGATAATTTCCTATGTAAGTAACTGATCATGTAATACTTGTATTTATGCATGGTTTCTAACACATTCAGACTTTCAGATTCTCATTCTTAATGTCAGAAAGAATTCTTTTCAATGTGAATACAATAAAGCGCTGACAAGTCATATTAACTTCTAATACAACATTAGTACTGAATTAAGTGAAGACATTCTAAATTATACCATTCAAGAGATAAACGTTATTCCAGAATAGATTTGGCGCCATGCATTCTTAGCAATATGAAAGCACCAGTTCCCAAGGATTTTATTCCCTAGCGCCTGCAGTACTTACACCATCACTCTAAGCAAAATCAGGTAACAGCATTTCAAAGGAACACGAAGCAAACATTCACACACCCCGAGAAGATTTCCTTTTGAGGCGTAACATTCAGCACTCCCTCATGCTCAACACTCTCTCCCCTTGCCTTACAGAGCACTAAACCCTGCACTTTCTTCTTACACCTAACCCCTTCCATTCTGTGTCTGGCTTTCTATATGGTCTTTAAGTCAGAAAGTTCCTCAAAGTTCTATACTTCTATATTTGCTTCTATATTTACTCTCCAGGCAATGCCTTCTGATGAGCAACTTATTTCTCGCTTATATCTTTTCTTTGAATTTTAGAAGAAAATATGTAACTGCTCGGAAGCCTCATAGGCAGCTCGCAGTGAGCATCACCATCTTCTTCCTATGGCCTGCCATTCTTCATCCTATAGAATCGCCAAGAAGAGCACCACCACCCTGGTTAAATAAACGAGGAACCAAGCCACGACTTACTTCTCCCTCTCCTTGCCCTTCATATCCAATAAGGGACCAGTTATTTTCCGTTCTACACACTAAATACCCCTGGAATGAAACCATTTTTCTCAATTTCCACTTTTTCCATGTTAGTCCAGTCATTAGGGAGTTGTTCCTGTAGTGTCTCCCAATAGTGCCTCCCTGCTTATACTCCCGCCCTGAGTCCATCCAGCATAATCTCATAAATTCGTCCACTCCCTTGTTTAAATTCCTTGGGAGGCTTTCTGTTCTCTGGGGACAAAGAAGAAAATCCTTAACATTTCCTAAAAGCTTTGCGTGCTCTGGTTACAGCTGTTCCACTCCACCACTTCACTCTAGTCACATTTGGCCTACTTTATCAAGTACATTGTATTTCTTAAGGAAGAAATATGTCTTTTGTACACAGGCTGTTCCCTCAGCTTGGGGTACATAGCCCTGGCCTTCTACCTCATCTAATTTATCATTAGAGTATGGCTCAGCCATATTGCCATTAATAAATATTCCCTGACACACACACCACACTCCCCAGCACCACCAAGACTAGGTCTGGATCCCTCGTTATATTTTATTTCTTTAGAGCGTGTATTACAATCACAGTAAAATAATTAATCATGTTTTAAATTGAGAGCAGTTTTTAAAAACACTGCCCTCCCAAACAAAAATGTGAACTTATGGAAGTGAGGGGGCTAGAGCTTTGTCATTCTGTGTCACTAATACATTATTCTCTCTGATATATAATATGCAAAATGTAATTTTTTTTTAATTTAAAAAAGGAATCAATCAATCAATCAAAAAGGCACAGGAGACATTCATTTTATAATTTGCCTCCTAGGGCTTCCTGAACTTTCATGTCTGAGCCAAAGTCAAGTCTTCTGCTAAGGTATATACATTATCTTTGTAAACAATAAATATAGTCTCTGCATTCTTGATGTTGTCCAATACAGTTTTATTCAACTAGCATTTATAAAGTATCTTCTAATAAGCAGCTTATTCTATCAATATTCTTTTACTGAGTGTCAATTATGAATACTTTGCTAAAAGCTGTACATTCCTTTAAAAATCTGAATGACCATTAGAGACTCTATCCCTCTGGTGCCTACTGGGATGGTATCTGTCACCCAGAGGTCACTAATACATTTTAAATTTTCTTATTATTGTTGGAAGTAATGAAGTTACTTTGGGAAACACTAGTAGGTAAGATTGGGTGGATTATAATAGGCTTTGTGCCCAACCATCCTAGACCCACAGCATGGAAAAGAAGCTTCCATTATATAATTTAGTTACCATAATATCTGCACATTATATTCCCATGAAGTTGTATTGATGAAAAATTAAGAACAAGGTACTTAATTATAGATTTTTAAAATGGCTTAAAATGGAGCCTAATACTGTCCTTTGCTGATGACAGCTGGGCAATATTTAACAGATCTCCTGGAGATCATACTAACACAGTAGTTTGAAAATCTAGTGTCTTTGATAAAGAAATTCCATAAACAAGGAAGTCTCACATCTAAATAAAATTCTGGTTCTCCATAACACATCTTAGTTTGTTGAAACAGCTATAATTAAATACTCTTGGCTCATTAACGTATACAACACTTATGCTTTGCTATTATCCCTTAGTTCAAATCTTCTGTCTTTAGTGAATATTTTTGTCTGCCTTTTCTGTTATTGAGAGAGATGTGTTAAAATATCTTCTTATGAGTGTGTATTTATCTATTTCTCTTTTTGTCAGATTTCACTTTGTATATTTAAAGGCTATGATATTAGATACATATAAATTTAAGCTAATTTTTTCTAACTAATCCACAAAATATTATGCCTGTTTTTGTCTTTACTATTATCTCTTCCCTGAAAATTTACTTTGACTAGTATTAGTATAACTTCCCTGACTCTTTTTGGTTAGTGTATGCATGGTGTGTATTTTTAACATTTCTTCACTTTCAAATGATATACATCCTTGTATTTAAGATGAATCTGTTAGGTGGCTCCGTGGCGCAATGGATAGCGCATTGGACTTCTAAGATGAATCTCTTATAAGCAGCATATAGTTGAATTTTATTATTTAATCCAATCTAACAATATGTATCTTTTAATTATAGTATTTAATATTTTTAAGCTTTCATAATCAGTAATATATATGGTTTCTTATCTACAACTAGAGGCCCTGCACACAAAATTCGTGCACTCGGGGGCAGGAGGTCCCTCAGCCTGGCCTGTGCCCTCTTGCAGTCCGGGAGCCCTCAGGGGATGTCCCACTGATGGCTTAGGTCGCTCTGGCACTCCCCCTGTGGGAGCACACTGACTACCAGGGTGCAGCTCCTGCATTGATCGAGATCGGGCCGAAACTGGCTCTCCAACATCCCCTGAGGGGTCCTGGATTGTAAGAGGGTGAAGGCCAGGCCGAGGGACCCCACCAGTGCATAAGTGGGGCAGGGGAGGGACACGGGAGGTTGGCCAGCCAGGGAGGGACCGCGGGAGGGCTCCAGGTCATGTCTGGCCTGTCTCACTCAGTCCCGATTGGCCAGAACCCAGCAGCTAGCTAACCTACTGATTGGAGTATCTGCCCCTAGTGGTCCGTGCATGTCATAGCAAGCAGTTGAGTGGCCTTAGCATATTGTTAACATATTACACTTTGATTGGGTCAATGGATGACCAGACGACTGGGCACTTAGCATATTAGGCTCTTATTATATAGGATTATAGTATTTGTTATTTTCCCATCTGCATCTGTACTTTTTCTTACTTTTTTTTATTTTTCACTGTTTCTCTTTCTTTACCTTTTATTGAGTAATCAATCATTTTAATATTTAATTTTCCTTTCTATTAGCTTTTTATTTATACATTCATTAATTCATATTTGATCACTTACCTTGGCAATGAGAACTTATATTCCAGATTTATTAGTGTCTATCTAGGTAAACTTTTCACACTTTCCAGACAATTCAAGAACTAGAACCCAATAACTAGGTCCATTTATCTACCTTTCTCTTTTCTGTACTCTTCTTCTCATATATTATAATGCTACATACATTTTAAAGTGCACAATTCATTATTGTTGTTTTAAGAAGTTCATAAAACTTTTTGCTCTTTGAGTATTCCTGCATTACATCTATTAAATCTGAGATAACATTTCAACAGTTTACTATGAAAATATTTAAATATATAGTAAAGCAAAACAAAATTATAGTGAACAATCATACCTACCACATAGACTCTACTATTAAAAATGTTACTAAATTTGTTTAATCACAAGTTTATCTAACTTTCCAACCACCCCTCTATCTTTTTTCCATTGCCCATAATGGTTTGATTTGAATCCAGTCTTATTTGAGCAAATTTGGTTATGAATTGATTAACAGAATGTTTTTTTCCAACTCTCCTCAAAGGGCAGCAAACATAACAATTACTTTGTAAACAGAATAATTTAGCAGCATACCAAGTGTTCCCAGAGAAAACATATTAATTATGTTATAAATTTTAGGCTTAAACTCTATATTTGGAACTTGCACTGAATGACACAGCAAAAAAAAAGTGCCATGAGATGAAAAAGGTTGAAAATCACTGTTCTAGAGCTACATGTTGCTCTATAGACAATCTTGAGCAATATTTGTTAGAGTCTAGCTTATTAATTTTTTAGGTTAGGTTTATCTCCTTGCTGAGATAACAGCAAACAATTCAAACAATTTCATAAAATTAAAGGTCATTGAGTCCAACCACAATCAAAATAATGTCAGATTTCCTCAAAATATTAACACATAAAAGCCAGTGCCTCTATTGCTAAATTCAACAGATACTTTTCAGTACTAAACTTGCATAATATTAAGTAGGGCCAGTCTCTGTTGCCTTTCCACTCATCCTCTTTCTTTTCCTTCCATTTTCTGACATGTTTTCTTCCCATGGCTCCCTTGGTACTACATTTTACCACTTAATTATCCTACTTCTCTTAATCCCCTTTTCTTTTGCAAATTATTTAAATCTTCTCCATAAAGTCTGTCCCATACCCTCAAATCTTCTCCACTGCAAGTTCTCTCATTCATTTCCCCTAGCTTCAACCATTTTAAGTTGATAATATTTAAACCTATATTTAACCTTGAACTCCATCCTATCTATATATATAAAAGGCTAATATGCTAAGTGTCTGGCCATCTGACTGGTTGCTATGATGCACACTGACCACCAGGGGGCAGACGCTCAATGCAGGAGCTGCTGTGATGCGCATTGGTCATTTACAGAGAAACGGCACTGTGAACCTGGCACCCACAAAGCAACACTGGGCTTTCCCCAACACAGGCCCAACCATCACCCCAGAACAACAGCCCTCCAAATCGCAGATGATGCTGCCAAGACCCCATGGTGCAAAATGCAGCCCACAGCCCAACCCAGCCCAGAAACAGTGGCTGTAGGCACCAGGTAATGATGTCATGTACCAACGCCTAGCGTCCTCTCCCTAGCGACTAGCCTCCTTGGGGTTTCTTCAGCCCAGGAACAAACCTTGTTTTATGGCCAGGTGGAACCTTTTATACTGTAACCAAATGTCTGTGAAGCATTTGCCCATGCCTCATCTCATTTGATCCTCACAGAAGTCCTGGAGTAGGTAGATAGGCAACGAGGTGGAATTCTATTTTCTTTTTATTAGCCAGAAAATGGAGACTTAGAAAGCTCAGAAACTTGATCCGACTGAAAAGAAGTAAGAAATGGTGGACTTTGAAAATGACTTCAGCTTTTCTCACTGCACAGAATATAATAAAATACTGCTGCAGTTAAATATTTCACCCTTTGTTCTCCCTGTGTGATCCACAATAATAATCTGCTTCGTGTTGATATTTACTGCTGTGTTGCTGACAATTGCCTGGAAGAGAAGTTGGGTGCTTCACTGGGCTGGAAAAAGCTTAGCTAAATCAGAAAGCAGGTCTTATTAAGCAAGTTTATCCATATATATATAAAGCTCTACTGGCATCAATCGGCCATGTGTGTTTCAATCTGTCATTGTTGATCGTTAATTTGGTTGACACTTCTATTATAGAGAAAGGGCAAATAGTGATATTAAAATATTTCTTCTAGTTAATTTCATTTCAATGTGCATGAATTCGTGCACCAGGCCATTATAGATTTGTATATCCAACAAAGTTTTAGACATTTCTTGGATATCCCATACATATCTTAAACTTATCAAATCTAAATTAAACTCATTATTTTCTCCACCAATCACACAAGAAAAGATACAGAAAATCATCCAATTCTCTCTAGCTCTTAAATAACTCAAGCCCATCAACTGCTCTCCCTCCTCAATGTTAATTCCCTAGTTCCAGCAGCTAACTTATATAATATTATAATAGTTTTTTTAATTCACCATACCGTCAGTCAGTTTGCTAAAATAAGTTTGATCTCTCTCCCCCATTTAAAACATTTTAATTGGTACATATTGTACATAGCATAAAGTCAAACTGTATGAAAATGGCCTCCAAGGCCCTTGGTTAGTCTTGTAATTTCATCTCTTCAAAATCACCCTTTCAGTTCTTGAAAAAAAAAATGCCCATGTTATTATAGATATTTATCTTGATAAGAATAAAAAACATTGCTAGTAATCTCACTAAAAATAATAGATTAGAACTATTTTTAAATTTTCTACAGAATTTCTAAGGCTTATAAAAACTTAATATTCTATCATTGATGATGGAAGATTTTTTTAAAAAAATATTTTATTGATTTTTTTTTTTAGAGAGGAAGAGAGAGCGAGAGATAGAAACATCAATGATGAAAGGAAATAATTGATTGGCTCACTCCTGCACACCCCCAACTAGGGACTGAGCCCACAGCCATGTTTCCTTGATTGGAATTGAACCTGGGACCCTTCAGTCTGCAGACCAAAGCTCTACCCACTGAACCAAACCAGCTAGGGTGATGATGGAAGATTTTTAATACAGATAAACCATTTGCCTCTGTAGTTAGATCTTATGAAACATGGATTTGGATCAGTTCTGCTGATGCTAGATATAAAATTAATTGATGTTGGCCACATTGGCAATTCAAAAAAAAAAAATCAGTATTGCTGTTTAGGGATGGTAAGGCAGTTACCTGTGATTTCAAGACAGGAGAATTTCTGTGATGTCAGTTATAAAGTGGCAGCAACATCTCCGTAAGCTCCATGCCTCTTTGTCTTTCCTCACACTAATGATGTCAAAATCTGTGATGAATAGAGGAGAAAAGATTTATTGGTATGTTTTCCTGTCACACAAGACAAGATATACATAAATGGATGTTTGAAATACTCATTAATAAGACATGAATTGTCAGCACTGTATAGCAGGGCAGGCTAAATCTATTATGATTAAGGGCCCCCATCTTAAAGGTAATTTGCACTAAAAGGTAGGCAAATAGCTAAAAGCCCATAACCCTATTTGCATTTGAAGGACTTGGAAGAAAGAAAGATGTGACAACATTTTATTTCAGGGTATTGGTTTGTAGAAAATGACTACTGTATTTTTTCTCCTCCCTCCCTTCCTCCTCCCTCCCTCCCTCTCTGTCTTTCTTTCTGTGTGTACACTATACCAGCATGCAAAGCTAAAGGAAAAGCCACAGTAGAAGTCTATTTGAACCCCTATTTTTAATTGATATAAAATATATTCAGTAAAAAGAATTAAATTCAACTAATATTGTTGGCATACTGTGAGAAATGCATAGAACTAGAAACAAAAACAATACATTTTCCTGATTAGATTTATTAGAAAATTGTGTTCAAGTGATCAAATAAGTCATCTTAGACGTTTACTTGGTTCAGTTTAATCCAACATTGCTGAGTTCATAAAAGAGATTTCCACTCTAGCCTGTTTGGCTCAGTGGATAGATCCTCAGCCTATGAACTGAAGGGTTCCAGGTTCAATTCCAGTCAAGGGCACATGCCCTGGTTGTGGGCTTGATCCCCAGGAGGGGGTGTGGAGGAGGCAGCAATGATTCTCTCTCATTGATGTTTCTAGCTCTCTCTCCTTTCCCTTCCTCTCTGAAATCAATAAAAAATATATTTTTAAAAAAGAGAATTTCCTGTAAAACTTCAAGTCAAATTTATTCATTTTTGTGGTTAGATTTCTCAACCAGTTGAGATTGCATTCATCTACATGTAAAGATATCTCTATTATAATATGGTTTACTTTCGGTCACAGAACAAGAAGTCCAGAAGTTGTTCAACAGTTCCAGTTTGCCAATATGCCCACACACCCTCTGTCTACTACACCATCCTTATTATGTGCTTTATTCTTCCAACTCTTGACCTATGATAAAAGAAGGTGTTTCAGGTTCAAATTCACAATCCAAAAAAAAAAAAGAAGGCAAAGGCACACAAAAAAGAATTCATACTAAAAAGAATTCAAACAACTTTAAAACAGGATTTTCAGAATTTCAATCCAATTAACTTTTCTTTCCATCTCACTAAGGCTGGGTCACATGACAAACAACCCTTGCAAGGTAACTGACGTGCGTGTGTGTGTGTGTGTGTGTGTGTGTGTGTGTGTGTGAGAGAGAGAATCTGGACACACTGCTGTTCCAAGGCAATTTATAGTCTTGGTGGTAAGTTTTAAGGGAAGAATGTTTATGGGATAGACACCTGGCCAGACCTACAATGCTCTTCCATCTTAAATCCCACTTCCTTCTCATTATCACTTTTACATGTTGAAAGTATTCATATCATTCACCTTTCAAAGACAGTAACACTTCAGGAATGGTTGTTTTCTTCCCTGGGTACTTTGGCAAAAAAAGAAAAAAAGAAAAAGAACTATTCATTCAAACAGGAAACAGAAGTTCTTCAAAGTAACCAACATTTTCCATGGTTAGGTTACAACTACATATAACAGAAAACAAGTTCTAAAAAACTCAAAGCAGTATTCCACAGGTTACGACATGTTGGTTACAAACAAGCGTATCCGGTGTCTCTGGTAAGATCACTGCATCCCTAAGATTTGTAGAAAATCCAGGTTCCTCATAGACACAGTCAGTGTGGCATCACAGACTTTTTCACAGTTTTGGTAAAATGGATAGTCTTTAATACTAATTCATAAGAAACTGGGTCTCATGTGTATTCTAACTTTTGAGAGATGTTTTTCAACTATACTCATGCTGTTTTTTAGGTATCTTCTAATGCAAACATAACTCCTTTTTTCAGCATAGATAGGAAATATTTCTCACCACCTTCTCTATAGTCTTCAATATGATCCTCAGCTCCAGGCTCTAGATATATATTGCCATAAATTAAAGTTAACAAAAGGATTGTTTCTGCACGTTACCACAGAATCACGGGATTTCCCTCCCCTCCCTCCCTTCCACCTTTCCTTCCTTCCTTCCTTCCTTCCTTCCTTCCTTCCTTCCTTCCTTCCTTCCTTCCCTCCTTCTTCCCTTACTTCCTTCCTCCTTCCCTCCCTCATTCCCTCCCTTCCTTCCTTCTTCCCTTATGTCCTTGCTTCTGAGTACCTGATATGGAATAACAGGAATTTTAAGCAATTCTTGGAAGTTAAAATTGCACAAGTCTCTTTGACACTGCCAAAATGTTCTAGTGCTAATTTCAGAAGTTCACTCAGAGGTATTTCATAATTATTCACATCTGTTTTTTAATTGTGGAAATTCCTGAAAGGCAATTCATGTATACCTAGGCACTGTCAAAGAAAGAATTACTTTGAAAATACCAATAAGACCACATTTACAACTAGAAAAAAATGAAAACTTCTGTATTCTGATTCAAGAACTCAATTCTACAAGAATGAAATATACGATGCAAATAACTTGGCTTCACCATATTCCAAATTAACCAAGTACTGGCTCAGCACAATCAAAAGCATAGCAGAGTTTGCTTCTAAAAATACCCACCTACTACCCAAATATTAAAAACCCACCCACTACCCAAATCAGAAGACAGCCTTGGTTAGAATACATAGAAAGTATTTAATTCTGGGATCTAGACAAGTAAATAGAACAAGTCTCAAGTGTGGTCAAAATAACAGGAGCCTGGGAGCCATGGCCTACAAGAGAACTAAGATTGCTGAAAGAGCGGAGAAGTTTAATATGGAGAGGGACAACACCGGGTTGGGAGAATAGAGAAGATTAGGGGAACTGGTATAAGGGAGGTAACTAGAAACAAAATATTCATAGGGAAAAACCAAGAACTTTATTTTTTCAAAATAAATAATGGCACTCCCTACTTATAACACAACCGTTTTCCCATTGTGTACTATCCCTAAAATTAACCAGCCTTGCCACTACTGCACCCTCATCTTGTACCATGCGCTTTCTATTTGGCACGGATACACTAACTTCTGCAGATCTCTGGCCTGCCAAATGTGATGATGTTCTTTACAGAGGACCTGAAGACCACTTTCTCTAAAGGAGCACTTCACCTCCCTCAGGCACTTTAGGTGCACCCCTTATTTCTTTTTGCCTCTACCCATGTTCAATGAGGGAGGTGAACCTTTGTTTTTTTGTCACAAATGCATCCCTAGAATCTAGAATAGCGTTTGGCATGTAGAAGACTCCCAGAAAATATTTGTTGAATTAATAATACCAGAAAGTAGAATTTGTTTCATTAAAGGAAATCATAGGCAGTAGGTTTTGTTTCCATATGAGGAAGAACAGAATAATAACCCGTGAAGACAAAAATGTCTCTCATGAAAGTGCTAAAGCAAAAACTGAAAGGTGATCTGCCACAGTAGCTTTAGAAGTAAGTTGGAAATAAGACGGAAAAATGAAATCACTGATCTCAAACATTCTCTCCACAGCATGATTCTATGATACAGAACAAATCAACTATGTATGAGTTCCTTGAGAAGGGGAACTTTGCCTTACTCATTTTTAGAGTCCCAGTGAAATTTTATTAAGTTTATTAAACAAAAATGTCATTCTGAATGTATTCAATACGGTCAGTCACACGTATTTTCTATGTATCCATCAGGGTCTGGTCAGGATAGAGAAGCCACTCCAGTGATTTGAACAAGGAATAAAATACTGTTAACCATGCTGGGTAATCATGATAAACTGTGGTTAACAAGCAATGGGGCAGAAGAGAATTCTAAGGGGAACAGAAGTAGCAACTACAGGGAGCAGCTGCCTCCCCTAGGGGCTGAGATAAAAGCAAAAAAGGAGAAACATAAAGACCATGAGAATGAAATTCAGACCTCTAAAGGGAATTTCAAAGCTGTGGGAAGGACTCCTCTCCCACCCGTATAGTGAAACCTGCAGGGTCTGCCACAAACCCAGCCACTCACCACCATGTGAAAAGCAAAAGCCAAGAAGGAACAAGTCCCTTCTTCTTCCTCCAGCCTCACAGCCTCCCTCTGTGCTCCATGCGGGCAGTGCCTACCACCCAGCCACTGACAGAGAACAAATCCCATTTGTTGAGACAAGCTCTGCTAGCGCAAAGTAGGACAAAGTGTGGGTTTGGTGCTGAGAAGCAATAAATTAATTACTGGCACACTCCAACTTTTGCCAAAAGTTTTTAAGGCAGCCCTCAAATGAACATGTCCTTTAGCAACATAAAAACAAACAAATACATAAATGAGTAGTTAGAAATATATAAGGCTAGAAAAACTTAAGTGATGCCAGTGGTTTTATAAATACATGAAATTCATGCTTTTATGGCTAGTACCTGTTTTGTGCACATTAATTCTCACAGAATCCTTGTAAGACAGACATTATCCTCAATTTTATTTTCACATGATGGAAAGGGTGGATGAACTCTCTGGATCTTTTTTTCAATTAATTAATTTTTTAATTTTATTTTCCCCCCATCATCGTTTACCCACCATGCCCCATCCCGGCAATCACCACACTGTTTTCCATGTCCATGAGTTCTTTCTGTTTTTATTTTTCTTTTATGTTCAATCCCCCAACCCCCACCCCTAACCCCCAGAGCTGTCATCCTGCGCTCTATCTATGAGTCTGTTTATATTTTGCTTGTTAGTTCAGTTTGTTCATTAGATTCCACATACTAGGTATAAGTGAAATCATATGGTGCTTGTCTTTCTCTGACTGGCTTATTTCACTTAGCATACTGATGAAGAATCTTCATGAGAATTATGTCACTTTTAAATTGCAGGGCCAAAAATGGTCACACACCAAAGTTTATAATTCCCATTTTATCACACTATCTCCTTAGAATATGTGAGGAGTTGAGATAGAATTAAGATATAATACAATCAGAATAGAAAGTTCTGCCTTTGCTCTTTATTTTTTTCCTTTTTATTGTTCTCTATTTTTCATGGGCAAATTTTCCCACCAATATCCCTAGCACAGCAATGTATTAAAATGAGACATGGAGACTCAGCAAGTATAATGACAACATATTACATGCAGGTGGAATCAGCACACAAACCCAACACTGCCCATGGGAGTAGTGGAATCCAGTTTTCTCTTTCAAATAAAAAAAGAATCAGAAAGTTGAAGCAACAGACCTATTGGTACTCAAAGCTGTGCTTTCAAACCAGCAAACCAACAATTAATATTTAAAGAAGAAATAAAAGCCAGGTCAGCAGGAAGCATCCTTCAGAAGTCATCATAAAGACTATTTTTATTGACACTTTCATTTTCTTGACACATTTTTATGTACTTTTATTATAGGATGCCTTTAAGTCATATACTCAAGAGCATCATTTCAAAACCGTTTTAAGAAAAAGATAAAAATTTCAGGCACCACTGAATATTTTATCAGTGCTCATTAAGAAATGAACAATAATGATGAGTTAATCTTGAGTGGAAGGAGAAAGCAATTGCTCCTATATGCAGGGAAAATGCCACATAGGGTGCACCTGAGTAAGAGAGACATTTGTTATTATTGTTCAGACTTAGACAATTTTGTCATAGCATGAACATTGATTGGCTGCCTCCTGCCTGGGCCTTACTGGAGATCCAGCCTGCAACCCAGGCATGTGCCCTGGCTGGGAATTAAAGGGCTGAAGTCTTGATGCATGGGTCAACACTCAACCACTGAGCCACACTGGCCAGGCAACGTTATTCAATTATTAATATCTCAAGTAGCACACATAATGCAGTTTTATAATTATATCTGTGTAGATTTTCCTGTGTGGTC
Organism: Myotis nattereri; assembly: GCF_964212035.1. NCBI lineage: Eukaryota > Metazoa > Chordata > Mammalia > Chiroptera > Vespertilionidae > Myotis > Myotis nattereri. Next base: position 47,786,145 of record NC_138087.1, read on the forward strand.
TTTCATAATTTCTATCCAAAATACTAACATGCAGAAAAAAAACAACAAATGATGGAAGAATAGTTATTGACAAGATCTTAGGATTTCCATACTATACAAATCCATCAGTAACATTGGGGAAGGATTATAGCTATTTTATCCATGCTTTGGACACATGGCTCACAGACAGTAAGAGCATGAATTCACGTTCCCTCAAAATATGCCAACTGACTTAGGATCCACCACAGGATTGACAGACAGACAGACAGGCAGATTAAAACTAGATTTTTGTCTCTGCCTTAGCAGGTATTGACAAATGTTTTCTGTAGAGAGCCAGATAATAAAATTTTAGACTTTGTGGGCCACAAGGTGTGTCAGCAACTATTCAACTCTGCCATTGTCACATGAAAGCAGCCATAGTCAATATATGGTCAAATGAGCAGTTATCCAATAAAACTTCATTTACAAAGCCAGATGATAGATTATAGTTTGATGACCCCTGCTGTAGGATATAACTGGATTTTGTTTTATTTTGTTTTCAGTAGCCTAAGTAATCTCTCTTTCCCTTAGCACCCCCCAACCACCATCACTGCCAACATCACTGAATTATTTAACAGTATCCATCCTTAAGTTGCACTTTATTACTTTCTCTGGAAGGCATTCCCTTACCTTATTCTTAAGATTCCTCATTTTATGCCTATTCAGCAGGATGTGTTTTCCCTTTCAGTGCACATACCCCAACACCATGTTAGTGTCAATTATACTGTAAGTTCCATGAGAATGGGCTTGTGTTTATCATCTATCCATAGCATAGCTCAGTATATGATGATGCTCACTAGATAATTGGTTGAATATATATATATATATATATATATATATATATATATGTATATATATATATATATAGATAGATAGATAGATATAGATAGATATAGATAGATAGATATAGATACAGATATAGATATAGATATAGATATAGATATAGATATAGATATAGATATATATGAATATATATATCTATATCTGTGTGTGTATATATATATATATATATATAGATAGATATAGATAGATATAGATAGATAGATATAGATACAGATATAGATATAGATAGATATAGATATAGATATAGATATATATGAATATATATATCTATATCTGTGTGTGTATATATATATATATATATATATATATATATATATATAATATGTTGTGTCTGACCAGTCGCTATGACATGCACTGACCACCAGGGGGAAGATGCTCAATGCAGGAAAATGCAGCCCACAGCCCAACCCAGCCCAGAAACGGTGGCTGGGGGTGCCGGGTAATGATGTCACATAGCAACATCTGGCTTCCTCTTCCTAGTGACTAACCTCCTTGGAGTTTCTTCACACCAAGAACACAACTTGCTTTACAGCCAGGTGGAAACATTTTATACTTTAACCAAATGTCTGTGAAGCATTTTCCCATGCCTCATCTCATTTGATCCTCACAGAAGTCCTGGAGTAGGTAGACAGGAGATTCAGTGGAGTCCTGTTTTCTTTTTATTAGCCAGAAAACGGAGATTTAGAAAGCTTAGAAACTTGATCTGACTGAAAAGAAGTAAGGAATGGTGGACCTTGAAAATGACTTCAGCTTTTCTCACTGCACAGAATATAATCAAACACTGCTGCAGTTAAATATTTTACCCTTTGTTCTCCCTGCATGATCTACAATAATAATCTGCTTCGTGTTGATATTTACTGCTGTGTTGCTGACAATTACCTGAAAGAGAAGTTGGGGTGCTTCACTGGGCTGGAAAAAAATCAGAAAGCAGGTCTAATTAAGCAAGTTTATCTACATATATAAAGCTCTTGCTGATGCCAATTGTATGTGTGTGTTTTGATCTTTCATTGTCAATCGTGAATTTGGTTGACACTTCTATTAGAGAGAAAGGGCGAACAGTGATACTAAAATATTTCTTTTAATTAATTTCCTTTCAATGTGCATGAATTCATGCACTGTGCCACTAGTAATTTAATAAAATTGAATGAGTTGAATTGAAAGAAAAGAAAAAACCAGTTTAAAATTTAATATTTACCATAAGAAGAAAGAAAGGAAGTTTGAAATCAAGACAAATCAATGATATAATTTAATATACTTTTAGGGACTATAAAAATAAAGGAGAACAAGGACTCTGAAGATGGTGGCTGGCAGGATAGCAGTGAAGGAGAGAGTGTGAGTGAGTGAGTGAGTGAGGGAGTGAAAGGGGAGAGTGTGTATGTGGTGTGTGTGTGTGTGTGTATGTGTGCGTGTGTTTGTGTGTGTATGACAGTTGGATCCTACAGAAGTATTGGGGCCGGCAGACAGGGTTCTCATAGTAGATGAGGCCCTGCTACCGCAACAAGCATACCAGGGTCAGCCGGCTCTGGCACAGAAACCACATCGTCTTGAAAGGGAGAGCTGCTGTGATTAGGAGCCCAGCCTCAACACCACACAGACGGGCCTCAGACACCATCTTGGAAACTATAGCCACTCCAGCCAAAGACCTGCTACCTTGTCTACAGACCCACAGACTTTGTTACTCCAGCCTCCCCAAGCACAGGCTCCTGTGAGTCCTGGAGTGTGTGACCCTCCTGTCGACCCACAGCTTTGGCCACTTGCCCCGTTCGTCTGGGCGCCAATCACATAATTGATGAACCTCCCTCCAACCTGCTGTTTTGGCCATGGGTCCTGCTTTGGCCCTCCAGTAACTCTTGAGGTGCATGACCCTCCTGCCAAGCGCATTGCTTCAACAACAGGCCCCACGTGACTCGGCCTGGACCCTTGGATGAGAGCAAAAATGGGGAGACAAAAAAACAACCCTCAAAGGAAAGAAAAGGGAGACCCACTAGAAATGGAACTAAATGAAACAGAGATATGCAATATGTCAGAAAAAGAATTCAGAGTAGTGGTCATACAGTTCATAACCTGGATGGACAAGAAATTCAACAACCTATGTAAGAAACAAGAGAAAATCAAAAGTGATATAGCTACACTAAAAAACCATGATGGAAGGTTTCAACAGTACACTAGGAGAAGCAGAGGACCAAATGAGTGAGTTAGAAGATAGGGCAGAGAAACAAGCCCAATCTGAACAATTGGAGAAAAAAATTAGAAAGCAGGAGAACCTAAGGGAGCTTTGGGACAACATGAAATGAAGTAACATACATATAATAAGGTTTCCAGAAGGACAAGAAGAGAATCAAGGATTACAGAACCTATTTGAAAAAATAATGACAGAAAACTTCCCTGATATGTGGAAGAAAAAAGTCACACAAGCACAGAGAGTCCCAAACAAGATGGACACTAAAAGACTCATGCCAAGACACATCATAATTACAATGGCAAATGTTAACAACAAGGAGAGAATCTTAAAGGCTGCAAGATAGAGACAGAGAGTTACCTACAAAGTATCTCCCATTAGATTATCAAATGACTTCTTAACAGAAACACATCAGGCCAGAAGGGAATGTAATGAAGTATACAAAGTGATGCAAAGCAAGGGACTGAATCCAACAATACTCTATCCAGCAAGGGTATCATTCAGAATTGAAGGTGGAAATCAGGAGCTTCACAGACAAAAAGGCTAAGGAAGTTTATCATTACCAAGCCAGTAATGCAAGAAAGGCTAAAGGGACTGTTGTAAAAAGAAGAAATAGAAAGGGAAGAAGGAACACAGGCATAAAGAATAAAAATGTCTACAAACAAGTAGCTATCAATAGTAATGTGAAACATAAATAGATTAAATGCTCCAATTAAAAGACATCAAGTGGCTGAAAGGGTAAGAAAACATGGCCCATATATAAGCTGTCTACAAGAGACCCACCTCAGAACAAGGGACTCACACAGACTGAAAGTGAAGGGATGGAAAAATATTTTTCAGACAAATGAAAATGAAAAAAAAGCTGGGTAGCAATACTTATATCTGATAAAACAGACCTCAAAGTGAAGGCCATAACAAGATATAAGAAAGGCCACTTTATAATACGAAAGAGATCAATAGAACAAGAGAATATAACTCTGGAAAACATATATGCACCCAATGCAGGAGCACCCAAATACATAAAAAATACTTCTGGAGGATATCAAGGGAGAGACTGACAACAATACAATCATAGTAGGGGACTTTAATACCACTTTGGTATTAAATTCCATTAGACAAAAAATCATCAAAGAAACAGCAATCCTAAATGACTCGCTAGATCAGATAAACTTAATCGACATCTTCAGAACATTTCACCCCAAAGCCATGGAAAATACTTTCTTCTCAAGTGCACATGGGACATTTTCAATGAGAGACCACATATTGGGACATAGGCAAAGTCTCTTCAAATCAAGATGATTGAAATCATATCAAGTATCTTCTCAGGTCACAATGGCATAATCTTAGGAATAAGCTACAATAAAAACAATCAAAAAAATTCAGACACTTGGAGGCTAAATAGCAAGTTCTCAAACAGTGATTGCATTACCAAAGAGATCAAAGAAGAAACAAAAAATATCCTGGAAACAAATGACAATGAAAACACAACAATCCAAAATCTATGGGACACAGTGAAAGCAGTCCTACGAGAGAAGTTCATAGCATTATAGGTCTACCTCAAAAAGCAAGAAAAAATGGTAATAAATCATCTAACTCTACAACTTAAAGAATTATAAAGAGAGAAACAAGAAAAGCCCAGAGTGAGCAGAAGGAAGGAGATAATAAAAATCAGAGCAGAAATAAATGACATAGAGACAAAAAACAACAACAAAAAAATACAAAAGATCAATGAAACCAAGAGCTGGTTCTTTGAAAGGATAAACAAGATTGATGAACCTCCAGCCAGGCTCACCAAGAAGCAAAGAGAAAGGGCTCAAATAAACAAAATAAGAAATGAAAGAGGCAAAATAACAACACACCCCACAGAAATACAAAGTATTGTAAAAAAAAAAAAATACTATGAACAATTCTTTTCCAACAAACTGGTCAACCTAGAAGAAATGGACATATTCCTAGAAAAATATGACCTTCCAAAACTTAATCAGAATAAATCAAAAAATCTGAATAGGCTAATGAATATGAAGGAAATTGAAGCAGTCATCAAAAAACTTCCAGTAAACAAAAGCCCTGGGCCAGACTGCTTCACAGGGGAGTTTCACCAAAAATTCAAAGAAAAACTAAAACTTATCCTTCTCAGACTACTCAAAATAAATGCAAGAGGATGGAACACTTCCAAGTTCTTTCTATGAAGCCAGAATTATCCTAATCCCAAAACTAGATAAAGACACTAAAAAGAAAGAGAATTACATGCCAATATCTCTGATGAACATAGATGCTAAAATCCTCAACAAAATACTAACAAATCAGATCTAGCATTACATTAGAAAGATCATACAGCATGACCAAGTGGGATTTATTCCGAGGATGCAAGGATGGTACAATATCTGTAAATCAATAAACATGATACATCAAATAAACAAATTGAGAGATAAAAATCACATAATCATATTCATTGATGCAGAAAAAGCATTTGACAATATCCAACAACCTTTTTCAATAAAAACTCTTATCAAAGTGGGAATAGAGGGATCATACCTCAACATAATAAAAGCCTTATATGACAAACCAATAGCCAACTTCATACTCAATGCGCAAAAACTAAAACCATTTCCCCTAAGAACAGGAACAAGACAGCAATGCCCACTCTCACCACTGCTGTTCAACAAAGTATTGGAATTGCTAGCCATAGCGATGAGACAAGAAGAAGAAATAAAAGGCATCCAAATTGGAAAAAAAGTAAAACTGTCCTTATTCACAGATGACATGATATTGTACATAGATAACCCTAAAGACTTCATCAAAAAACTACTAGACTTAATAAATAAATTTGGCAATGTAGCAGGATACTAAGTTAACACCCAGAAATTGATGGTTTTTTTATACACCAATAATGAAATCACAGAAAGTGAAATAAACAAAAAATCCCATTTATCATTACACCAAAAAATTTAAGATACCTAGAAATAAACTTAACTAAGGAGATAAAAGACCTATATTTGGAAAACTACAGGACATTAAAAAAAGAAATAGAGGAAGACATAAGCAAATGGAAGAATATACTGTGTTCATGGATTGGTAGAATCAACATCATTAAAATGTCCATACTACCAAAACAATCTATAGATTCAATGCAATCTTCATTAGAAAACCAACAGCATACTTTACAGACCTAGAAAAAACTCTCCAAAAATGCATATGGAATAAAAAATGACCCCAAATAGCCACAGAATTCCTAAGAAAGAAGAAAAAAATTGGAGGGATCAAAGTACCAGATATCAAGCTATATTAAAACTACCTGGTACTGGCACAAGAACAGACATATAGACCAATGGAACAGAACAGAGAACCGAGAAATCGACCCAAGCCATTACCCTCAATTAATATTTGACAAAGGAGGCAAGAGCATACAACGGAGTCAAGATAGTCTCTTCAATAAATGGTGTTGGGAAAATTGGACAGATACACGCAAAAAAAAAATGAAACTAGACAACCAACTTATACCATACACAAAAATAAACTCAAAATGAATAAAGGACTTAAATGTAAGATGGGAAACCATAAAAATATTAGAAGAATCCATAGGCAGCAAAATATCAGACATATGTCACAGTAATATCTTTACCGATACAGCTCCTAGGGCCATGGTCGGCAAACTGAGGCTCGTGAGCCACATGCGGCTCTTTGGCCCCTTCAGTGTGGCTCTTCCACAAAATACCACGTGTGGGCGCGCACGTACAGTGCGACTGAAACTTCATGGCCCATGCATAGAAGCTGGTATTTTGTGGAAGAGCCAGTATTTTGTGGACGAGCCACACTGAAGGGGCCAAAGAGCCACACGTGGCTCGCGAGCCGTGGTTTGCCGAGCTGCAGTTTGCCGACCACTGTCCTAGGGCAATGGAAACTAAGGAAAAAATAAATAAACAAATGGGACTACATCAAAATAAAAAGCTTCTGCACAGCAAAAGAAACCATCAACAAAACTACAAGAAAGCCCACTGTATGGGAGAACATGTTTGCCAATCTACACTAATAAAAGAGAAAAATGGTAATTGGCGTACGACGATACCCTTTTCATTGGCTAATCAGGGCTATATGCAAATTAACTGCCAACTAAGATTGGCAGTTAACTGCCAACTAAGATTGGCAGTTAACTGCCAACAAGATGGCGGTTAATTTGCATATGTAGGCACAATGCAGGGAGGCGAAAGGGAAAGCAGGAAGAAGCCCCCTGCCACTGACAGTGATCGGAAACCCAGGGGGGAGCTAAGAGCTGGGGGGCAGGCCCTGGGGCCGCCTTTGCCCTGCCAACCAGCCATGATCGGAGAATCAGGTGCCTTTTCTGCCCTGGCCAGTGATAGCAGGAAGTAGGGGTGGAGCCAGCGATGGGAGCTGGGCACAGTCGAAGCTGGCAGTCCCAGGAGCTAGGGGCCCCTTGCCTGGGCCTAAAGCGAAGCCCACGATCGCGGGGCCGCTGCAGCTGTGGGTCCCCGCTGCCCGGGCCGGACGCCTCAGCCAGAGGCATTCTGCAGAGGCAGGGGCGGAGCCCACGCGATCGCGGCCCCCCCCCCCTCCCGCTGCCACTGCAGGTCCCCGCTGCCCAGGCCGGACGCCTAGGCCAGAGGCATCAGGCCTGGGCAAGGGGCCGATCCTGTGATTGGAGGGTGATGGGGGTCAATGCCTGAGGGCTCCCAGTATGTGAGAGGGGGCAGGCTGGGCTGAGGGACACTCCCCACACACACACACACCCAGTGCACGAATTTCATGCACCAGGCCCCTAGTGTTCAATAAGGGCCTAATCTCCAAAATTTATAGGGAACTCATACATCTTAACAAAAGGAAGATAAATCCAATTAAAAATGGGCAAAGGACTTACATAGATACTTTTCTAAAGTGGACATACAGAAGGCCAAGAGACATATGAAAACATCTCCAAGTCACTAATCATCTGAAAGATGCAAATCAAAATGACAATGAGATACCATCTCACACCTGTAAGAATGGCTATCATCGACAAACGACAAGTGCTGGCAAGGATGTGGAGAAAAAGGAACCCTTGTTCACTGCTCATAGGAATAGCAGACTGTTGCAGCCATTGTGGAAAACAGAATGGAGTTCCCTCAAAAAATTAAAAATGGAACTTCAATTTGACCCAGTAATCTCACTTCTAGAACTATATCCGAAGAAATCAGAAACAGCAATCAGAAAGAATATATGCAACCCTATGTTCATTGCAGCACAATTCACAATAGCTAAGATTTATCAGCAGATGAGTGGATTAAAAACCTGTGGTACATCTACACAATGGAATACTAGTCTGCTGTAAAAAAGAAAGAACTCTTACCATTTGCAACAGCATGGATGGACATGGAGCGCATTATGCTAAGGGAAATAAGCCAGTAGGAGAAAGATATATATTACATGATCTCACTCATTTGTAGAATGTAATGAACAACATAAACTATGAAGAAAAATAGATCCAGAGACAGAGAAGCATTGAACAGACCATCAAACTTCAGAGGGAAGGGAGGGGAGAAGGGGGCAGGGTAAGAGATCAACCAAAGGACAATATGCATGCATACAATCGTAACCAATAGACACAGACATAAGGGAGGTGAGGTGAGGGGATGTGTTGGGGGGTGGGGGTGGCTGGGGAGAGGTCAATGGGGGCAAAAGGAGATATATGTAATACTATATGTAATACTTTGAACAATAAAGAATTAAAAATATAAATAAAAGAAATAAATGCAGGCAGTCCTCGGGTTACATAGGACTCAATGTATGTCATTTCGTGGTTACGTCACCATCCCCCATTTATTTATAAAAAAAAAAGTTCCATCATTTTGATGTATGTACATATGTGCTTTATGTTTTCTATTATTTATTTTCCACAAGTAAAGGTCAGGAATTGTTATCTTTCTTTAAATTTTTTTTTTTTTTACTTTTTCATTTCGTTACTGTTGTGTATGTGCTCCATGTGAGTGACATAGGTGTTTATGTAGGTGGGTTCTGACTTACGATGAACATCGCGTTACATTGTACTGTAGGAACAGATCTCCCACATAACCCAAGGACCTACTGTAAAGGAGAACAAAAAAATGTAATAAAAAGAAGGGTCAAAAGACTAAAAAACGTTTTTTTATGTAAGCACACTCCAGAAAATACTGAATATAAAAATAATAAAAAATATTCTTAAATATATGCAAGGAAGTAAGAAATCTAAAAATGAAACACAACATAGTATTTTATCATTAAGCTTATTTTACAGTCTCAAATATCAATGTGTAATATGTCAAATAGTATGTATCTTTAAAACAAAAGGTTATAAATTCAAACTTTTATTGCTATCTATTTTTTAGGTTTGAAAGCAACAAATCTTTCCAGATATCTCAATATTGATATATGCCAATGTATATATTTCTTTTTAAAAGTTTATATTTTATACAACAATACATAATGATTGACCAAGTGATGAGCCAAAAACAATACTGTAATTAAGGGGAAAATATTTAAATTTAAAAACTTCAAATACATATAAAAACTAAAAATAGAATTAAATTTTATTAAATGTGAATTCAATGCAAAATAATCCAAAAAATAAGATGTTTGTAACATGATTGTATGATAATATAATAATAATCTGACCCTCATATCTAAACTTATACATACACAATCTTGGAATGGAATGAAAAATAAAAGTAAGAGTGTAGTAAATGCCTCATTTAACTTGAGTGGAACTCAGGAGATTTTTGTTATTGTTGTTAACCCTCACCTGAGGATATTTTTTCCATTAATTTTTAGAGAGAATCGTACATATTGTACGATTCCATTTATAAGAAATGTCCATAACAGGCAAATCTATAGAGACAGGAAACAGATTAGTGATTGCCTAGAACTGAGGGTGATGAAAAATGTGGTAATTGGGGAAGATGAATAATGGGTACAGCATTTTGTTTTGAGGTGATAAATTATTCTAAAATTGTGGTGATGGTTGCACAACTCTGTGAATATACTAAAAATCATTAAATTTTATATGGCAAATGAGTGAATTGTAAGGTATATGAATTATATCCCAATAAATCTGTTACCAAAAAATATAAAAAAGCTACAAACTATTATGAAAACGTACATATAAGCTGGAAAGACAGAAAAAGATTGAGCAAAAATCAGCAAGCAAATAAAAGTAAACAAATTAATTTCAGGCAAAGAAAAATTTAAAGATATAAGGCATTAAGTGAAATAAGTCCATTTGATATTAATGAAGTAGGTAAAAGCTACTATGAAGATATAAAAGTCAATAACATCTATGTTATAACATAGTATTAAAATCAGTGAAGCAAAATTTAATCCTATATTATAAAAGGCCTGTGGTCAGAGCTGTGCAGCAGAGACAGGGCCCACAATGAGGCCCGGGGGCCTATGGCTCCACACGGTGAGGCCTTGGGGCCTGCCAGTGCGGCGGATCTGGTTCTCACATGATTTCATGCGCTGGGCCTCTAGTAGAAATATAAGAAAACTAGTGGCCTGGTGCATGGATTAGTGCACAGTGAAAGGAAATTAATTAGAAGAACTATTTTAATATTGCTATTTGCCCTTTCTCTATTATAGAAGTGTCAACCAAATTCCCGATTGACAATGAAAGATCGAAACACACACATGTGATTGGCGCCAGTAGAGCTTTATATGTATAGATAAACTTGCTTAATTAGACCTGCTTTCTGATTTAGCTAACCTTTTTCCAGCCCCATGAAGCACCCCAACTTCTCTTTCAGGTAATTGTCAGCAACACAGCAGTAATTATCAACATGAAGCAGATTATTATTGTAGATTATGCAGGGAGAAGAAAGGGTAAAATATTTAACTGTAGCAGTGTTTGACTATACTCTGAGCAGTGAAAAAACCTAAAGTCACTTTCAAGGTCCATCATTTCTTACTTCTTTTCAGTCGGATCAAGTTTCTAAGCTTTCTAAATCTCCGTTTTCTGGCTAATGAAAAGAAAATAGGATTCCACCAAGTCTCCTATCTATCTACTCCAGAACTTCTGTGAGGATCAAATGAGATGAGGCATGGGAAAATGCTTCACAGACATTTGGTTATAGTGTAAAATGTTTTCATCTGTCTATAAAGCAAGTCGTGTTCCTAGTGTGAAGAAACTCCAAGAAGGTTAGTTGCTAGGGAGAGGAAGCCAGGCGTTGCTATGTGACATCATTACCCAGTGCCCACAGCCACCGTTTCTGGGCTGGGCTGGGTTGTGGGCTGCATTTTGTGCCATGGGGTCTTGGGAGCGTCAGCTGCGAATTGGTGGGATCTTGCTCCAGGGTGGTGGTAGGGCCTGTGTCCCACATAGGGGAAGCCGAGTGTTGCTTTGTGGGCACCAGGTCCGCAGTGCCATTTCTCTGTAATTGGCCAGTGTGCGTCAAGGCAGCTCCTGCATTGAGCGTCTGCCTCCTGGTGGTCAGTGCGCATCATAGCGACTGGTCATTCTGCCATTCAGTCAATTTGCATATTAGGCTTTTATTATATAGGATATTCATAGAATCATAGCTCTTATGGAAAAATGAACTAGGAAAAATATAGTAAATTATAGAAAAGTAAGAATAATAAAGATTTAATAATATATCACAGAGTAATTTTTTGAAGTATCTGTCAAATGCAGCCAAATATCCTAATAAAAAGTTCATAGCATAAATTGTACATTTTAAATATTATAATAACAGTGAAATAAAAGAAAATTAGCATCAAAAATTTAAATAATAATAAACATGGCACTTTGAAAATTAAAAGTTATTGTGATAATTATTTCCAAAGGCAGTTATGTTTCAAACCATGAAAAATATTTTCATTTACTTCCAAAACATACACTACTTCAAAAAAACATTTTCTAATGGCTTCACCCTAATAGTCTCTCCTAGTATCTGTTATTGCTCTTAGTCTAATTTGCATGATGATTAGCTTAACAATATATGGTTTTGTTTTCTAATTAATTCATCCATGTACATGCCTTGAGGACAGAGACATTGCAAAATAAATTTCTTTATTATCATTACATTTAAATATCTTCCCAAGTATAGAAGCTCTCCAGTAAATGTTTATTTATTGTTTTCATCATATAGTTAAGAAAGGCGGTGGACTAGAAACTAAGGGACAAGAGTTCTGGACCATTATTAGAAAGGTTTAGTGATTTTCAACATGTCATTTTTCCACCTAGATTTTAATATCCTCTTTTATTAAATGAGGACGTATTAAAATAGTTCTAAGATTCCTTCCAGTTCTAAAATGGCATGATTGAACCAACAGGGAAAGAAAGGACATCCTTTACTACACCAGAAAATGTCCCTCCATGTGCAGTAACACTGGTTTCTTTGAAAGTCAAGGACTCAAACAGATTGTGCATTGTTGAGAAGAGAGTCACCCTCAATTACTCATCAATGATGGAATTCTTTGTGGTTTACTCTCAGTAACCCAGTGTTTCCTTACTACCACCCACCCAGGTCCAGGGGGGATATACATGTGTCTGAGTATGTGTGTATATTTGCTTCCCTGACGACATTCCAAGACTAATATAAACACCTCCTAAATTAACCATTACTCTGTGTCACTTCTCTCATTCATTAGAAAGATCTTGGTAGCTTATACTTACGTTTGAAGTTCTAACACTCTACCATTTCCATCACCTCTTTCTTCTTAAAGACTGATTTGTTTATCTCTCCTATATGTGGCCTGCATTTTGAATATTTCTTTAAATTTAGGTATTGGCAAAAGCATTTTATGTTTGTCATTTAATATTATATTTGATATCTTTAAGATAATTTTAATTTGATATAATTACTATTTAATATAGTTAACATAGTCGATACAATCATTTCATTTACATTATTGCATGAAAAGGAAAAAAATGAAAGAATATAAGTATCCTATGAGATGGACAGTGAGGTGACATTGTGCATGACTTTTACATTTTTCTCTCTGTGTTTCTATTTTTCTACAGTTGTACAGGCTGTATACATAATAATTATATGTGTACACATGCACACACTCACACATGTCCCTCAGTTACCTGGAATCAAAAGCAAAGAAACTTTCACACAAATCTTTATTACTCTGCATCATACTTTAATAGAAAAATTCTTGTTATACATGAAACAGGTCAGATAAATATATGTGAATTTCTCTAAAAAAACAATATATAAATGACTTCAAATTGTTGACATTAACTCGAGTTAATAACTGATACTGTGAGATCTCAACTATGTTTATTTTCAGCCTAGTACACTTGTTAAGGCAAGAAAGTAGAAAAGTATACTTGAGAAAGAGTTTCAATTATCATGAACAAAATAAAAAAAATCATAGTTAAAGAGAAAACTTAATTAGTCATAACATATTCTCTAAGCATCAATTAATCAGACAAGTTTCATTTTCAGGGCCTTATATAGAAGCTATCCTATACATATGTATATCCATAAACCATGCTAATTATTCACATTTATAAATTAAATACTAAAGTCCATTCCCAGATTAAAACAGAATCTAAATTTATACTGTTACCAAAACTTTTTATGATTACACATCTCTTTCCTCTATTGCTAAATTTAAACTAACCCATCCAATAAATCCTGTTTTACTGGATGTGTTTCCATAAAACATTCACATTTTTTTCATATAGGCAAGTGAGAATTTATGTTAAATTTATGCTAAATTTCCCTAAAGATAAATCCAAGTAATTTTAAATCAAATATTAAATGATGTAGCAAAGTATACTGTCATAAAACTAAATTGAAACTAAATGTGTTAATAATCTCTAATGTTGGTAAGTAAATGGCTATGATGTATACTTTTTAATACTTCAGTCTCACTAATTTCCTTATTCCTGTCAGTTCCTATCAGATACAAAGGGAAACCCATTGTGTTTATGACACAGAGTTCCTTTTTAATTCGGCATATAAGAGCTCCTATTAGTCTATCTTAAAAGTTATTGAATTTACCTTTGAATGTTTGATAAAACAATGATGGACACTCATTAATAAGAGACACTCAGAGTTCACATATTTTAATTTCAAAATTTTCTTCAATCAAACTCAAGCATCTAAAGGAAACAAGTCTCCAAGTACATAAAGCATTTTGCTCAGACTTAAAATTCTTTTTTGGATAATTATTTTCCATTAAGTCTTGGGATGTAATAAGATTATTGTGCTTCTGTAACAAATTAACTAAAAGTTAGCAGCTTAAAATAATCATTTATTAGCTCACAGTTTTGTAGGTTAGAAATCTAGGTGGATGCAACTGGCTTCCATCCTGCAGGTATCACATGGCCAAAACCAAAGTATCATTTAGATGAGTTCTTATCTGGGAGTCCAGGAAAAAGAATTTTTTTTTTCTAAGATCATTAAAAATATTGGAAGAATTCAGTTCTTCGTGGGTGTCAGACTGGGTGTCCCTTTCCTAGATGTCTGTCAGACAGGGCATGGGGTTGGGGGTACTCTCAACCCCTAAAAGCTTCCTGCATTCATTGGCATGTGGCCCCTTTATTTTCAAACCAGCAAGAGAGCATTAAAACTCACTGAATTTTCTTCCTCTTACCTAAGAATCTGCTTCTTAAAGGGGTTCTAAATGATAAGAAGAGGTCTACCTGGATAATCTCCCTATTCAAGGTTAACTGTGCGTAACATAATCATAGGAATGACCTCTCTTCATTTTCACAGGTTCCAGGAATTAGAGTGCAGAACCCTGAGGGGCCTTTATAGAATTCTGCCTACCATACTGGGAATTGAGAAAATTGAATGTAGGAGCCTGTGAAGAGGCTCCAGATATTAGATTCTTTGAACTTAGAAGCCAGATGAAAGATTTCTTATTGTGGGAAAGGTATTCAGGAACATATTCTAATACTCATCCCAGATTAGCATTAAAAAAGGAGTGTCAGACCTTAACAATTTTTGCAAATTTCTATAACCTTGGAATTCTCTTCAAGTACACAGACAAGGAAAAATAAGACATCGATGAAATATGAAGCAGTGTACAACTGATTAATGGGTTTTATTGGGAATCTCTGGATAGAGTTGTCAAAGATCTAGGCTTGGGGAAATTAGGGGGTCAGAATGAAGAAACCCAGTCCTCAAAGCAAGGAGAGATGATCATGGAGGTACGTCCTGTATAACAATAGTAAGTAGGACTCAAATCAGGGATCTTATTAAAGTAATGAGGGCACAAGGTAGAGGATGGTTACTGAAGAATGCAACCAGAAAGGAGGAAGTCAGTTGTCCAGGTGCCAGGAGCCCAGGTGTCCAAGCTCAGAGCAGAATTTGCATCAAATGTGACTCAGGACTAAGTTACCAAGTTATTGACCCAAGGCTAACCATACACCTACTACTTTCAAAGGCTGGTCTTGCTTTCAGATCCTAGGATGGGACTGGACATAAACGCAAGTGCTGGGGTCCAACCCCAGCAGGTCCAGGGGTCCCCAAAGGTGTGGACGGAGTCGGTGAAGAAGGAATGCCTTTCCTTCCTCTTCTGGTCTGGATCTCCAGACAAGTTCTGTTCAGGATCTCCAGCGAAGTTCTGGTTAGGATCTCCAGGCAGGTTCTGTGTCCATGTTCTCTTGCTAGGTTCTCCAGACAGGTTCTCCAGGTTCTCCAGCCAGGTTCTGTAGCCATGTTCCCTCGCTAGGTTCTCCAGCCAGGTTCTGTCCAGGTTCTCCAGCCAGGTTCGGTCACCAGGTTCTAGTCAGGTTCTCTTGCCATGTTCTATCCAGGTTCTGTAGCCAGGTTCTGTCTCTAGGATCTTTAGCCAGGTTCTCTCGCTAGGTTCTGTCTCTAGGTTCTGTTGCCAGTTTCTATCCAGGATCTTTTGCCATGTTCTGTCTCTAGGTTCTGTCTCTAGGTTCTGTTTCCAGTTTCTGTCCAGGATCTTTTGCCATGTTCTCTCCAGCGAAGTTCTTCTGTCTCTAGGTTCTGTGTAGGTTCTGTGTCTAGGTTCTGTGTGTAGGTTCTGTGTCCTGTTGTCTTGTTACATCTGTATTTATACTAATTGATTCCAATCCTATCAATCTCTATTCCAAAGGTTAGGGTGTTTCTTATCTCCATTCCAGGGAGTAAAGATTATGTAGCTTAAGCATGATTGTTCGCAGTTAAAGTGATTAATTACCCTCCTGGCACTTAGTTAAGGGGTTTTATTCCCTCCCTAACTTCAGGGGAAAATCCCTACCTGGGGAAACAACCTTTCTCAGAGACCTTGGTTAAAACACATGGTGCCAAGAGGGTGAGCAAACATATTAAGAACAGTATGCCATATATGCCAGGTCCCTTGAAACAGCAAGGATGGACTGGCTCCCGGCACGCAAGTGACCTGATCTACAGAGAGAGGGCAGCTGAACAAGATGCCACAGAATAGTCAATGTAAAGTCAAATTCCTCTCTCTTCCTTCATACCATGTGCCTGGCTTTAACAGATACTGAAAAAAACCTACCTTTTATGATTACTAGAGACAATGGTGTATATAGGGCAATAACACAAAGGAGAGCAGGTTCCATGAGAATTCCAAGCAGATGTTACAGATGAGAAGAGAGAGGAGAGCAGGGGAGCATACAGGAGGTCTACCCAACACTTTCATTCCTGACTTTTCTCTCCTTAGAGATCTTGTGGAGCATAGAGAGACCCAGGAGACCTGAGAACTACTGAGAGCTTCTTAGCATTTAGATGAGTCATTATAACGCATTGATTTATTTGACAATTATCCTTCAAAAATGCCCCTCCTACCAAATGGCACTATCGTTTTATACTGTCTGATTTGTAACACATGTGCCAGCTATGTATTAGCATCTAACTGGACATTCTTCTTACTTTAACTTGTGTGTGTATTGGGCAAGGAGGATGGTGAAGTCACTCATCATTTCCAAAAACTTTGTAAAACAAGACGGTATGATAAAGAGCAGCATTGCTTCCTGCTACAGGGTGAAGAATGAAAATGAATTCTTTGCTCTGAGCACTTGTAATGGATTTTTGCCTTCCTGGTACAAAAAGCCAGAAGATCCACTCTGGGGGCTGCTTTTGTGGACAGGTTCTGTTTCTTTGCTTTCCCCCAAGCAATAAGAATATGTTCAGCTTTTTTTGGGTAACCACTAAGTGCTATAACCTGAGCACAATGCCCATGGTCATGTTGATGAAGAAGCCTCATGTGGAGATTCAGTCAAGGCAGGCAAGGTGTGTTGGGAGAGCTGAGGGGTGGCTTTTCCCTACTGAGTATAAGAAATAGACAAAGGTCTGTATTTGTTTCTGATAGTTGGTGGTAAAGAGAACCCTGGGATTGTCATGTTCTGAGCCTCCTGTGTTTTAAGATGAGTGTGTGCTGCTTCAGGGCATTTATGTTTAAAAAGCTCAGTGGAGCAAGAAAAGATAAGGAAGCACACAAAGATTAATTCTGAAGTTCTTGTTAAAACCAAACACTTTAATCCTGGCAAAGAAGGGGGAAATCTCTCTTCGTCTAATACATTCAGCTGAACTCATTTTCAAAATTACTAGGAGGCTAGCGTACAAGTGGCAGGGAGGGAAGATGTGTTTAAAACAATTTCTTCTCATCTGAGTCAGGTTTAGTTTATCTACTGTATCATTTTGTCTGCCACACATCAACAGATCTTTATTTGGAACTGATCACTACAACAATTTTGAGATTAACTGGAAGAATAAAAAGAACTAAATAGGGAGAATATTGTTACAAAATGTGGGGGGAAAGAGTGTCTATTTCCTGGAATTTATTTGTGTTGTTATTAGCTGGAAATGCAAAAGTCAGGCAAGAAGCAAGAATGGATCACAGATGCCTTCCCGGAAACAGATTTAAGACCACTTAACATGGTTTAAGGAACATCATTTTGAAACAGTACACTTTCATTGCCAATGTTTTATAAATTTATTATATTATTCAGTCAATAGTCTCTCAACCAGAAGTAAGTTCTTAGAGGGCAGGTAATATCTATTCTTTATTCATCACATTAAACAAATAATAAAGTATACCTTGATTAACTGACTGATTGGCAAAGGTAAGGAGGGAGGAAGGAAAGTAGGAAGGAGGAAGGGAGGGAAGAGACAAGAGAAGGAAGGAACAACTTGGACCTACTTTCCATAGGTCACAGAGGGAAATTAGGACTGAAAACACTGATCAATTTCTGATTACAGGCACACACATTTTATAACAGAAACCTGGTAATGTAACGCTTTGGTCCACAACACACCAACCTTTGGGAAGATAACCTCCAAGTTTTAGAGCTCTGCCTTTTGTTGGAGCCTCTCAATGGTTAAGTTTGGGAACAGATCCTGGAAGATTCCCCTGAAGCAACTATGCACAATCCTATGTAATAAAACCCTAATATGCAAATAGACTGAACAGGGGAACAACTGGTGGAATGACTGGTTGCTATGATGCACACTGACCACCAGGGGGCAGACACTCAATGCAGGAGCTGCCCCCTGATGGTCAGTGAGCTCCCACAGCTGGAGCACAGCTCAGCCAGAAGCCAGGCTCACAACTGGCCAGTGCAGCAGCAATAGCGGGAGCCTCTCCTACCTCCTGCGGCAGAGCTAAGGAGTGGCAAGCCAAGTGGTAAGGAGTGAGCAGGCTAGCGGTTAGTAGTGAGGGGTTCCGGATTGCAAGAGGGATGCCTGACTGCCGGTTTAGGCCTGATCCGATTGGGGCCTAAACCAGCAGTCGGCCATCCCCTGAGGGGTCCCCGATTACAAGAGGGCGCAGGCCAGACTGAGGGACCTCCCTCCCCCCAGCACGAATTTTGTGCATTGGGCCTCTAGTTAGTAGATAAAAGTCTCTTTTACAGAGTGGCCACAGCAGAGCAGTGAAAGGCAAGAAATCTATTTTGGGCCTCCCTGATTTAAAACATATAAGCATGACCTGAGGGAAATTATGCTAAATAAAAAAAACAACATTATTTCTTTATGGTAGCTCAAGACTGTTGAGTTCCTAAAACAAAAGCTTGTAATGTTTGCATTTGGTCTTTCACTTGAGATGCCCAAAAAGTACAAAGAGCTATATGTTGCATCTTGTGCCAAACGGGTACCTTGAGGACAGAGATATAGAAACCTGACCAAGTTTGTGCCTATTGTCAGCAAGTTCTGGAAGAAGATAACTCAAGAACTTGAAGTATCTATAATCTACTCTCCATTTAGTTGACATATCTGCCTCAGATTTAATCTAAAATAGAAAGTAAGATAAATTATCTAGGAGTTGCTAAAGAGATATCCCAACTATATTTAGATAAATTCCGGATGTAATGAAATGGATTCACATTGTCTCCAGGGCTTTGTACAGGTCCACAATGGCAAGTTGGTTGTGTATATGTTGTCATTTCTCCTTCCTTCACTCACTGTACACATATTGCTCTTACCCATAGCACTCTTCCCCACTATGAGAGAAGCAGCTTTAGGGTCTTAAAAAAATACTCCTGGGTATTTTTCATTGAGTTGACCCACAAGTGAAAACCCATTTGCCATCACTTGACTAACACATAATGTCAGCATTCTTCATTAGTGTTCCCGGAGCACCAAACAAACCCCATGTTAAACCCAATCATTTTTTATTGCTGATAATAGTTTGTATATTGTATTTTTCAAGCAACTAAGAGTCTTTTATATAATTAAGATTTTACCCTATTTTATGCTTCAGGTTCTCTCATTTTGAACCACAGTATTCTCTCTGGGTCTTTTTTAATGCC
Source organism: Myotis nattereri (assembly GCF_964212035.1). Classification (NCBI taxonomy): domain Eukaryota; kingdom Metazoa; phylum Chordata; class Mammalia; order Chiroptera; family Vespertilionidae; genus Myotis; species Myotis nattereri. Next base: position 47,805,890 of record NC_138087.1, read on the forward strand.
TTCATATTAATTGGGGAGCTTGTGAGACAGACTCATCAAGGAATATGATGGTTTCCAAAAATGTCAAGTTACTAAAAGGCTGGCTTTGAATATCCATTAGGGGAAAAAGAACACCCAGTGCACATAGTAAAGACAGGGACCATCTTTTCATAAATTTGTTTTATGGAAACATGCTTTGTAAACTGTTATACAACATGTATTTGTATGATCACTGTTTATTGAGTGCCTATTACACACAGACACTGTCACATAATCCTATGCTGTGAAATTTTAATGAATTATATTTATGTACTTTAAGATGAGTAACCTGGACTTCAGAGAAGTTAAATAACTTGTCCAAAATGATAGTTTAAGAAATTTCAAAAATTGGATTTGAACCTGGATCTGACAGAGCACAGCTTGGCCAATTGCCAATATGCTATAGTGCTTCTTATGTGCTTCAAGTAATACTAACGTAGTGGCCTTCTCTAAAGATTTGTGCCATGTCTGAAGTCCATTCATCATGGAAGCTACCTCCAGTAACAAATTCTACCTTGTTTTCTGTAGCATCTAAGGAAGGGAGGAGAGAGTATGATAAAATGATTGAAACTATACCAATATTCCCTATTTACTCAAAGCAGAACTTAGCTTTTGACCAATTCAAACAGCCCAGTCTAGAGTCACTAAAGAAAAGACTTAATCTAGGGATGAACATGAAAAAGTCATTCTGACTGCACCTCCTTCCCTCTTTTCTGGGGTCAGAGGAGATTTGGACTGTCACTGCACTAGTGTTTGTGCTTTTCTGTTTATGTAATATTTAATTCATGAGCATTTCCAATATGGTTTTTAGCTCAGTAAGAAAGGAACTATTTTTTAAAAGTACAGAGACCACCCCAAAACAAGAGCAACCAGGAATTCAGATGAGAATAAAAAAAACAACAACATTCAATTTCAGAGAAATGGTCACTTGCCCAAGCTGGACAGAGCAGAGGTTATGGGGGTTTCAGAACAAAGAAATGACATGTGATGTTCAGAATGATGTGGTAAAAGCTTCTTAAATGGAATTAATTTCTTGTTCCAAACATATAGGAGGAAGAGAGACACTTCAGAGTGGGAATCAGAGGAGAAGCATGGTCTCAAAAGTAGAGAAAATAATTTTTGCAGAAGAATAAATCACTAACTAGCAGGAAATAGCAAAAGATATAGGTGAGAAGTAAATTTTATCTATTTGCTCATTCAACAAACTTTTTTTAGTATACCTTTCACACAAAAAGAATATTCTGGGGATGGTAAGCAGCTATGTGGTGGTTACAAAGTTTAAAGACCAAAATTAGTGGAGAAAAAAGAAGAGAGAGCTTTGTGGTTGGTGGGTGATAGAGATTAGCCAGGGCACATGAGAACACATCTGAAACACAACCCCTATTGAGAATGGAAGTAGAAGGAATGGCTTCACAGGCTTGAAGAGTGTGTGGGAGTTACTCAGGCAAAGAAGAAGGACATGGAATCAAAGATGCCAAAGGCATTTCAGGAGTTCCCAGAGCAGTTCAATTAAAAAACCAAATGAGAAATCAGGTCATTGGTTCCTAGCCTGTGACATTTTAGCATAGGTCTACAGTGTTTGACACTGAGGCAAAAAAGTGTGTTTCCTGCTCAAACTGACTCATTTGGTAGGAATAAGTCTCAGAAATAATGGATACTGCGAAGAGTAAGACAACCACTGACTTCAGAACCAGACCAATTTAGATTTAAATCCTTATTCTCCAACCCCTACCTATGTGATCTTGGGCAATTGATTTGACTTCCTTGAATTTAACTGAGTCTTGGCATCTTCCTCATAGGTATATTATGAGGATTAAGTGATGTAATATATGATTGTGAGAATAATGCCCTATACAGATTCAGTGTTTAACAAAGATTGATATTATAATAATTATTTTTTAAAATATATTTTTTATTGAATTCAGAGAAGAAGGGAGAAGGAGAGAGAGATAGAAACATTGATCAGCTGCCTACTGCACACCCCACAATGGGAACTGAGCCCACAACCCAGATGTGTGCCCTGACCAGGAATCAAACCATGGCCTCTTGGTTCATAAGTCAATGTTCAACCACTGAGCAACACTGGCTGGGCTATAATTATTAATGCATATGAAGGAACATTAAAGTTAGAATCTTGAGAAGTTAAAAATGTGACATTACCCAGGTTCGATTCCGGTCAAGGGCATGTACCTTGGTTGCGGGCACATCCCCAGTAGGAGGTGTACAGGAGGCAGCTGATTGATGTTTCTCTCTCATCAATGTTTCTAACTCTCTATCCCTCTCCCTTCCTCTCTGTAAAAAATCAATAAAATATATTTTTTAAAAAAATGTGACATTAGACAAATTGCTTAACCACTCTGAAATTCTGATTGGCTTGTTTATTAAAAAAGGAAAACTTTTGCCAAAGTTGTAAGATTGTTTTAGAAATTAAATGTGGTAACATGCAAGAAAGCCCCTAGCACAGTACTTAGCAAATGCAAAGGCCTTAATAAATTTTACTTAAATTGAAGTCTGAAATACCCACATTGCAGAAACACAAATTTTTATACAGAAATGTGCTTTAATGCTTAATAATAGCAAATAATTACTTTTAGTGTTTCTCTGTGTTGGATGTCATTTAGGCATTTTATATATACTTTCTCATTTAGTCTTAAAGATAACCTTTGTATTATCTTGAAAAGTATAGTTACTTGTGCATGGTCTCACACATTTTAAAAGACTACTAAATTTGTTTAATAATGGTAAATTAAACTAAAATCTAGTCTTTAAAACAGACAAGAGTCCAAGTATGAAACCAACTCTCAAGCAATATCATCTTTTATCAACCAACCCTAAGGGGCTGTACAAATTACCATGATGGGCCTTTTTCATGAAATCTTTTCACAAAAATCTCTAATCTCTTAGAACTCACACTGTAGTCCAGAGAGACAAAGCATGTAAACAGATTAGTCTTCTTGACACAGTATGTACTGGAGACAGATTGATAGTGCATTTATTAGTGTTAGATGACTTCTGAGGATATAAAAGCTGAATCTGGCTTGATGATAAAGGAAGTTTCCCAGGAGAAAATAGGACCTGAGCAAAGGTTTGAAGAATGGGTGGATCCTGATAGGCAGAGATGGGTGGAAAGTATTCTAACCTGAGGAAAACACATGAGCTAACAATGGAAGAGAGAACACAAAAAGAATATTCTGGTTATGGTAAGCAGCCATTTTGACTGGCCCAGAAAAATCTTGGAGCATAGTGAACAATTGGGCTGGATACTTGGGTTAGGACCACCTTAGAGGCAGCCTCGACTCTTAGGCTTAATAATTATAATTACAATTACCATAACTTCCATTTATTAGCACACATCAAGTGTCAGGAAGTACTTAAATATTTAATCCCCCCAACCACCTTTGAAGTAGGTGAGGAAAATTGAGATTCATAAAAGTTGTTATACCCCAAAGTTACAAACTAAAGGGGGACAGAACACGACTCAAGTGCAGATCTATCTGATTCTAAAGATATTAAGGGCCTGGTGCATGAAGATTCGTGCACGGGGGTGGAGGGGGTGGGGTGGGGGTGGGGGGTTCTCAGCCTGACCTGCACCCTTTCCAATCTGGGAGCCCTCAGGGGAGCCCTCTCCAATCCAGGAGTTTCTGTCTGTCTTTGCAATCATATGAGCAAATTGTCTGAGACCCCCAACCCAGTTTGGTATGTTGCTCACAGAATAATAGAGGCATTTTTTTTTTCTTTGCTTCATTGGTGGAGATTTCCTGGAAGTTTTAGGATATCTTCCCTTTAATTTTTCCTAGACACTCTGATTTTACTTATGTCTCTCACCTTTGCTTTCCCTCCATCCCCCACCACAACAGTAACGTGCTCCAGGCTCACTTTGCTATAGTGTTTAGAAAATCCATCTGCCACTAGAACTATGATTCCCAGCATTCCTGGTGCTCCCCATACTTTGGGCTTCTGCTTCCGGTCCTGGGGCTGCCACCAGAACTACTATTCCCAGAATTCCTGGTGCTCCCTGCCCTGGGAGTGACTGAGGTAGCCACGGCCCCCCAAGCTGCTGGCTCTCCCACTCTGCTCTCTGCCTGGTGCCTGTATATGCAAATTAACCCGCCATCTTTGTCAGGTTAATTTACATACTTACTCCTGATTGGCTGGTGAGCATAGCAGAGGGACAGTCAATTTACATGTTTCTCTTTTATTATATAGGATGTTTTCAATGACTCTTGAACAATTATAGCATTATCGTCTATGGGAAGATTTTGGTATTTACCATGCAAAGAAAGGAATTTACTTAAAGGCTTTTATTTAAACCTTGCCTTTCCCAAACACATTTTCTGAAATGTTAATCCTCTCTCCTCTCCTTCCTTGACCTAAAAAGCATTTACTGTAATTGATCATTCCTTCTTCCTTGATATTCTTCTTAATTTACCTTCCAGGACAAAAAACTGTCCTGGTTTTCCAGGTACTTCACCTTTTCCATTTTCATTGGGAAAGAGAAGTGTCTTCTCCCTGGCATCCTAATGTTAGGGTAATCCAACATTTCATGTACCTCTTCTGGTATCTATCAACATTCACTCCCATTGGTGAACTCATCCAAACTTACTGACTTTCAATATTTTTCTATATGCTACTGATTTATAAGTTGATATCACTAGCCCAGACCTTTCTCTGCAAGTATAGACTCATCCAGCTGGTTCCTTTACTTTTCCGCTTGCTTGTCTGAAACTGACCTGCATGTATTAATTTATTTATGGTAACTCTACATTCATCATTGTTTATGCCCAAACTGTCACAGCATCATTTATTTCTCATTTTCTTTTACACCCCATTCTCTAGAACTTTGGATACTTGCAAAATATCCAGAATTATTTTATACCCCAAATTTACATTGGAGTAATATCTCTAGCATGTTATAAGTGATCAATAAATACTTTTTGAATGAAATAAGTAACTACATTTAAGTTATTATAATAGATTGGGATACTAGATGGCCAGAGTTTGACCTGGAAATATGTATGAGAAAAGGAATTGACAATAACTAAAAAATAGTAGCCTTTAAGATAATAAAATGGCTATGATTCCCAAATAAGATTTGTTATGTTCATATTCAATAAGAGGGTAGATTTGGAGGAACATCAGTGAGTAGCCATACTTTCCTTATGCTTTCACTTGAATGAATAATGAGAAATCTAAACATCATCTACAGAAAATATTACAAGGGAATAATCAGAAAGGTTAAAATCAATAAAGCCTAAACTGTATTCAATAAAATAAAATCCACTTTAAATGAAATCACGTGCTACAAGATCACACATGTATAATACATAACACATCACATTGACACAGTAATAAAAACTAGTCATCCAATCTTAATAAGTAGAAGAAACTGAATATAATTAGCCTAACTTTTATATATCATCAACCAATGTTTGTTGGCACCAATATAAGGCTAACAGGAATCCCTAATTTGGGGTGTGGTGAAGAAGGAAACTTTATTCAGTGCAAAGTGCTCGGATGTGATTCAGCATGGATAGCTATGGAACAGTTCAATAATGTTATAACTTAATTATGAAGCAGGGGGGCTGTGAGGCAGCTCTGGGGTGGGTGGAGTAGCCCTGAGGGGAGGCATCCCTAGAGTGAGGTGGCCCTGGGGTGAGGACCCTCTCCAGCTAGACAGCTCTGCTCTGCTTGGTCTTCTTTGCTCTTGTCCAGTAGAGGTCTTTGGTGTTTCATCTTAGGTGTTTTATCTTTAGCCAGGGAAATGTAGTCTTCAGCTAAAAGGGAAAGTGTGCTCCCCAAGCCAAAGGGGTGCTGACTTATATAGAGAGAAGTCCCTGGCCCCGATCGATTCATCCTCATGCAAATGAGGACTCCAAATCCTCACAGTTTGATAGATCCAATAGGCACATCCTGATTTTTCAGAATGGAGTTGCTCTGATCAGTCTGTGAAGATGCTAATGGTAATATAGCTGTGCAGCTCCAATTGGACAAGGAAAATCTTAGTCTTATTGGTTGAAATAGGATTCCAGGAACTCCTTTTTAAGGGCTGGCGCAGATGGTAGGAACACAGTGTAGGCAGGCAGTTTAGTGCAAGAGGCAGGCAGTTCAGTGCACGCTTTTCCCTGAAACCTGACTTGTGTGAGAGGCCCCTGTTTAGAAGTGGCTGCTAAGCTCTGCTATTAAATTTAAGCCCAGTTAGCCACCGGAAGTCTTTCTTGGTAGGTATCTTCTTTATAAGGGTACACAATATCTATATTATGTTTTCATGGGAAATTGTTTTAATTTATTTTTATTGCTTTCAGAGAGGAAGGGAGAGAAAGAGAGAGAGAGAAACATCAATGATGAGAGAGAATCATTCATTGGCTGCCTCCTGCATGCCCCCACCGGGGATTGAGCCTGCAGCCCTGCTTGTGCCTTTGACTGGAATCAAACCTTGAACCCTTCAGTCCACAGGCTCTCTATCCACTGAGCCAAACCGGCTAGGGCTTTCATGGGAAATATTCATAAGAAAATTCAGCAGCAATTAAATTCTGAAAAGTATATCTGTACTGATTAAAGTATGCCCTCTAAGTAAAAGACCCTGGCCCTGCTTATAGAAACTGCATCTTTATAGGTAAAGCTCATCACTGTATTTCTAGAATTCTGAAGGCAATTTACCTTGGTATAAGGCTGAATTTTTGTTTCATTGTACTAAGTTGTTTATAAAAGTCTATTATACCCTTATCCTAAAGTAAGTGTGTGGGTGTCTGTCTGCGTGTGTGTGTGTGTGTGTGTGTGCAATTACTAAACTTTTATTAAATGAAAGTAGGTCACAGTTCCATCTCATGATACTTATTGGTCTCTTACTATTCTCCCAGAGATCAATATTCTCTGCCTCCATCTTTGCAAAGTAAGTACGGTAAGAACAAATAATCCTCCTCCTTTTTATGTCATTTCTGGCAGCAGAAGACTAATTTTATCATGTTTTGATATATCAGCATTCATAAAAATCTTCTAGGTTGACTATGGCTTTATTTTTCTATAAAGTTTAAAAAGAGAAAACATTAAACAGTCATATAACATATTTGTCATTTTTATAGCCCTACTCCCAATGCTTAGATGAGAAAGGTTACTTCTTCCTTGATAGATCCTTCAATGAAATATATTTGTTTTTATACCATCATGACTTCACAGTGGGCTAATGTGAAAGTTTCATAATATCACATATTTAATCCAGAGCTTTTCAGTGTCAATGAGGGAGAGATAAAAGGTCAACAAAAAAGCCCCTTATTTGAAAAGAACCAAAAAAATAATTTGAAAAATAATAGAAAAAAATTTTGAATTACAAAAGGTAAGTGGATTTACATTTGAAAAATGACACATTAAAAGTTTTCTATACAAAATCTTTTAAAAACAATGTTTCATCAATTCTCCTTGACATCCATAATAATGACAAAAAATACCCTTACATATTTTCATATGCATTATTTTCTAAATGGTATAATAAAAGCTGTCAGTTACCCCCTGGCATACTAACAAAAAAGTACAGTCCTTTGTTCTGTGTGTGCCTACATTTGCACATTATGGAACTATGAAATATTTACAAAGAGAAGGTTAAATCAATACAGTTCTAAAATTTGTACTTTAGTCTTCAGGGATTTATATCATCTTGATTTAATGAAGTATGAGAAGTAAGAATGTTGACACACAGAAAAAATATTTCAGTTTCCCCTTTATCATATATACAGAAAGTATTGAAGTAGGATTTGTTGATACCTAAGCAGCAACTAATTATTACACATTTTATGCCTCACCTATCATTTGAGAAATCTTACCTAAGCAGTGAAAAACATACACCAACTATCAAAAAGAGGAAAAAAAGTGATGCATAATCTAGTAAAGAAATAGTCTATCTTCATTTAACTTATCTTTATTGTCAAAATCTTTTAAATTTTAAAATACCATTTAATTTTTATACTACAAAGATTAGTTCAGATATATAAAAATAAAACTCTAATGTATTTATAACATATTATGCACAATATGTACTTTAGATATAATATATTTGCTCTCCCTATATTGATTATTTATGCTTATATATCTAATTAGTACATATTAGAACTATGGATTTAAGTTTCCCTAGAGCAGAATAAGACTATGCTCAATAAACAGAACAGAAGCCTCTTCTTTGCAGAAATACCAATCTCACAGTTCGTTTCAGTGAGAGCACTAGGAAGAATGTGCAGAGAAAAACAAAAAGCTTTGAAAAAAATGTGTGTGTTTTTAAATAAACAAATGAAACAGACTTGGAATCCTAAGCATTTTGTAAAAGGACATAGGAGTATAAAGATGAAAGTCCAGGTGAAATGCAACCTGCTTCTTTAGAGAACTAATTCATTCATTTCAAGATCACGTTGTCACATATTATGAATTTTCTATTATTATACAAACTAGAAAACTTTTTAATAACTAAATCAATTGATGGATCAGACTGTATTAGATAGAGATGCTACCCATTTAAGTGTTGACCTATGAACCAGGAGGTCACGGTTCAATTACCAGTCAGGGAGCATGTCTGGGTTGTGGGCTCAACCCCCAATGTGGGGTGTGCAGGAGGCAGTGGATCAATGATTCTCTCTCATCATTGATATTTCTACCTCTGTCTCCCTCTCACTTCCTCTCTGAAATCAATAAAAAATATATTAACAAAACAAAAAAAGAAGAAGGAGAAGAGAATGTCAGGAGAGAGGCATCTGAAATCATCATATGAATGAGCAAGTTATTCCTTAGCAGTCCAAGCTTGGACTGTGGTTCAGCCATCTTACAGATAAGTGCTCCTCCCTTTCCAAACTCTTGTCAATTTGGGCAAGGCTAGTTTCTCCTTGGTCTCCCCTCTCCTATTTATTTTATCATTTAGTGATGTTGGAGAGAGAAGGAAGCTATCTTAATTAGTTTACTTATCTTACTTGAGATGACAAGATTTTGCCAATAATTAGGAATCAAAACATCTTTCTGGGTAATTTAGGCTAAGTACTTAAAAATGATTTCTGACCCACAGAACAATTTAAATAAAAATTTTATATGTACCCTGAATATAAATGACCAATGCTTTAAAAATGGGCAGTAAACTGTGTTTTAAATATATTTATAAATCAGAAAGTAAAGGCAAACACTCGAGTTGAATAGAAAGACAGAAATTCTCAACAACAAAAAATAGAAAATATAAATAAGAACCAAACAGAAATTTTAGAACTAAAAGAGTAGTAAAATAAAAACAGAAACAAACAAACTAAACCACACAAAACTTCATTGTTTGGACTGAACAGCAGAATGGAGATGAAAGAGTCCATGAAGTTGGAGTTAAACAATAAGAATTATCCAATATCAATACCAGACAAGTTTTTAATTATTTCAAATAAAATGGAAAATACTGATTTGAAATAGATTATGAAAGATTAAACATATATTTCATAATCTTAAAATAAAGTAGGAAAATGATACAAAGATATACAGACAAAACAGAATTGATAAAATGAAATACTAGGAAATATTCAAATATCTCAAGAGAAGGCAGTAAGGAGAAAATTGTAGTGCAGGGAATAAAAGAACAAAGAGAAAGTAAGTGTTTAAATTAAATCTAAACATGTCACTAATTACATTAAATGACAATAGTGTAAATGCAATAACGGAAAAACAGACATTCTCAGAATGGATAAAAACATGAACCAACTACATCCTATCTATGGGAATCTCACCTCAATTTAAATGACATAGGTAAGTTAAAAGTTAAATGATAGAAAAAGTTATATAATGAAAGCACTGATGGAAAGAAATCTGGCATCCACAAAAATCAACCTAAAATGTATCATAGATTTAAATGTAAAACTATAAAAATTTTAAAATAAAATGGTTGTTATCTGGGATTAAGCAAAGAGTTTGTATATATAACACCAAAAGCATGATTAATTTTTTAATTAATAAATTGATCTTCATAGAAATTAAAACCTTTGCTCTATAAAAATTGCTATTTAGAGAACATAAAGAGAGCTAAAGTCTGGGGGGAAAAAATCAATTACAAATCATTTGGATCCCAAACATCAAAACTCAATAGTAAGAAAATAAAATGACCCAGTTAAAAATTGAGCAAAAGACTTGAATAGACAATACACCAAAGAAGGTATACAGATGTTAAGCCCATGTAAGAATGTTCAACATCATTAGTAATTAAGAAAATGCAAAATAAACGATAGTGTGATATTACTATGCATAAAGGATAAAATAAAAACTACTGAGAATCCCCTAGCTGATTTGGCTCAGTGGAAAGAGCATCGGCCTGCAAACTGAAGGATCCTGGGTTCCATTCCGGTCAAGGGCACATGCCTGGGTTGCAGGCTAGATCCCCAGTGGGGGCATGCAGGAAGCAGCCAATCAATGATTCTCTCATCACTGATGTTTCTATCCCTCTCTCTCTCCCTTCCTCTCGAAATCAATAAAAATCTATTTTAGCCCTGACTGGTTTGGCTCAGTGGATAGAGCGTCGGCCTACGGACTGAAGGGCCCCAGGTTCAATTCTGGTAAAGGGCAGGTACCTTGGTTGCGGGCACATCCCCAGTGGGGAGTGTGCAGGAGGCAGCTGATCCATGTTTCTCTCTCATCAATGTTTCTAACTCTCTATCTCCCTTCTTCTCTGTAAAAAATCAATAAAATATATATTTTTTAAAAAATCTATTTTAAAAAAAACTACTAAGAATAACAAGTCCTGACAAGGAAGCAGAGCAACTGGAACTCACATACAATGTAGTAATAGCAATGCAAAAGGGCAAAGCCTCTCTTATAAAATTAAACATACATCTACCATATGACCCAGAAATCCTACTCCTAGGTATTTCTACTAGGGAATTTGAACGTTATATTCACACAAAAGCCTGTACCTGAATATTTATAGCAACATTATTCATAATTTCCAAAGAACTAGAAATAACCCAAATACTCTTCAATGAATAAATGGATAAATTAACTGTGGTACATTTATACAATGGAAACTACTCAGCAAGCAAAAGGGACAAACTAGTAACACAAATAATTTGGGTAAATCTTAAAGTTGTTATGCTGAGAAAAAGCAGCCACTCTCAAAATATGAATGCTGTATTATTCCATTTATTATAAGACAGTCACAAAAAGACAAACTGTAGTAACAGAGAATAGATTGTTAGTTTCTAGGGGTGAGGTGTACGGGGAAGGTGTGACTATAAAATGGTTACACAAGGGAACTTTTAGGGGTGATGGAATTGTATTCTGGTTGTGATGGTGGTAATAAAAATGTATGCATTACAATTCCTAGAACTGTCAATCAAAAAATTAATTTTACTTTTTTATTTTAAAAATCAAAAGACTTAAAAATTTAAAAACTTATACAATTACCCAGAATAGTAATTCAAATTGATTTGAATTGTAACTCAATGTTGGCACCTTTTAAAAAGAAATCACTCCCTGTCTATTTACAATTGCTACTTATTAACGCCTAATGTGATATCTGGACTAAGTTCAGGATGATGACACATATTAGTAATGAGTTTTAGATTCAACAAAGGCAGCATTTTTCAAACCTATGACCTGGAAGTGAGAGACTAAATTCCATTGATGATTTTTTGAAACAGCAACCTCTCGTCTGTGAGGTCCAGGGAAAATTGTGCATCTGTTGTTAATATATTACCTTAATTTTCCAACCATCTGCTTAAATAAAAACCAGGATCAGTAGGTTTTAAAATAAATGTCCTTTGAGAGAGTGAGATAAATTCAGATCTAAAACTCCTGAGCCCTTTTCAAAAATTCAGTACCTAGCAAAGTAAAATCTTTTCTTCTACTATGATTATATTTTGCCTTTCTTATTACTATTTCTGGATGGAAGACAAAGTTTTGGAAAGCTACTGATATAAACATAAATCACTGAATCTGTGAGCTCTATTCCTAGATTATGTTTGATGGTATACTGGATTCAATAAGCCACATGGCAACTCAAAAGTAACCTGCTATCGTCCTTGATACAAGACCTGAAGAGGGCAAAGAGCTTCATCCAGTCAACAGCACATCTAATAAGACTTATTCTATCTATGCACATGAGTCTCACTTCTCATTGGTAAAACAAGACCAAAGTGTATTGATAATTACCTAAGCTCCATTTTAGGAGTATATTTTTGCATTCCCCAAATCCCAAAACAAGTTGATTTCTTTCTTTTTTGTTGTTGTTTTTTCAAACCCTTGGTTGAATATTATGTTCTTGGAATACACAGCTATTCCTTCTGGGCTTTATCCTGGGGAACCAGATTCCTAGCTGTTATCTTCCACCTCTGCTGTTGTCTTTGCCTGCCTCAAACCTCAGAACATAATCTTGTATTTACAGATATGACTCGAAGCACACCCCTGATAAACTTACACATCTGATTACCATCTCTGGAAAACATTTTAGGCCTCCACAATTGCCTTCAGCCTCCAGTTTTACCAGCCATGCCAAAATTACATGTATGAGGGAAGAGAAAGGACAAGCCAGAAGCCAGCTTCACATTGGAGCAAAGGAAGAGGCCAAAGGCTAAGGTTTCTTCAGACTCCCTAGTTTATAAGGATATGAGACTAATGGAAGTATTGTTGAAAATTGTTACTCTTTCTGAACAGGGGTGCTTTCTATGCTCTAATATGACACACTGGACTCTGACCTCATGTTAAGTCTTTTGGAGACTATTTCACCAATTGACTTAGTCTAGTTTCTAGTCCTGGCATATCTACACCTTATACATCTTATGATACAAAAGAGGCTAACAAGTTATAAAGTACAAATTTGTACATAGTCCATGTCTGAAATTGTGTCAGATAAGAGGTATATAGGGCCAATGAACACCTGATTTTTGTCCTCTGGGTGTTGAAATTGAAATGGAGTAGGCATACATAGAAAAAGCGAAATATGATATAAAGAGAGGAACATAAACAGATGCTCATAGAGTATAGTATGAAAGTCCAAGAGAATGATTTACTCTTACACAGAGCAAGGCAAGAAAATATACCAGGCTATGACATAGAATGTGCAACCAATCCAATAGAGAAGTTAATAAAGGATATTCCAACCTAAAATTCCTCATCCTATTAAATATTTCTAGTTAGTTGTCTGCACTTATTTTTTCAATGGGTTCTCTACCTAATAGCATAATCAATATTGTGTTCAAATCATTAACGTCCCTTTAAAATATGTATGAATAGAAGTATTGCCAGTAAGAAAAATATATATCAAAAAATACACACACACACACACACACACACACACACACACAAAGGGAAAAAAATCCTCTTCTAAATAAATATATTGGTAGTGCTGCATTTCTGGAGTGCTTTCTGAACAGTATTGCCTATTTTTATACTAGAAGTTTATTATGAACTAGAGGCCCGGTGCATGAAATTTGTACATAGGTAGGGTCCCTAGGCCTGGCCAGCGATCAGGGCCAATTGGGGCCTTCCGGCTGCCAGCCAGGGCCTTTTTTCCCCAGCTGCCAAGTGCTGGCCGGGGCCTTCCTTCATTCTGCGCTACCCCCTGGTGGTCAGCACATGTCATAGCAAGCGATCGAACTCCCAGTCTCCTGGTCACACTCCCTAGGGGACACTGCTCATATTAGCCTTTTATATACCAGTATATAGATATCTTGATTTAAGTGCTAATGGTCATTAAGAGCTTATTCAGTGTTAGGCACAGTTCTAAATACTTTACATATATTTTATTTCACTGGTTCTAAGATGCATATTTTTGCAGATTTTAATAATCTCTACAATTAAAATATGCCTTATACATGATAATGTATAATTAATTTAATTGGCAACACTTTCTCTTTCTTATTGGTACATGAAATAACTCTGAGCCTTTAAATCAAGAACATCTATGTATTAATGAAATACAATAGTAACTCATTCAATACTTAAATCATTGTAAATATCTACACAGTCTCATATAAAATCCCCACTTTACTGAGAAGTTAATACACTTGCCTCGATTCACACAGCAAATAAGCATCAGATCCAGTTTTCAAATGCAGAGTATGAGTCTGTGCTCTCTGCCACTATCCATAATACCTCTCAAACATTGCAGAGTATAAACCGTACCTCTCACTCATCTATCAATACTTACTGAAAAGGAATATAAAACATCTGTTTGTGTTAATTTATAAACCAAAGTGTAGCCACAGTGGTGTGGTTAGTAAAGAGCAATAATCACACACAGAGAAAACAATGTTTTGTCACAAGATGATTAAGATGATCATGGAAGAAATAAAAACCTCCAACCATTAATACAAATACTTCAATGCTTTCTGCATGTGGAGAGAGACTGTGCATAATTATCATCTTTCATTCATATTGGAAGTTATGAAGGATCAGGTACAAAGCACCTGGCAGGGACATTGTAGAGAGGATACCAGTACTGAGTATATGGTAAAGCTAGGAATTATTCAAGGCAGAGTTTTTCCACCTCAGCACTACTGAAATTTAGGAACATATTATTCTTTGAAGAACTGTTGTTTTTATTGTGGGACTAGAGACCCAGTGCATAAATTCATGCATCTTGAAAGGAACTGTGGGCCGCAAGGCTGCGGTAGGCACAAGGGCGGGTCTCAGCCCATCCTCCACGCCCCCCAGTCCCTTGTGTGCTGGCAGCCCCGCTCCCACTGCCAGTGCTCCCACGTGCTGACAGCGCCAGCCCCGCTTGCATCCGCTAACAGCACAGAGCAATTGGGGCTGGCGCCAGCAGCAGGTGCGAGTGATGGCTGCTGCCCCCATCACCCCTCAGGAGCAGGGGGAGGTGGAGAAGCCCTCAGGGGTGATCAGGGTCAGCAGCAGTCATTTGCACCCGCTGATGGTGCCAAGTGATGGGGATCAGCACCAGGCACTGACAGTGGGTGCAAGCGGTGGCTCTGGCGCCAGCTGCAGGTGTGAGCAGGGCCAGCGCTGGCAGCTGGTGCAAGTGCCAGGCAGGACCACAGCATGCAGGAGCCAAGAATTTTCAGTAACCATCAGAGGCTTGCCCCAATGACAGCGACTGGTGCCCCCTCCTTGGTCTGGCGCCCCTGCTCACCTGCTCCACCATCCTGCTGCAGCCAACGCCCGCCATGTTCTGCACATGCCCCCTGGTGGTCAGCGCATGTCATAGCGACCAGTTGTTCAGTTGTTCCAGTTGTTTCACCATTTGGTCTATTTGCATATTAGCCTTTTATTATATAGGATGTTGAACAGCATCCCTAGCTCTACCCAGTAGATGCCATTAACACTCCTCCACTTGTGACAAGCATAAATGTCTCCAGATACTGCCAAATATCCCTGTGTGGCAAAATCTCCTTCGCTTGAGAACCACTGAATTTAAGTCTCTTCTGTCACCTGATGTATTTTGTAGCCCATAAAAGACAATCAATATATAACAATTATGATGGGAGTAAAGGATTGATGGATGTCTGAAAGGAAGATAAGGCAAGAAAGAGGGAGAAAATCAGAAACAAAGGAAATCTACAATATTTACTAATATCTATTGGCAAATAATTTCTACTCTAAACTGAGAGACTAGCTAATATTCAATACTCACTATAAATCAAACACAAGAAAACTCACTCTTTAATGCAATACCATATTTATTAACTTTTATATGTTATTTTAAAAAGCATTTAAGTGAAATGTCAACCACAAGAGTAAAAGGATCTGATCGCCTTAAGTATATTATGAATTTGTTTAAAATAATTGATAAACTATGCTATTGACAGATATATGCTTATTTCATTGAGATAAAATTATAATTGAATTGATAGGTAATGACTCTTTAAATCATAAGAACAAAGCTCAAGTGGATTGTTGCATGAATCTCAAGGCGGAATTTCTCTGCATTAGTCATATTACTATTGATATGCTGTCATACTGATATTAATACTCCTGCATAATGATACATCAATACAGTATTAAAGTTTTCATAATTTTGTTCTTATGAGAAATTTTTAGAAAATATAATAAAAAGGAATAGTTCTGTATTAACAATATAAAATAAATCTATTCAAAATGCCTACACAATAAATATTTATTGAGCACCAACCCAAGAATTTGGATACAAGCTTTTTCTTGAAATATATTCATAATAATAAAAACCTAAATGTATATATAGTTGCAGCTATGTAGAATTAATTTCTTGTATTTTCACTTGCATTTATATAGTCCAGTGATCTATAGGTCAGGCTTTCTTAGAATTAGTAAAATGCATAGTTTCACATAAAAAGGTTTAAAAGTCATACTCCTCAAGATACTCCACCATTAGCTAAATTAAAGATAATAATTTCCAGGTATATTATTTCAGAGTTATAAAACTACTTTTATCAACAATCTGTCTCCATCTTGATGCTCACAACTACTCTGAGAGATTAAGGTTTTTTTTATTATTATTGGATTTATCACTATTGTATCCTTTATAAAGATGGACAAATGGAATTTCAAAGACATTAATTTGGGTAAGAACACTGTACATCTAGTTAGTAAGAAAACTATCAAGTTTTTTTTTTATTCCAAGCATTATTTCCATTACATTATAATAATGTTTCATTCATTTCTTATGTAATAATAACAACAAATTCTTCTTGCATTCCTGTTAATGAGACAGATCCTCTTAGAACAGTGCTTCTCCATTAGGACTGAGGATCAAAGTGACCCCAGTCAGTTAGTCTGAGTAGTTCACAATTCACTCTTTGAGAAACACCACCTTCAAAAAATAATATATTCATATTTTAATATTTGAAAATGAGTGAATGCATGATATTTTATCTCCCACATTCAGACAAATCTTTACAATGGAGTTAGCTATGAAAAATGTAGCAGACAGGACTAAAATAAGAGGAAGATCTGTAAAAAGTGGAAGTAGGTAGTAAGACAAATTCCACTGATTTGAACATTGCCTGCAGGCATCCCTGTCACTGGGACATACTTTTAAGATATATTTATACTCAGACATAATTTTGAATTAGAAACCCCATTTCCCTCCAGTTGCCTCTATAGTGATGCCAAGAACATAACCAAATTTCCAAAGATTGATTTGTTTAGTACAAACCCAATGTGAATCTGATTTTAAGTGTGGTAGCATAGTAAGTCTTTAAAGATATTGTGTCTCCTCTGCTCTATATCTTAGAAGTTCTTGACCTAAACTATTTGGCAGTCCTATAAAATTTTAGTAGTTTTCCTTTCAATGCCAGGATGACACAACAGAAGGATGAAGTTTTAAGTCCACTTAACATTTCAGTCAATAGAAAAGAGGAAAGAAAGGGCAAAAGTAGTTAAGAGAAGTCATTATCTAGAAAATCATAATAAAATTTTACATTTATATGGTGCTTTGGAGTGTTCCCAAGGTGCTTTCACATATATCACCTTATCCTATCTAATAAAAGAGAAACATGGTAATTAGCATAGGACTGCTACCCTTCCCATTGGCTAATCAGGGCAATATGCAAATTAACTGCCAGCCAAGACGGTGGCTGGCAGCCAGGCAGCTTCCAACTAACATGAGGCTTGCTTGCTTCAGTGACAGAGGAAACCAACATTCCCCGCTTGCCTTGCTGGCCTCTGAGCCGGCAGTTTGAAACATTGTAACAAATATAGAAGCTAAACAAAACCCCAGAAAACTGCTTTCTGCCAGCCGGGATCTCAGAGCTGGAGTTGATACAGAGTTTCGATTACAGAACCTAAACAAACCAGATACCTGCTTTCAGCAGCAGAGGCCTAAGAGCTGGAGCCTCAGAGCTAAAGCTAGCCCAGAATAAAAAAAAAAAGAAAAAAAGGTGCAGTTGGGAGCTTCAGTCACCTGCCAGCCTGAAAACAGCCCTCAGCCCCTCACCCAGACTGGCCAGGCACCCCAGTGGGGACCCCCACCCTGAAGGGTGTGTGACCAGCTGCAAACAGCCATCATCCCCTCACCCAGGCTGGCCAGGCACCCCAGTGGGGACCCCCACCCTGATCCAGGACACCCTTCAGGGCAAACCAGCCGGCCCCCACACATGCACCACGCCTCTATACTATATAGTAAAAGGATAATATGCCTCCCAGCACCGGGATCAGTGGAGCCGCAAGGCCTCCTGGCACCAGGATCAGTGTGACAGGGGGCAGCGCCCAAACCCCCTGATTGCCCTGCAGCTCTGTGTGTGACAGGGGGTGGGGCCACAACCTCCCTATCGGCCCTGCTCTGTTCGTGACAGGGGAAGGCGTCCAACCCCCTGATCAGCCCTGCTCTGTGTGTGATAGGGTGCAGCGCCCCAACCCCCCCTCCCCCCCGCCACGGGCCCTGCTCTGTGTGTGATGGGGTAGAGCTATAACCTCCCCATTGGCCCTGCCCTGAGTGTGACAGTGGCAGTGCCCCAACCCCATGATCGGCCCTGCTCTGTGGGTGATAGAGGGTGACGCCCCAACCACCCCCCACGGGCCCTGCTCTGTGTGTGACGGGGTAGAGCCATAACCTCCCCATCGGCCCTGCCCTGAGTGTGACAGGGTGCGGCACCCCAACCCCCTGATCCACCCTGCTCTGTGTGTGATGGGGGGTGGTGCCCCAACTCCCCTATCGGCCCTACTCTGTGCGTGACAGGGGGCAGCGCCCCAACCCCTGATTGGCCCTGCTCTGTGCGTGACAGGGGGTGGCGCCACAATCTCCCCATCGACTCTGCCTTGAGTGTGACAGGGGCCGGTGCCCCAACCCCCCAATCGGCCCTACCCTGAGCGTGACTGTGGGTGGCATCGCAACCTCCCAATTCGCCCTGCTCTGTGCATGACAGGGTGTGGCGCCCCAACTCCCCAATCGGCCCTGCTTTGAGCCCGACCAGGGGCTGCACCTAGGGATTGGGCCTGCCCTCTGCCACCCGGGAGCAGGCCTAAGCCAGCAGGTCGTTATCTCCCGAGGGGTCCCAGACTGCGAGAGGGCACAGGCCGGGCTGAGGGACTCCCCCCCCCCCCCAGTGCACAAATTTTTGTGCACCGGGCCTCTAGTCTAATATAAACGTATAAGCCAGGCAGCAGGAGCCATAGCCTCATCTTGAGTAGGAGAAAATAAAAATTCAATGATGCTAAATGATACAGCCAAGGTCACATGCCTAGAAACAGCACAAGAGCATAGATTATTAGATTTATAAGCTAGAAAGCTTCCCCACACAGTATGTATAAAACACTGAGAGGGTTTTACTTCTCCCCATACTTTTCCTCTGCCTTCTTTGATATTTTGCATTTCTCCTGTGGCTGCACAATCTCTATACTAGTACTCTCCCAAGGATCTGCCTTAAGTCCTCTGCTCTTCCTCTACATTTTGTCCCTAAATTAACTCATCCAAGTATTACTTTCAAGATTAATTTCCTTATTACCAATATTGTTGCCCAAGTTTATTTCTCTAACACCATCCATATATCATATCTCCAGCTCCATAGTGAATATTTCTCCTTAGATATCGCATAGGTGTGTCTAACTCTGTGGGTGAAGCTGAACTCACCATGCATATACCAAATAAAAAGGCTTCTTCACCAGGATTCTTCATCTCATAGAGGACGATATCACCATGAACTCAGTTGTCAAGGAGAGTCTTGAAGTCATCTTAGACTCTTCCTACTCATTGCCCACTCCCCAAATAAATTACAATACACAGGCATAGTCCTGGTGAATTTAACCACTGTAATATTGCCTATCACCTTCCCCTCTTCTCCATTCCTATGGTCACTGCCTTCCTCCATCCTTTTATTTTATCTTTCCTGGATTATAATAATACTTTCCTAACTAGCCTCTCTTTAATTTCTTCAATTTCTACTGCTCACAGCTGCCAAAAAAATCTTCCTGAAAACAAAATCAGTTTATGTTAATCCCATGCCTCCAGGAAGAATTTCCCAGAAATTATAAAGGCAACCAGTAATTTAGTTCATATGACCTTTGATGATTTTTTTCTTCTAGCCACTCCACTGACTTATAATTCTCACCACCCACTCTTTGGTCATATGCAACCTTCATTGTAGCCATGATGCGCCAATAACAATCCCCTAACCTGATTGGTAGTTTCTAACTGCCTGAAGTGTTGTTTATTACCTTTACATACTTAATTCCTTTTTCCTTTCAGAATTCAACTAATATTATATTTTCCAGAACACATTTCTCTGTCCATCTAATTGTAATCTAATTTATATGCCTCCCCACTGTATACCCATTTATCAAATGTAACAAGGGTCATACTATTTAACCCATTTATTCTAAAATGTTGCATAATATGAGAAAGGTGACAAGCACTTAATCATTGACATATTCTAAGAACACACCCTAATTTTTGTACTTCAACATTTACTAGAGGCCCAGTGCACAAAATTCATGCTCTCACAGTCTGGAAGCCCTTAGGGGATGTCTGACTGATGGCTTAGGCCCAGTCCCCGGACATCCTTAGCACTGCCGTGGAGGCAGGAGAGGCTCCCGCCACCACTGCTGTGCTCGCCAGCCGTGAGCCTGGCTTCTGGCTGAGCTGCGCTTCCCCTGTGGGAGCACAGTGACCACCAGGGGGTAGCTCCTGCATTGAGCATCTGCCCCCTGGTGGTCAGTGCTCATCCTAGCTACTGGTCATTCCACTGTTCAGTCTATTTGCATATTAGCCTTTTATTATATAGGATTACACAACAATAATTCCAAATCACTTAATTACCTCAATTATTTTTACATCTGTATATCAGCTGAAAAACAAACATTTGAAGCTATACTTTGCTTCTTTGAACATTCATATTTGACAGTGTTATTGTAATTTTTCTCTTCAGCAATAATTTGTATAATTATTTTAATATATTATTGAATATTTCATTTATTTTATAAATTATGTAAAAATTAGAAAAGATAAAAATAAAATTGCTGATATAAATAATAAACACTAGTTTCACAAATCAAGAAGAAAGCATGAAATTTTTAGCTTCAGCCAGTTATTCACTAGAATTAAACTTGTTAACAGTGTTGTGCAAATAAAAGAACAAAAGCTTCCTGTGAATAGGCTGTTGGAAACTTATTGTCTTAAAATAACTACAGTTATGAATTTCATAAATTTTTCAGTTTTTGGGAATGGAATTTCCTTTAAAACTTGTACGAATATTGTACAAATTTCACTTTCACAGACCTGTCTGAGACTACAATATGTTTGACTGCATGACACTATTTGTACTTTTGAAAAATTGCAAGCAATATAAATATGCATCAGTAGAATGGGGGCAAATTAATTGATGCCACAGTCACCAACTAGAGTATTATGCAGCCATTATTATGAAGGCTATGTAACATCTTGAAAACATAGCAATAATTTAGTAGCAAAATGAATGGTAAAATTAAAATTAAATATTTATTATTAATTCATTACATATAATAATATATTGAACTAGGAAGTTACTGCAAAAGAGTATACTACATTTATAAGGCTGTATAGTTTTAATAGTGGCATTGTGGACAATTTTCCTCTATATTCCAAGCTATTCATACTTGTTATTATTTCTAGAAGAAACGTTTAGGAGGAGGCTATTTCTATAAGCTCAGTATTGGGGATAGAATGAACATCAATCATACATAAAATAAATGTACTTGGGCTTTGTAAATTTCTATTGAGGAGAAAGTTCGCCTATTTTCAGTTGTAAAGGAGGCAGATACGTATCAGACAGATGCATAATTTTGCTGTTTATATTTGAAACATAGACATGATGAAAAGAGCAGTGGATAGATACCGAGTTGACAAGGAGTGAAATGTGCTGGATTTTTCTTTTGTCAGTTTGTTTATATTAGGAGTAACATTTCCCAGCAAGGTGGAAGTGAAACAATAGCCCTACACTCTTGCTATTAACATTGGTTAGATAAAAGGATAGACATATACCAAGGATTTGTGGATTCTAGTTTGTCTTCCTTTCCCACTCAGCAACCAGCTTTCCTTCCTCACTGTTGGTCATAATAATCAATAGTGACCCCAAGCCTATCTGTCACCACCATATAGATGTGAACTCAGAAAGGCAGTAGATACAAGAATAAATAACTTTCCATAGATTTCTACACATGGAAAGCATGTGTAGGTGATCTGATTAATAGTCCAGCTGAGATCCAACTGAAGTCAGCAACAACTGCCAGCCAAGTGAGTGGTCACCTTGGACATTCAGATTACTGCAGCCTCATGAGAGAATATGAGCAAGAACCATTCCAGTCAACCCACAGCACAAGGTGAGATATTGATAATAAATGTTTTAAATCCATAAATTGTGGAATGATTTTTTTATAGCAATAGCTAACCTGAGTGGTGACAAAGAAAAAGGAAATGCCTTAAAAAGCACAACCAAAATGACTGATCATTCTTCCTTTTCAGAAGAAACAGTACAGATAAATTATTATGGATGTAGAGTTCAAAATGCTAGAAATAACCTATTCTTAATTTTATTTTTAATCTGTCTTCTTGAAAGTGAGAATTGAAATACATATCTGAATACTACCAAAGCACATTTTTTTAGACTATGAATTTCTCTACCAGCAGATGTGTAATATTAAGACACTACTCAGAGAGTAGTGTCTTAAATTGAATACAAGTAAAATCTGTATAGGCCAAGGGACTATTTTGTAATAATCCTCAAAGATCATGCTATTATTTAATTAATTTATTATACAAGATGCCAAAAACCAATATGCAATCTTAGATAATGATTACCTTACATTGCTTAATATAGTTAAAAGTAAATTATTTTAATTCATGAATTGGGAAGTATAGGTTCAGAAAAAAAATGTACATTTTATCTTATTTTTTTCCATTTTTTCAGCTTTTTAAGTATAAATAATACTCCAAAACTGCACATAATTATTGTATACAATTTAGTGAATTTGGTTTCTTATGTTTTTTCTAAAGTTACAAGTGACCTATGCTACACTTTTCAGAGAAAAAGTGAAAGTGCTATTCCAGCTACTATTACACTTGGAATGATCACCCTCTAAATCAGAATTTATAATGAAAGCAGAGACAGGAAAAAACTGTGTTGATTTTTTTTTAATGGAGAGAAAGAGTTGAATTTTTTTGCTTTTTAGAAATAGCAGTATTTTCATCTTAAAGGATTTTTTTAGGCTGCGATAGAGAGATAGAGATAGAGATGATGACAGATGATGATAGATAGATAGATATATAGATAGAACCTGAGAGATATTTTAAAACATGAAAAAATGATATCCTCTACATTTGCATGATCTGTTTAATGTGGTTAAATGGGAAAATCATGGCCCACACACCTAGAGCTCATGGTTTCAGTTTCAAAGACAATTCCAGGATGGAAGAGCAGTGATTATCAGCACTGGCACTCCTTTCTTATGGAGAAGATCAGAATCAATAAATCCATCTCAAACTTAAGGAGTATTCTTAGAAGAAAAAAGAAAATGAGATTTTTAAAGCTCAGGATCTTTTGCAGTTTCCCTGGTCCTTATGATGTTATACTAACTATACAGCTTAAATTATTAAAATAGGTAGAATTCAATTCTACAGACCCTTACAGTCAAATTTAATCCTTTTCTAACACTGATGTAAGGAATGGGAATTATACACTCTTTAAGGCATTAACTTCAAAGTTTTACTCAACTGGCAAGAAAATTATATCAGGAATTTTTCAAAATCAGTGTCGAAAGGATTAAGAAACTCTATGCTATTCCTTTCTTAATATTTGGGAAATTTTTTCATCTATCTATAAGAAATTGGGCTGTATAGTAACTTTATGCTAACTGTGTGCCCATATAAGGAGATCAGGCAGAAGAAAAATATTATTTATTTCCCCTCCCCATCATGTTAATTGCATGTAGTTAATTATACAATGAGTCAGAATGAGCTGACTCGATGCATTCTTTCCTTTTGTTAACTCATCATTCCAAAATCCAAAGAACACTTCCAATCATAGGCATTCATGCATTGACATTCTGAAGAAAACACTTATGTGTAAGCTGTAAAGTCTATGACAGATACAATTAGTAAAAAATGGGTTTCTGTTCTATTATTTCCCATGGAAAAAAAGAGCAAATTTTCCTCAATTTTTGTGTTTTTTCAAAACATTCAGTACAGAAAGGAACTCTGCCATGTAATAAAAACAAAGTACAATCACACACCCAAAAAAGATTTTCCAAAGCCAAATAGTCTAACACAGCCGTGGGCAAACTACGGCCCGCGGCCGGATCCGGCCCGTTTGAAATGAATAAAACTAAAAAAAAAAAAAAAAGACCGTACCCTTTTATGTAATGATGTTTACTTTGAATTTATATTAGTTCACACAAACACTCCATCCATGCTTTTGTTCCGCCCTCCGGTCCAGTTTAAGAACCCATTGTGGCCCTCGAGTCAAAGAGTTTGCCCACCCCTGGTAACACATTGAAAATAATTTTATGCTTTACAGCTAACCCCAATGACTCCCTGCATCATTGTGTCTTAGACCTGATATACCAGAATGCTGTTTGAACTACCACATTCTAAAAGAGATAACAATGAATGACTTTTACACACTAATCTTATAAACAACACATATCCTCTGTCTCCTTCACTCCCAATCTTATAGGCTGAGTGTAATGCTATTATTTTTTTAATGGAGTTAATTTTTTTCCCCAAAAGCCTTCATCATTTGTCCATTTGTCATTTGAGTGACACCATGAAATCTATGACAGAAAAACAGAAGTGGCTTCTAGTAGACTTGTATTAATTAAGCAATGCACATTTGGCTGAGACACCAGGGCACGATCAAAGACCTCTAAATAGCCCTGAGAACAGTACCCATCAAAAAACTCATCTCCAGACTGTGAGAACAGTCTGGAGCCGAAAACCAGGATTACAGGCCTTATTAGGGGAAAGAGACCTACCGGGCTGTCTCGCAATGGGAGGACAGCAACTCATGCAAAGGTGGGCATGCCTTTTGAGGGGCGGACTGGGAAGGAATGGGGGCTTAGTGTACTCGGTGTGTGCTGATTGGTGGCTTAATGTATGGTCCACATAGGAACAAGGGCTTAGGGTATTTGGCAGGTGTTGATTGGTGGTTCAATGTATAGTCCATATAAGCTACATGGTTAGTCACTCAGGTATTTCCAGGCTGCAGGTTATGTCATACTCCACCCACCAGTTGGGGGGAAGAGAGGATCTATGATTCCAGGCTTTTGGTAATAGTAAAAATAAATTAAGAGTCCAGGCAAGGTCAGGGGGTGAAGGTCTGTCTTCCGTAGCTACTTCCTGCTGAGAGGGGACATCGTGAGAGGCATCTACCCTGGGTCTTAAAGATTCCGGTGACAAAGGTGTCTCTAGGTTCTGAATTCAAGGTCAGATAGATCTCTCCCACCTTCTGGTTGGCGAACACCTGCATTCTGCCGGGCTACAGGTTACATCGTACTCCGCACACCAGTTGGGGGGAAGGGAGGATCTATCACAGCCTGACAAAGTTTATCTCTCTTTTGGATTAAGGACCCAGTGGAGTACTTAAAACCCCACAGTTAAGCCAACTTAATTGGGGCTTGTAGGTTCAGAGCACAAAGGGGTTTGAGGAATTTAACTGAGTAAACAATTTCTTTCTCTCTACCACATAATAGTATATGCTATCTCTCTCTCTCTCTATCATCTATGTATCATCTATTATCTAGCTGTCTGTCTATCATTTAATGCATATCAAATGTCTATCATAAAAGGTAAAATAGACCCAGGAAGCCCCCCATCATGAAGGAGACAGGGCTACTCATAGAAAGCCAAACAGCCAGGAAGTTGAATCCCAGAGAAAGGAAACAAGAACGGGGCCAAATATTATACCTTTCGGCCCTGCACTAAAGAGATCAGAAGGGTCTTCTAGGCTCATCTGACTATGACAGCTAAAAGTATTTGGGTCAAAGCAAATAACACAAAGGGTATTTTTCTTGAAATATGCTTATACTTTTACAGTTAGAGACTTGCCAGTATTCAAGGATTTCAATATATTTCTTTTGACCACATATTAGCACAACTAACAAAGGATACCTTATTCATTTTATTTTCAAGTAGCCTACACAATCAAACACGGTCAGGGTCTCATGTCCCAATTAAACTAGATCAGCAAAAATCTTCATTTGAGAGAAGTTCATGCTATTTCAGTCTATTAATGCAAAGCTTGATTGATACAATACAAGAAAATAAACTTTAGTCTGCCTGATTTGAGAGGAGTCAAGAATGGAAGTAAAAATTGTAACTGAAAACTCTTAAAATTGACAAGCACCTTAATATTGTACCTGTCTGTGCTTAAAGACACAAGATCTATCTTGCGTTCAATGCCCTAAATCAGGGGTGGAGAACATTCGGCCCACGGACCACATAAGGCCCTAAAATCATTTGGTCTGGCCCTGCCAAAGCATTAGGGGTGAGTTAATTAAATGCTTGACCAAATATAGCAGACTAATTTTTAAGTTGATAATTTTGTATGGCTCGCAAATGATGTAAATATCCAAATGGCCCTTGGCAGATAAACAGGTTCTTCACCCCTAATAAATATTTTGTCAAGTGCCTTCAGCTCCCTGTTTGACCACCTACACCTTTTCTTCACTTTAACCCATTCTTTCTTTCTCTTTTTTTTCTGCCTTAATGACAGATCTCAGAATCACAGCAATGCATCAAACCAAGGATCACCTGCTCCCTCCAGAGCATGTGAAATGATCCCCATGTTAATGCTACAGCCCATTTCTTTCCAAGTTCTGAACTCTCACCTTGGTTATTGTGGAGTTAAAGGTCTTCTTCTCCCACTAGGCAACTTGAAAGCAAGAACCATAGTCTCCTTTAACTTTCATTCTCAGTACCTACCATCTAGCCAGGATTACTAAAACTTTATTGGATTTTTAAATGAAACTCAGAAAAAAAAATCTTCCTGAGAATGAATATATCATTCTATCTCAATTTATACAATGAAATCAATCTTTTCAATTTCTTAATTTAGCTTTTGAATTGACATAAACATCTAAAATGCCTTCTGATCCAATATTATGGATATGTAATATATGAGGAGCATGAGGTTTTGGTGTGTGTGTTTTTTTCAAAATCAACTCGATAGCTTTTTAATCCTTCAAATTATGAAAAGACTGAGTGAGAGTGGGATTGCTTATCAGGTAGAACATAACATAACCTCCTCCAAATCAGAAGTCACTTCAGAAAAAATTGTTATATATACATGTGAGTGTTCCTTTATATATAAGAACACATCTTAGCCACATAAAAGAACTACAAAACACATAAATAACAATGTGGATTACCTTTAACAACCACTTTAGAAACTGTAGTGATTTTAAACCAATATTTTATTATCTAAAATGGCATCTAAATGGCTCCACTATTTACAAAAATATTGCCCAGGAATTCTGAAGAGGTTATATCAGTTAAGTACATTCTCCTGAATAGTTGTTGACTCTGGCAAACCATCTACTTGTCTTTAGGATGTCTCATTACTTTGGATCATTTATGTAGTCTTGTTCCAGAATTACCTATTTCCATCTAAACCATAAAGCGCGAGTGCGTGTGCGCACGTCACATCACATCGCATTACATCACATCATACAGAAATAGAAGCTAAAGAAAAGACAGTTGAGATTCTTTCAAAATTCATATAATTATTTGGCTCTAGTGCCATTCCACATTTATAAAACCATGTAAATCATCTCAGTAAATAAAATAAAGACCTAAGTTATGATTTCCTCTCCAATAAAATGTGAACTGCCTGTAACTCTTCATTTTCTAGTACTAGTACAACCATGTTCATTGTAAGCAACTTTCCCAAGTTAGAGCCAATTTTCTTGACACAAAGAACACTCTCAGCTCTCACCACTGAGCTATGACGCCTGGGCCCAGTAAGCATCCTACTTATAGCAAAGTGTATCTTTTGGGGAATTTCTACAAAGCCCTTTCATCACTTCCAGAACTGTTTCAAGTAAGGTAAAAGGGCAGCCAGGTCTTTAAACAATGGCTCAATTTAGCAAGAGATCGTTTTAAAGCTTTAGATTTTTGTTTTCTTTTAAAAGAATATTTTGAAGGCCTCTTGTAAAGTCTTCATCACCAAATAAATAATGGTAACTTCTTTTTGTCAGGCACTTTTGGGCTTGTAGAGGATTTTTCCAGATACATTTTTCCCATCATTTGATTGGTCATGGACAGACAGTATGCCCAAGTCCACAGATATTGTTATCTCTTCATTTCAAGGAGGCACCTGAACCTCAAATATTTTAGCTGATTTGTCAAAATCACCCAGAGAATAAGTCTCCAAATCAGACTTGGGACCTGGGTGTCTTTCTCTCATCCAGAGCTTAGCAGAGCCCCCTCTTTCATATAAACAAGAATATGTTTTGTTGCTTCAACTATTAAATGTTATTTAAAAATAAAACCCTCCCAACATTAACCATGTCTTCATTTCCCACCATTATTTGTATTCTTCCCTAAGCACCTAATTTACTTCCCATAGTGTCTTTGGGCCTGAGGGAGAGGCTGTGTCCTGATGTCTAGGGAACTGTGCACTCCCTGGCCAGTGGATAGAATGTTTCCTATTTTATGATTCCAGGCCTAGTCCCACCTCTCTGCCGTATTGCATTGTCCTAAGAAATGCTTATATGTACCCAGGGAATACAGTAATGGGCCCATAAAAAATCAATGAAGAGATGTTTTAATCAAAATACGCTGTCTGACATCACAGAGGTACCAGAATTCTCACTTAAATTTGGAGCACATTATTGAAAAACGTTGATTGCTGTCATAACCTCACTGGTTTCTAAGTGCATTCTGTTCATGCTCTACTGTTGATGGAACTGGCTGCTGATGTGTGTCCTTAGAGGAGCTTTTTTATATAATGAATAAAGAATCTCAAAATATATGAAAAGGGCCTGCCTTCTCTCCCAGTGATGGTGCCAGAGAAACAGAGGAAGGGCAGCTCTCCAGCTTCCTTTTGTTAGGTGTCATGATCATGGAAACACCATAAAAGAATAATATATCTTTAAGAGGAAAGAAATGTCCTTTTATTCCCCATGATTGTTACAGCATCTTTTCTGTGCAAGTTGTAGGTCTTTTCCCAAGGTGGATAAAATCCCCACAAAATGCCTACAAGGAGAGATGTTCCTGGTGCTTGCCTTGGGCATTTGCTGAGCTAGCCAAAGTATGCACTCATGCTATAGATCACTTTGGCACCATTAAAGAATTACAGGGCATCACATGGTCTTGTAGGAATTAATCACTGCTTAACAGTATGTGCTCCTGTGTTTATGAAGTCATTTGGAGTATCTGCATGTAACCAGTGGCTCATGGAATGGAGTATCTGCAGGTAATGAACCATGTTCTTGTGTTATGGTCGAGCTATAGAATGTTCCAATTGGCAATTAATATGCTAGCAGTGAAATGTATTTATTTTAGGGAAAGTTGGAATCATAATTTGAAACTTTTAATAAACCACAGAGAGACTATATATATATATATATGTATATATATATATATATATATATATATATATATATACATATATATGGCTAATAGACCTTCAAAAATGTTTTCAAGGTGGGACAGGAGAGTGTCAAAGATAAATGTCCTCTAGCATTTTACTGAGTAACTCTTTAAAGGCACAGCTCATATAGCTTCCTGCCTGTATTTTCCTTCAGGGAACCCTAAAAAATATTAACTAAAGAACATATATTAAATTTCAGTTTCAAGTATTTGCCATCAATAAAAAAGAACTGCAGGTTATGGTCCGCTAAAGATTTAATTGCCCTTCAGAAACTTTGGCAAAAAAAGAAAAAGAAATAAAATGAAATGAAGTGAAATAAAACGAAGAGATGAGAAAAATGAAATGGAGATAAATAACCTAATAATTTACATAAGTAGATAGTAACTCTTTAGCTATTAAGGAATATAGTTAGTATTAAGATGAAGCAAGGGGAGTCCCTTTCTGGATTTATCAAATATTACACAATTTTTTACTTATATTTATCTTGCTTATATGATTCAGATAATATACACAAATATCAATTAGCCTCCCAATAGACAAGATGAAGAAATGTGAGGATTTATGGAAAGTTGTCGAGCTGTGTGCTGCTAATGTATTTCTAGTTCAAGTTGTTTATCATTAGTGTACTTCATTTTTAAAGTACTGAAGACAGTTTTAAATAGGTGCTTTTGGAATATAGGGATGTCTGCCTAGGGGTCCTTAGCGCTGCCCCAGAGGCAGGATAGGCTCCCACCACCTGCGCTCACCAGCCGTGAGCCTGCGAGCCATGGCAAGCGCAGCAGCAGTGGCAGGAGCCTCTCCCACCTCCAAGGCAGCGCTAAGGAGCAGCAACCCTAGCTTGTGGCTGAGTGGTGCTCATACTGTGGGAGTGCACTGACCACCAGGGGGCAGCTCCTGCATTGCGCATCTGCCCCCTGATGGTCAGTGCGTGTCATAGAGACCGGCCATTCCGCCATTAGGTCGATTTGCATATTATCCTTTTATTATATAGGATTCTACCATCATCTTAGTATATGCTGGTTATCTATATATATAAAAGCCTAAGCAACCAGATGACCAGGTGACCAGGCGCTATGACGCACACTGACCACCAGGGGGCAGACACTCAATGCATAGGATAGGGCTCCCTCCTGTCTAGATGGGTTCTGCGGGGATTCGGCCTAAACCGGCTATCCAACATCCTCCAAGAATCCCGGATTGCAAGAGAGTGCAGCAAGGCAGAGGGATTCCACTGGAGCACAAATCTGTGCACTGGGCCTCTAGTATCATAATAAAAATTCCTAAGGTTAATGTGTGAAAGGCAAATAATAAATTCATACTGAACAATGACACATTGTTTTTGTTGGAAAATACATATCTAGTTAGGGTCAGAATTGTGTCCCTTCTTAACGAAGGAGAGAGACGGGGCTGGGCGGGGGGGGGGGGGGGTGCCTTTTTAAGAAGTGAGATCTAAGAATGTTCAGGCCCATGAAAAGTTTTGCAGAAAGGTGTGAGTTGACTTATCCAGGCCTTCTTGTCACCTTTATACCCACAAGATTTATGATTATTTAAAAAGGACTATATATGCATTAAATCAAAGTTGAAAATATTTTAATCTCTATCACTCTCCTTGAATCAAACCATATTGTGCCTCTCATTCTGTATCTTATCTCCCAGTGCTGCCTTTGCTATCCATAGGTAGTCAGTCAATCCTGACACTTGCTTTGGAAGTAAATTCAGGTAGGAAATGATTTCTTCGTGCTATTGAGATCTACCTCTTGCTGAGGAAGCAACTTCCCATGTGATTATTTCATGCTTCAGTTCTACCGATTTTTCTGTGCTCTTTGAACCCTAATTTGGAATTGAAATTCAATTTTTGGTATTAGCAGGGGCAAGGGGGAGAATGTGCAGAAATGCATTTTGTTTAAACTTGAGTCTTCCACATTGCTCAATGCTTTGGTTGTGGGTTTATGTAGAAAATGAAAATCCACTTAAATGGCCTGGCTGCAGCAGCACAAGTCAGAGTCCCTTTCATTCCTTGCCTTCCAGCCTTGACTTGCTCTAATATAATCTTGTCTGCTGAAGCAAGAGGTGTGACCACTGTGCTATTATCTGCATTTCAGCTCCAAAGTCCTCTGGCTTCACAGCACAGGGGTTTTCCACTCCAGGGTACCGCTCAATCTGATTATGCCATGCCACGAAAGTGAGCTCCAGCCTCTCCACCTGCCCTTCCCGCCCCTTCCGCCTATACCCTGGATGTTCTAGCAATCTCTACTTCTGCTACTGCTGTGCAACACTTTTCTGCAAGGCAAGGGTAAATAAAAGTTACATGCCTATCAGAAAATCAAGAGTTTCAAAGTAAATATAAGTTCTCTCATCATCTCTAATTGTCACTTGCTGTGGATGTCAAACTGACAGAGTAGCAGAATCTAATTTCCTTGTTTGATTCACCATGAAATTAAACTGAACTGACAATTTTTATTTTCACCTGGCAAATTCATTCGACACTATTTAAATCTAGCTAATCAAGTACAGTTATCTGCTGCGCACACTCCTCTCCCCTACCACACTTCTGATTCACAGTATCCCAGTTCCTGAGCTTTCTACAACAGCTGTACCGTGGATTACATTTACAGTTTTTGAAGGTGTAAAGGAATGCATGAACATAGTTAGCCAAGGTGCCAGCAAATGTATCATGTCACAGAATTACTACTGAAAGATGAAAAAAAAAGAGAGAGAGAGAGAGTCAAAAATAAAACTCCTGAACTGCAGCACTGTTCAAAAACCCAACCAGTCAGATGGTTTAGCAAGGTCTGTGCTCAATAGAGTAGAAAATATAATTCTGAAGTTAACTGACTTTTGGGGTGGGGGGAGTGTTTACCCTCTGTGAGAAATAAACATCACTATTCATAAATAGTTACATTATATTAGAAAGTTCCACATACATATTTGTCTGATGACATGAGGCCATCTGGAGGGTGTGAGTGACCATTGAGAGATGAATTATATAATTTGAGCTTTCAAAGATAAGGAAGCCTCCACATCTTGGAGTCATTATATAATGTCCTGAAGCAAGGATTTATGATCTTGTAGAGAACCAAAAAAGTGTTAAGTCTCCCACATAACCATTGCCAATTACCAGCAGCTCTTAAAGGACTACTTCAAGGATCATCAATGAAGGAAAGAACTTAGACTTAGTCCACAGAACAATTAAAAGGGTTTCTAGATGCATAAAGAGGAAGGAGCACATTAGCTGGACCCATAGCTAGCAGATATATCATGTCTTCACACCTAAACATCTTTTCATTTCCAGGACAGTTTCTGGATTTTTACAATGATTGATCACAGACATGTGTCTGACCTTTATTTACTCTGAGTTTGAAGTGAAGTTTCATGTGTTTAATATCAGTCTCAAGACATCTTCAAAGATGAACAGAGACTCAGTTGATTCCACATATCAGACAGAAACTAAAGTATCCCTGTTTAATGAGTATGAACCATGTGAGAATATAAATAAATATGTGGTGAAACCCTTAGAAAAATGCACATGATTCATAAAAGTCAACATGCAACTTCAGAGGGGATCTATGGACTCCTTGAAGCCCTTATATTAACTAAGCATAATCATAGCTACGATTTTTTGAGCAATTTCTTTATGCTGGGTACTGTGCTAATACCTTAAAGATATCATCATACCCTCTGACCTGGCCTCTTCAGCTCTGCTGGGAAGAATTATTAAATTAAAAACTTTAGGCCACTTGCTCTTGCAGAAGTCACATGAAACTGCTCTTGTGACAAGCTACTCAAGTACTAATAAGTACCTGCAAAGTAGGAGTGGCTACCATTTAACTTTAATTTAGAGTTTCTATTTTAAATTACTGATTGTTTTCATTGCTCCCAGCATCTTAATATATATAACATATTTCTCTTTACAGGAAGTCAAATAGAATTATTCACTGAATCTCCATTACAGTTACTTTGGAGAAAGACTGGCTGAGTCTTTATTTCCCTCAAAGTTTCCCAAAATGATTCTGTATCTACCATATAACGTAGGTTTCTCTTGAACCACACCAAATATTTAAGCCATTTTCTTCCAAAAGGAAGTCCAGAAAATTAAGTTTATTCATATGCTTTGGATCCTTAGAACCCTGAAAGAAGACAGTATTATCCTCATTTGATATATTGAGAAGCAAAGGTCTATAGAGGTTAAATTCTTGCCCTTGTCCACACAGCTATGAGTGGTAAAGCAAGATTTAGAATGCAATTCAGGCTGACTTTAAAGCCAAAGTTCTGAGTTGCTGGGTTCTACTCCCTGGATTACAGGCTAAGAACTTCGGCTTAACAACATTGGTGTATTATAAAATTGATGAAATATTATCTAACATTAACTAGAATAGAATAAGCAATAGGAAGTTGACCTTAAGCATATCATAAAGCATCCTAATTATTTCTGGCTGAGAAATAAGTTAGGACAGTCTTTGCACAAATCCTACTCTATTCACTGCCAAGAGTATCTTCCACAAATCTCCACCCGGTCCCACTTATTGGAAGACTGTGATTACCTTTGGCCAAACCCAATAGAAAGGACAGATGCAAGGAGAATGTGAGCCCTAAAGTCTTAAACCTATTATTTTTGCACAGTATCCATGTTATGTTTTCCAGGGTAACTATGAACTATGAAAATACTTTCTCCTACCAAACAGGACATATTGGGCCTCACAGAACCGTAATGACCTAACTTTAGTAGCATGTTTAGGATAAAATCAAGAATTTACACAGAAGAAAAATGAATAACTATAGAAAACATGATAGGAGCAAGTACTAAAAAGCTGAAAAGAAGCATTGGAATAAATGCTATTGAGCAATGGCAAATGGTGGAGAACCTGGAGAAAGCTGAGACCAGCAAAAGCAGCAAAAGAGGGGTTGTCAGGTCAAATGAGAAACTGTAACAAAGCAAAGGGAACTGCAAAAGAATAAAGAAAAGAGAGCAAAGGAAGGAAGGAAAAAACACAGAGCCTCTTGATGTCCTATTCTCACTGTATGATAGGTTGGTTATGTACTAGTACTAGAGGCCCGGTGCACAAAAATATGTGCACTCGGGGGGCGGGGGGGTCCCTCAGCCAGGCCTGTGTCCTCTCACAGTCTGGAATCCCTCAGGGGATGACCACCTGCTGGCTTAGGCCAGCTCCCCTGGGGGATTGGGCCTAAGCTGGCAATCAGACATCCCTCTAGCAGCCCAGGAACCCTCGGGGGATGTCCACTTGCCAGTGGGGAGGAGGCCTAAGCTGCAGTCGGACATCCTTAGCGCTGCTGAGGATGTGGGAGAGGCTCCCACCACCACCACTGTACTGACAGCCATCAGCCTGGCTTGTGGCTGAGCAGAGCTCCACCTGTGGGAGCACACTGACCACCAGGGGGTAGCTCCTGCATTGAGTGTCTGCCCCCTGGTGGTCAGTGTGTGTCATAGTGACCCGTCATTCCCAGTCGTTCTGCTGTTAGGGTCAATTTGCATATTACCCTTTTATTATATAGGATAGAGGCCTGGTGCATGGGTGGGGGCCGGCTGGTTTGCCCTGAAGGGTGTCCTGATCAGGGTAGGGGTCCCCGCTGGGGTGCCTGGCCAGTCTGGGTGAGGGGCTGATGGCTGTTTGCAGGCTGGCCACAGCCCCCAGCCATCCGAACTCCCAGTGGAGGCTGGCTGGAAGCAGGTATCTGGGATTTATTTATCTTCTATAATTGAATCTTTGTTGCCTTGAGCGGAGGCCTCAGCCTGCCAGGGCAGGCAGGAAGCTTGGCTTCCTCCATCACCAGGGCAACCAAGCCTCCTGCTTGCTCCAGCTCCGTGGCTACCGGCCACCATCTTGGTTGGGTTAATTTGCATATAGTCACTCAGATTGGCTGGTGGGCATGGCTTGGGGTATAGCAGAGGTACAGTCAATTTGCATGTTTCTCTTTTATTAGATTAGATAGTTGGGGGGACAGAAAGCAAGAGTAGGGCTTTGATGAACATTTCCCTACTAAGATCACACAAACAACTAACTACTTATTATAGATGCAGGTGCAGGTAGGGAGTGAGTCCAAGGTTTCTCCTTCTCAAATACTTGCACACTAAGTCATCAATATAACTTCCTAATGCTTGCAT
Organism: Myotis nattereri; assembly: GCF_964212035.1. Lineage (NCBI taxonomy): Eukaryota > Metazoa > Chordata > Mammalia > Chiroptera > Vespertilionidae > Myotis > Myotis nattereri. The sequence goes on from NC_138087.1 coordinate 47,841,518, forward strand.
GGATGCTGGACTTGGAATTCTAGAAAGAACCCCATAACAAGGATTCAGAATCAAACAGAAAGAACTGTGTTTTCCTTTGGAGATACTAATACCTGAGCACTCTTTCCATTTTTTCCTTCTTTAGCAAATTAAAGCATTATAAAAAGGCATATTATAGCATAGAGCAATTTACTTAATATTTTAGTGAAAGCAGTGAACAGGTTTAGGCTAAGCACAGGAAGTAAAATGAGAAGTGGAATTACTGAGGGGGGAAGGAATTCGATCTACTACATGTTTTTAAGAGCATAAGAGCTACATCTGGTAAAAAGCTCAACGTGACATTTCTTCCCGTCTGAATTATGGGACGGCCACAAAGTGTCTCATGGGCAGCCACTGATATGCATAAAAGTACTATGAATTGGGAAAGGATTCAAAGGAGTAGAGGAGATGCTCACAGGGACAAAGTTAAATGAAGAAACCAAGGAAACATCTACTTTTTGGAGCCAAGGGGAAAACAGCAGAACAAAAGAAATCAGATTCTTGGAGCTTCAAAGGTAAGGCAAAGACATGGAAGAAAAACTGAATCTGTAGGCCAGTACTGCTCACTGTACCAGACCTTGAGGAGATAAGAAGCTATTGCCAGAATGTAAACCAACACACTGTTTCCTTTTATTCTTTTTTTAAGAAAGGTTTGCTATTACTGCTACTAATAACAATAAAAGTTAATACTATTTAAATAACAATAATTCTAGCTAAAGAGCCACACTAAACAGTGAGTTTGGTGGTATAATTAGTTTACATTCTGCTGAAAGCTTCTTATTTCTTTATGAAATGGTAACAAAACCAGTTAACAAACTGATTCAAACTTCAAAAGAGAAGAGATTATCAACAAAACTCCGAAAGGCAACAGAGCACCAAGTAGAGAGCTAACTACATCAATACCTAAGGCAGGAGGAAAAGGCATAGCTGCCATAAAAGGATGTTACAAAGGAAGCAATGTCATCAGGAGAAAGGAGAGGGAGCAACAGTTAGCCTCCCTGTTCATATAGGAATCATGTGGAGGGAACAGGAGAGAGGATGTCATTGCTCAGAAACGGTACCTGGGCTTTGGATGTTACCCTAAGTAACTAGTGCAGACTAGAAAGAAGTTCTTCTCACCTTCGGGATGATTTGGTCAAGGAAGACTTAAGGCTTTTGAGAAGGCTTCCAAGTATATTTTTAAGAGTATACTATTATTCTAAATATCACTTTTAAGATGACTGGATAATATGATTTATACTCAAGTATACTAAAAGAACTTTTGTCATTGATAAAGTATAGCTTTCATTAGTTACGGAGCACCTACACTCTGAAAATAATTACTGGCACAGAGAATGATAACTGACTATATTCATTTGCTAAGGCTATCATAACAAAGCCTACAGACTAGATGGTTTATACAACAGAAATGTATTTTCTCAGTTTGAGAGGCTAGAGCAGGGGCCCTCAAACTTTTTAAACAGGGGGCCAGTTCACTGTCCCTCAGACCGTTGAAGGGCCGGACTATAGTTTTAAAAAAAACTATGAACAAATTCTTATGCACACTGCCCATATCTTATTTTGAACTAAAAAAACAAAACGGGAACAAATACAATATTTGTATTTGCATGTGGCCCGTGGGCCATAGTTTGAGGACCCCTGGGCTAGATCAAGGTGTTAGAAGTCTCTGTTTCCTATGAGACTACTCTCCCTAACTTGTAAATGTCTTCTCCCCATTTCATCACGTAGTATATCTCTATGTCCTAACTTCCCCTTCTTAAAAGGACACCACTCATATTGGATTAGGAACCATTTAATGACCTCAATTAATTGTAATGACCTCTTTAAAGACCTTTGTCAAAGTTAAGTACTGGGGGTTAGGGTTTTAGCATATTAATTTGGGGATCACAGCCTATAACATTGATAAAGCTCCAACCCATAGCGAAACATTGTGAGCACAGTATCATGTGCAACCACGCTCCTCACACAGTGACTAGCACAGCACACTCCAAATGGAATGAGGAGTAGGGAAGGTGGGGCACAGTTCACATTGGTTGGGTGGATGGTTTTGAACTACTCCATTCTCTTTCAAATTCTCCTTGAATCAACTGTCAATTTTACTTTAACATTTTATATTGAAAATAAGCTTAGAATAGGGATCCACATATCCAAAAAGAACAGTGGGATGGTGAACAGAAGTCTACAGTCAAGAGTGATATAGCTCAGGTCAAAACATCTTATTACAGAGGACCAAATGGTAAATAGGAGAGACCTGGATCCTTGATACCTATCTTAATCTAGTGCAAAGTACCCCTTCAACACATGGCAACAACCTTTTCAAACAATCAAAGAAACATTTTTAAAAAATCAGGACTCTCAGTTTATAATTTGGCCCTTTCTATGACCAAATCCAAGGTGCTTGGCTTCAATAAACCCAGCTAATTGAAACTTTTTGTGTCTTCTTTGTCTTCCATTGGACGAGAGTGATTATTTTTTTGAGTCAATCCGATGATATTGTGGCTTTCCTCTATCATTGGGGAATTTCCTTCCCATTCCATTAGTTCTATCCTGTGGACAGGATTTTATCAGGTACCCCAGTCAGTGAAAAATATCATTTCATTTGCAAGTGCTTAAAGTGATCACTCTGGACAAGACCCATCAAAATTGAAATTGCTCTTTCTGCAAGGCCTGTGTGCAGAATTTTATTTCACTCCATTCCCTTTATAGACACCCCAACCTGCTCTGACTCTTTGCTCATTAACAGCATAAATCATGCAAAATGTTAAAAGTCACTGTTGCAATGGTATTTGATAGAGAATTTAAATTAGGCCACAGAGAAAAATGACAGTACTCCTCCAAGGCTGTATGATTCATTTCTTGGTACCAAACCAGAAGTTGAAAATGCAATGCAATCTTATAATGAACAGAAGCATTGCCTCTGGCCCTCATACAACTCCAAAAATGGTTAGAACAAGGCTGCCCCAAAATCCGAAGGGTCTTATGCATCTATACATAAAATTCTCCCTCTTTTCTCCCACCCCTTCCTCCCTCCCTCCCTCCCTCTCTCTTTTTATCTTTGGGTCGGTCTCTGTTCGTTTCTTGGTATCATTTCTGCTGCTTCTCACTCTTTTCTCCTCTCTCTCCTCTCTCTCTCTCTCTCTCTCTCTCTCTCTCTCTCTCTCTCTCTCTCTCTCTCTCTCTCTCTTTTCTCTGACTCTCCATATGCCTCATTCTCTTGGTCATTTACTCTGTCTCCCTCTATCTTGTGTCTCTGTCTCATTTTCTTTTTCAACCTTCTTTAAGCTCATTTCACGGCTGAGATGATTGATGCCAAGCATTCTGCAGTGTGAAGGCTCGGGGTCTCAGAGCACATCCTAGGCAGAGCCAGTAGAGAGCCCAGTGCCATGGAGGGCTCAGGTGGGAACCTGCAGGACTCCTGCAGGGACAGAGGGACCACCTGCAGCACAGGAGGTGCTGAGACGGCCCCTCTCAAGACCCAGCTTCAGCACCCCCGCTCCAGAAGCAGAAAGCATGGCTCCCTCACCTCTCCTGTCAGCACCAAGCATGCTCTGGGGTGGGGTGGGCACACACTGACTCCAGGCCCTGTCCCTTGAGCAGCCCCTTCACCACTTTCTATCCAGTGACTGTGCGACTCAATCCATTTGCAGTCAAGTGCTTGAGGCTTCCACCTCTGATGGCTCAGAACCAAACTGTGCTTTATTACTGTCTGCTTGATTTCTCAGACACGTATCTAGGTCTCTTTTACTATGTGAATCTTTCTTTGTTCCCATAAGAGACTCTCTCCCTCTCTCTCTTTTCAACAGTGTTTAGAGCAATTGCTCTTTGATATATTCCTCTTTTATAGAGAAACTATTTCTCAAGAGGCCTGCAACTCCCCTTTGCCTGCTAAGACATGAAGGAACTCTCCTCCCCCATCTCCAGGGCTATGTTCCCTGGACCTTTCAGCAGAGAAAATGCAGCCAGGGCTTTCTACAACTCTTCACCCTGGAAGCTCAATGGATGCCTTATTTCACACGTACCTGAGCTCAGAGGCGAACCTGCCAGGAGGGTCTCAGACCTTCACCAGGGTCAGATTGTCTGGAGCTAACCTGCCGAAGACCTCCTCTCTGGCTTTGGTATATTTGCCCTTCTAAGACCCTCTTGGTTACTTAACTTTAATAAAGTCCTATTTGGTATTTATGCTTTAGGCTTCAGTTCTATACCTCATGACAGAGTTCTAAAGGATGAATAGCTTGTTGGGTTTGAAGAAGGGAAGATTATGAAAAGGATTTAAGCTTAGGTTTTTTAATCGTGTGTGGGGCTTAGTGCGGGAGAGAGGCCATTAGGGGCCAGAAAACCAAGGAAGAAACCCTTCAGGCAAGTGTGCACATTAGTTCAGAAATTGTACTTTATGTACAGTTAATTGCATAGCTGTTGGGAAAAATAAAACAACACTATTATCACATTACGGTATAATTACCATTGTTCCCTAAGAAGTTACTATGTAGTTACTACATTATTACAGAAAAATAAAACATGTTATTTCATGGTAACTATGCAATTAGTTCATGTCACTACCAAATGTACACTTATTGAACCAACAAAGAAATAAAATGTTCCATTTTTCCCTCCATGCTCATGAGTCATAATATTGTCCCTCTTTTAGAAATGACATAATGAATCAATGTGCTAACATAGAAAATATGCAGATTACAGTTTTTCCTCATCTTTTTTTCTATGAGCAAATGAATACCTTGGAAACTGCAGATGCAAAGTAGTTAGCACACCAGATAGGCAGGCAAGCAAACAGATTCTATCAAGCAAGTCTACTGCATTTAATGAGTTAGGAACAATGAGTCATTTTTGGCTATGTTAGGAGGGGTACCTTGGCAAGCTAAGTGCCTTGGTGTCCAAAAGAAATAAGAAAAGGATTAAACACATTTCTTTCTATGTTTCTTGCAGGCTGAAATCAGAACAAACAAAAATTGGTACCAAGTCCTGTGTACGTTCACAGAAGAATTTCAGTTTCTGTTGCACATACTGCTAAGGAAAGATTCAATGTTTCAATATTTAAATCAGTACTATAAAAAGCAGACTGCTTGGTAAAAGTTTGAATCCACTACAAGAAATTGGTCCTGATAGTCCAAAAGAGATTTAGTTTTAGAAAGAAGGGGTACACAGCATTCTTCGTCAATGCCAGTGCACATTTATACTTAAAGCTCTGTATACAATCATCTTTCTATGAAGCTAATTGCAAGCTGCTTAACATAATGAGAGCTGGTCTGTTTATTGTAACTAATTGATTTCCAATACTTCAAAATTAATTGGGCAGAACAGGTCATCCCAAGCTTCCTCTGTGGCATGTTTTAATGGGCTCAGAATTTTAGGAATTAATGAATAGATTACTATCATTTATTTTCACATTTGTTATTTTTCCAGACGTAGCTTTAACAGTCTCCTGGGAGGAGACCCTATTCTTGTTCCTTTTCTCAGCCCTTTCCCTTTTTCTGCATTTAATATTCAACTTACCTTTCCTTTATTTCTAGCAGGAAAATGCCTCTGCTCCCTAGCTGTGCTTAATTTAAATTTTAATCATGAAAAATAGAATCCCAGAGATCATCTGAACTCACCAAAGTCTTCAAAATACACTAGCCACCTTCTCTGACTGACAAAAAGATACCAATGGGGAGAATTGTCTTTGTCTTCTTATACATACAGTATTTTATGTAGATTCTATAATTCATAGCTGATGTGTTATTTTTGGAGAATGGAAGTTGAATTCAACACCAGTTTCCAATCTTTCTATTAGCACATACTTTCAATGACTATTTAAAAGGAGGAAAGCAAATAAAATTTTTAACAGTGAAGAAGTTACCTAAATTCCTGATTCAACAACTGTCAGTCATGAAAACATACGTATCCTTTTAAAGCAAAGATAATTAAATGCCTATGATTTTCTTTATTCCAGAAATGACACAGATTCAGACAGAACTTAAAGGCAGATGCAGACAGAACTAAACCTATGTTTACATGTGATTAAAGCAGGGTTCCTGTGTCTTTCTCATCTTTTACCTAAGCCCCCCTTTCCTGGCCCCAATCTTGGGACTTTAATACACACAAAACACAGATATTCAATTGAGCATCACCCCAAAGACTTTGTTTGCTGTTAAATATTGTCTCATTTTTTCAAAATGAGAAGCATGGTATGGTAGGCAGAATTCTAAACTGGCTTGTAAGATCCTCCCTGTCTCTGGTGTACATGCCCTGCAGAATACCTAGGACTGAGAGTGTATTGGATTTTACTCCATAATTGGTTATGTCACAATAAGGAGATGGCCGGCCGGAATGGCTCAATGGCTGAGCGTCGACCTATGAACCAGGAGGTCATAGTTCGATTTCCAGTCAGGACACATGCCAAAGTTGAGGGCTCCCACCCCAGTGTGGCGGGGGGGCGGTGCAGGAGCCAATCAATGATTCTTTCTCATCATTGGTGTTTCTATCTCTCTCTACCTCTCCCTTCCTCTCTGAAATCAATAATACACACACACACACTTCTTAAAAAATAAGATTATCCAGATGGGCCTGACCCAATCACATGAGCCCTTTAAAAGATAAAAGATTATTCTCCAGCTGGTCACAGAAAAGAAGGTCAGAGAGATGTGCTCCCACTGGCCCGGAAAGGGCTAACATCCATGAGTGAACTGTGTATGGGGGCCACATGGGAAAGAACTGCACACAGTTCCCAGCCAACAGCCAGGAGAAAAAAATGGGCACCTAGAGTCCTGCAACCACATGGAAATGAATGCTGCCGATACCAGTAAGTTTGAAAGAAGACTCCAAAGCCCAGAGGAAAACTGATGACCTGCCTGACAATTGTAACTTGGTGAGACCCTGAACAGGGAGTCTAGTCATACCATGCTAGATATTTAAATTCCAAAAAATGTGAGATAATACATTTCTGTTGCTTTAAGCCACTAAGTTTGCAGTAATTTGTTATGCAGCAATAGAAAAATAATACAAGTGGAAAGAAAGCATGTGACCCTTGAATATATAAAACTTTTTCACTCTTATTCTTTTCACCCCAGACATTTTGGAGACACACTGTTGAGGTTTGGGCACACTGCTAGTTTTTCTCTGCCAAAGCTTTCGATATGAAATTCAATATTAATGGGCTAAACCCAGTATTTAAGGACTTTGTGACAAAGAAAAAATTTTTAATAGAACCAGAGTTCCCCCAAGAATCTTGATATGCTCTGTCAATGTAATTTCTTCCATGAAAGGAACCTGTTTCCACTCAAACCATGAAGTTTCTCACTTTAAAAAAGTCTAAATAAACATGTCATATAGCCCATTGTTGGCTTGTTCTGTTGGAAGCATCCACTGGACCCAGGGCAGAAGTAATTGTACTCTCTTGGATGTTATAACTCACCGTCAAGGGGAAGGAGAGGAAAATGCAGCTTCGCATCCCCCCACATTATGTTTCTGAAAGCCACAAAAAGGATAAGGTTTCAGCACACACAGTTGATGTTCATTTGTTAAAAGGGATATCCCCACCAGACTCGCACAAGGAGACCCCAAAAGGAAGCATGATATTGGCAAACATGCAAAGGCATGCAACACTGTGTTTTTATTTAATGAGTGTTACTGCAGATAAAGACATTACACCCATCCTTGTGAAGATGAAACCCTGGGTAGACTGTCATTTAAAAGTACAATTAAATTGCCTTAAAGGTTAGCCATATTACTGAACACAATACAGCTGTCACCTAAGTGCTGAATGTATGTTCAGCCCAGAAGGCTGCCTGTCACTTGTCATCAGGTCATGTTTCACTAAAGAAGTGGTGGTGGTGGTGGGTGGGGGGAGAGCTTCACTAGAGAAGTGGGGAGTCATGGGGGCAAGCTTGTTGCTCTGCTGTGGTCTATTTGTTTTTTATATGTAAGTTAAAAACTGATCGCTTCATAAATAATGTATTTGTGCTTTGTTTTATAGTAAAAGCATCAGCTAGTAATATGTCTATTGAAATAACAGTTAAAATAACATAAAATTCATCATTTCAAAGTAGAAAATTTAGTGGTATTTAGTGTGCAATCACCTCCACTGTGTAATTTAGAATACTTTCATCACCCCGGATGGAAACCCTGGACCCATTAGCAGTCACTCCCGATTCCCTAATCCTCTCAGCCCCTGCAACTTCTAATCTCTTTTCTGTCTTCCTGGATTTGACTATTCTGGACATTTCATGCAAATGAAATCATAAAATATGTGGCTTTTTATGTCTGATTTCTAGTTAATATTTTCAAGGTTTATCTATGCCATAGCATAAATCAGTACTTCATTCAGTTTTAAAACCAAATAATGTCCCGTTATATGGAGACTAGAGGCCCAATGCACAAAATTTGTGCAAGAGTACGCCTTTGCAGCCACAGCGGCTGTCTGGATCCATCCCTCACAGCCGCGGTGGCTGCCTCCGTCCCGTGGCTGCAGCCCCGGCTTCGCCTGGAAGGATGTCCAGAAGAATGTCTGGTCTAATTAGCATATTACACTTTTATTATTATAGACTACAGGCCTGTTGCACAAAATTCGTGCACTGGAGGGGGGTCCCTCAGCTCAGCCTGAACCCTCTCACAATCTAGGACTTCTGGCTCCTAAATGCTCACCTGTCTGCCTACCTGATCACCCCTAACTGCTTGCCTGCCTGCCTGATCACCCCTAACCACCTCTGCCTCAGCCCCACCACTGTGGCTTCGTCCGGAAGAATGTCAAGAATGACGTCCAGAAGGTCATTCGGCTGTCCAGTCAAATTAGCATATTATGCTTTTATTATTACAGATACCCTGTTTTGTTTATCATTTCATCAGTTGAGGAACATTTGAGTTGTTTCAACTTTTTAGTTATGGTGAATAATGATGCTAGAAACATTTGTGTACACATTTTTGTGAAGACCTACGTGTTTATTGCTCTTGGGAATGGAATTATTGAATCACATGGTAATTCATGTTTAACATTTTGAGGAATTGCAAAACTATTTTTCAAAGTAGTTGCATCATTTTAAAATCTGACCAACGGTGTATAAGGTTTCTTTCCTATTTCTCCATATACTCACTAACACTTGTTATTTTCTGTTTTCTTTCTAGATGATCTAGGCTATAGATTCTAGAGGGTATGAAGTATTACCTCATTATGAATTTAATTTATATTTTCCTAATGAACTAATAACGTTGATCATCTTTTCATGAGCTTACTGGGTATTTGTAGATTTTCTTTGAATAAATGTCTATCCCAATCCTTTGACTATTTTCAAATTGGATTGTCTTTTTATTGTTCAGCTGTTCAAGTTCTTTATAAATTCTGGCTATACATTCTTTATCAAGCACATATGATTTGCAAATATTTTCTCCCATTCATTGGGTTGCCATTTTTTTCTGAATGCACTTTGATGATGTCTAATTTATCTATTTTTCTTTTAATACTTGTGGTTTTGGTGTTATATGTAAAAAACCACTGATTAATTCAAATTCATGAAGATTTCTGCCCGTTTTCTTCTAACAAGTTCATAGTTTTAGCTCTAACATTTAGGTCTATAATCCATTTTCAATTAGTTTTTGTATATAGTATGAAGCAGGAGTTCAATTTCAGTCTTTTGCATGTGATTATCCACTTGTTCCAGCACCACTGGTTGAAAAGACTTTTCTTTACCATTGAATTGTCTTGGCACTCATTAACACACACACACACACACACACACACACACACACACACACAACAATTGAGCATAAATTCATGGGCTTATTTCTGGACTCTCAATTCTATTCCACTGATGAATATGTATGTCCTTATGCCAGTACCACACCATCTTGATTACACTCGCTTTGTAATAAGTTTTGAATAGGACAATGTGAATCCTCCAACTTTTCTCTTCTTTAAGATTGTTTTGGCTATTCTGGGATCTTTAAATTTCCATGTGAATTTTAGGATCAACTTGTCAATTTTTGCAAAAACTGCAGCTAAGATTTAGGTAAGGGTTTGCATTAACTTTGTACAATTTAGGGAGTATTGTCCTCTTAACAGAAGTCTTCCAATCCATGAACATGAGAAGTCTTTCCATGTAGGTTTTCTTTCATTTCTTTCAATGATGTTTTGTAGTTTTCAGTGTAAAAATCTTGCAGTTATTTGTTAAACTTATTGCTAAACATCATATTATTTTATTGATATTATAAATTTAATTATTCTCTTAACTTCATTTTCTAATTGTTCATTACTAGTGATAGCAATGTGTTTTCAGGATATTTATGACTGGTGACTTCTAGGACACTATAGCTATGTCAATGTCATTTTTTCACAGTAGTTCTGTTACACTTGCAAGGAATTTTGTGTCTATTTCATTTCTTATGTAAAATGCCTCTGATTATTAACTAATAGGGACAGTTCCTATAAAAATATAGACATAAATATAAGAGTAACTTTTTATGTTATTCATTCAGACAACAACATTTACTGAAAAATCCTTGAGATACATCAGAGAACAAACCAGGAAATGATCCATACCTTCTTAGAGCTCATTATTTTTACGCCCAGTACTAATCCAAAATTTGAAGAAGAAAAATAATTATCAGGAATCTTATTATGTCCTTGGAAAAATTAATTAGCTTAAAATGACAAAGCAATAGGATGAAATTTGCTATGAAAAGAATTCTTGTATATACATACATTTTGTTTATTAACTCATTTAATTATATTTACCAAGGAATTACAGGATCAAGGCAAATGCTAAATGCTGCTTATGACATGGCCCAGACCTTAAATGGATAACATTTAAAATAAGAGCTGTATAGTCAAAATACAATACTATTAGATGCTATAGTATAAGGCACAAACAAGATGCTAAAACATTTTGGAGATGAGAATCATATCCAGCTATACTCATAGAAGTGATAGAATTTAAGTTGAAATAGATGATTAAGATTTGAATAAGTATTATGAAGTAGGGCTGAATTACTAAAAGGAAATATACATACCTGACTTGTGTGGTCTAATTTAGAGGACATTAAGGAGTAAAAGAGGAAAGAAAAAGAACAGGAGTAGGAAGAAGAAAAGGGGAAGGGAAAAGAAGAGGTTAATAAAATATTATGAAGGAGGAGGATGAAAAGGTAGAAGAAAAGTGGGCAAGGACTGAGATGAGAAGAAGGAGGGGACAAATAAAAATTGTTGTGTATATTTTACATGAAAGACACTAAACTAGATGCTCTACACGAACTTCCTTGTTTTCTGTTCATAAATTCTAAGGAGGGAGGCATTATTATAATCTGTAGTTTATAGGTAAGGAAATTGAGGTCTGGATACAGATGAATAGATGGATTTGGTATATCCATAAAATGGAATTTTACTCAGAAATAAAAACTTAAAAGTGTTTGTTGAATTAATTTTAAAATAATTATGTTGTAAACAGAAGTCAGGCACAAGAAGTATACCTACTATAGATAAATCTATTTATTTAAAAATAGCTTTACTAAGAACTATAATAATAGAAAGCAGCTGTTTGGGGATGGGTCAGGCAAGATGGGAAAAAAAAGAATTATAGAGGCATCAATCTTTTTTATTTTCCTTGCTACATCTTCAGCACCTAGAACAGTGCCTGGCTCATGGGAGCTGCTTAGTAAATATTCCTTTAGTAATTAAATACTCACTTTTATTAAGCAAGGGAAAAACTAACTTTCTTTTACTCAAGTAATCTAAAATTAGATAGTAAAATATTCTTATTAGACAGTAATCTACTGAAACTGGAAGTTGTGCATGCCATTCAGCCCAGTTCTTCCATTTCTATTTACATACCATGGAAGTGTTCTGCATCCGTTAAAGAATATTCACTGCAACGTTGTTTCTAATGAATATTGAAATAAAAATGCATTTCCCTCCAAATAGAAATTGGTTAAGTAATTGTAGAATATTCATATTATAAAATATTATGCAATAAAAAAGATGAATAACATAAAGCTTATATGCAACAAGATACCATATCATAAATAGTAAAAAAAAATTAAGTTACAAAAGTATGTATTCAGAATGATACTCGCATAACATGAAAACAGTATTGCATGTTAATGAAAAACATAAACATTTCATTTTGGATAAAGCATGCATGAGCATTTTATTGGCCAGGATAGTAATGACCTTTGTTGGAGAAGTAAGAATAGACTGGAGAGAACATGGGCTCCTCTACTGTACTTGTCATGGATGTTATTGCTTGTTTTAATAAAAGGTCTGAGTCAGACATGGCAAAACACTAAAATGTGTTGAAGTTGCATGGATAGTAAATACATAAATCTTATTTAAATTACTTATGTATTTTCTGTATGTATGAAATATCTTATATTTAAGATAAAGAAATGGAAAAAAATAGATGCAAGAAAGAGATTGACCTTGTCCTTGAGCTCGGGGGGTTCAGTGTATCTATAAATCAGGGATCAAGGGAGGAAGACTTGAAGTGGGGGTAGGGCTAAATGAGTGTGGTAATATATGACCTATATAACCTCTGAGAGCAAGATAAGCATTGTGGTCAATAGTATATGAAACATCCTAAGTTACAGAGTCAGCATATAAAATGCATATCCACAGCAGCAATGGAATTCATGAAAAGGATACAGGAATTTAGGAATTTAAGAATGGATTGGGGTGTCGCATATATAAAAAAAAAAAGCCAAAATCTTCTGGAAAAGGCTATTTATAATTTCAACATGTATCTACTGACAAATTTTAAGTTTCCAAAATAAGACTAAACCCGATAGTGCTGTGTTGAAGCTGAAAACTAATAAATGTTTTTATTACCACAGAGTATGATGTCATTAGGACTACAAATTAGGACCTTGCATAGGATCACACTGAGTGCCCAGGACCTGATCAGCACAAGCATCCAGTCTTTTCAAGTCCTTCCCTTCCCGCACAAGTAAATCTGTACATCTGTAGCTAAGTGAGGATTTAAGCTCTGGCTAGCCTGGGCTCTGCCCCCATCAAACCAAAGCCCACTGAACTGTTTGATTGTGAGTAGCTTCTTTGATTTTTAAACTGGTTAAATATGATGAAAATCAGCGCACAAACTTGCAAATGAACCACAGAAAGACAAAAGCCTTTGAAATGGACATTTCAAATGAGCTAAGTAGGCGGAGAAGCCTGCAAGTAATTGTTCATATTTCATGGGGACTTGGCTTTTCATGAATTCATCTCAGTGTCATCTTTCATACATATTACAGTGTCGGTTCATTAAAATTCCTGATGCAGTGCTGAACCTGGTCAGACTGAAATGGGGCTGACAAATCTCATGTCTGCTGCACAGATAACCAGACCTTATGAAGGTGAAATTAGTTTTCAGGAGCTGTACTGCTCACTTGATTGATTCCGTCTTAGAAGTCATATGACTTAATGTTTCCTGCTTGGGCTGCCTCTGTCATGCAAACATGACCTGATAACACATTGTCAGAAGCGCTCCAGAGAGCTAACAGCAATCTAACATCTTTCTACTGAGTGTGAAGTTCCATCTGAAATGTGCATATTTGATAAGCAGCTTGTCTTCTCTGGGTTCTTTTCATTTTCAGAAAGTTAATCTCCTCTACTCTAGTGACTGCAGTGGGGGAATGAGGTGAGCAGATGTGCCGCAGGTGGCCCCAAACACTGGTACACAGGGGAAGCTTGCTGTCTGGAGGCCAACGTGTCTGGACATCACTCCCAGGAGGCAACCAGGCAAGGAGTGACAATGCAGGTCCACCACCTTGTTTACGAGGGACAGCATTTCTGAGGACTCAGGGGAAGAAAATGAAATCTGAGAGCTCCATTAGTGAGGGTTATTTGACTTCGTTGTCATAGATTCATTTAACCGTCTCTCTACCTTGGCAATAATCTGTATTATATATCCAGTCTAAAATACACTGCCTTTCTCTAAATTAGAGGTGGCTGGTGCCATAGAATTTTAATGCTAGAAGGCATATAGAGAGCCCTCTTCTTATCCCATTTTACAGATGAGCAAATCTAAGCCCAGAGAACCTAGCAGTTTATCCAAAGTTACAAAGCTATAGCAGTGGTAGATCCAGGATGAAGACTCAGATCTCCAAATTCGGTTTAGTTCTCCCAGCACTCTGTTGCCCTGCCCCTCACCCAAAAAGTCTTTTTTCTGCTCCAAAGAGATTCTAAGTAGAAGGTCATCTCCGGATCCACTGTTAATAGCCTCTCATTCCTGATCTAATCTTCTTATTCTCTCATATAATTACATAATTTTATACTGAACTTGACAAGTTATAAAGTGTAACAAAGACATTATCTCATTCCCCTTCACAAAGAAACTGTGAGATAAAGCATGGAAAACAGTGCTCTCAGTTCACTGGTGAAGAAGCCGAGAATGAGAAAAGTAAGTTGACTTGCTCAAGATCAACCAGAAAGTCCTTGAATGAATTAGTGGAAATAACCAAAGAAGAGATAGACATAAGAATCCAAGAATCAGAGTGCCCAGTATTGAAGACTTGGCAAAGTGTCAGGTGTGTTTCTAGACTGAAAAGCAACCCAACCAGATAAAAGCAAGAAAACAGGGTGTTCCAGAAAGATAGATCCAAGAAAATAATAATAATGAAATCATAAGTATCTCATATGTTTGATTATAATAAAAGAATATTCACTTATTTGATGTGACGGAGAATTTAAAAAAAAAAGAAAAGGTACATAGAAAGCTTAGTAAATTTTAAAAATAATAGTTTAAACCATTTTATGAAATACTAGAGGTCTGGTGCACGAAATCTGTGCATGGGGAGGAGGTCCCTCAGCCCGGCCTACACCCTCTCCCAATCCAGGAGCCCTCAGGGGATGTCCAACTGCCGGTTTAGGACAGATCCTGCAGTAGGACATCCCTCTCACAACCCGGGACCGCTGGCTCCTAACTGCTTGCCTGCCTGCCTGATCACTCTTAACCACTCTGCCTGCTTGCCTGATCACTCTTAACCACTTTGCCTGCTTGCCTGATCACCCCTAACCCCTTGCCTGCCTGCCTGATCACTCTTAACCACGCTGCCTGCTTGCCTGATTGCCCCTAACTGCTCACCTGCATACCTGATCACCCCTAACCAGTCTGCTTGCCTGCCTAATAGCCCCAAACTGCTAACCTGCCTGCCTGATTGCCCTAACCACCTTTGCCTGCCTGCCTGATCACCCCTAACCACTCACCTGCCTGCCTAATCGTCCCTAAATGCTCGCCTGCCTGCCTGATCGCCCCTAACTGCCTCTCCCTCAGTCCCCACTGCCGCAGCTTCATCCGGAAGGACATCCGGAATGATGTCCAGAAGGTTGTTTGGCTGTCTGGTCTAATTAGCATATTACACTTTTATTATTATAGATTTCTTAATAGTGTTATTTTATATCAGTTAAACATGCATCTTAAATAAATTATTTTAACTTAAATAATCAAGCTAGCCAAAACTTTTACTTTAATCTTTTATTTAGCAAGTGATAACTGCATTATATTTGGTGATATTTAGATATTCAGACACATTATATATGTATATAAAGAATTACACCAAATTATTAATAATAGTTATTTCTTGGTAATGGAACTTACCAGAGATTTAGAAACCTTTTGTCAGAATTATTAAGTTTTCTAAAGTAAATATGTTTTGTAATTTTAACAGTGGAATCCATTGGCCACTGTACCAGCTCCAGATTCTTAGTTCAAATCGCATGTCTCCATATAAGAGATGTCCCCCAATTTCCTCAGTCTCCAGCATCACCAAGATTATCACATTTCACCAGGTGTTTCAGGTCCCCTTCAGCCTGACAGTTTTCCTGAGGATGCTGTCAGGAGACACTGAGGGAAGTTGAAAGGTGGTGAGCAGTGATCAGTAATTATAAGTAATGATGTGTGACTCCTAGGTGTCAGCTCGTGGAGTGCTTGGTGTAGATGGAAGGAGGAAGTCCCACTCATGTAAGGCCAAGCAATATACTGGCTCATGCCAGTGGTGCTGACAAAGTGAAGTCCCTCTCACATGAGGACTGAGTATTTGATGAGGTTAGTTACTGAGGATCAAATAGTACTGTTTGCAGAGGTTCTTCAAACAAACGAGAGAAAAATTATTAGCTATGGAGGTGATGACAATTCTGTATTCTGATTGTGGCAGTGGTTACAATTCATAAAACTAAACACACACACACACACACACACACACACACACACACACACGTTTTCCTGTAAGATAATCTTAAAAACTAAACTAATTTTTAAAGTAGTCCTGGAAAACAATTACTTCCACATTCTTCCAGGAGTGGAAAGGCTCATAGTCTAAAAACAATACATAAAGGAACCGCCTGATTTTCATTCTCTGAAAATGTTTGTATTACATCCTGGATAAGGTCTCCTCTCTTTAGAAGAGGTCTAAATGTCACAAACAAAAAAGTCATAAAAATACTGAATGTCCAAAGCAAAAGGAAGGCAAACATCCCTATCTTGCCACATATAAAATAATGTTTATTTTTTGAATTTATTCCAGTATTCCCAATGGAAGATCCATTTACTGCATTTTGCCTTATTTTTCTACACCTTCATTAGCATCCAACATTGTACCCAATACTTAGCTCACTGTTTAGCACATTAAAAGCATGCAATAAATATTAATAATTTATATTTGTCCTCCCATTGGCATGTTCTGATGAAGTCAACACAACATTGAAATTTCTCTTGGAATCACCCAATAAATTATTTCTCACTAGTGTCATCAGTGATCCCATAGAGGCAAACAAAAAAAATCTACAGATGTGTGCTTTCAAAAGTCTGTGCTCATTAATCTTCACATATTTGGGGTATGGACTAGTGTCTGGCTCTCCTACTCCAGCCTTTTGGGAGAGACATAAAAGGCTATTGCGTCAAAAACAGCACTGCAATATTAGAGGCTGTGTTTAAGAATTCTAAATATTCCATATTTTAAGACTGGACAAAGGAAGTGAACAATAAAATCTTCATTACCAAACACCTCTCTTTCTCTCTTGTTTTTTCTCCAGTGTCATAATAAAACACCAAATCTACCAAGTGTACTTAGTTAACATTACTCAGGATTCCCTGTTTCATCAGAGCTCCAAGTCTATGTCTTGAAAGGAAAATGAGAGAATCCTCTCTTCAATGTTGTCACATCCCAGAGGATGGAAACCTGAAATGAGCATAACCTTTATTATCTAATCCCCAACAACAAGAACTCTGAACTCTGACTACTATATTTCTTTGCCTTTCAGCTTAGGGAAAATCATGTTGCTGACTTACGGTCAAGAGTGATGAACGAGTGGTCCTGGTTAGTTCAGAACCTCATTAGCCTTTCCCAGGCAAACTGTTGATCTATTTCTTGCTTTTCCAGAACCAAACCCAGGCTGCAGCCACTGCCGAAGGAGTTTTATTATGGGTAAGGCAATCAGTGGAATGGGGTTGAAACCTCCAAACAGTTTTTCCATCTGTGACATCAATTCTGTTCAGGAGCAAAGGTGATAGGCCTGCAAGTGTTCGCCTGTTTGCTCTGTGTCACATAGTACAGACATGCCCAGTGCATCACCCCATCTATTCACAGCACGCTCTAAGCTTGCTGAGGTTTATGTCATAAATGCGACTATAAAGTTGGCCACATTTATTGTGTGTCCCAATTCCCCTCTCTTTTTAACAAGAGGAACTATACTTTATCGGTCCCTCTTTCCTAACACGTTTGAGAAATTTCCTCTAGGTTTGAAGCATCCATTCATTTTCCTTTGAAATCCTTTAGGTGCATTTTTCAGACCTGCCACTAGATGCCTAGATGCCAAAATAAAACTCTAGCAGCTTTTCCAAGAAACATAAAGGTTTTGTGATTTAACAAAGATAATTTCAACCATGTTATCCATACACTTTGGCAAGGTTCTTGTGTGTTCAAGGAGTTTAATTTTATTCTTTTATGCACTGAGCAATGCATTCATACAGACAAGTGGATAAAAGTTCTCAAACCAAGAATTATTGGAAATAAAAGTCCTGAAGCTTCCAATACTTCACTGACAACATAAAGTAGGGGAAAATGCTTTCGAATATAGCGCCAAGAATCTTCGACCTTCATGGCCCTCATGAAAAATTTCTCAGCAGCATCACTTTCTAGCTTACCTGTGCCAGCACCTAGATCACCAGGGCCTTAACTCTAGCAGAAATCGAGGAGTTAAATTGGAACTTTGACATCATTTTTATTGGCATTTTTTGCTTCTGTTTATTTGGGGGATAAATGAGTGCTGTTCTTTTTTAAAAAAATGTTCTTATTAATTTTAAAGAGAGAAGGAGGTAGAGGGAGAGAGAGAAACAATGATGTGAGAGATTGATCAGCTGCCTCCTGCATGTCTCGCGCTGGGAATCAAGCCTGCAACCCAGGCATGTGCCCTGACCAGGAATCCAACGGGCAACCTATAGGTACATGGGACAATGCTCAACCATAAGAGCCACACCAGCCAGGGTCTGGCTACTTTTTATGTGGGACATAGTCAATCTACCATGCATCCAGACATCAGCAACCTAGGCTGGAAAGAACCTCAAAATTACAGCCTAGGAAATGCTAGTGGGGAAACAGAATTAGATTTCCTGCATCAAAGTGATTTGGAGAGGGAGAGAGGGAGCATGGGAAAGGTTTCCAAATATGTAAAAGGGCATAACATTAAAACCTAAAGTTAGAGCATAGGAAGGAGAGCACACTGGCACTCAGAGAGAAACATTCTCATCGCTCGTGGCCTCTCTCCTCACTGATGGACATTATTCTTTCTCTCACTCTGCAGTATAACTGTACAGGCTACATAATTCTCAACAAAGCTGTAGTGACTATTCAGAACAATGGAAGAGAAATACTGTACAGATAAAGTAAAACCACCCAGCCAGTCTCAGGACCACGATAACTAAGAGGGACCATCTGAAGAAGCTGCTTTCCTGCCTCAGTCCCATGGCCAGGGGCACCTCACCTTTTGCCATTGAAAGTCTCTTACTGCCTCCAGATCTTGGGGCCCAGGCCTTGGGGAGAGGAGGGAGCTGTTTAACCCCTTCATGTTTAGACTTGCCTCTGCAGACATCTCTTCCTGCTCCAGAGAACTCTTGACTACGGGGAAGTGGCTCTTCCTTCTGCAGGTGACCTAGCTGTATGGCCAAAAGCAATCAATACATGGGCTGCGCTATTTAGATTTTCTCTCTGTCACCGTATTGTAATAAAGAACTTTCCAACAGTTAAAGCTGAGCCACAGTAAAATGTGTGAACTCCAAAGCAGTGAGTGCTCCATCACTGAAAGGATTTTTAAGACAGTACAGCCTCCTGACCGAGCTTCAGAGGAAATAGAAATAGTTCCTGAAGTGGGGGAACTATTAGCCCCAAAAACCTCATTTAGTATTTCCCTTCCAATTCCATGTTTCTATTAACTTTACAGACCATATCCTGAAAAGTGAAAATGGCAGGTCCAACATCTGGAAGCCATACAGAGTAATGACATATGAGCCTTCTTTCCCGAAAAGAAATATATCTTTTCCTAAGACAGCAAGTGATTGTATGTAGTTATTGAGGTTAATTCTTTCCCTAACAGGGTTCTATTTAAGCCTGAAAAACATTTGTTTTCAAAACATCTGGGGAAGATGACACCACATTTTGTTTTTTTCCTACACTGAGTGCTGCTTCCTATCAAATACCGACACCTAAGTTATCTAGACAATCCTGGGTCACTTATGTTAAGGAGTAAGTGAATCTCCTGACTGGGAGAGGGAAACCTGAGTCCAGCTTCTTCTTGTCAAATGTTAAGCCAGGCATCTGACAATGCTTATCCTATTATTCCAATTCCTGGTGGTAAGGAGGAGCTTCTGCCGCACTGGCAATGGCAAAGGAAAGTGTGGAGTTCCCTGTCAGGTTGCAGAGGCAGAAAATGGCCAAAAAGGCAAATTACTTGTGATGATTTCTCCCTAGAGCAAGAGACCTGGGTCGAATACTTGTAGTCCCTACCCAGTACAATGTCAAATAATTCAAAGAACCTTTACACTCAAAGTGACTATGGAGAGCTGTCCACTTACCAACCTATGGCTTTACATGCCATTGAAGTTCAAGGCTATGGAAAAACCAGCTTTCCTGATTGACATTCACCAGGGAGAGGACAAGGAAACCACTGTCATCCCAAGCTTCATTCATTCCAAAAGTACCTACAAATTTCTATCAGATAGCTAATTTTTTTAAGAGCTGAAAATTTCAACCATAAAACTGCCTATTCTCTCCCTTCCCTACACACGTCTTATAAAATGGTATATAAACTGTATATGGATTCTGCCCTTAGCTCAAGTAAACATCATTATTAATATCCTCCCCAAAGGTATACTAAGGAGACTCTTGCCATCTCGATGTTAATATTTCTCCAACAATATAGTTTCAGATATTCATGCACTGACATGGAGAAAGCCTCAATGAAAATGATGCTATGGATGGCAAGCCACCATTTAATGTGCTCATTCACTTATTCATTCCTCCATGCACTGGACACTGATTTATCAAGCATTAACTATGTGGGGGGCACATGTTAGGAATTGGTATGAACAAGGTTCACAGTTCCTACTCAGGATAGGACTTTATGTCATATCAGTATGCTGAGTGGTATAATGGAATTAGGCACAGGGTATAATGGGAACAGGAAACACGTGCAGCGAGAAGGACCCTATCTCAGCCTGAGGAAGAACTGCAGCTTTCAGATTAAGAGCTGAGCAGGGAATTGGAGAGTTAGAGAGCAAAGACATGAAGGGTTGAGGAATCTAATCATTCAGTTTATAGAGAGTGGAGTAGGTAGGAGGGTGACAGAACATGAAGCTAGACCAGTGATGGCGAACCCATTTGAGCTCGGCGTGTCAGCATTTTGAAAAACCCTAATAACTCTGGTGCTGTATCACATATAGAAATTTTTTGATATTTGCAACCAAAGTAAAACAAAGACTTGTATTTTTGATATTTATTTTATATATTTAAATGCCATTTAACAAAGAAAAATCAACCAAGAAAATGAGTTCCCGTGTCAGAGGTGTCATAGGTTCGCCATCACTGAGCTAGACAGACAGGTGGTCAGAAAATAAAGT